>NC_042623.1:149638036-150248890 GCF_901001135.1 Rhinatrema bivittatum
TGCGGCGACCAGAATTTTACACAGTATCAAGTGCGGTCTCACCATAGAGTGATACAGAGGCATTATGACATTTTCCGTTTTATTAACCATTCCCTTCCTAATAATTCCTAACATTTTTTTTTTTTTGACTGCTGCAGCACACTGAGCTGATGATTTCAAAGTATTATCCACTATGATGCCTAGATCTTTTTCTTGAGTGGTAGCTCCTAATATGGAACCTAACATCGTGTAACTACAGCAAGGGTTATTTTTCCTTATATGCAACAACTTGCACTTATCCACGTTAAATTCATCTGCCATTTGGGTGCCCAATCTTCCAGTCTTGCAAGGTCCTCCTGTAATGTATCACAATCCGCTTGTGATTTAACTACTCTGAATAATTTTGTATCATCTGCAAATTTGATAACCTCACTCGTCATATTCCTTTCCAGCTCACTTATAAAAATATTGAAAAGCACCGGTCCAAGCACAGATCCCTGAGGCACTCGTGTTTAACCTTTTCCACTGAGAAAATTGACCATTTAATCCTACTCCCTATTTCCTGTCTTTTAACCAGTTTGTAATCCATGAAAGGACATTGCCTCCTATCCCATGACTTTTTAGTTTTCTTAGAAGCCTCTCATGAGGGACTTTGTCAAATGCCTTCTGAAAATCCAAATACACTACATCTACCGGTTCACTTTATCCACGTTTATTAACCCCGCCAAAAAAATGAAGCAGATTTGTTAGGCAAGACTTCCCTTGAGTAAATCCATGTTGACTGTGTTCCATTAAACCATGTCTTTCTATATGCTCTACGCTTTTGATCTTTAGAATTGCTTCCACATTTTCCCCAGCACTGAAGTCAGGCTCACTGGTCTATAGTTTCCCGGATCGCCCCTGGAGCTCTTTTTAAATATTGGGATTACATTGGCCACCCTCCAGTCTTCAGGTACAATGGATGATTTTAATGACAGGTTACACATTTTAACTAATAGATCAGAAATTTCATTTTTGAGTGCCGTCAGTACCCTAGGATGCAAACCATCCGGTCCAGGTGATTTTCTACACTTTAGTTTGTCAAACTGGCCTACTACATCTTCCAGGTTCACAGTGATTTCGTTCAGTTCATCTGACTCATCACACTTGAAAACCATCTCCGGAACTGGTATATCTCCAACATCCTCATTAGTAAATACAGAAGCAAATAATTCATTTAGTCTTTTGGAAGACCAGCCGGACCCCGTGTCCGGCCGGGCGGCGTAATGTGGGCGCAGGCCACTTCAGAGGCGAGGCGCGTGTGGTTGGAGGGGGGGGGGGGGGGAAGGTGGAATAGACGGAGGTGAAAACAACGTGGGGACACAAGTAGGGCTGCAACGTGAAGTACGTGAAGGGGGGGGAGGGGGGGACTGAAGGCGAGTGTCATAGAGTCGTGGAATGCAGTGATTGGCTTTAGGTGCAAGGGGGGGGGGGCAGAAGGAGTAAGCGTGGAGAGCTGGGATAGGGGGGAGAAAATTCAAACTGCTGGTTAAGCAGTTTTAGTAACGCGGGCTTCAGTCGGTAGCTGCGAGCGAGAGGGGCAGAAGGTTCGCGCGATCTTAACATACCTTTTGTTGCTGGTTCTGTGTGATTGTTCGTTGGGGACTGTTCGGAGATCGCAGGCATTTTTTGCAGCTGTAAACTACAGTGCTCGTGTGCTGACTGCAGCATGGATGGCAGGAGGCCCGATTGGGAGGAGGAGGAGCTCGATGGTGGTGTGGCTGCGTTCCTGGAGTCAGAGGAAGCCGCATGGGTGCCGGGGAGGAGGCAGCAGGCGACGGTGTGCTGATCCCAGAATGGGTGAGCGACTTTGGCGTTGCAGAGCGGGGAGGAGCACGATCGTTAGCTCGGGGGGCGGATAGAGGAGGTGTGGAGATTGAAAGGGAGGGACCGTTGCTGTTAATTGAGAGGTCTGCAGAGCTGGGTGTGGTGAGGGGGAGGGGCGGTAGAGCTGTGAGGCCCCGGGCTAAGGGGAAGTCTGGAAAGGCAGCTTCTAAGAGCTGTGAGCCCATTCTAGCTGCAGAAATGATTTCTGATGCTGCAGAGCGCTTTCCTGGCCCTGATGAAGGTTCATTTGGTGAGAGTGCTGTGTCTATGGGAGCTTTATACAAAACTAGGTTTCGTGGTCGGGGGGTAAGGGAGCGATGGTAGGGCGGTTAAGTGGAGCGGAGGAGCGCAGGGCAAGGGGTGCCGTAGCATGTTGGGGAGGGGCATGGCTGTGAGAGAGGAGAGGGTGAGTAATACGTTATTGGTTCCAGAACTGGCAAGGGGGATGTTGGGGGGGGTAAGCAGGCACTGCATGGGGCAAAGAGGTAATCGTAGATTGACTGGGGGTTCTCGCCGGCGTTTGAATGGAGGGGGGAGAATCGGGAGGGGAAGAGATGACCTTGGTAGAGGGAGGTCTGTGGACAGGGGATGTGCGAGCAGTTTTGGGGAGTTTGGGGGGGGGTTGGAGGTGGAGAGAAATTGGGATATTGCGCCGGCTCCTGTTCCGTCTCCTGCTCCTGCTGTTTTTCCACAGGGGAATTTGGCAGAGGATGATGGTGAAATACCTGGCCCATCTCAATGGGAGGCTTGGCGCAATGACGCGCCAGTGACGGCAGGCAGGGGTCGGCGAGAGCAGTTATACATGGATGATGTGCTGCCTGTGGAGCCTGAACAGACTGGTGAGTTTATTATTTTCCCTAGACAGGACAGAGGTGGAGCTGCATGGGTGAGGGGGGCAGAAGAGAGGGAGGGGGGGAAGCAGGATGGCAAGGACGCAGGTGGCAGCGAAGTGTTACCAAGTGTTAAGGAAGGGGGGTGGATAGGAAACGGGGGTCTTCAAAGTCTGGGAAGTCTAAGAAAAAGAGAAAGAGGGGGCGCTCTAGTTCATCGGATTCGTCCTCGTCGTCGTCGTCCTCTTCGTCATCTTCTGATACCTCTTCGGATTCGGGAGCAGCGGTTCAGGGGGGAGCAGTCGGAGGGGCCACAGTACGTGGTGCCCCGGCTTTGGTGGCTTTTACGGAGTTATGGGAGGAGGTTCCGCGTTCCATTCGTAGACGAATTAGGCGTAGGCAGTTCATTGATATTTTTCAGCTGCTGGAGGGCAGGCGTGGTAAGCGTAAGGATAAGAAGAAGAGGAATAAGAGAGATCAATTTGTAGGGGCCCCGATTAAGGTGGCACGAAATATTCATAATTGGACAAGGGCTTTTCTGCGGCTAGCAAGTGTAGTGGGGAAGAAAGATCCGTCACAGTATGGGGCGTTGTTATCTTATGCAGATGCAATACTAGCGGCCAGTAAGACTTACGAAGGTTGGTCCTGGCTTAATTATGATGAGCGATTCCGGGATCGTATGGAAGAAAATAAGTTTATCTCCTGGGGTACTCAGGATGTTGGACTCTGGCTAACGCAGATGGCTGCAAAACCGTCCTCAGGTAGTATGGGGCAGGGGTTAGTGGCTGGTACTGGGCCTGGGAGGTCCTTTCGGAGGGACGTGCCCGGCAGTAGTGTTGGAAAGGGGGGCGCGGGGCGCAGTGATGTGTGTTGGAGATTTAATCGCTCCACGTGTATTTTCCCGGACTGTAAGTTCCGGCACGCTTGTTCCGTGTGTGGAGCCGGTCACCCAGTGTCCAAGTGTTCAAAGCGTCAAGGGGACGGACCGGCCACAGCACAACCTGCAAAAGGTGCCAGTAGACCGGGTCTTTGAGCGAGCACATACACCTATCTGTTTAACCGCGATGTTGCCATGGTTACGGCTGTACCCGCGTATAAAGGTGGCGGAGTTGTTAGATCAGGGTTTTCGTTATGGTTTTAAAATACCGTTTCAAGGACAGGGGGAAGTTGGGGGTGGGGTCAATTGCCCGTCGGTTCGGCGTATGATAGCGGTGGTAAGGGAAAAGTTGCTGGGGGAAATAGGACTGGGCCGTATTGCAGGTCCCTTTAATGTGATTCCGTTCCGTGATTTGGTCCTATCGCCTTTAGCTGTGATTCCAAAAAAGGATCCGGGCAAGTTTAGATTAATTCATAATTTGTCTTTCCCCGAAGGGAGGTCTGTGAATGATGGTATCCCGAGGGAATTATGCACGGTGCGATACGCATCTTTTGACTCCGCAGTGCGAATAGTTCGGCAGTGTGGCCCAGGGGCTTTAATGGCGAAAGCGGACATAGAAGCGGCATTTCGTTTGTTGCCGGTTCATCCTGATAGTTTTCACCTGTTAGGGTTCCGCTTTCAGCAGCAGTTTTACTTTGATAAGTGTATGCCTATGGGTTGTTCTATAGCATGCTCTTATTTTGAAGCCTTCAGTACATTTGTGCACTGGGTGGTACAGAAGAGGTCGGGATCGAGACTCGTGGTACATTATTTGGATGATTTTCTATTTGTGGGAAGGGCTGGTTCGGGTGATTGTCTCAGTTTGATGAATTGTTTTCAAGAGGTGGCCAATGATTTCGGGATTCCTCTTTCGGTCAGTAAAACAGAAGGACCTAGTACTTCATTGGTATTTTTGGGAATTGAGCTGGATTCGGTGGCTATGGTATCGCGGTTACCGGAGGATAAGGTTCAGCTGTTAAGGGACATGGTGCGTGGGGCTGTTGGTCGGCCTAAGTTGTCTTTACGAGAGTTACAGTCACTCGTTGGTAGTCTAAATTTCGCCTGTCGGGTGATTCCTATGGGCAGAGTGTTTTTGCGCAGGTTATCACATGCTATGTCCGGTTTAAGAAAACCGCATCATCGTGTGCGAAATTCTTGTTTTTTGCGGGAAGATCTGAGACTTTGGGATAGGTTTTTGGAGGATTTTAATGGGGAGGCGTTGTGGCAATCTAATCCGCGGTCAAATCATGATTTGGAGCTGTTCACCGACGCAGCGGGTTCGTTAGGTTTCGGGGCTTATTTTCGAGGGGCTTGGTGCGCAGCAGGTTGGCCGGAGGACTGGATTACGTCTGGAGTTACAAAAAATATAGCTTTCTTGGAATTATTTCCAATTGTAGTGGCAGTGATATTTGGGGCGCTCAGTTGGCAGGAAAGAGAGTGGTATTTTGGAGCGATAATCAGGGGGTGGTTGAGGTCATAAATAAGAGATCGGCGCGTTGCATCAGAGTGTCAGAGTTATTGCGCGAGCTGATTTTGCGTTGTATGTCCTTAAATGTAACAGTATGGGCTCGACACGTGCCTGGAGTTTCTAACAGTGTGGCTGACTCTCTTTCTCGTTTCAAGTGGGACTTGTTTCGAGAACTCGCCCCAGAAGCGGAGTCGTGCGGAACCCCGGTGCCGTCTTTCCTTTGGAAATTTGGTTCCCAGAGTCCTGGAAAATGCTGCGAGATTCATTAGCGCCCTCCACGTGGACAGGTTATGTAGGGGGGGCCCGACGAGTCTCAGCGTTTTTGTGTTCCTTGGGCTGGGGGGGGGTCCGATCTCGGATATGGCATTGGTACGTTTCATTGAGCGTGCTCGGGCGAGTGGGTGTTCGCAGGCTGCAGTAGGCCGCCAGCTGGCGGGGTTTTCCTTTTTTATGAAGGCACATGGTTGGGGCTTTCCTTCGGGTCGTTTTATAGTTCGGCGTCTGTTGAGGGGTTGGTCGCGGACAACGCAGAGCAGAATTGATCAGCGTTTGCCCATTACACATGATATCTTGATGCTGTTATGGGAGGCGTTGTCTGCAGTGTGCTTTTCCCCTTATGAGACACTATTGTTTCGAGTTGCTTTCGTATTCGCTTTTTTCGGGGCCTTTAGGATTAGCGAGTTGGTGGCTCGATCAGCCTCCAGTACTGATTACCCAGGGATTTTGGCGCGGAATGTGGTAGTCACGAACAGAGCAGTATTGATAGTAATTCCGCGATCTAAGACGGATCAGAGGGGTCGTGGAGCCTCCGTGTTGTTATCCAGGGTTCCAGGTTTGACGTCCTGCCCGGTTAGAAATGCAGCTGGGTATTGTAGGGTGCGGCCGGAGGTAGCAATGCAATTTCTAGTGCACGAGAACCGGAGGCCATTAACCAAGTATCAATTCGAGACGGTACTGCGCGCAGCATTGTATGCTGTCGGTTTGGAGGGGCGCAGGTTTGGAACACATTCGTTCCGCATTGGGGCCGCTACATCGGCGGCAACGGCGGGTGTGCCTGGAGGGGTCATACAGAGGATAGGCCGGTGGCGTTCCGGGGCCTATAAGAGTTATGTTCGCCCAGATTCTGGGCATGATTGATCTTTGCTAACTCTAGTTTCTTTGCAGGTGCTGCGTCTGAGCCCATGACAGTTTGGATCATTGGTCATTCGTTTACTTACTGGGGTCACAGACATGCCTGCGGCCGTCCTTACGGCCCTCACTTGGACTTACAACGAAGGGGGGTTCGGGTTATCTGGCTTGGCCGGAGGGGTATGCTGTGGGACGAACTTGTTCCTTATGTTAGGAAGGAGCGGGAAGCGTCGGGCACTCCTCGGGTCTTGGTAGTCCATGTGGGGGGGGTACCGACTGGGGTAAAATGTCGGGCAAGCACTTCATTAGCAATGTCCGTAAGGACTTAATGACTATATCTATTTTAACTGCCGACGACGATCTTATGCTGGTCTGATATTGTGGGTGAGGGCCTGCTGAATTGGATAACATCAGATGGAAACGGTGTAGGTCCAAGGCAAACCAGCAAATCGGGGCTTGGTTGGAGCGCTTGGGTCGACATATTAAGTATGCCTGGTCATGGGGTAAGGTAACAGGTCTGTTCCGAGATGATGGGGTTCACCTGTCCTTTTCTAGGATTAGACTTGTTCCTGAACTCCATTCAGGAGGTCTTAGAGGAGTTATTTCCTCTATAAAGCGAGGCCGCATCTTTGGGGGGTCACAGGGCATTATATGCCTGTGCCTATGGCGGTTGGGTCCGAGCCATAACTGTTCAATTTTGTTGTTCAAGTTATTTGGATTTTGGTAAAGCCGACGGTGGTTGACAACTGAGGGCTGTTGTCAGGGTTTGGCTCTTGCCGGATGAGGCGGGGGGCCGCTTGGCCAGACTCCTTGGCAAGTTGGAGGCAGAGTACACCTGGGTTGGCTCCTTGCAGGAGAGTGTGGCGGGAGTCGGAACCTGGCGTGTTGGGGCCAAAGAGTGTAACAGAGAGGCTGGTTAGGCTATCCTTCCGGAAGGTGGCGGATAGTCTGGTGGGGGGTGGGCAATAACCAAAGTCCTAGTTGTTTGTGTTAATGTGTGGATATAAGCTCGGACCACTGAATGATTAAAGCTGCGGCCCTTGTTTACCCACAATGAAATGTGTCTGTGATTATTGGATTGTAAGGGGGTGGTTGCGAGCGAGTGAGGTCCTGCATGCCCACATTACTGTAAGTGGCCTTAGCTTCCCTAAGAGCCCCTTTAACACTCCTCGAGCATCTAACGGTCCAACAGACTCCCTCATAGTTTCTCTTGCTTCGGATATATTTAAAAAAAGGTTTTTATTATGAGTTTTTGCCTCTATGACCAACTTCATTTCAAATTCTTTCCTTCACCTGACCTTTACCAATGTTTTACACTTAACTTGTCAATGCTTATGCGTTAATCCTATTTTCTTCAGATGGAGCCTTCTTCCAATTTTTGAGAGGATTTTTTTTGGCTAAATAGCCTCTTTCACCTCACCTTTTAACCATGCCGGTAATCATTTTGCCTTCCTTCCACCTTTCTAAATGTGTGGAATACATCTGGTCTGTGCTTTTAGGATGGTATTTTTAAACAATGTCCAAGCCTGTTGAACACTTTTTACCATTGCAGCTGCACCTTTCAGTTTTTTTCTAACTATTTTCCTCATTTTGTCAAAGTTTCCCTTTTAAAATTTAGTGTTAGAGCTGCAGATTTACTTATTGTCCCACTTTCCAGTTATTAGTTTAAATTTATCATGTTATGATCACTGTTACCAAGTGGCCCCACCACCGTTACCCTCTCTCTCACCAAATCCTGCATTCCACTAAGAATTAAATCGAAAATAGCTCCTGACTCGTGGTTGCTGAACCAATTGCTCCATGAAGCAGTCATTTATTACTCGAGGACTTTATGTCTCTAGCATGTCCTGATGTTACATTTAACCCAGTCAATTATTGGGATAATTGAAATCTCACATTATTATTGCACTGCCAAATTGGTTAACTTCCCTGATTTCTCTTAGCATTTCATCATCTGTCTGACCAGGCAGTATAACTCCTATCACTATACTCTTACCCAACACACGTGGGATTTCTACACATATAGATTCTAATGAGCATTTAGTCTCTTGTATGATCTTTATCATGTTGGACTCTATACCCTCTCAGACATAAAGTGCCACACCCCCACCAGTTGATCCTCCCTATCATTGCGATATAATTTTGTACCCTGATATAGCACTGTCCCATTGGTTATCCTCCTTCCACTAGGTCTCCGTGATGCTTGAAGTTAGCAGTAACTTCAGGTAGAAGAGTCAGACATCAGAAAAACTACTTTTGATGAACGTAAGAGAAGCCAATTCTAAAGGTTCAAAGAGTGACTTCATCAATTGAGACAGGACAACATTGCACCAGAGGCTTCTGTTCTGGAAACATACCATAAGCCTTTCATATCCTTTCATCTCAATTCCAAAAGATCAATTGAGATGGGTTTACTGTCAACTTTAACATGGTAAACCACTAGGGCGCTGACTTGTACTCAGACTGTGGCTATGCCTGAATCAAAGAGAGAAAGCAAGTAGGTTAGCAATGTCTGTGTCAGCAAGAAAACCAGTCCAAGGCATTATGCCGGCACCATAAGGAGAATCTTTTCCATGTAAAGCCATAGGCTCTTCTAGTTGATAGCTGACAGACACTATTATGACTTCAATCTCTCTGGCAAAAGAGATCTGCGATCACTACAAATTCAACATCCAAGCTGTCAGGTTGAGGGATGGGAGTTTTGGGTTGAACAGACTTCCTTCCTCTTGAGTTAACAAGGCTGGATCTATTCCCAGATGCAAATCAAATTTGCTTGGGCCATGCTGGAGCTATGAGAATTAGTCAAGCTCTCTCCCTTAGCAGTTTTTACACAGTTCTATCTATCAGTGGTACTTTGGAAAAGTGTATGTTAGATCTGATTTCCAATTGAGCAGGAAACAAATAAGCGTGGGAGTAGCTTGCTTATTGCGGCGGTTACTACCCTAAACCATTTAAGCCTGATACTTCACTTTGAATGCATATACAGCGTTGTTCTCTGCTTCAATGGCAGGGAGAAATGTGGAAAAGAGGATTTACATTCAGACAGCATCCAACAAGGCATTGGTCTGTGCAGTCTGGGTAAACAAGCATCGGGGTAACTTGCTTGATGCGGCGGTTACTACCCTTAACCATTAAGCCTTATGTTCACCTTTGATGCAACTCCAACATTACTCTCTGCATCAATGGCAGGGGGTGGCAGGAAATTTGAATCAAACAGTTACCAACAAGGGCCCTGAACTTGGTGGTCAATGAACAGATAAGTATGGGAAAATAAGTGTGGGAGATTGCTGGGCAGACTGGATGAGCCGACTGCTCTTTTTCTGCCATCATTTTCTATGTTTCTATGAAAGTATCCTGTGCAAAGCTGAGCAAAATTTCTCTATTTTCTGTTCTGATGTGACTAGGTCGACTATCGAAAGACCTCACAATCAAATTGTGTGTCAGCTGTTGATTGTTGCAGAGACGACTCATGTGGACGAAAACTTTGCTGAGATGATCCACTTATGTGTTGGAGATCCCTGGAAGATAGGTGGCCAGCAGGACAACGTGCTTCTTGTTTGCCCATTTCCATATCCTTATTAGCAGAGAGCCCATAATCCTGTGCCTATCTGCTTGTTGACATAAAACATGGCCACTTGGTTGTCGATATGAATTAGAATGCTTCTCTCCCTTGAAAAAGATGTGTGAAAGTCAGAGTATTTGATTGCTCTGAGTTCTAAGATTGATTTGAAAAACGCTTTTCCTCGAGAGATCAGGTTCCTTGGGTTTGAAAAGTTCCTGTGTGGACGCCCTCAACCTTTTAAGGAGGCATCTGTCGCTAAGGTAACTTGATTGGGGAAACTACGGAGTGGAGTTCCTTCTCAAAGAATGCAAGGATTTAGCACCATCATGATTCATGTCTCTGGAAATTTAGACTGTGGTGCCAAGGCTGAGTTTTGCTGGTCCCACAGAGAGCAGACCCACTGCAGGGGGCGGATATGTAGTCAAGGTAGGTGGAGCTACATAAATGGATGCCACCATATGACCCAAAGCAACCAGGACTGCTTTGGCTGTTGAGCACCACGAGTTCAATAGCTTGTAGATGAGTAATCTCAAGAGTGCTCTCCTGTTGCGATGGAAGAAAAGTTCTCTTCTGCAGTGAGTATATCCATGCTGCATATATTTTATTTTCTGGGATGGAATTAAATTTGACTTCTCAAAATTCACAAGAAACTCCAATTTCTGAAGAAGCTGAATTGACTTCTGTAGGGGAAATAGTATGCCTTTTTGAAAGATGACCATTTCTAGCCAATCAATCAGGTATGGAAGACTTGGACTCCCTGACATTCTAAGTTTGCTGCTACTACAGCCAGGTAGTTGGTGAAGTATCTTGAAGCTGTTAACAGTCCGAAGAAGAGAGTACTTTGGATAATGGGAAAATCCTGCCTTGAAGCAAGATAATGTCAATGGGAGGGAGGGAGGAGTGAATATGTGACCATATGCATCCTTCAGATCGATAGCGCACATCCATTCCCCTTTTTGGATGTATGCAAGAATCGTGTTTATGGAATTCATTTTAATTTCTCTCCGATTAGATGCCTGTTTCAGGTTCTCAAATCCAAAATGGGTCTCAATCCACCAGATATTTTGAAGATGAGAAAGTACTAGAGTAGAATCCCTGTCCATGCTGGAGCACAAGGACTGATTCTATAGCTCATTGCTGAAAAAGTGATTCTCTACTTCCAGAGTTGTGTCAAGGGAGACAGATCCGGACTGAAGACTGAACAACACGGAAGAGATGGTAGCTGGGAGAAATGTAAACCACATACAGACTTCACGATTTTGAGAACTCAGCTCTCTTTGATTATTTGGTGCCACTCCTCCAAGAAGGCCTGGATTCTCTCTCTTACTGGAGATGACTGTGAAACTTCGAAGTGATGACAAAATAGGCCCAATGTTTGGACTGGATCTGTTGCATTGCAACATGGTCCGAAAGCAACATGGCGTATTAGAAGGATACAAGTTCAGCAAAAATCTCTTAGTCCCTGAGGAAGACGGGATGATCGAAACACTGCCAGTGTCGTGCTGACGGCTCCAATCTCGCTACAATAAATGGTCTTTGCAAGAGAAGATATCTCTTCCTAAATATAAGCTAAGCAAAGAATAATTCTAAGGAAGGCCATGAATGGTGACCGTGTAAGACAGAGCTAATTAGACTAACACCAGCACAATTTGAAAACGATTTGGCTGAGGGAAATCACTATTGGATAATAAAAAGAAGTGGTATTTAATTATGAAATAACAGAAAATTAAAAAATGAAAAACAGTATGAATACCAATAAGGCTTTCAACAACATATGGGACAGCATAGTTAACAATACCGGACATCAGTATACATAAGCCCAAAAAAATAGAATGTTAGGAATGATTTGGTAGGTAATGGAGAATAAAACAGAGAATATCATAATGCCTTCCGGTAAACGGCACCTTGAGTATTGGGTGCAATTCTGGTCGCCATATCTCAAAAAAGATAAAGCTGAACTAGAAAAGGTACCAAGAAGGGCAATAAAAATGATAAAGGGGAAGGAATGGTTCCCGCTAAACAGGATAGGGCTCTTCAGCTTGGAGAAGAGGTGGCTGAAAAAGGATATGATAGAGGTTTATAAAAATCATGAGTAGGGTTGAACAGGTAAATAAGGGATGGTTATTTATCCTTTCAAATAACACTAAAGACTAGAGGACACGCCATGAAACTAACTAGTAGCAAACTTGAAAACGAACTGTAGAAAATATGTTTTCACCTAACACACAATCAAGCTTTGGAATTTGTTGCCGGAGAATGAGGTAAAGTCATCTAGCATAATGGGGTTTGGAGAAGTTCCCTGGAGTAACATCCATAAACCGCTATTACCGGGTAGTCTTGGGAAAGCTAACCATTTATCCCTGGGGTGGGGAGTGAGCAACAAGAAATGAATCTACTCCTTGGAAATCTGCTGGGTACTTATGACCTGGATTGTCTAGTCAGAAACAGGATGCTGGACTCCGTGGCCCTTTGGTCTGGCTTGGCATGCCATCTTATATGAACACAGACCAGGGCTGGAGCAGATGCACCACCTTGGGAACATTATTCTGGGGCTTAAGGTTGTAGGGAGGAGAAAAGTGCAGAGTTGGACATTGGCAATACAGAAAGGCATAGATAAAAGCAACTTGCCCAATGAACTGACACCGTAAGAAGATGTAGGGAGAAATAAGAGGTGAGGTAATGAGGAACTGCAGAGGTGAATGTGAGAAGCTTTAACTGTATGCGGGAAGCAGATGGAGAGCCAGTGCTCTGACTTGAGAGCATGGAAAAACTTAATTTCTCCCTCTGTACTTGTTACTTGCCTGAATTATTTTTGTAGCCCTGCAATATTTCCCTTGCACAGAGAATTATAATACTACAGATAAAAATCATGTGCAATATTGTGTACCAAGATTACAGTCTAAGTTACTCATTCTGTGTAATCAGCTTAATTTACCAATTGTACTGTGTAAAGGGCATTAACCTTTAGCTTATTAGAATAGACTGGAAAACAACATCCAAAGACTCAATATTTTGGAGAATGTTGCTTGCCTGGAAATTTGCATTTGCAATTATTATAAAGCAGGTTTGACACAGCTGAAGAGAATAGCACACATGCTTCCAAGATTTCATGCAGTTCATTTATTCAATTTAAGTACCCCCGATGAGTAATGTTTTAAAACAGCAAAAATTAAAAGCACATTGGATAAACTGCATTTCAATCTCTCATGGTAAAAAAGAAAATTACATCTTGCTCTGTGTGTTCTCTTAAGGGGCCAGTATTCTACAGTGCCTCAGCCAGCCTCCCCCCCTAATCCATTTCATTTGGCCACCCAAGAATGTCTAGCACTGCCAGGTGGTTTCCTTTTTTTCCCTTATAATAAAAAAGGCACGATCCACAGAACAGCACTACGCCTATTGCCTACACATATCTCTGGTTGTGTTCAGCATGTGAACACGTTATGGCTGTGTGTGTAATCAAGGATCTGCAAACTTCTTTAAAATGACGCTCCCAAGCCAATTCCATGAACCCCCTTCTGCAGGGGTGACTTACTCCAATCCTAAAGAGCCACAAACAGGCCTGGGTTGTCATGATATCCACAATGAATAGGCATGAGTTGGAAGCAAATTATCTCATGCCTATGCATTGTGGATATCCCTGAAAACCATAGTAACATAACAAATGCCATGCTAGGTCAGACTAAGGTCCATCGGAGTCAGCATCCTGACCCTGACAATGGCCAGTCCAGGTCACAAGTACCCGCTAGATCCCAAATAGTTGATCTATTTCACTTCCAGGATAAGTAGATGGCGTTCCCAAATCCCCCTGACTAATAACTATGAACTTTTCCTGCAGGAACTTGGTCAAAACAGGGTTGGACCCCCACTATGTTAGTTGCCTTGACCACATCCTCTGGCTACAAATTCCATAGCCTATGTAATGGTGCTTTGAGTTGTTTTTTTTTATGAAGCTAGACTAGTTTGTGCCTTGCATGAAAACAATATTTCCTATGAGTTATTTTAAATCTGCCAGTTGCTAGTTTCATGAGTGTCTCCCAGTCCTAGTGTTGTTGGAAAGGTAAATAACTGCTCCCTATTTACCCGTTCCACCCCACTCATCTGACTATAAAAGAAGTTGCCCCACACCTGCACTGCCAGTATGCAAAACTGAGTTCCACCCCCCCCCCCCCTTCCCTGTATTCTCCAGCTCCACCCCACTCCCAGCTCCATTCCTCTCTCTGTATTATCCAATCCCCTCTCTGGTTGTATTCTTCAGCTCTGTCCCCCTCTCTCTCTCTCTGAAATGTCCAAACCCATCTCTAGGCGCATACAGTACTCCTTACTATCTCACATCTCAATTATGCGCTTCCTACGCCTCACAGTATTTCCCCATCCTTGGACAGGCTTTTACTACTACGGTAGTGATTTTAATAAATCTGAATCATCATCTCTTCTCCAAGCTAAAGCACCCTAACCTGTTTCGCCTTTCTCCATAAGGCTAGAGAACCAGAAAAGTTTGTGGCTATTGAGGACTGGAGTTAGCCACCCTTGCAGTACCTGATCCACAAGTTTGTCAAATCAACCTCACAGGTAAAGCTTGCTCACCCGCAGAAATCCCTGTGAAAATTGCACCCCCCCCCCCCTTCTGTATGCTGTCAAATGTATTAGTATATACACATATATCCTCTGTATATTGTTGCATAGAGCAATTATTTTATCCCTTGTATATTGTTGCATAGAGCAATTAATTACATATATCTCTTGTATATTTGTTTTCCACATTCTTTTTACTGTTCTTTGTAAGGACTATGCCCATAAGTTATTAGTTGTATGTAAACCGATACGATGTGCAAACAGCTATCGGTATATAAGAAACTCCAAATAAATAAATAAAATAAATACATAAATGCTGGCAAAATTCAAAGCTGATCTGCAAGAAATTCAAAGACGGATCCACTTCAAATCAAGTTTTCCCACATATCAGTAGATTTCTTTGTATCCAAGTCAGATTCTTCTGGAGTTTTCTTGAAAACATCTGAAGGTCCTTCCAGCAGATTTTGGGTAAAGCTGCAGTTTGTCAAACTCCAGCCAGGCTGAAATCTTCTTGATTTTAGTTTGATTTGAACTAGTTCATGATCCCTAGTGCAACTTGCTAACTTTCCTAGAGCTACAGAAGCCTCAAGATGCTCATGAATTAAAGAGCCACAGAAGTCACATCAGAAGCAGTGGCCCCATGCTGAACCATGCAGGCTTTTTTTTTTTTTTTTTAATCTCAACAAATAAAAATGACAAGGTCAAGAAGCACCTTGGAGCAATACTAAGCATTTCCAGAAGATGAAATGTTCCTAACAGAATTCGCAGTGTAATGGTATTCCAGCCTGAAACTCTCAAGGTCAATTCAATTAGCTATTTCTTAAGTAATTTTGTTAATATAACAAATATTTTTAAGAGACAAACATCCAGGACAGTTAGATAAGTGCTTGAAAGAGAATTTCATTAAAAGGGACAATATCCCCCCTTTATGTCCTTAAAAATTAAAAACATAACAAGGTAAAATAATGAATGATGGCAGATGAAGACCAACATGGTCCATCCAGTCTGTCCAGCAAGATTTCTTTTAAAAACTTTTTTTTATAATAATTAAGACATGTACTTGATATGTAGCAAATGTTATAAAAAAAACCCCTCTATAGACCACTCCTACTTCAAACTTGAAGTAGGAGTGGTCTATAGAGCTCAAGTTGTAGCAAGTGTTATGAGAACTCACTTCGCTCTCCTGAATATTTATTTATTTATTTATAGGCTTTTCTTTGCCGACATTCGTGAAGCACATCATACCGGCTTACATTGAACTGAAAAAGGAGGAAATACAATGAACAATAACATATCATAGTTAAAGGCAAACGGTGTAAAATATGATCAACATAAAAACATTATAAGATTATATATAACAACATAAAAACTGAATAGGTAGGGTGGAAAGTAGAAAGAAAGAGAAACTTTGTACAAAAAAACAATTCTTGAAGAACAGCATTCTAAAATGGGATTGGTTCTTTCACCGACAGCTGCCAGTGGTGGGACTAATCAGCAGTCCGTGAAGGAGTGAATAAATCAATACCAAGTGCCCAACAGGTTGTGTTGCAGCTGGAGGCAGTAGAGTGGGTCCAAAGTGACTGTTCTACATGCTTATAAGAAAGGTCCAGTTGGTGAGAAGAGAAAAGGCCAGTTTGAAGGAGTCAGTAGTGATAGTTTGTGTACTTTACCTTCTTAGAGGAGATGATACATAATATGACTATGATTGACCTGGACTCAGTGGGCTGGGAAGGCCTAGGTGGCATCCAGTAGTATTACTACCCAGTCCAGAAGGACAGAGTGAATCAGAGGAGAAGAGGTCTGCAGAGTCTGTAGCAGCCCCAAGGAAACATGAAAAGAATGTGGCAAGAGAGGAGGAGCACACACATGCTTTGATGATATTATGCTAATGGCATATGAATCTGAACCTTTTACAAAATGTATTCACAATAAATGTCCCCATCCAAACCTGAGGATTTCACAGTATCCAGAGGAAAGAATCCACCACTGCTCCTGATGTACAAGCTGTCTCTCGTGACTGCTCCCCCTCGGAGCATTCATTGTAACCTAAACCCCCTGTACCCAATGTTATTAACAACTGCTGTGACATGTTTTGAACTCTCCAGAATGGAGGAGCAGCCTAGTGGTTGAGCAATGGCTTGCAAACCAGGGAAACTAAGATTCAAGTCCCACAGTCGCTCCTTGAGACCTTGGGCAAGTCACTTCACCCTCCATTGCCTCAGGTACAAACTAAGGGCCCGGTTTTCAAAAACATTCACATGCTTACATGTGTAAATGCACTTTATCCATGTAAATGGGCTTTTGAGCATTGCTACAACAAAAGCCATTGAATTGTTCATAGGTTTTACTCGCATAAAGTGCAATTATGTAGGTAAATGGCTTTTGAAAATTGCTATGATAGTATGTTACATTTACATACATAACTCTTTTGGAAATTCACCTATTAGATTGTAAGACCTCTCGGGGCAGGGAAATACCTATAGTACCTGAATGTAATCTGCTTTGAAATGCCTGAAAAAGCAGAAAACAAATAAATGAAACAGCTGGAAAAGCATGATATAAAAAAAAAAATGATGAGGAGGATCTTGCTGTGGCTAGGAGCAGCCATTTTGTTCCTGCATCCAGACAGCAATCCTTGGTGTCAGCTCATGCCCCACATCCCAGGAGGGGTAAGCATGAGCTACAGCCACTGCTGGCACAAAATGGCTGCTCTGAGGAGAAGCAGCAACCTCATGTTTGAGGTAAGATTTCTTGAGAACTGCATGTGTGTACATCAGGCACTTTTGACTTGCTTGGATGATAAATCTCCTCTTTAGTTTTCCATGCTAGTCATCCTTTAGGACTGTGAGTATTAAGATCTCTCGTCACATGTGAAATGGAAACAGGCTAGGCTGATGTTTTTCATTCTTTGTGAGCTGTAGAAAGATTTTACTTTTGGTGGTCTCTTTCGAACAATGAGTTACACGCTGCCACGCCAACCAACCCACCCAAGCCAACTTTACTAATTTAACCAAAACCCTCTCGGTGGTCTCCAGGGCTTTCAAAAGCTTGAGAAGCTTTCTGCTTCCTTTGTTTTCATATGCCACAAAACTAAAAATGAACAAGACTCAATTCCAACTGCAAAAGAAAGATGCCAGAAGGAACACATTCAGAGAACTATCCTATAGTATGCTTTGCCAGGATCCCTATCATTGTCTAATCAAGAATAGGGCCAAACAGCCTTTAAAATAAAGTCTGTGGATATGCCAATGAAAAAAAATGTTCTGTTCCAAAACAAATAAGAGAAATCAAAATATATCTTCAAAGGTAGGGGGCGTGTGCTGCTGGATGGGCACAAGCTAGCCTTGGAATACATATTCTGTTACAATAATATAAAATGAGCAACATGATGATAAAATACTCCTCCCGCTCTCCCCCCCCCCCCCCCCCCCAAACTAGGATCTAATATCACAACCAAAAGGTGTCTGGCTGAATCCAAAAAGATAACCATTAAATCTAACTTTCAATTCTATACTTCTAGATGACAAATCTGTGGATCTGGTTATTGGAATACAAAAAAAGGCTGCAAGTGTAAGTATTCCGTATACCTCTGTTTTTGTTTTTTTTTTTTCAATGATGGGACTACTTACATTGCAGCACAGTAAATGACAGCAGAAAAAGACCCAAGTGGGCAATCCAATCTTCCCAGCAAGCTTTATTTATTCTTTTCATTTATTTCTTTTTATTCTGTTTAGAGCACTTAGAGAGCAAAAGTCTGCACATAAAAAGTAGATGCAGACTTCAGCCTGAATTTTCAAAGTGGTCGTACGTCTGCAACTCTGCTTAGAAAATCAGTGGATACGCGTCAACCCTAGTGCAGCATAAGCGATAGGAAGCAGGTGTAAATATGTTCGTGTACATGTATGCATAGAGTTTCAAAATCTAATGCAGGCACAGAAAGTGATTTCCCTGGCCCCAGCTCTGCCTCTCGGAAAACCTCTTTGCTGCTCGCATAGCTCTTCCATGTGCAAATCCCCGGACAATTTTCCAAAGCCAATTTACGCATCTTAAAATACAGCCCATATTATACTCATTCTACCAGTCCCTTTTGAATTCCCATAAATAACACCAGGTACTTCCCAGCCATGCCCTCTCCTACCTTCTGATGCTTTAATATGATATCCAGTTTCCTTGTCCAGATGCACACCCAGCAATTGCATGGTTCTATCCAGAAGGCCATGGATGACCTCAAACCCAGGATTCTTGTTGTAATAAACTGCGCAGAGGTGCCTTTGATTTCTTGCACCCACATCTGTAGAAGAAAAAAAAATGCTTTTAGTGCTTTCTGGCACACTTTTCTATTTTTAAGAAGCCAGCAGTAAACCCAGAGAATCCTGAACATGTAAGGTAAGGCCCCATCCATCAGTCACAGCAGAGTAGGTATTTGTCGAATTGCATTGCAGCACTCAGCTCCACAGAGGCCACAGAACTTAATAAAAAATAAATATCCAAGTAAGATGCATTGATTTGAGCTGCCAAGTGCCCATTCTCCCTGAATCTCACAAAAAGAGACAGTTATTCATTTTATGGAGGGTTGTTTTTGTTATTGTTTAATTTTGAGTGTTGCAATTTTATGTTTTATATTTTTCTGACCGATGCACAGTATTTATTGTTCTGTTGTATTTTACATGATGTTTTTGCTTTAAGCCCTGAGATCAAACAGTATAGAAATCTAACAAATAAATGAGACAGTTGAAAAGTAAAAATTATCTATAGAAATCAAATCTATGATACTGAGAAACTTCAAAATATATTATTGTAAAATATAGTATATTCAGCAACGGTAAAGTCAGTTTTATAAGTATTTGATCTTTTGAAGTCAGTCTGAGCAGGTATATGTAAAAATGGCAGTGAAAGGAGTTAAAACCCACAAAGATATTTCTGTGCACATAAAAATTAATCTAATTTAACAATGAGCAACAAAAGAACATAAGATATGCCACACTGAGACCTACCAAAGGTCCGAGCCCAGTATCCCGTCTCCAACCGTGGCCAACCCAAGCCATATCTGGCAAGCACCCAAACATTAAATAGATCCCATTGTTAAGAATATCAGCAATAAGCAGTGCCTATTCCCTATTGATTAGTACCAGAATATTGCAAAGGCCCTGCATCTTAACACAAGCTTGGTTTGCTGGATAAATCGATTTCTTTATCATCATTTACTACTACTGCTTACATCGTTTCTCAAACATCCTAATGATGTCAATAATTTGCCATCTATTTAGAAGCACTTCAATGCTTTGCAGTGAGACCACAGGTGAGGCCTGCACAGATAAGCCATCACCGTACAACTTCATGCTGGGCCAGCACAGATCCCACAGGTTTAAGGCCCATGGAAGGAGGAGAAGAGGAGTACCATTAACATTTAGGACAGGGGGAGAGGTGAGACAAACATTTTGGGCTCAATAGCGCTCCTTGCCCAGCTCCAGACTAAAACACATTTACTTGAAATATACATCAAATCTACGGAAAGTTCAAAAAGCAGCATCATTTCTATTACCTTTGATAATAAGAAAACAAATAGCAAATATTCCTGTGCAGTATATGGGGTTTGCGACCTCTTTAGGAAGCTAAAAACCTGTAGAAGTGCGGTCTACACCCTCATACACCCCCTTCTGGAAGAATGTGTGCCTCTTATTTATAACGTTGGGGCCAGTTGGCAGCAAGGAATGACGACAGGTGGGATCAGCTCTAATTCAGTTCCTTGGGGGTTACCTTGTCTGAGACAGAGACTCAGGCAAACGCTTAGATTACCTGAGACCCCTGGCTTCAGTTTCCCCTATCTGCTGCTCACCTTGGCTAAGTCACTTAACCTCATTGCGTTCAATCGACTGAAAATCTCTTTGGGACAGGAACTGTGTATCCTAACGGCACAATACATACAGAAGGGGGGGGGGGGGGATTTTCACAGGGATTTCTGCGGGTGAGCAAGCTTTACCTGTGAAAAAAAATGGTTCCCCATCCTCCATGGTGGTAAACGTACCTGCGCTGCGGACAGCATGCGCATTTTTGCCCACGGGAAGGAGAGGCAGGCCCAGAAAAGTACATGTGAAGATTTCATTTTGGAACCTCCGTGTCTGCTTTTCCTCACAGGAATGCCATCTACAAAGCCCGTGGGGTAAAGAATCGCTGTGGACTTTTCGAAGTTAGACCACTGCAGGGTGTTTCCCTTTGAAAACTGGCTTGCAGGCCATGGAGTTTCAAAATTGCTCTCCCAAAGCATTACTTTGGCACACAATGTGTTATGCTCCTCGCTTTAATTACTGATGCACAAGATGCCTTGACTACAAAGGCTGACATTATATTTAGAAAATCTTTATTATAAAGAATTTCTCTTTATATTTCTAATCTTAAAAAGAATATCCTGCAGCATGCATATTACATTGGGTCAAGGGAAGGAGCATCATCCGCCCATTATCACACCTCTCTCGGAGGTCTCTTCTTTAATGCAGAAAATATATGACACTACAGCAAGCTCACAGAGACTGCACGCCACAGACAGCAGCAGCATCGGCTTCTTTGCCAGAGAGCGCTTGCTGGAATCCCCTCAGAGTTCTTTACAACTATTAGCAAAGCTCTCATCACATAATTCTCTTTCGAATGGGCCTGCCAAGCATGTCCGTCTAAATAATACATTTACTTCACAGTCCTCAAAACACCACCTGAAGAAGCCGCTCAAAATAACCCCCAAGGATGGGAGAGATCCACAAGCTAAAAGGTGGGATAGGGCGCCCTCTAGCATCTTAAAAAAGTATTAGACTTCCTTTAAGACAAGACAGAGTGAGTGCCTGCTTAACAATCCATCTCTCCAGAGTTTAATCTGTTTATCTTATTATTTGGATTCATTATCTGCCTTTTTTAATACAAAATTCACTCACAGCGGTTTAAAACCTTTTAGAACAGCAGCACATAAACAGAGGTCACAGTCTGCTTTACAAAAGAATTAGAATAGCAGCAAGAACCAATTTACAGCATTAGCAAACGACGTGGGTCTTAGGGTGAACTTTTCCAGATCAACAAAACAGACTTTAGTAGCAGCAGCAGCAGAGCAGAAAATACTGATGACTAACTCTATGAATAAATAACACTGTATCAAAACGTAGTTTGTCGCAAGCAGGTTTAAGACATTTGAGGTGATGCCAGCAGTTTCCCATAGTCAGTTTAGCATGTGTGAGAGAAGTCAAGTTGTATTTGCTCCTGAAGTGGGAGCTGTCATGTATTTGTCGGAGATCTTCTGGGAGGGATCTCTAGAGGGCAGGTACTGTTCCTGTTAAGGATTTGTTGCAGGTGCCTGTACTTTAGATTTCTTTTGACGAGGTAATTGATATTGAGGATCCTAGTAAGGATCTCAGTGGATTGGACGGCAGTATAAAGAAGGGCCTAACAATTTGAGTGAAAGGCTATCTTCTCTTAGGGCTCTGAACAGCAACGTTTTCAATTTCGTTCTGTATGGGATTGGTAATTAGTGTAATTTATATAAGGCAGGTGTGATGTGGTCGCATAGTTTGCATCCTATCAGTTGTGCAGCGGAGTTATGTATTATCTGGAGTTTGTCAGGGTCTTATCTGTTAGATCCTTATATAGAGCACTGCAGTAATCAAGTTGTGTGGTTACCGTGGCATGAACAACTTGAGTAGATATTTTTCCTCAATGACCGGGTACAGTCCACAAGTTTCGTGATTGAATATGGCATCTTTTTTTCACAAAGGTTAAGAGTATACAACAGACATGGACACTGTTAAAAAATACCATCATAGAAGCACAGTCCAGATGTATTCAACAGATTTAGAAAGGTGGAAGGAAGGCCAAATGATTGCTGGCATGATTAAAAAGTGAGGTGAAAGAGGCTATTTTAGCCAAAAGATCTTCATTCAAAAACTGAAAAAAGGATCCATCAGAAGAAAACAGGATAAAGCATAAGCATTGGCAAGTTAAATGTTAGACATAGATAAGACAGGCTAAGAAAGAATTTGAAAAGAAGTTGGCCCAGAGACAAAAACTCATAATAAAAAGTTTTTTTAAATATATCCGAAGAAATCCTGCGAGGTTGGACCTTTTGATGAACGAGGGGTTAAAGGGACACTTAGGGAATATAAGGCCATCTTGGCAAGACAGCAAATTCTTTGCTTCGGTGTTGGGGGATACCCGTTCCAGAGACAGTTTTCAAGGTGACAATTCAGATGAACTGAACCAAGTCTCAGTGAACCTGGAAGATATACTAGGCCAGATTGTCAAACTGAAGAGTAGTAAATCACCTGAACCGGATGTTATACACCCTAGGGTTCTGAAAGAACTAAAAAATGAAATTTCAGACCTATTACAATTAGGGGTTAATTTTTAAAAAATACACGTGGGCATCCATGTGTGTGCTACCCAGCGCACACACATGGACATTTGATTTTATAATATGCGCGCGCCAGTGCTCGCATATTATAAATCGGGGGTCGGCGCGGGCAAGGGGTGCACATTAGTGCAACTTGCGCATGCCAAATCCCACGGCCTTCCCCCGTTCCCAACCCCCCTAAACTAACCTCTCTTCCCCTAACTGTCCCGACCCTAGCCCTAACCTAGACCCCCCCCCCCCCCCCCGACCTTGGACCTACCTTTTGTGCCTGTCTCTGGCCAGGCGCAGGTTGCGCGCGCCAGCAGCCTGCCGGCACGTGATCCTCCGGCACAGCGGCAAATGGCCGCTGTGCCGGGAACCTCTGACCCTGCCCACTCCCCTTTTCCAAAGTCCCGGGACTTATTCACATTCCGGGGCTTTACGCACATAGCCGGGCCTTTTTAAAATAGGCCCAGTGTGCGTAGGCATTTTCAAATCCGAGCCTTAATTTGTAACCTATTATTAAATCATCCATTGTACCTGAAGACTGGAAGGTGGCCAATGTAACCCCAATATTTAAAAAGGGCTCCAGGGGTGATCCAGGAAACTACAGACTGGTGAGCCTGACTTCACTGCTGGGAAAAATTATGGAAACTGTTATAAAGAATAAAATTACAGAACATTTAGATAGACATGGTGTGACAGGACAACAGTCAGTACGGATTTACCCAAGGGAATTCTTGCCTCACATATCTACTACATTTTTTTTTGAAGGGGTTAATAAACATGTGGACAAAGGTGTATTTGGATTTTCAGAAGGCATTTGACAAAGTCTCTCATGAGAAGCTTCTAAGAAAACTAAAAAGTCTTGGGATAGGAGACAATGGCAACCTTAAAAGGACAACTGGTTAAAAGCCAGGAAACAGGAGAGTAAGAATAATAAATGGTCAGTTTTCATAGTGGAAAAAAGATAAACAGTGGAGTGCCTCAGGGATCTGGACTTGGACTGGTGCTTTTTAATATATATATAAATGATCTGGAAAGGGGTACGAAGAGTGAAGTGATCAAATTTGCGGATGACACAAAATTATGCAGAGTAGTTAAATCACAAATGGATTGTGATAAACTGCAGGAGGACCTTGTGATAAATTGCAGGAGGACTGGAAGATTGGGCATCCAAATGGCAGATGAAATTTAATGTGGACAAGTACAAGGTGATGCATATAGGGAAAAATAGTCCATGCTGTAGTTACATAATGATGGGTTTCATCTTAGGAGTTACCACCCAGGAAAGAGATCTAGGCGTAAGTGGATAATACATTGCAATCGTCGGCTCAGCATGATTTGGTGGTCAAAAAAGCAAACAAAATGTTAGGAATTATCAGGAAGGGAATGGCAAATAAAACGGTGGATATCATAATGCCTCTGTATCGCTCCATGGTGAGACCACACCTTGAATACTGTGTACAATTCTGATCAACGCAGCTCAAAAAAGATATAGTTGTGATGGAGAAGGTACAGAGAAGGGCGACCAAAATGATAAAGGGGATGGAACAGCTCCCCTACGAGGAAAGGCTAAAGAGGTTAGGGCTGTTCAGCTTGGAGAAGAGACGGCTGAAGGAGATATGATAGGGGTCTACAAAATCATGAAAGAACTTGAACATGTTAATTTAATCGGTAATTTACTCTCTCAAATAATAGAAGGACTAGGGAGAACGCCATTAAGTTAGCAAGTAGCTCATTTAAAACAAATCAGAGAAAATTCTTTTTTCACTCAGTGCACAGTTAAGCTCTGGAATTCATTACCAGACGATGTGGTTACAACAGTTAGTGTAACTGGGTTTAAAACAGGTTTGTATAAGTTCATTGTAGCTTGGGATTTATACTGTTTGGGTACTTGTGACTTGGATTGGAAACAGGATACTGGGCTTGATGGACCCTTGGTCTGACCCAGTATGGCATATCTTATGTTCTTATGTAAATGTAGGTTTTTATGTCAAGGACTAGTTTTTCCAAGTATCACTCCTGTAGCACACATTTACAACATTTATTTCAGATCCAGCCTTCACAGAGTACTTCGCATCTGAGTAATGCTTGTATCCTTTCACCCAAGTGGCAGATTCTGGTTTGTCTGTAAGTGTACTCCATCAAATTCCAAACCACTCAAACAGGTTTCCCTTAATTTCAGACTAAAGCAAACATACATACACACACACTTACTTAAGTCATGTGTTAATATGAATTATGTTCTGTGGATAGCTGTAATAGGCCTGCTAAGAGATGTGAAGGCTTCTGCAAGAGGCAAGGGATCATACAATAACCTGTCCCTGCCTAATGCTGATTTATTATATTGGGGGTTTTGCTCCATGGAAAGATGGGATCTTCAGAACACACACAAGAATTATAGCTTGGGTGGAAAATGACATTAAAAAATTGGGCATCAGCCATATTTTTAGGAGCCAGGTTAAAAAAATTACTTTTGTTACCTTATTTTATTTTTGGTTCCTTTAGTTTTGGTTTGTTTTTTTTTTCCTTTTACTTAAGGATTTTTTTGTTCTGTATTCTTTTTCTTTGCTTTTTTTCTTTTTTGGATTTCTCTTTCATTTAGCTCCTTTATTTTTCTATATTTTTGCTTTCTTGCTTTTTTTTTTAATTTCTTTGCATTTTTTTTTATCATTAAATATTTTAATTTTTAGTCTACTTTCTGAAGGGAGGGAGAGGCGTGTATGTGTGTCCCGCTACTAACTTTCCTATTTGGTGTCCATTTGATACACAATTTTCATGGTATATCAGGGAGGGCATGAGGATTTGGATGGGATAAAAGTTTTTCAATCCACATATTCTATGAATACATTCGCGCACAATTGTCATCCCCTAATAACTTTCTGGGTTTTGCCCTCTGAGCCACACCACATTTGGAAGAAACATCAGGGGTCCATGAGGATCATCAAAGAGACAGATATGGATCTTTCTCCCAGATCCACATAGGCCTGCACACTCATTCTGGAAAATAGGCTCCGCTGGTTGGGTGTGGAGCTTCTAGTTTTTAAAGGTACCTTCCACCTGCCTGCAGCCTCTTCTGTAAAGGCAAGGGGTAGTCCCAAGCCACAGTGGCAATGGCTCTCTTCAGTACTGGCCCACTCTAAGGAGCCCTACAAGGGCCTGTGGCAGCAGATCCTGGATTTGGGCCCATCACAGTGGCAGGGCGGTCACTCACTTTAGGCCCCAACCTGCTACAGTGAAGATGGTGCTCTTCAGGCAGCAGCAACTCCTTCTGCTTCCAGAACAGTGCCAGGCACCCAATTCTTCAGCATCCTGGCCCCCAGAGGTTTTCCACCCCCAATTACAGTTCCACACTCTATTGCCGGGGTCCCCAAACTATGACCCAAGAGCCGGTTGCAGCCCATGCCTGAATATCATCTGACCCCTGGCCACAAAGGCAGGAGAGGCTTAATCTGGCCTGCAGCGGCGACAAAAAAAAAAACCAACCCACAATCTCACTCATGTTCACAGGAAAAAGCACATATATTTGGAAAAATCACACAATTCACAAAGGAAGACCTCATACGGAAAGCACCAGGACTGTACAAAACTGTCTTATGAATTAAGTCCTTTATCGTGTGCTTGAGGGTTTCCAATCATTGGCCTTAAATTGTAGCACCTCATATATTTTGAGATGTTTTTTTTTTAACTTGCAAATAAAAATATGCCACATTGAGTCCAAGTAAAATAAACCAGAACATATCTTAGGTTGCTGGGAAATAATCTTCAAAGCAAAATTTCCACCGACAGATGGGGCGTCCGGAACTGCAGACAGTACTGAAGATGCAGCCGCACCTTGAATTCAGTAAGGCTTTTCTTCCATTCCGTGTCTGTGGAAATAAAGCTTAGAACAGCAGCCTCTCTGTGCAGGGTTTCAAGCTTACTGTCCGTGAGAACGTGCTCCCAATTCATTTTTAATTTCTCCATTGGCGTGTTACCACCATGCTCCTGCACATTTTTACATAGTCGAGGTACCAATTTGATTTATTTTTGTTCTCTCTCAAGTCAACATGCCACCGGTGTTGAAGTAATTTTATCCTGCAATGTTTTGAAGTCATCTTGTGTCTTCACTCACAGTTGTAGGTACTGGAGGAAGAACTCATTTTGTTTTTGGGGCCCCCAACTCAATGCACATCCGACACCCAGAATCTCTCTCTCATTTCCAATTCCCTGCATCCCATCGTGTTACCGTGTGTTTTGAGGGGAAACCTTTATCGGCGCAGAAGCCAGTAGTTTGGATGTTAAGGCAGACTCCCTTTGTAGGATCATTGCAGTCCTCTAGTTCTCGCTGGCAAGTTGTACGACAGTTCCATACATTTTGGCTTCTTTCTTTGAATAATGCAGGATCTTTCTCAATAATAGGCGCTAGCCAGAGGAGCAGGTTAAGGCAGCCGTGGCTTCAGAACACGGAGCATGACAACCAGCGTCTCCAGCGCCGCAGTCCACGACCATTCGAACAGCCACAGCAATAATTGCCACAGTGTTTTTGCGGTCTCTCTTGTCAAAGCAAAGCCCGTGAAGAAGGAGCACAAGCTCCGAAACGCCTTGGGGTCGGCAGCACAAGATTGACTACACACACGCAAGTATAATACAAGTGGTGGCTTGAATATCTAGAAAAAACAATTTGCAGAGCACGCAAACCCGTGGACACAACCATAAATTTAAAACCTGTATTGAGGTGCCTAATGATTTAGAAGCCATTTAAGGCTCACATACACGATAGCCAAACTTCACAGGTTGGCATCGTATGAAGGCACGCTCAATCCACATCCTCCATACATAACAAGTTGTATAAATTTTCTCATATTGTATCTTGTTATTACAGTTTGGGTATAGCATTTAAGGATCTTTCTCAATGGCATCTCTGCCTCTCTCTCCCTCTCAATTTTTTGCTGTATTTGTATATTTTCTCCTTAAACCATTCCACTATATTGCAAATGTGCTAAGGAATATTTCCATCTCAGTTGGTTTTTAGAGACTTTGCTGCTCTTAACTGGGGTCATAAATAACATTATCCATGCCATCTTAGGACTATTTTAATTTATTCTGATTTTCTTATCCAGTTTTGTCATCTCCCTATTCATATGATCTAATCTGCGACCTCAAACCTATATTTTTCCATTGGTTTAATATCAAGTATAGAGTCCTCATATACTCCTTTCCTCAGCTATATTGCCCTCAAAATCTTTATATTGTCCAGGAATTTCCCTGTATGCGCAGATTGAAATGCTATAAGATAATGTGGGAAGCCCTTAAAACTTATCAATAAATTTGCTTCTACTGTGATAGTTTTCCCCAACTATCCAGTCAAGTTTTCAGGATTGCCTCAATGAATATGCATGAGAAAGATCTGCACATACAATGTATGCAAATCTCTCTCATGCATATTCATTATGGATATCCAAAAAACCCAACTGGTTGGGTGTGACTCCAAGAAAAGGTTTAGAATTATTGGTCTAAATATGTTATTTGCTGGACAATATTACAAAAATCTTTAAGTGAATAATGCCCCATTCTTTACAGACCTTTGCTATTTCTCCCCATCTCTGCCTTCAAAATCATTTTCAGCAGCATGATAAGAACAATTCCTATTCAGTAAGTCACCTCTTGCATTCTATAGAGCATATAAGACGATATAAATATACAATCTAATCTTCTGCTGATCTGGTAAACAATGTAAAATAAAAGTATTCTTGTCTGTTCTAATTCAGCTCTTTTCATACCTTTAATTTAAATATATTTGGCATTTCATGCAAGGACAGGATCATGAGCATATTCTTGTATTCCATTGTAGATGCAGTCAGCAGAAGAGTCTAATAAGCAACTGAAATCTCCATCTACAATGAGTTCCCCAGTAAAGGATGGTGTGACTATCTTTATTTATTATTCAGAATACAAAGTTTCCATCATCTATCTTGGGCCCATACACATTTCCAACCACCAATCAGCCCCTAGACAACAAATATTTACATACCGCTCTATCCAGAAATTCAAAAAGCATGCTCTATTACTGCTCGCACTCCCCCACCACCCGCAGTGGCATTACTACATCCTGAAGAAAGGAGGTGCCAAACCCAGAAGCGCTTCGTTTTTGGGCCTTACTATCCCGGAGACGCGATTCCAGCCCAGCCCTCCGCTCTGCAAGCATTTTAGCAATATAGTACATGAATTCAACCCTCCAACACAGTGGACCCCCACTCCAATCCCTTGTCAGTTGGGTTTTCAGGATACACCCTATTGAATATGCATGAGATATTTACATACTTTGAAGGCTGTGCATGCAAATCTCTCATACATATTTGTTAGGGATATCTGAAACCCAAACTGGTTAGTGAGGGCCTGAAAAGGGTTTGTGTACTATGGCTCCTCAGACCTACCCAATCAATCATTCATAATCTGGTTAGCACTCAGACTCGTCCCACCTTCAGCAGTCAGCGCGTCCGCACTTCCATCTAAAGCCCACACACTCATCCCCTTTTGGTTTGCTCCATTCTGTCAAGTGCACTCCCCATCACAAACTTTAAATAACCCCATCACAAACTTTAAATAACCAAAATCCCCTCAGTCTCCCCAAAAAAGGTGAATCCCCCTTCCAACAAAAACAGACTGCACCACTTGAAAAAGAAAACACAATGGCAGTTCCCCAATACAATAAACCTCCAAACACAACACACAGAAACCCTCTCGAGTAAATCACCAGAGCCCTACACTACTATTCAACCAGATACTACCAATCAGTCCTTTAACAGATGATTTTTTTTTTTTTTGGAAACATGACTTTTCTACGAATTTATAAAATGTGTTCAGCATACATCACTCATCTTTCAAACTCTCAAACCAGACGGTCCCTGTTTGGCCGCAGTCTCTCTTTGCTTGCAAAGTCATCTTTAGTCTTCTCCTCTCCCCCTCTCCCATTCTTTTTACCACCTACGTTGTTGGATCTTTTCCAGTTTCCCCCAGGCATTCCCAGTGCCCCCAATATAGCCATTTTTTTGTGCTCTGATCGCTTTCTGAACCTCCAGTAGTATCTTTTTTTGTGGGCTGTTCCTCCCTCTGCACATTCTGTTCTCTTAGCTCTACTTTTTGCCTATTTCCCTCCTCCATCATGTCTGGCACTCCTTGGGCCTGTTTGGAAGATTTATGAACCTTGTCTTGGCAGTACAAATTTATATATCTATATATATATATTTGTTAAAGTTCCTGGTCACTCATTTACTGGTTCCAGACATTCCAGTGCTACTTCCCTAAGTTCGTAGTTTTAGCTTGTAAAATTTTAAAATCCTTTACTAAAATATTCTTTAGCGGAGCTTCTCCTACATATTACCAACCTCATTCAGAGCATTATGTGACCTCCTTGATCTTATTCAAACTTTGCAAACTGCACAGTCCTATACTGACTTGACAATAACTATCTTTAAGAGATCTATATGAAAATAATTGAATTTCTAACATTTAATCACCATAATTTAATGTGAACTCTTTTTCTCCAATACTAAGTAGCTACTTTCCTAGTCTATCATTTATAAAACAGTTTTGATTCAGAAAGCTGTATAAATCATAAAACAAGATACAACAGTAAATTAGATCAGAAAATATTAACCAATGAACAACTGTCAAAACAGGCAAATGCAAGAAGAAAAAAATCACAGAAGATGACAAAATAATATGTAATGACTGGATTAGGTAGCACCTAAGATGAAATAAACGAACAGAAATTGGTAGTTTACACAATGAGCATACAGGTCCAGAGTGCTGCTGAAGGAACATCTGCAGAGCTGCCCAGGAAAAGCTTCCGAAAATGAACAGAAAAGCAACATTAGACCAACTGCTACGCAAATGAATAATTAGTAAAGCTAGGAACGGACAATGAGCAAGTCCCAGAGGGAAGAGAATAAATGGTGCAACTCCACAGAACCATTGTCATCAGAGATCACAACTCTGACAGGCAAAATCTAAAACAGAGGGGCAAGTGTGGTCACTGTCAGGAGGGTCCCATTCCATTTAATGCTTGGAAATCTTATTGGGGAAGGTCCCTAGATGTTCCTCCTCAAACGCATGCAACACAGGTCACATGCCCCATCTGTATTCCTGTAGGTGAGGCTGTATGTCACCACAGAAAGTATTGTTTCTATGCTGGCACACAAAGATCACGTAAGCAGCAAAATACTGCCTCTGTAATAAGAGGAGACTAGCGCATACAGCTTCCAGTTCCTTACCATTAATCTCACGTCTAGGTCCACTAGGGATCACTCCAGAACCATCGACCTCTGAATAAGGGCTGTAAACTGTATACTAGAGAAATTACTTACCTGATAATTTCATTTTCTTTAGGGTACACAGATGGACTCAGGACCAGTGGGTTTATGCTCTCCTGCCAACAGATGGAGACGGAGTAAGCTGACGTCACAGAATATATAGCCCTACAGTGACCCCAGCCTGCCAGTATTCTCTTCAAAAGCAACTGTGGACAGGCTAGCAAAAATCTTGATTTAAAAAATGATTAAAAACAGATAACCAGAACTGGACTCAACCAACCATAAACCCTGAACTCACATAAGATTCTTTTTGACCCTAAGCTAGGGACTAGATGAACACTTACCAGTAATCCCTTGGCACCCAGAACCCCACAGGAGGACTATTGAAACACTCATGTGGCAGCCGAGGGTGGGAAGCTGAGTCCATCTATCCTTCTGTTGCAAATTCGCATACCACGGACGCCTGGGCCAGTCCGGCACCACCAGGAGTACTAGCCTCCTGTGGTCTTTGCTCTTGCGAATTATCCTGCCCAGCAAGTGCCATGGAGGAAAGGAATAAAGCAATCTGTCTTCCGGCCAGATCTGTATGAGAGTGTCTATTCCCAGGGCCACAATCTCTCCTGCAACCTTCGCATTTCAAGAAGTCGCCAGCAGATCTAGGAATGTTAGGTCCCAGCGATGATCCACAATCAGCTGAAATGCCTTGACTGACAACACCCACTCCCCTGGGTCCAGACTCTCCCTGCTGAGAAAGTCCACTATTACGTTGTCTTTTCCTACAATGTGAGAGGCAGAGATCATCTGCAGATGACCTTCCACCCGTTCCATCTGCTGGTCTATTTCCTGCGACACTTGCTGGCTCTTGGTTCCTCCCTGGCGATTGATATAGGCCACCGTTGTTGCATTGTTCAACATCACACGAGCCGCTTGATCCCGCAGCCTGTGGCTGAACTGCAAGCCTGCCAGCCATACCGCCCGGCCCTCCAGGCAATTGATGTTCCAGCAGGACTCTTTGGCATTCCAGTGCTCCTGGGTTGTTAACTCCAGACAGTGAGCCCCCACCTCCCCCAACTGTGGAGACTCGCATCTGTCGTACAGGCCAGAGAGGACAAGGGAGCGCCCTTTCTCAGATGATTCTCCTGCAACCACCATTTGAGGCAGGAGCAGATTTCCATCGGCAAGTGGAGCTGTACCACATAATCCTGAGACTGTGGGTTCCAACGAGATAACAGAGCACACTGAAGAGGACGCATATACACCCTTGCCCATGGCACCACTTTCAGTGTAGCTGCCATCAAGCCGAATACCTTGAGACATCAATCTCTGTCCTGGCCCCTGTCGAACCTGGACCCCCAGATATTCCGACGACTGGGATGATTGAAGATTGCTCTTGGTCAGGTTCACCACCCAACCGAGCTCCTGTAATAAGTAGATCACCTTGTGTGTCACCAGGCTGCTCTCTTCCTGAGATTTGCCTCAAATCAGCCAGTCCAAATATGGGTGCATCAGGATTCCTTCTTGTCGCAAGGCTGCCAGTACCACCACCATAATCTTGGACAATGTTCTGGGAGCAGTGGCTAGACCAAAAGGCAGCACCTGAAATTGATAATGGTGCCCCAGCACCGCAAAGCGAGAGTTTTCTAAATCAGATGGGAATATGAAGGTAAGCCTCTGACAGATCCAAGGAGGTCAGAAATTCCCCCGACTGCACCACCATTATTATAGAGCGTAAGGTTTCCATTCGAAAATGAGTCACCTTCAAAGTGACGGTTGACCCTCTTGAGATCCAAGATGGGACGAAATGAGCCCTCCTTCTTGGGCACAACAAAATAAATGGATTATTGCCCCATAGTTTCTTGAGACGTGGGTACCGAAACCACAGCCCTCAGCCAGAGGAGCCTTTGAAGCATGAACTCCACTGCCTGCTTCTTCTGGAGGGAGTGGCAAGGGGACACTGTGAACACGTCCCAAGGAATACTGTGAAATTCCAGTGCAAGCCCTTCGCGTATCACCTCCAGGACCCACTGTCCGACGTGATCTCGACCCACCTCTGATAAAAGAGAGAGCGACATCCCCCTATTTCCTGTTCCAGAAGGTGGGTTGGCAAATATTCATTGGGAAGCTCAGGAAGGTCCACCACCTAAGCCCGTTCCTCTCTTGGGCTGCTGGGGACAAAAGAACAGAGACCTACCGAAAGAATGAATCCGCTGAACGATCGTCCCTCTGTAGGGACGAAAATGCTTGGAACCCCGGAAACGACTCCTCATACCAAAGGGGCGCTGTAACTGTTTCTTATCCTCCAGCAACTGAGACACCAGAGACTCACCCCACTTACTGGCCAGTTTCTCCAACTCGCTCCCAAACAAGAGCGAGCCTTTAAAGGGCATCTTGATAAGATTGCCTTTGGAAGCTGTGTCAGCTGACCAATTTCACAACCACAATTGACGCCTGGCCGCTATCACTGAAACCATTCCTCTGGCTGAGGTCTGGACCAAATCACAGCCTATGTCTGCTAAAAAGGCGGCAGCAGGCTCCATAACCTCCTGAGAGAGAAGCAAACAAATCTCGCCACAAGGGCGCAACAGGAGGCAATCTGTAAATTCATCACCACTGCCTCAAAGGCTTCCTTAAGAATACCTCAATCCTTCCATCATATACATCCTTCAAGACCGCTCCTCCCTCTACGGGAATAGGCATCAGCTTACATATGGCACATACCAGAAGATCCACGTTGGAAAAACTTAAACACTCTCTCACAGTTGGATCCATGGGGTACAGGCCGTCCAATGTCCAACCCCCTTTAAAATTTGCTTCTGGGGCATCCCATTCCAGATCAATCAATTCCTGGATGCCATCCATCACCGAGAAAAAAAACAAGAGGCTTTACGTAAGGAAAACAAAATGGGATTCTTCCTCGGCTCTACCATAGCATCTGATCCAGGAACACCCAGATGTTTCAAGGTCTGGGAAATCAGGGTCGGCAGTTTATCGCTATGAAAGAACCGCAACATGGTTCGATACAGTTCAGCCCTGAAGGAATCTCCCCATCTTCCAGGGAATCAGGATCAACCTCATCATCAGTGCCATCTGGATTCATGCTGGGAACAACCGCAAGGAGCCAAGTTGAGCCCCGGTGCTTAAGCATAGGACTGGAAGAGGGAGGAGCCACCGGCTGAGGGTCCGATCAGAAAGAAATGGGGGAAGCGGAAGACTGCACCTAAAGAAAGGCTTGTAAGCCTTGAAAAAATTCCATCCAAGATCCCTGAGTGTCTAAGCAGCGCTGACGCAGGTTAGAAACCAGGCAACACAAATAGGAAGACGCTTAGGCTTCTTGCTTATTGGCACCATGACTGCAGTAAACATGCGTCGGAACAGCTCGTGCTCAAAATTGCAATGCGCCCAAAAAAATAAGCACCTACAAGAGCAGCAAAGTGCACACACAATCTGTGTGCCAAGTTAAGCATGTAAAAATGTTTGCGTGCGTAAAAAGCTCACCCAAAAACCAAACGCACAACGTGTGCACAGAGCCAACACACTGTGCACAGACGGCCTATAGAAGGCAGAATACGAACAAGAGCGTGCGAAAACGCCTGTTGCGGCCTACCACGTGGCGTGCAGGAAAAAAGCCTAAGTGTGGGGCCTAGCCCATCAGGGGCTGCTCAACCCGCCAGATTGCCCAGTTCCTCAACCCCAAAGAGAGTGGGAATGAACATCCAGTCACTGAGAACGGAGACTGAAGGAAGTCCTGAAACCCCTCTGTCTCTGATTCAGGTAAAACTCTTTTTTTTTTTTTTTTTTAAACCTTATCTGAGCTCAGCGCTTACTGGCTGAGTACAGAGACTGTTTCCAGATGCCACGGGATAGGGCATCTGCCGTCACCGCCGTGCTCGGCCTCCTGCACCCGTTGCCTTACAGCTGAACTAGCAGCTAAGTCCATGCTGGGAAACCCAGCTACCGGACCCTGAGGGACCACAGAATTTATATCAGGAATTCTCAACTGGGGGAGGGACCTTTAGGTATCACCTCAGGAGAGCGGGGCTTTCTTTTCCTGAATTTAGACTTTCTCCTTTCAAAAAGCTCAATGCAATCCCCATAGGGAGATGCACGACCACCATCTTCTGGAGACGGAGAATACTGGCAGGCTGGGGTCACTACAGGGCTATGTATACTGTGACATCAACTTGCTCTGTCTGCATCTGCTGGTAGGGGAGCATAAACCCACTGGTCCTGAGTCCATCTGTGTACATGCTAGGAAAACACTGCATAGTGCTCTTTTCCTGAACTAAACTGTAAGCAATTCACAAATGTACTTAAGCTACAAAACACATCTGTTCCAGATTCTATTTAAGAACCCTGAAAATGGTTGCTTCTGAAACTTCAAGTAAAGTACAACTCTTTGGCATGTGTAGACTTTTAATTTCTACCATTAATTTTTTAATCAATATTTTATTATTTTACAACCCACAAAATTAAAAAGAATGATTTATCATCCTCCTAACTGATTCCAGGCAATAAAAAGTTAAACAATGAAAAGAGAATCAGCAGCTGGGTTCTGCATTATGAAAAATCTTTGCTTTATGGGGAAAGTGTGACAATGGCTTCAGCTAGCAAACACGCCTAATTGACCTTTCACCCACAGGCACTGACAGGTCTCCCTTTATGGTCAGTCAAGTTTGAGAGAGAAGCTCGCATCGGGAAACGTAGAAACGTCTGGAATAACGGTGGAAGCTGCAGACCTTACCTTTGGTGGGATCTTTCACGACAATGTCGGAAATTTCAAATAGTTTGAGAGGTAGTGGCATCTTTCTATTACAAGCAACAGTCTTTAGCACTCCTGGTAGGAGAGTGGTGCGTACCACCTACGACAAAAAAAAAAAATATATATATATCTCTTATAGCATATCCTGGGTACATGTACGCTCCAGTCAACATGCCAGTCACCTACTGGGATTTCAGGTTGACCAACACAGATGCAAACTAAAGTCAACTACATCTCAGGGGCATAGCCATGGTTGGGCTTCTGCCCCCTCACATTCAACTCAGGCCCCCCACCCTTAGCCGTAGGGTCATGTCCCATCTGATTCAGATCCTTAAAGGTTCAGTGGTTACAGGACAGGGAGACCATGATCTCCTGTACTTTTAAGAGGGCTTAACTTGAACAGGGAAATGCCACTGCGCTTGAGCTAGACATGTAAACGTTTGAGGCCAAAGTCTTTCCATTTACTTTTGGCAGGTAATTATCTCTCTCCCCTTAAAAGTTCAGGACTGCCTGCGTTGGGTGGAAAGCTGGAAGCATATTTACAGAATTGCTCTTCAGCAGATTGAGACATGAACCTTGGTATAAAGTAGCTGCCTTAACGAGAGAGAGAGAGAGAGAAACAGCAGAGGCAGGGCAGGGAGAGAATGAAGAGAGAGGAGATGCAGCATTGCCAGAAATTAAAATGGTTTTGGTTTTGTAGCCATTGTCGTGAAGACCCACATAGGATGTGGTAAGGGACAGGGAGATAAGATGGGAAGGCTGGCCACATGCTCCACCCATGTTAACCTTGCCCCACACCCCCAAAAGAAATAAATTCAGTTCTGGCTATGGCCCTGCTGCATCTATTAAGGCAAGATATATCTTTGTAGGTTGGCGGGACAACTATTTTTAAGTATGGGTGCCTTCTATTGATGGCAAAATTGAGAAGGCAGCTGAGGAAAGGAAGTTAAAAGGTAAAAAAAAGCCTTCTTTTTATGCTATCTACTGTCAAGCCAGCGAGGAGGAGCTTTGAGGGAGCAGAAGAGGTCCCCAGGTCACTGTCACTATTTTCTCATTTCATTAACTGGAGCTCCATGAGTATCCTCATTGATGCATTTTAAAAACAGACAAGGGAAAATATCAGTTCCCCACCCTCTCGGGTCTCTTATCATTCCAAAGTTCATTTTTGCCACAAGCGGTAGGCACTGCTGTTTTACAGATTTGACTTCCATACGCACAACTTCCACAACTCGATTGTTTATGTAGTAAGCGAGTGCCTCTCGTCCTAATGGTTTGGGTTTTTGTTTTGTTTTTTTCGTGAGATCTGTGATCATTCAAAACATCAATATCTCAAGTAAGGATTAATAGAGATGATACAACAAGTCATAAGTTTCACACACCACACACAAACCTCCAATGAAAGAAAGATGAAGATGTTAACAACTTTCCTGTCACAACTCTCTCTCTCTCTCTAGCTAGTCCAAACTAGTTCACATGATGCAGGGCAAACTGCCAGGCATAAGCAGACAGACACATGTTTAATCCCACAGGAAGCACGCCCACTGTAACATGAGGCAGACAATCCTACTTTTGAGGTCTACTTATGAAACCCGACATTTGCACGCCTCACTTCTTCGCTTCTTCACAAAACAATGACAGAAAACAAGCATTTTCAGAGAAATCTGATATTCTCACTCGTCGACTGCACCTACAGGCAAATGTAATGCCTCAGATCCTACATATCTGTGGAAGGAAAGGGCAGACACCAATTTAGAGGGAGGGGGAAAGCCACAGCTGAGACACGAGGGTCACTGCAACAATTCTCCAGTGCGGGACAAAGACCCCCACTCACGTCATGAATCCCCAAAACCTGAGCTTCTTCAGGGAGTCGCTCTTACCTTTAGCTGACTGGGTGCTGTGAGTGATTAACCTCAGTTATATTGGTAGGTAATTAACATGTTTTGTTTTTAAATGACCGCACTTTAAATATAGATTGACATGGTAGCAGACTTCAGGGGTTTTTTTTTCTGTTATATGTCAAAACTCAACCCAGTCTAGCATGTCTTGTCTAACATTCAAACACCCATAACTTACTAATTATTAACGGGCCGATACAGTAAAAATCGCGGGAGAGCGGGTGAGCACTCGCTCTCCTGTGCACGCGATTCAGTAAATTAATTTATTTAAATTAGGGCCTGCGAAATATTCTTGAAAAATATTTTAGGAATAAAGAGTCTTTGTTTTGTGGTTATAAAGTCCAGGTATTTCCTGATGTATCACGTACTACCCAGTACAGGAGGAAGCAATTTCTTATGTTGAAATCTAGAGTATTGTCCATAGGGGCAACATATTTTCTTAAATTCCCCTGTAAATGTGTAATAGTGTATCAGAAGAATAAGTTTATTTTCCAGGACCCATCTCATTTAGAAACATTTTTAGTAGATAAAGAAAGAGGATGATTTAGAAAATAACTGCAATAAATAAAGTAATCCAGCTATATGTAATTTGATAGAAATACATTTTCTTTTGAGTTTTGCTTGTTAATGGTTCCTCCCATGTAGTGGACTATAAGATTGAGGTATAGAAAGATTTACTTGAATTTATAGTGGGCTAAGATTGTTATACCAAAAAAATTTTGTTCCTTCTTTTTGCAATTTGTATAAATTTGTAAAAACCCAATAAACTATAAATATAAAAAAAAAAAAAAAAAAAAATTAGGGCCTGCGATAAAAAGAGGCGCTAGGGACACTAGCGCGTCCCTGGTGCCTCTTTTTGGACAGGAGCGGCGGCTGTCAGCGGGTTTGACAGCCGACGCTCAATTTTACCGACGTCGGTTCTCAAACCCGCTGACAGCCATGGGTTCGGAAACCGGACGCCGGCAAAATTGAGCATCCGGTTTTCAACCCGCAAGCCCATTTAAAATTTTTTTTGTTTACATTTTTAACTTTTTTTTTTTAAACTTTTGGGACCGCCGACTTAATATCACTATGATATTAAGTCGGAGGATGCACAGAAAAGCAGTTTTTACTACTTTTCTGTGCACTTCCCTGGCGCCGGCAGAAATTAGCGCCTACCTTTGGTTAGGCGCTAATTTCTTAAAGTAAAATGTGCAGCTTGGCTGCACATTTTACTTACTGTATCGCGTGGGAATGACTAATAGGGAGATCAACATGCATTTGCATGTTGCGGGCGCTATTAGTCTCGGGGGGGGGGGGGGGGTTGGATGCACGTTTTCGACGCGCTATTACCCCTTACTGAATAAGGGGTAAAGCTAGTGCGTCGAAAACGCGCGTCCAAATGCGGGTTAACAGTGCGCTCCACTGGGAGCGCACTGTACTGTATTGGCCTGTAGGTAGGAAAAAAAAAAAATCACAGTGAGATAGCAATCTACCCATGCCCTCGTCAGTGCCTTCACAGGAAACGGAGAATGATGCCAACTAATAGAGTCTTCATACACATTCGGCATTGTAAGAGTCCTCGCCTCTTCTCCAGGCATCGTGTTCCACAGCAGACACGTTACCTTAAGCAGCTACTTACAACAATCTCAAGGGTAAAATACCTTTCAGAAACTCAGTGGGTTGTTTTTTTTTGCCGGAGTCAGTCCCATCCTAAGCCAACCAACCACTTGCTTCCACAATACACTGAAACCTGTAAAACTCATATGGCCTATCCCCTGCAGTTTCGGAGGGAGTGAATTTTCAAAAAGGAGCTGCGTGCATAAAAGTAGCATGTATCGTAGCAATTTCCACAAGCCCATTTCCACACGCAAAACCTTTGGAAAATTCTGTGAAATTTCAAAGGAGTTCTGCACGTAAACGTAGCAATTTGCAAAAGCCCTTGAACGCATGCAAAACCCAGTTTTAGGCACGTACAACCTTTTGGAAAATGACCTCCTCGGTTTCTAACACAAAAATGAAGAAAGCCTGTTCAACCTATGAAAGAGGCTTCATCTTCCACAAGTGACAGGCTTGCAATAAAAACCGCAGAGTCCCTCTGCAGACGCCCTGTCTGGAAATAAATAGGTGTGACAGTTTGCTACCACTGAAACTAGCCTAAGCTGCTTGTGGCGCATTTTAAAGCCCCTGTTAATTTCAGGGCAAGAGACGGCAAAAAAAAAAAAAAAAAAAATATATATGTTACAACAAAAGGCTCCACGATTGGGCATAACCCAGAAAGTACACAGAAAAGATGGACAGGCAACATGAAATAAAACGTCTGAAACATTGTTTGCCAAGGACCTGCGCTCTCAAATGGCCAGGCAGTACCCTGGATTAGACACACGGTTCTTTAGAAGGAAGACTGTAAATGTTAGGCCCTTTTTTACCTGAAATTCTGCTGTCTTGGGATTAGCTATGTGCACTGCTCGAGTGGCGGAGATAGGCACACCAAGTTTATCAGCGATATCTTCAACAGAACACTGTAGGGGGAAAAAAAGAAATTAAGGCTAAATAGTCCTGAAAGATGAAGAATAACTATATAAACTCTGTCTTAGTCCACCCATGGAAAAAATCTAGAACTTATTTTCTGTAATACTTGCAAGTTGGCAGCAGCTGCTTGTTGACGTAACTGTGACATTTTGAATGCAAACTGTTGGATCTCAAGGATGCTTTTCTTTCAGACGTGTGTCCGAGTCTGTTAACAGGGTCGGCGGAGCTTGGGTATCCTACAGAACCGACAGTCAATTACGGGGAAGGAGCGAGGGTGAAGGTCTCTATTGTGGTGGGGCCATGGGGGAAACACCCAGGTGTAGTCCTGAAGGAGGCTTCCCTCCCGCTTCTAGGCCCAAACAGGGCACCCATGGTACCCGGGCATACCATTCACTTTCGCTTCAACAATTGTCATAGGTAAACCATGCCCAGAGATAACTGCACCTGCTTTTTCAGCAGGGTAGGTTTTATATGGCAGGAAAAAAACAAAACCTATGAGTAATACATTCCTCCTGACCTAAACACGTTCCCCCCCCCCCCCCCCAGGGAACGCCTCTGCCAAATGCAGCAAAAAGTGCTGTGGAACCCCCCCCCCCCCATGAGTGCTTTGAGCTGGGTTAAGGCTGGGCAATCTTCAGACCCAGATAAATGGCTTTGGAAAATTGCCCTCCGTATTCCCCATACGCATCAGACGCTCATTTGCCAGGTCCTGAATATTTACAGACAGAGCAGGACGTCTCAGTCTGTGTCAGGGATCCAGTCATGAACTCTTAACAAACTCGTGAGCTGAACCACAGTCATACGGTGTTGGTGCTCCGCAACAGAACTGTCGCAAATGGCATCAGCTTTACAGTGCTCCCGGCTGTCAGAGGCTGCCGGAAGCAGAAACTCCAAATTCCCCTAGGAGATCTGCAGCCTGACTGTCAGGGCTGAACAAATGTTTTGAAAACTCACATGGCAGCTCCAATTTTTAAGAGCCACGGCTTCCGATCCTCTGCAGTCCAGCAGCAGGGGGGGGGGGGGCTGCTAGAGCTCCACTGTGCAATGGATGACCCTAGGGAGAGGCAGAGCCCAAGCAAAATCAGCCTACAATGCCTCCGTCCCCTCTCAAGCCTTTGGCAGGAGCAGACACATAATGCTCCCGTGGCCACATCACAGCGGGGGGGGGGGGGGGGGAATTCTCCCCTTCCCCCGTATGACCCCAGAGGGGACCCCCCCCATCTTCCCAACAACTCAGGGCACCACCACCCTCCCAACACCTGTGGGATCCCCTCCTTTTCCACTGTGGCTGCCTCCCATCTGAATATGGATTGTGTCCTTATGACAATTTTTTCCCTGATGCAGACTCTTGTCGAAACATCAAGGTGGTGGGGGGTTAATGCTTTGTCTTACAACACATTGGAATCTACATCTGTTTTCAGAGACAAAGTCACATTTGAATTGTGTTTAAATAAACAGATGAAAATATTAAAGAGTTGGTAAGGGATCATATCCTGGTGCCTTCATGGCAGAAGGCTGGAGTATGGAGCTTTGGTACTTGTCTATTTTCTGATACCGTTCTGATCTCTTCTTTGAATTTCTTGTATTCTGTTTGAAGTGTTTCTTCTTTTTGGGTCTGTTATTACTTCAAAAGACAGCCGGAAAAGGAGGCAGCAGCCACAGGGAACGCTCTGCTCGCCTCCTTGAGACCAGAGGGGAATCGCAACAGGATGGGGATAGGAGACTGAAGAGGACGGACTTAATGTGAGTTTTTCCCACCCTCCCGGTCTGCACGAGGTGACTGCAGGGCTGCAACTCCTCCATGCAGGCTGGCAGTCGATCCACTTAGGGCCGAGCCTGGACTGCCAGAGGCAGCTTTTCTCAGCCTGGAGCAGCAAGCACTAGCGACTAGCTGCCAAATTTTAGTTGCCCCAGCACCCAAGCCACTTGTGTTTTTCCATCCCCCGCTGGCTGTCCTGCTATCCTTGAGCACTACGCTCTGACAACACAGAAACAGCTCCCAAACTTTTCCATCTAGGAACTATGTAGGAGATGTAGGAAAACAAAATCACAAGCCCCACCATGAAATAAAAAAAAAAGTCAGACTGTACGTCCAGGTCCGGTGTTTTGAAATGCTTCGACCTTTTGGGGGTCTGAGCTACGAGCTGAGAACAGTCCCTTCTTGACATTTTGAGCAAGACGGGCTGCTTCAGGACTCCCTCTCTTCTCCCCACCTTCAGCCCGCCCCCTCCTCTCCCCCCCCCCCCCCTCTCACTTTCTATAGAAGTCTTTATGGTCCTCAGTCCTGGTGGGCCCAGCTGGGCTACTGCAGGTGCATTCTCCAGTCTTGCCTGGTGCCCCCACCACCTAGTTTCTCGATTTGCCCGTCTGCACTGCTGGTTCCTGCCTCTGACGTCAGGAGTCACGGACAGACGGATGAAGAAACCGAAAGCACAAGTGCATTTGCCAACATAAAATGCGGTAAAACTGTACCAGAGCGAAAGTGAACGCCTCTGTGAATCCAGCAGCTGCCAGGTCTTGTCTCAGCAGCTCCGTCAGCTTATTGAGAAGAAGCTGGAAAAAAAAACAAGGCACTAATTAGGCAAAATACTTGCCTTATTGTGAACCACTAGAAACCTCTTGGTTAACAGGAGTACAGCTTTTTGGAAAACAGGAGGCACTCTTTCACGGGTTTAGAACATCAAAGTTTCATTCAACATTAAAAAAATAATTTTCTTAAAACTAATTTTAAAACCTTTATCATCATCTTTGATCCAAAAGGCCGATCAGACTCCCTTGACTAAGCCGGTGTGTCATTCCTTATGCTCTCCGGGCATTTACACCCAAACACTAAACACCGAAGACCAAGCCATAGGGCCTGGCTCACTGAACTTCCCTCCAGCAGACACAGAATGGAATCGGAGCCTTAACGAATCAGGTTGGTGTCTTGTACTGGGTAGGTTTAGAGAACCAGTAAAAACCGACAGGATCTAAAAAGCCTCAGTTCTGCATCTCCCCGAAGCTTCCTGATCAATTTCCCACGCGCACACCACCGAGGAGGAATTAGGCCCCGCCCATTTTAAACCAGAAAGGTCACGTCCCTGCCTAGATTCCTCGATGCCCAGCAAGTTCTCAGACTCTAGCTGAAGCTGCCTTCAAGTTATAAGCGAGGGGAGGGGAGAGACACACACACACACACACACAACAATCTCATAAGCCTCTCTTCGAATAGAACTACGTCTAAAGATACTAAAACAGCGTCTTAATACTGTAACGGTAATATTCTGTGTGCAAGACACTGGGGTCCGAAGGATGGTCCCATATAGACTGAGAAGCTTTGAAGAATTTGCCTCCACAGAAATTCCCCTAACAGGTGCAAGGCAAAGCTAGGATGTCTCCCCTTAACAACTAACCATGCTAAGTAAAATATATATATATTCAAATGTTGGTGTCACCTCAGCAAGCTCCTTCCACTGCCAGACACTTAGTGAAGCAACCACAAAACCTGGGGGGGGGGGGGAACCCCCACACCCAGAACCTATAAAGGAAACCTGCCAGAAAGAACTGAACTAAACTAAACAGCGCCCTGGGCAAGATTTGCTTTTGGCACCCCCTGCAAGCTTGTGCGTTTGCAGACCATGGCCTGACTTAAAAGGGCAGCGTGCCGTGCTGCTCCCCCTTCCAGGCTTGGCAATAGAGCGGTCACCCTACTCGCCTACCCCTTGGGACAAGGCCCTGCCTGCCCTACCGAATCAGCATTCGTTCCCAGACTCATGAGAAGAGAGCACTGGGTTGTAGGTCATCAGAGGTGACCCTCACGGCCTAACACAAAATAAGGGGCCACACATTAGAAACAAGTGCAGCCCAAACCAGAAAGAAAACTCGGAGAAGTCAGACTCTGCGGCACAACCCCAGAGAAACAGAAACGGAGCTGCGTTTCCACCTACGCTAAGAGACGCACATTCCCAAAGCTGAATAAGTGCATCACTAAAGAAAAAAATGCTCTTCCTTTGTTGCCTGGGCCTTTTTTTTCCCCCTAATTGGATTGATCCCAATCTCTCTTTTCCACTTTCACTTCATCAATCTTCTAAGTCCTTTTCCAGATTCTTCTTTCCCCTTCTTCCCTAGATCTTGCCCTTTCATCTTTTCTCCATTTCTCTCATTTGCCTCTCCATCCACTCAGATTTCACCTCTCGCCTACCAACCAGCTTTCCATCTTCCACTATCATCTGCTCCCCAGCCCCCCATTATCCCCATCTCTTAACTCTTTCCCAGCCTTTCCTCAATTCCTGGTTCTCATTTTCACCCTCAGCTCTCATCCACCTTCCTCTGCCTGTCACCTCCTCACCAGATCCAGCTGTGTCCTGGTGCCCAGCCTTTTTCTTCTGTCTCCTACCTCCTCCCCAACTTGTCCTCTGTCTCTCATTCCCTCTACACTTCCTGTCCTTTTCCACTTCCTGACCCCTCCAGGTCCTTCACATCTCTCTCCACCTATCCCCACCCTTCTGTACTCAGTCTCATACCCCCAGCCCATCTAACACTCCTACTCATAATCCCCATCCAATTGCCTAATCCCTAAATTCCTACTCAGTCTCTGTCACTGCTCTCCTCCCCTATTCAATCCCAGAGTCTCCCACTCCTCTCCCCACCCAATCTAAGTTTATTATCTTCCACTTTCCTACCCAATCCCAAAATACCCATCTTATCCCCTAGCCCCTGCTCTCCTCCCATTCCAAACTAATCCCACATCTCCACCTAATCTCGTCCTCACCCGTTCTCCCACCCACCCCTTAACCCATGTTCTGTCACTCTCCCACCAAATCCCTGAAACTTTGCTCTCCTACCCAATTGCCTAGCCCCTGCTCCCCACCTACTCCTGACTCCTACTCCCCCAAACCTAATCCCCCGACTCCCTGCTTCTTCTTTCTCCAAGGCCCCTTCTCCCTCCTTCACAGACAGCTGGAGCTTCTAACTTCCACGCTTCCTCCTTCTGCTTGGTTCAAGGAGCTGTAGGAACAGCACTGCTACAGAGCAAGCCGCTCACCAAGCCACGCGGGAGAAGGATGCACAGACACGGGCTGCAGCAAGAAGACGTGGAAGTTACAAGTGCCAGGCCACAGCACTGCACCAGGGAAGAGGAAGCAGATTGCAGTGCCTGAAACTGGTGTGAAATAGGGGGAGGGGCAGACAAAGTTGTTTTGTGGTGGCATTTGCTACTCTGCAGTAATGCCTATTTATTAAATGACAGAAATTGCTTATGACGACAAAGAAAGCAATTGAGAATTCTACACTTTGAAGTGAGGTCTTCCAAAGATCTGATTCACTACTGCCAAACTGAAATGTTTGCATCATCTGCCTAGAGCTGGCTAGTGACTTTCTGCTTATAGCTGCTCTGTTTACCAGACAGAAGTCATTTTTTAGACTGTGAAAATACATCACCATTGATTAGATGACAGCATGAAAGCAAAGGCTCCCCTATTGCCTGCCAGTGTTCTCACAGTGCACAAACTATAAACCTTCTGGAGCAGGGGAAATACCTGCTGCACCTGATCTATAATTCACCTTTAGCTCAGATTTGGAAAAACACAATTAAATCCAAATCAGAGCAGCAGCGGACGTGCCGGGAGCGGGGCAGAGGGTCCCTCGCTCCCAGCACAGATGAATAAGGCATCGGCGGGGAGAGGGAGGGTTGGGGATGGCAGCCGAATGGGTATTTAACGATTGGGACTGGGGACCGGGGCCTGGCAAGTCCTTAGCAGTAAGCTTAGAAGGAGGTGGGATTGGATGCCCTCTAATCTTAACCTTCGTTTTATAGTGTAATGACAACACTACTTAGCCAGATATCGTTTAAAGGTATCTTGTTAAGCAGCAGGTTATCCGGCCACCACAAAGCCAGATAAAAACCGCCTATGTTCAAACACAGCCAGTTAGGGTTTTGTTGTCCGGCTATATATAGCCAGATTAGGTTGGTCATATTCAGCGGGACGTTTATCCCACTGAATATAGAAACAAGTTACCCGGCTAACTTGTCCACTAACTGGTTTCCTGAATATGGACCCCAAAATAAATACGATCTGCTCAGATACCCAATTGGGATCCTCCTATTTACAACATTATTTCTAATAGCAATGTGCTTCATTTTTCATAACTTAAAAAAAAGAAAGAACCAAAGCCTTTTACACAATGGTTAAAACGCAATTCCTCAAACCTTACACCTCAACAGCCAAAGACCGCTGTGGGGAAACACTGTCCATATAGGAATTGTGATAGAGTCCAACACATTTTTATATATTTTTTTTGTTGCAAGTAAAACACTTCTATACTTTATATATCCAAAAATCACTTAACTCCTAGGCAGCTTAAGTGATTTTTGGATATATAAAGTATAGAAGTGTTTTACTTGCAACAAAAAAAATATATAAAAATGTGTTGGACTCTATCACAATTCCTATATGGACAGTGTTTCCCCACAGCGGTCTTTGGCTGTTGAGGTGTAAGGTTTGAGGAATTGCGTTTATAACCATTGTGTAAAAGGCTTTGGTGCTTTTTTTTTTAAGTTATTCGAATTTTTACAGCTTGCCTTTTGTGTGAATCTTGAGTACTTCCATTTTTAATGACATCGCCTATTTTCTTCCATATAGTTTCTAAACTGAAATAATCCACAAATATTTTTTTTCAATTGTTCATTTAGTGCGTGCTATTGGAACTCAGTGCGCGTAAACAAAACATTTTTAAAAACGAAAGAAAACCTAGTGAAAAAAAAATGAAAAAATGCGAAAAACAAAATGAATCAAAAATGTTTTATTGCTGCACACCCCTGATTTCATGGTTACTTTTTTTTTTACATCTTCATACTTACAGGTAGCAAAAAAAACCCCCAAAAACCAAACTTAGTATGCCTAATACACAGCTACAGTCCACATAAAAGAGTATCAGTACCATTTCTTACCCTTCAGTTGGGAAGGGCATAGAGCAGATAAATATAAGCAACCTTTAAAAAAAAAAAGACTCCCCCCCCCCCCCCCCCTCCAAGAAAATAAATCACCAGAGCTCCTGTCAGAAGCAGCAGAGAACAACCCTGCATGCAGATCAGAAGAGGCATCTGCTTCGTATCTTCCCCATGCTGAAGGCCTCTCAAAGCATGACAAAATATTAGAATAACTCATATGACCTGTTCTTCCCACCCAGCCTTCCTGGCTCCCTTGCTATTTTAATGACAATATAGTGTGTTTATTTAAGAGTGCAATCTTACTTGATTAGCTATGGTGTACGTTTTCGGAATAGTCATCTGAATGTTATTATAACCATAAGCTATTGCAGCATCTTCCACGATGTCACAGGCATGGATAACGTCCGCTCGGGTAGGAGGGATTTCAATCTCTATCCGTTTTCCATCCTCCAAGACTTGAGACTTCAAATACATCCTGGTCAGCAGCTTTGCAAGGCTGGTTGGGTTTTCACTGAAAAAAAAAAATTTTGTTTACACTGCTTACACTATCCTGTCTTTTTATTTAAACTGTCCCAATGGGCCAGTCACATGGTAAACTGGCAGTGCAGGAGTCTTAAATTCGAGAATCCTGTCTGCAGGAGCTGGAGACACATCACAGAAATGCTATATTTGGATCCCTGAAATAGAGGGGGAGCCTATGATGTTTGTCTTATGACAGTTGTGATGGGAGTCAGCCTCCAAAGATACTTGCAGGGCTGCCAGTCATTGACAGGCAGAGGGAAGCAACAGCAAGAGAAAATGCAATTAACAAGCTAAGACAGAAGAAGAAAAAAACCAAAACAAAACAGATCAACTCTATTTAAAGTATTTCTTTAAAATCACAAGCGAAAATTAAACCCAAGTAGGCAGCAGAAGCACCGAACAGTCAATAACATTCATTGTATACACGGAGGGCAATATGCCAAGCCATTTATTTAGATAATTAGCAGTCAGAAGAGCACAACCCCCCTCTAACCGGCTACAAGCACGGGCGCCGTTTCACAAGGCGCAGCCTTAGCTGCACTGAGGGAAGGCAATTTCCAGAACTGTGTTCTGGGTGGCTTGCAGAGCAATGCACATCGGCTGCACATTCAGACCTCTGCAGGGGACTTTCCACTGAAACTATACCCACGCAAAAAAGCAGGCACAAAGTCTGCAGGTGCCCGTGGATTTTTACGAGGGAAAAAGTATGTGGGTATTTATCTTTGAAAATCAGGTGCAAGGTCCTCAAGTGCAAAAAGACTTTGCCCCTAAACAGGAAGTTTAAAATGTGTCTTCAGGATAATCTATAATCGAGCCACTGAACGGTGCTTCTGTTGCAGCCAGCACCATAAGAACAATCCCAAAATGTTGCTTCCCTAAACCATACCTGATCCCTAATTGTTTGTTAATAAAACTGGCTTTCAGCGTCTCCTTCCTGTAAGCAAGCTCCTGCAAACAGAGGGAAAGCGGGTTACACAAGGCGTAAAGCTAAGTTCACATCAACATAAGAACATGCCATAATGGGTCAGACCAAGGGTCCATCAAGCCCAGCATCCGGTTTCCAACAGTGGCCAATCCAGGCCATAAGAACCTGGAAAGTACCCAAAAACATAGTCATCCAAGGTTCACTGTATCTGCCTTAGAACGCCACAACTTTTCTGCCACCAATGTTGCTACACTCACATAACTCCTCTTAAGTCACTACACTGGCTCCCTATCCGTTGCCAGATATAGTTCAGTCTTCTCTTACCTCCCTACCAACAAGTGCATGCATTCTGCAGCTCCTCACTACCTCTCCTCTCTTGCTCCTTCCTTATGAGCAAGTCACTCTTATCTATGCCTTCTCCTCCACCACCATCTCCTGACTCCGTGCTTTCCACCATACACTCAAAACACATTTCCTGAGTCGCTGCATTATGCTCCCTCTCTGGCCATAAAATCCAGTTTAAAAACTCAGGTTTTGAGGCTCCGATTCTCCTGATCACAGCCTTGGTTTTAACCATTTTCTTAATAAATGGAATTCCTAAAGTCTCTTTTAATTCTGACTAGGCTAAGCTCTACAAAGCAGACTGTGTTGTATGTGTATCTGGTGCAGTGTTGCATACCTCTGCTAGTGCTAAAGCGGTAAGCAGTAGTTGGCGTAGTAGCTTCCCAGGAGATAAAGCTGTAGCTCGCCATCCGCTGACAGCACACAGCAAAGCACTTCAAATGGTTTGCTAATCCAGACTAGTGCACTGGCACGGTCAGTTCACTGTCCACTGGGATTTGGGGGAGTGGGGTAGAGATTCTTTGCGTTTGCCCCAAACATTACATTTTTAAATAACATTCTCCAGAATTTTGTTTTAAAAATAAAATTTAAAAAGCCATAATACGGAACCCAGTTCCTACCCTTACTGATAAAGAGAGGATAGCAAACTGAAGAATCTATTGATCTGAAGTCCGTAATTCCAGCCAACTCTACCACACTTACTGGATAGACGCAAGTTTTTCCACTGGGATAAATTACTTCAACTCCTTCCACGCTGAAAGGCAAAATGAGTAGCAAATTAATTACATAAAACTCTAAGAATTACTCCAGAAGTTCCATGAACTCTCTTAATAAAAGACATTCTACTCACGTGAATGGCTTTTCACAGTACTCGCTAAACATTATGACTAGAATATCCAGGACTATTTTGCCTTAAAAAAAAAAAAAAGATACGGTTTATCAGAATCAGATAACAGGAAGTACATTTCTGCTTAATTCAGTTTCTCAGAGGTATAGTAACCTTAGAACAGCAAAAGCACCAAATGTCAGAGCTCCTAAATTTAGGAGGTGTAAGATAGGAACCTATTTTAGCTGAATTTAGGGGCCTAAGTGTGGCAAGTCAGATACATCTCAAGCCTCCACGAGGAAACTGGGCAAAGATCCCTAGAATACGGAGTTTTCGCAGCCCAACATTCAAGGCAGACAAAGAGACGATACAGGGATCAAGGGATATTCAGGAGATTTAGGACTGTGGGCAAGGGAGCTGGGTTTCCCCAGGAAAAGTGCATTCAGGAGGTTTGGCAGGATTAAACCCTACAGCAGAGTTAAGGACTGAGGGAACTACATTTCCCAGGGAGACCAGAGACTTCTGGGGCTCTGAGAGTGGGGTCCCTGAGAGAAAGGGATCCCCTCCCCAACCTCACTGAAGATACAAGTTTTAGTTTAGTTTATTGCATTGAGTAAAACACCTTCTTGACAGGTAATCAAGGCACTACATAATTAAAAAGTGGGGGTGGGATCTCAGTTGGATGAAGCCAGAGGCAGAGTGAAGGCTTGTGGGCCCCAAAACAGGAGAAGGACCTTCTACAACAAGAGAAGCTTGAAGAAATGGAAACAGAGAGGTAGATACTGAGCCAACGTGTCCTCGGCTGATGCCCAGATAAAACATATCCAGCAAACGGAGCCCATAATTTCAGCAGTGTGGCTGCACCGCTGAATATATCCGGTTCTCTTAAAGCTAGCTGAATACGTTTATCCACTGTTCTTAACTAACTAAAAATAAAGACTTCCACCACAAATGTTGTTAAATCTGTGTGTTTGAGCCCTGCTGTCTCACATACTGTGACCATCATACAGCTTAACAAATTCCCCCTCACGTACAGGCCGATTCAGTAAAGTCTGCGGGAGAGCGGATGAACGCCCGCTCTCCCGGCGAGCGCACCGGCCACTCGCCTGTGCGCGCGATTCAGTATTTAAATTAAGTGGTGCGGTAGAAAACAGGCAAAAGCAGGCGCTAGGGACACTAGCGCGTCCATAGCGCCTCCTTTTAGCCCGGAGCGGCGGCTGTCAGTGGGTTTTACAGCCAACACTCAATTTGCCAGCGTCTGTTCTCGAGCCCGCTGACAGCCACGGGCTGGGAAACCGGACCCCGGCAACATTGAGCGTCCAGTTTTCGGCCCGACAGCCGCCGGCCCATTTTAACTTTTTTACTCTTCGGGAGCTCCGACTTAATATCGCCATGATATTAAGTCGGAGGGTGCACGGAAAAGTAGTTTTACTGCTTTTCTGTGCACTTTCCCGGTGCCGGCAGAAACTAGCGCCTACCTTTGGGTAGGTGCTAATTTCTGAAAGTAAAATGTGCGGCTTGGCTGCACATTTTACTTACTGTATCGCGCGGGCATACCTAATAGGGCCATCAACATGCATTTGCATGTTGAAGGTGCTATTAGGTGCCGTGGGTTGGATGCGTGTTTTCCTCCCCTTACTGAATAAGGGGTAAGGGAAAACGCGCGTCCAAGAGCAGGTTAACAGTGCGCTCCAACGGAGCACACTGTACTGTATCGGCCTGTCAGAGAATTAGATGGAAGAGTCTGCAGTGCACTGTAAAAGCTCTAACATTTTTCTAGCTAGCACTTATTAAATGTCTCATTCTTTCACAGTCAAGCATGTATTTCAAATACTGAAATTATCTAAGACCGCCGCGCCACATAAGAAAGCTGTGTTCAGTTTACCTTTGTAAGATCAGTGGCCGTGCACTCAATAAACACATTCCTAGTATTTAAGGTGATTTTTGAATGATCCCCTACAGTAAGGAAAGAAGGAAAGAGGGGTTAGAAGCTCCTGAGCTCTCAGTGTACATTGAGAAGACTCTGCCCTGCTTCATTAGGCTGCTGATTTCTCCTGAAGTTTCTAAATAACCAATGGAGGGTGGGGGATCCATTCAAGGGTCTCAGGCAGGACAGATTTTAAAGTGGGTAAACAGTGATTTACACCCATAAACTGGCGGCGGTCTGAAATCCACCCTCCTCCTCTATCCACAACACCCGAGCTTTATCTCCCCCGAAGAGGCGGCATTCAGGGCGGGGGAAATAATGTGCATTATTTTCAATGGAAAAATCTACCTGCGCAAAAAGCAACTAAAAAAAAAAAAATCAATAAAATCTGCAGGTCCTTGGTACCCATGGAAAGTTTCATTCTGTACCATTGCACAAAAGTGCTACATTTAAGAATTAGGAAACCAAAAAATATTCAGTTCCACCCTGCTCTTTGCACAATGGTTTTTCCTTGCAGGCAGAATTCTGCAGGATACGAACTCCCCAAGCGAGGTGCACACTTTTCCAATTGTTCAAGCAAATCGATTTGCGGGTTAACTGCCCCTTAGCGCTGAAGAACATTTGATCAGGTTATTAGGAGATAACCAGCAGCTGTGCATAGGCATCTTTGTTCTAACTATTCCGATTGTTTTCCGGGAACATTCTGGGAATCTGACAGGTCAAGGGCTAGCAGCCAAGAAAAAAAACAAAAAACCCAGAAAGCACCCCCTCCCCCAGCCACTGATAATCTTACCATTGATGATTGGAGGCATGGACAGAACCACGCCATTACTGTCGTAAATGACTGGATAAACCGGCTCATTCTGAATTATATGTAAGTAATGGCGAAGGTGACTGTCAGTCTGGAGACATTAACAAAACAAAAAAACTGTCACGTGATCGCAGTAATCAGATCTTCTTTTCCAAAGGAGGTTTAACTAACTATAGCCATTGAAAAGAACAAGCAACGAACAAAAAAAAAAAAATCCATTTTTCATCATTTTATCACACAGAATGGTCAGTTACCGTATTTTTCGCTCCATAAGATGCACTTTTTTTCCCCCCAAAAGTGTGGGGGGGAAATGTGTGTCTTACGGAGAGAATATAGAAAAAAAAAAAAAAAAAAACTAAAAATCTAACAAACCCCCCCACCCTCCTGACCCCCCTTCCCCCCCAAGACCTGCCAATAGTCCCTGGTGGTCCAGCGGGGGGTCCGGGAGCGGTCTCCTGGACGTGGGCCGTCGGCTGCCAGTAATCAAAATGGCGCCGACGGCCCTTTGTCCTTACTATGTCACTGGGGCCGGCAGGAGGGTGGGGGGTTGTAGTAAATTAGTTTGGCAGGTCTTGGGGGGGGGGTCAGGAGGCTGGAAGGTTAATTAATTTAAAGGGTTGGGATGGGGTTTGTTTGTTTTTTTTTTTGGGGGGGGGGTTCCCACAGAAAGAGAAAGATAAAAGTTTTCTGATCTGGGGAGTGGCCTGAAATGGCCCTCCCCAGACCTGAAAACAAAATGGGGAGAAAAAAAATATGTTATGCACTCCTCTAATTTGCTCCATAAGACGCAGAGACGTCCGGGGACAGAGCTGGTTTAGCACAAAAATTTTTTTTTTTTAGTTTTCCCCCTCTGAATCCTAGGTGAGTCTTATGGAGTGAAAAATACGGTAATATTACACAGCATACAGAAACTTTCTGGTTCAGGCCAGAGCACTTCAAGAGAAGGGAAAGTAAACAGCACCCTGGTTTTATATAAGACCCTGACTAATTGCAGTATATATATATATACATACATACATACATACACACACACACACACTCTCTCTTTTCCTTTCCTTCCATTTTTTTTTTTCCAGCACAAAGGTTCAGTTTTGGCAGCATTTTTTACCTGCCGGCCTGTGCAATTGCCTCAGGTATAAAGAACTAAGTGGCTGAAATGAGCCCCAGCACCTGAGTTACTCCAGCTTCAGTATTACTGCTATGGAATTTAGAAACTAGAGAAACCAAGTCCAGTTTACCCTGTACAAGTCCATGAGCTCTGAAGCTGTGAATTCCTTGGTCTGGTTGAGCGGCTTGAACTTAATCTGAGGAGGAGGTCTTGCTCTATAGGTGAATGGGCCAGAGATGGTGTCCAGGTCATGGGTACCAACAGAAACTAGTGATCTCTTCCTGCCAATCAACAAGAGAGTGGAAAAAAATGACAATTAGTACGGTTCATATCCTCCAGACTTCCTCTGTGTAAGGACACTTTTCCTCCCTTTTGCTGTCTTTAAAAAAGGTTTGTAAGATGTTCAAGTAAAAACTACAGATCTTTTGTCAAAATCTCTATTAGTTCTAGAAAGTCCAAGCACCGATTCAAAATACTTTGCCACTATTACTTATTTCTGTAGTGCTATAAGACGTGTGCAGCGCTGTACAAGTACACATAAGACAGTCCCTGCGCCTCAGCGCATACGGTCTAGTCAAGGCAAACATATATGACAAATTAGAGGCTCCATTTGCTTGCTGGGATTGTTACCTTATCTTTTTCAGCCTCCTCATGTATGTGGTCGATTAGTCTGAAATCCTTGGTAGTTAATAAAGATTTTAATATTGTGCATGCTGGCAAACCTGGCACCTGTCTGACAGTCACCAATACTAGCTCACAACTATGCTGCAGCAGCAAAAGATATGTAAAATGAGGCTAAGGAACAGATGAATCTTAAGGTGGTTGAGGCGCTGCTCTAATCTGCCGCTTCAATGGCATAACCTTTCCTGTTACCTCCGGGTCAACCAGTGCAATCTGATACTCCGTTTTCATTTGAAATTGTCAAATGAAAACATTTTTTGAAAGCATTTGAAAAAGTTATTCTTTCCTTTCATGTCTCTCTTCGCCCAGTTCAATATGCCTTGTTATTTGTAACTGTTTTTCTCTGCACTTAAGTTACAGTTTGAAGTTATTGTACACCCCTGTTCAGATGTAAACCAGCATGATGTGATTGTATCACGAATGCCGGTACATAAAAAACCTAAATAAATAAAAATAAATAAATTTTAAAAATACAGCCTAGCGACAGCAACACTAGGATAACAAGTTTTCTCTTTTAGAGGTTTTGAAATCTACATTTTACCACCAGCATCCCTTAAAAATTGTGTAATGTGGCTGGAAGTGATCAGTCGGTTCAAAGTGGGTGTTCGCAGACCTGCTGCAGGCCCGACTTGTGATAAAGAGCGGTGAAGAAACAGTGAAACACTTTTTGATATGTTACACAGAAAGCCATTAGTCTTGTTCTCCTAAGGTTTTTGATTCTTGATCATAAGTAGCTTTATAATTGGTAGCAGATTCTACAGCATTTTTGCTTCAGTTTTGTGCTTTGTTTTTGCTGGACAGGCAGATGCCGCAAAAGGGGAGATGTTAGATAGAAAATGATGTATTCGCAGAAAAAAGAACTAGACCACAGGTTGACAGAAGTTATGTTTAGAATCATCAAGGTTGTGCTGGCACTTCAGGTGCATAGGTAACATTTGCATACAAAGCGAGGATTAATTTACGTGCAGAGTGAGAGCAAATTAACATATGGCCATCCAGATTGTTTACAGCAAAAAGCCAATCATCGAAATTTTGACAATTGTGTACCCTAGTTTAGAGGATGGAAATGCACAAGTGTGAATCCTATATGTCTTATTATTTAGTAAAATCATTTGCGAGAGAGTTTTATCCAGGTGCTTTGCATAGCACTCTGACTCTCTTTCTCCATAAGGTATGCCCTATTATTATTATATTATTTGTAGGACTTAATAAAAACATTTTTCTCCACAGCTACTGGCTCTACACCAGCGGTTCTCAACCTTTATAGTTCTGCGACCCTTTTAATACAATTCCCCACTATGTGGCGACCCCAACCGTAAAATTATTTTCGTTCATAGGCCTAAGTAACTGTACTGTATATACCGTATTTTCCGGCGTATAAGACGACCCCCAACTTTTACAGTTAAAATATAGAGTTTGGGATATACTCGCCGTATAAGACTACCCCTCTTCCAACGCATTCCAACTTTTACAGCAGGAGGGAGTGACTCGAGGAGCGAAGGCGCACTGCCCGATTGGCCGGTGCTGGGCAAAAGGGGCTTGCTTCGGCAAGCCCCTTTTGCCCAGCACCGGCCAATCGGGGAGCGAGGGAGCACAGAATGAACTTTTTTACTGCATCCGGTGAGGGGAGGGAGTGACTCGAGGAGCGACAAAAAACCCATATTTCCGATGATCTCTTAGGTGACCCCTAGCAAATCGTCATTCGACCCCCAAAGGGGTCGCGACCCACAGGTTGAGAACCGCTGCTCTACGCCATCTGTTCATTGATCCACAACAGGTTGGCTGTAATTTTCTAGGCCAGGGCTTCCCAACCCTGTCCTGGGGACCCCACAGCCAGTCGGGTTTTCAGGATATCCACAATGAATACACAAGATAAATTTGCATATACTGAGTTTCCATTGTATGCAAATTTTATGTCATGCATATTCATTGTGGATATCCTGAAACCCCACCTGGCTATGGGGGTCCCCTAGGCCTCTTTGCAATATGCAAATTCTACCCCAGAGCTTTAAGAACTTACCTGCAGATGTTCTGATGCAATTTCTCTTGCAGTTCAATGAAGCTCTCGTAGCGCTCCGGAGTGAATTTTATGTTGCGAAGGACTGCAGCCACTGCATGGGGACGAACTTCGGCAGTCTGCAAGAAGCAGTCTCTTAGTAACTAGTAACAGTGACAATGGCTTTTGTGTGTGCTTCTTCCAAGTGACAGGACAAGGCAAGCAGAAGAGTGTGGCTGAAAGACTTGGAAATAGCTGGCTCGGCAAGACTCTTCCCAATTTATTCTCCATTGCACGTATTGTGAGAAGGAGACTATACAAATTCATAATCAAGATTTTAAGGAAGGTTGTGTCCCCTTTGCTCAAACAGAAATGATTCAACTTACAAATTCTTGCAGGTGGTCTCCCTTACAAGCAGACCAGGGAACACTTTGCCATTAATTAGATAACAGATTTAGTACAGCAGAAAAAGACTGCAATTCTGAATTCAGCTAAGTCCATTCAGTCATTTCTACCTCTTCAGTGACTATTAACCTCTCGGGCAGTCCATTCGCTGGTGTAATCCTCTTGTATCTTGGTGCATCTATCCTAAAATATGACACAAGAGGCATTTTTACAGCCATGGAAACAAAATCCCCATAGCAAATCCAGAAAGAAAAATAGCCCAACATGAAAAGTGTTAAGGAAAAGTTATTTTGAGGAAACTTTCCTGGGCTGTGCAACTAAAACAAGAAAGGAAAATTGTTTCTTACCTGCTAATTTTCGTTCCTGGAATACCCCAGATCAGTCCAGACAAGTGGGTTTATGCATCCCTACCAGCAGATGGAGGCAGAGAACACAACTTTGAGGCACTGCTGCATAACAGAGTGCACCACCTGCAGTCCCTCTAACCCCAACTTCTAGGATCTCTTCCTCTAAAAAAGCTGGGGCACAAGTTGCAAGAAAAAGAATTTTGAGTCTCAGACAAGTGAAAACTATATACAATATTATTCTGCAGCACACAATTTAAGTCTGCATTATCAGGAGTGTCCAGAATCAGGAGAGGTCTTTCGAAAAGCATTATAATGGGCCGGGATTCTGGACTGATTTGTGGTATTCCATAAGAACATAACAAATTGCCATACTGGGTCAGACCAAGGGTCCATCAAGCCCAGCATCCTGTTTCCGACAGAGGCCAATCCAGGCCATAAGAACCTGGCAAGTACCCAAACGCCAAGAAGATCCCATGCTATTGATGCCAATAATAGCAGAGGCCATTCCCTAAGTCAGCTTAATTAATAGCAGGTAATGGACTTCTCCTCCAAGAACTTATCCAATCCTTTTTTGAACCCAGCTACACTAACTGCACTAACCACATCCTCTGGCAACAAATTCCAGAGCTTAGTTGTGAGCTGAGTGAAAAAGAGTTTTCTCCGATTAGTCTTAAATGTGCTACTTGCTAACTTCATGGAATGCCCCCTAGTCCTTCTATTATCCGAAAGTGTAAATAACCGATTCACATCTACTCATTCAAGACCTCTCATTATTTTAAAGACCTCTATCATATCCCCCCCCCCCCGGAATGAAAATTAGCAGGTAAGAACAAATTTTCCTCTCCTGTTCATATCCTAGATCAGTCCAGACAAGTGGGATGTACCCAAGTCCCTCTAACCTGGGTGGGATCCTGAAAGACCTGCATGCAGTACACTCTCAAAGGAGCCCTCCTCTGGGGCCCTGATATTCAAACTGTAATGCCTGGTAAAAATGTGCAAAGAGGACCAAGTTGCCGCCCAACAAATCTCCTGCGGTGCTACCAACTGACACTCCAGCCGGGAGGCTGCCTGTGCCCTAGTAGAATGCACAAGCAATCCCTCAGGGATTGACCAACCTTTACTAATATGAGCCGAAACCATCACCTCCTTCAACCAACGGGCAATCATACTCTTATTTACTTTGCAACCTTTCTTTGGTCCACTGAATAGCACAAAAAGATGGTCTGAGCACCGAAATCCATTGGTCACCTTAAGATATCTGAGGAGAACTCAATGCACATCCAGAATGGGGCGAATCGGGCTTCAGGTGAGAAAACCCCAGCAACTCCACCATCTGGCTAAGGTGAAATGACGACACTACCTTGGGCAAAAAAGAAGGAACTGCCTGCAACGAGACCCCATCATCAGAAATTTTAAAAAAGGCCCTGTGCACAATAAGGCTTGGAACTCAGAAATCCACCTAGCCGAGCAAATCGCCACCAAGAACATCACCTTCAGGGTAAGATCCTTCAAAGAAGTCCTTCACAAATGTTCGAAGGGAGGACCACCCAGTACTCTTAGGACCAAATTGAGATTCCAGGAATGACAAAGTCTATGGACTGGAGGATGCAAATGCTTCGCTCCTTTCAGAAAACGCACAATGTTGGAATGAGATGCTAAGGGTCTTCCCTGCAACCTCCCTCTGAAACAACCCAAGGCTACCACCTGGACTCGGAGAGAATTATAGGCCAAACCCTTTGACAAGCCCTCCTGCAAAAAGGCCAAGACCTGTGCAATGTTCGCTTGCAAAGGATCAGCATCATGGGCCCCACACCAGGATTGAAACACTCTCCAGACTCTGATATATGCCAAAGAAGTGGAGGATCTTCTAGTCTGAAGAGTAGTAGTAATCACCGTGGAAATGTTGCCTCTCAAAAGCCAAGCCTCTAGACAGAAGCGATCCGCCTGCTCCGACAAGATAGGTCCCTGATGCAGCACTCCCCTCGGGTGGCTTAATCGAACAGGCCAGTCTACCACTAGCTGAACCAGATCTGCAAACCACGGACAGTGCAGTCACTCCGGTGCTACCAGGATCACTTGTCCCTGATGCCGCTTGATGCAATGCAACACCCGATCTATGAGTGGTCACAGAGGAAAGAGATTTAGCAGGAGCCTTTCTGGCCATGGCTGAACTAGGGTGTTGATCCCAGCGGAGCTGAACTCCCTTCGGTGGCTGTAAAACTTGGTCACCTTGGCATTTTTCCTCATTACCATGAGTTCGAACTGGTGATCACCCCACCTGCGCCAAATGAGCACAAAGGCCTCCGCTGACAGCTCCCATTCTCCTGGGTCCAGCAGTTGTCTGCTGAAATAATCCACCTGCACATTGTCCACCCCTGCCATGTGAGAGGCTGCAAGTGCTATTAGATGAAGTTCCATCCAGGCAAAGAGTTTGTGAACCTCCTGAACCACCAAGCGACTCTTCGTTCTGCCCTGTCGATTGATATAGGCCACAGTTATCGTGTGGTCCGAGAACCCACTTACCGCCCATGCCTGAATCCGAGGAAGACAGAACAGCGCCCTCCAGACCGCCCTTGTTTCCAGATGGTTGATTGGCCAGGACGCTTCTATCTGAGACCACTGCTCTTGTGCAGTAGATCCTTGACATATCGCTCCCTAACTGCTCAGTCTGGCATCTGTGGTCACTACCACCCAGTCTGGAACCTCCAAATCCACTCCCTTCTCTAAATTGGACCGTGACAGCCACCATGAGAGACAGGACCTGGATTCCTCTTGGAGCAATAACAGCAGCTGAGACTCCTCAGACATTGGATTCCAACGGGACAGGAGTGCCTTCTGAAGTGGACGCATGTGCGCAAACACCCATGGCACCAAATCGAGTGCAGAAGCCATGGACCCTAGCACCTGAAGATAATTCCAGACCTTAGCCGAACCACTTGCTACTGCAACTTGAGCACCCTTTCTGGGGTAAGAAACACCTTGCCTAATGGGGGGGGGGGGGGGGGGGTGTCGAATCATGCTCCCAGATAATCCAAGGACTGGGATGATTCCAGATGGCTCTTTGCCTGGTTTATCACCCAGCCCAGGGACTCCAGGCGCTCTGTCACTTGCTGAATGGAACAGAGACACTCCATCTCAGACTTCGCTTGAATGAGCCAATTATTCAGGTATGGATGCACCAGTATCCCTTCTCTTCTGAGGGCCGGCACCACTACCACCATCACCTTTGTGAATGTTCTCGGAGCAGTAGCTAGCCCGAAGGGAAGAGCTCGAAACTGAAAATGGTCCCCTAGCACCGTGAAGCGTAGAAACGTCCAATGGTCTGCTCTGATGGGAATGTGGAAATATGATTCCGTAAGATCCAAGGAGGCCAGAAACTCCATTTTGCACACCGCTGCAATCACAGTCTAATGTTTCCAACTGAAAATGTGGCACCCGCAATGCTGTGTTGACCCTTTGCAGATCCAGAATGGGCCGAAACGAGCCTTCCTTCTTGGGAACCACGAAGTACATGGAATACCTTCCCTGACTGTGTTCCTCTTGTAGCACCAGGAGGATGGCTTCCAATCGTTGCAGCCGCAGCAGAGTGCCCCGCACCACTGCCCGCTTGCCAGGCGTAGTGCAACGGGACACCACAAAGGCATCTTTGGGGGGCGTTGGAGAAACTTCTAAAGCGTAGCCTTCCCTTATATTCCAACATCCACTGGTCCAAAGTGATTCTGGTTCCCTCCTCATAAAACCAGGATAATCTTCCTCCGACTGCCACCATGGAGGAGTGGTCCAGGCTCCTTCATTGGATGGGCTTTGCACTTCCAGTGCCCTGTCTGGAACTCTCTCTGGCTGGTCTAGGGGTCCCTCAAAAGGAATGCTGCCATCCTGAACCCTGCTTCTGCGTAGAGCCTGAAGAACCTCTGCTGGAGCGAAATCTCCTCAATTCATAGAAGCGAGTGCGAGGCGGGAAGGACTTCTTAGTTCCCCTATCTTTGGGTAACCTATTCCCTTTAGAATCTGCCAAATGCTTCATAAACTTCTCTAAATCCTCCCCAAACAAACAATAACCTTCCTTTGAAGGGGAGATTACAAAGCTGCACCTTTGACCAAACTTCCGCCAACCAATTACGTAGCCACAGAAGGGACACCATATTTCTAGCCAAAGTGTGAAGCATATCATAGAAGGCATCGGCCACATAGGCCCACCCCTGCTTCCAATCGAGCATCCTGGCCAGGCTCTGCAGTGGTTTCCGCTGCCTTTTCCTGCGTGTTCTGGACCCAGCACAAAACAGGCCCTCTGTATTAGACTAGCGCAGACTACAGCAATAAGGCTCAGAGCTGGAGGAAGTGACGTCAGCCAAGAAGCTGGCTGCTTAACTTACGGGCTCCCGATCACCTTCCCTCAAAAAGCTATCTTTAGCGTGACAAACGGCCGCTTATCAGCATAATTGAGTGATAGAATTGAAGCATTTGCTGGCGACTAACTTCGGCGATGGCCACGAAGAAAAAATCTGTGGACTTCCATTGCTTCTCGTATAAGAAGGCGGGGGAGGCGGAGGCCCAGGCACAGACAGCGGCGATGGACGGGCAGTTGGAGCCTACGGACAGCGGTGACGAATTTAATGTTACCTCTGCTGAGGCACCTACCCGTTCTGATTTTCGGGACTGGTTTTGCAGCATCCGCGCCGATTTAAAAAGTTATAAAAAGGACATACGGGAGCTGATGGATGATTTCCATGAGGAGCTCAATGCGATGGGACGGCGCGTAGATGAGCAGGAATGCCGGATGGAGGAACAGGCGGAGACCACCAAACAGCTACAGGAGCTGTGCACTGAGCTGCAGGGAGAAACTGCGACCATGCGGGCCAAAATGGCCGACTTGGAAAATAGAGCGCGACGGGGGAACCTCCGTTTCCGGGGTTTTACAGAAAATAATGATAATTCTGACTGTGAGCTACTAGTTACCAGATTTTGCTCTTATTTACTATCTTCAGGCGGTCAAGCGGAATCACCAGCGCTGGAGGACATCAAGATAGACAGAGCACACCGGGCGCTGCGCCCCCCCAGAGCTAATGTTCCAAGGGACATAATTGTCTGCTTCCACAACTACTCGCAAAAGGAAAGAATTGCTGCGGCAGCGAGAAAACAGCAAAAATGGGTGTGGGAGACCCAGGAGATCTCCGTATATGCTGATCTCTCCCAGGCAACGCTCCAGAGCAGATTTGAGTTTCGGGAGGTTACACAGTACCTCCGACGGGAGAACATTAAGTACCGCTGGATGCATCCGTTTGGACTTATCTTTACCTGGGAAGGGAAGACGTGTCAGGCACCCACGGTTCAGGAGGCGGCGACCTTTTTGAAAGATAAGGGTTTTAATCCATCTGTGGCAGCAGGAGCTTCTTCCCACAAGCCTAATCAGCAGGGGCAACCCCCACGGTGGCAGAGGGCCACTTCACGAAACAGCAGGCTGAAACGGCATTCCGACTCTGCCAAGCACACTGAGGGGGCAACCTGAGAAGCAAAGATAGAGCCCTTAGTGTGGGTTGCCTATTTCTTTGTGTTGACTATGGTTCTGCGCTAAAGCATGCCGAAGTTCGCCAGTTCAGCTGTTTATAAGGTTTCTATGTATTTCACAGGTTTCTACAGTCTTACAGTGGTTTGTTCATTTTTCTAGGACTGTTTTTGGGAAGGGGGAGTGCAGTTTGTTATCTTCTTCCTCCACAGGCATAATAGGTATGGATCTATGGGGGAGTGTGGGTAGATCCAGTAAAGGGGACGGGAGGGGGGGGGGGGGGGAGGGGGGGGTTGGGGTTCGGGGCAGGGGGGGGATAAGCTTATCACTGCTAGCGTATAATTGCAATAATGGTGGGCGCATGGTCAGAGGGTGGGGACGTGGAAATTCGTGCTGTAGGTGGGAGTGGCTGCTTCGCCGGGATGATGGGCATGGAGGGGTTGGGCAGATATCATGGTTAACATACGTTTAGCCTCTATCAATGTTAAAGGGCTGAATACTCCATATAAGAGGCGATTGTTATATAAGGAATTGGGCCATTTGAAGGCGGACGTTGTTTTCCTTCAGGAGACGCACCTGAGGGCCAGATACGAGTCGTTAATGGCATCCCCAGGTTATCCTTACCAATATTACGCACCTAGCTCTAAGAATGCTAAGTATGCAGGGGTGGGAATATTAATGGGCCCACATGTGGTCTTTGAACATCAATCCTGCATTAGAGATCCTATGGGTCGTTATTTATTTCTCGTGATTAAGATAGATGGGGTGGAATATACGCTCGTGAACATCTATGCTCCCAATAAGGAACAAGGACTGTTCTTTGAACAACTGAACGCTCTCCTTTTGTTGCACAGTAGGGGGTACTTATTACTTGGCGGGGATTTTAACACCGTTCGCTCGCCCCAGATTGATGCATCAAAGGGTTATGTGTCGACCTCGGGTAAGCAGAGAGTGAAACTACAAGCTTTGGTAGACACATGGCAACTTCTTGATGTCTGGAGGGTGCATCATCCTACCTCTAGGTCGTATACGTTTTACTCTACATCGCATTTCTCATATTCCAGAACCGATTATATCTTAGCTGATAAGGGGTTGTTTCATCATATCCTCACATCAGATATACACCCGATCGTGTGGTCGGACCACGCAGCTGTGGTAGTAGAGGTTACCTTACGGGGTTATGATGCTGGAGTACGCTTTTGGCGTTTAAATGAATCGTTGCTGAGGGATGAGGATTTTTGTAAAGTCCTCATTGATAATATAAAATGCTACTTTCACGCTAATGGGGGGGGTGAAGTTGATGCTCCTATGGTCTGGGAGGCCTTCAAGGCTTATGTCCGGGGTCTTCTGATTTCCCGTGGATCATTTGTTAAAAAACAAGAGGTAAAAGCTGCACAGGCATTGAGAGACAATATAAAACAACTATCCCAAAGGCATCAGGCTGAAGGTTCTGGAAAGATTTGGTTACAACTTACAAAGGCTAGGGAGGACCTAACTAGGTTGGAATCCAAACAGATAGCTCACCAAATGGCTTTAGCGAATCAGGCCTTCTTTGAGGGCAGCAATAAAGCAGGGAAGCAATTGGCTAACAAGTTAAAACACGTACAATATCAAAATAACATAGCCAAGATCAAAGCGGACAAGGACCGCATTCTAACCAACAATACAGACATTCGCCAACGCTTTTTAGAATTTTATTCTCATTTATATGCCCCAAATGCACTTATCACCCAAGATAAGGTGGACGATTATTTGGCTGCCGTCCCGTTACCGTGTCTTCCTGAGGAAGCCCAGGCTGCTTTAGATGCCGAGATTACAGTAGCAGAAATTTTAGAGAGCATACACGATTTGAAGGTAGGGAAATCCCCGGGGCCAGATGGGTTGACGGCCAAATTTTATAAACTTTTTGGCCCATACGTTGTTGCACATTTACAAAAAGTTTATAACTCGCTAAGAATGGGCGTTTCCCTAGGACCTCAGGCGAATTTGGCGGGAATAACAGTGCTTCCCAAGCCTGGGAGAGACCCTACGGTCTGCGGATCATATCGTCCCATATCCTTGATAAATCTAGACCTTAAGATACTGGCGAAAATACTAGCGGGACGTATGAATACATACATCACTGGTCTAATTCACCAAGATCAGGCAGGGTTCATCCATGGGAGAATGGCTGGTGATAACATACGTAAATTGGTTAATATGTTATGGCTCTCTCATGAACAATCTGGCGAAGTGCTCTTCCTCTCTATGGATGCAGAGAAGGCCTTCGACATGGTGCACTGGCCGTTTCTGTTCGGGGTGTTGAAGAAAATGGGGTTTGGCCCGTATTTCTGTGAATGGCTACTCAAACTATATGATCGTCCCAAAGCTTGTCTAAAAATAAATGGGGGGTACTCCGAATGCTTTGAAGTGGGGAGGGGAACACGGCAAGGGTGTCCTCTTTCGCCTATACTTTTTGCGATTTTTCTCGAGCCTTTAGCTATTAATATACGGAATAATTTAAATATACAAGGGATATCTGCCGGTGGCCTTATGCATAAACTATGTCTCTTTGCAGATGACATTATCTTTACTGTTAAGGACCCCCATGCTTCGCTCCTAGAAATCGAGAGGGAGATCCGAAGTTATAGCGAGGCCTCAGGTTATAAAGTTAACTGGGAGAAGTCGGAAATTTTGAATGTCACTTGTGCTGCAGCTACTGTGGACTTTCTACAGCCTTTACATCCGTTTCGCTGGGCACACTGTAAACTCAAATATTTGGGTATCTATCTGCCTAGCCACCCTAAAGATCTTTTTAGCTGTAACTATCCGCCTCTCATAAAGAAAATCTTTTTTGACCTGGATAAGTGGCATCGTTTGCCTATATCCTGGTTGGGCCGTATAGCTACTATAAAAATGACCGTTTTACCAAAACTTCTTTACTTATTTCAGTCTCTACCTATTGCTGTTCCTAATGCGGCTTTAAAACTCTGGCAGAGGCGTATCTTCAGTTTTATTTGGAACAGGCGCCCACCGAGGATTAGGAGACAGGTGTTGTACCAAACCAAACTGGAAGGGGGTCTCAGTGTACCTAATTTTCAGTGGTACTTTGTTGCGGGACAAGTTAGACCTCTTATTGAATGGCATGGGAGGCCTGACACTAAACATTGGGTCCTTATTGAGCAAGATAGGGTTCCCGGAATGCGGCTGGATGCCATGCCTTGGCAACCACGTGCCACATGGAAAGAACATAAAGCTCTGTTGCCTACTACCTTACACACGCTAGCTATATGGGATAAATGGAAGACAAAATTAGTGGGCTCTAAGAGATATTTCCACCTAACTAGTCTATACCACAATAAGACCTTTGACCCTGGTATTCCCCTATCAGCATTCCATGCCTGGAAAGCCAGATCCATTACTCGGTTGGAACATGTATGGGGGGGAGATAACTTGCTCTCTTTTGCCTCCCTTCAGGACACCCTAGGTTTGCCGGCCAATGAATTTCTGGCTTATCATCAACTAGCACATTTTTGTACCACTAATGGTGTGCTAGCGGATTTATCTCGAGGGAAAACCTTATTTGAAGGGTATTGCTCTCATCCACATAGAACGAGGGGGTTGCTCTCCAAGATCTATAAGTTATTAAATTCCAGGATTCTGGCTGGTACTGGTCATGTTCTGGCCTGGAGTGCAGATCTTCAACGGGATATAACTACGCAAGAATGGGATCGTATTTTTTTGTGTGTTAGCAAAGCTTCCGTGTCCGCCCTGTTAGTAGAAAATAGCTACAAACTTCTGTACCGCTGGTACCTGACACCGGACAGACTGGGGAAAATGTTGCCGGGCCATGATGGGAAATGCTGGAGAGGTTGTGATATACCGGGAACGTTTTTACATATGTGGTGGGCTGGGGATTGCATAACACCACTCTGGAGGAAAGTGGAATGTTGGTTAACAGAGGTGCTTGGATGCCCGATCTGTTTAGCAGTTGAGGGCGCACTGCTGAATGACTTTGACCGGGACGCTTCTAAGGCAACGGCAGGCTTCTGTGCCCAAGTGTGCATAGCGGCACGACTTGAGATTGCAAGACAATGGAAGGCACAAACCGGCGTATCACTGGCAGCGGTGCAAAGGAGGGTGGACCATCTCTGTACCCTGTATAAACTTACAGCGGAGAAGCATGAGCGGTTGAAATCCTTTCATCAGATTTGGAATCCCTATTTGCAATGGAGGGTTTCCTGGACTTCTGTCTCTCAATCATGAATACCATATATGTTATACCCGGACAGGACTGTTATACTTTTCTTGCTCGCCTCAGGGTATCCTTGCACATTTTGGATATACTCCTACTAGGTTGGGCTTGGACTCAATGTTATCATTTCCATATCTGATGTTTCTTTCTATTTTGCTTGCTTGAACCATTACGTGCACATTACGTTATTGCTAGCGATACTAGTGAGGGCTGGACCTTACCTCTTTTGTTGTGGATGTATCTAGCAGAGGATTTGCAGGGGGGGGGGGGTTAGGGTGGAATGGGTAGTAGGGGGCTATAAAATTGTGATGCATTAATTCATTTTCTGTATTTCATGGTTGTTGTTGTACCTCATCTTACATGCATCAATAAAAATTGTTAAAATTAAAAAAAAAAAAATAAGGCTCAGAGCTGAGACTTCAAACAGGCTGTTCAACAGGATCTCCAGCTTCCGGTCCTGGGCATCCTTCAGGCCACCGACCCTGCCACAGGATTCATCATTTTCTTTGTGACCGCCAACACCGCCACATCCACTTTCAGCAGTTTCCACAGCTCTAACGGGTCCTCTGGCAGGGGATACACCTTGGCCATAGCCCTGGCCACCTTCAAACCAGCTTCTGGAAAACCCCATTCCTGGTCAGCTTCTTTATCTGCTTTGGCAAAGGGAATGCCCTCGGAGGTCCATGCAATCCCTCCAACACTGGGTTTACCCCTTCGTTGTCAGAATCCTCCTGTGCAACCTTAATCCCCAGCTCCTCCAGAACCTAAGGGATGAAAGGCCAAAATTCCTCCTTGCGGAATAAGCTGACCACCCTCGGGTCATCCCCTTCTGCCAGAGGGACCTTGTCCATCACCAGATCCATGCACTGACCAGAGCCCTGGTCCACCTGCGGGTTCTGCGGATTGCCGCCCTGCGAATCAGTGCCATCAGAATCACCAGAGGAAAGATCCTCCCCTCACGATCAATCCAGACCCAACAGACGCAAAATGCCTGCCATCCTGGGAGGCGCCTGAGACCAAGCCTTCTTAGCTTTGCCTTGGATCATCTGAAAAGCTGGCCTCTTCGCCACCAGCTCCTGCCTGGCGAGATAGGCCTCATGCATTAATAAAACAAAATCTGTGGAAAATCCGGAATGGTCTCCCTGCTCCATGGGCACCAGGTCCTCCCCTGTGTCCGCTGGCACATCTTCCCCTCCTCCAGGCCCCTGATGCACAGGAGAAAGTGGGGGAGGGGAGTCCCTGCCTTCCCCATCCATGTCAGGGCTCCTGCCATGTGGCGCCAAAATAGCCGCTGTCTCTGTCACACACCGACACCCCCGTGGCTTCCTGCACAGGACCTGCAGCGTCTGCCCCCTGATCCTTTTGCCAAGGCTCCATCGCCTCCGGAGACAAAGGAAGGGCAGAGAAGGGCCGCATTGAGGCAAGAGCTCCTCCCCCCACAGGCCCGACAGGCTGTCTCCTGCTGAGCGCAGGAAAGCATCATGCACAATGCGGCTCGTGGCTAAAAATAACCTTGAGCAGGAGAAAATAAAGCCGCCGCCATTGTCCCAGCTTCAGGTGATGAAAAACAGCCCCAACTGCGCGGTTTCCTCCTCACACCAACGCTGAGCCGACACAAACTTCAGGCGCACCATCGGAGAAAAAATAAACAGGCCTCACAGCTTCTGAGCTTTTTTTTTTTTTTTAAGTTACGTTCTTAAAGAAACAGCCTGCTGAACTACACAAAACAGTAAAAGCAAATGAAAATACTACTTTCCTGTTTCTGGAAGTTCCAGGACAATGCAGCCGGTCAGTTTGGGTGACAGGACCTCAGGTGGAGCGAGTGAACCAGGACCCCTGGCATCAAGTCTGGCCAGGGATTTACAACTCCCTGCTCAACCAGAGAGGATGGCCCACGAAAGAACCTAACACCTCTGGGAGCTCGACCTCAGATCTTCTCTTTTCTCTAATCCTAAACTAATCTTATTTTAATTTAACTAACAGACTGCAGGTTTGCACCTCTACAATCTGCTGGAGACAGAAATACTGAGGGCTGCAGGTGGCACCCTCAGATATGTAGCAGTGCCTCAAAGTTTTCTCTGCCTCCATCTGCTGGTAGGGATGCATAAACCCATTTGTCTGGACTGATCTGGGGTATGAACAGGAAATGCTATTTAAAATAAGGCTATTTCATTTTAGGGTGAATACTTCCCACCCCATGCATACTAAAAACGTAATCTTAAGTGAGACAAATTAAATACGTGACAATCCATGTCCTTAACTGAAATGTAAAGTGTTTTGCCCCATAAATCATTGCTGAGTAGTAAGGCCAAGTCACGCCCCATATCATAAAAACTAAACTTTTCTGTTTCCAACCTCTGGTCCCATAACAGAGCCAAAAAAAACGAAGCTCAAATTGACTTATAGTAGTTCTCACTCAATTTTGTTAATCTGATTTGGAAAAAATAAAACCCCAAAGTCAGCAGCTCTGTTTACAGCAGGCTAACCCGGTCTTACTTTCTGCCACATCTAAAGAAGGGACTTATGTGGTCTCGAAAGCTTACGCACATCATCTGTGAATAATTTTCATGCCGGTCTAATCAAAGCTATCACAGCCTAAAAAGGATCTTACAGACCTTGGCTATTCTGTGCCTTTGGGTCCCAGCAGTTGGAAAAAAGGAACAGAAGCGGGAGGAGCTCCTGTTTTTTTTGGACGCGGAAGTTGCCTCCTGCTCCTTTGGCTTTCAGCTCAATTGGAAACTAGCCTCATTTGGGCTACGGTGCCATTAAGCTTCGTTTGTGAATACCCATGGACTTTTCCCCTTTTTATATCCCCCATCCCAAAGCAATGAGCCCAGCCATCGTAGCAACAGTCCTCAACCAATGGTCATACACTGGGGCTCCTTCTGAAACCATTCCGTTGTGAGCTACTAGTCTGACCACTAGGTGTCGCCACTGCAAAATGACTTGGATTCCCTCCCAGCAGCTATGCATGCTGCCTCCGTAAAGGAGCGGCTGCTTTGTTAAATAAGTACGGTTTATCGCTTACGGTTATTTCTTATAAGTGTATAACTAACTCTCTAACCTAGCATGTGCAGTGTAACCGAGCATCCGATGGTGATACCGCATCAAGCAAAACATCACAGCGAAGGACAAAGAACGGCATTCCCAAGAACGCCAGCTCTGATTGGTAAATACTGCAGGAGAATTCCCATACCGTTCTTTGAAGACCTGAAGCCCTCGCACCAATCCTTCCAGACACAAAAGATCGTAGCGGTTAGCGGGGACTTCGATCTTGAAGAGAATGACTTCCGACGCCCCATCTGCCTTCCCATCGCCTTGCTCTCTGCTGATGATGTCCTTCTCAGAAGTCTGGAACAGAACCAGAGCATCAAATCAGAAATGAGACAGCTTAAAAGCTGAGAAAGCAAAACATTTGTGTAAAATACAGTACAATTGGGTTGGCTGAAATCCTCTCTACAGGTGTGCAGCACAAACCATAGTGCACCACGTCCATGAAAGGAGAAGGCAGATTTCTGATTTCTCCAAAATTTGGCAGTAGGGATCACCCAGCGGTGCTCCAGCTCCGCACCAAAGGAGCATGTGCTCTTAGAACAGCAACCCAGATAGGCTTAGCAGGGCATCCAGGACAGCCACACAGATAGCTCCTGAATACAAGTCCTGAAGTCACAGAGGAACGATTCCAAGGGACCCCTGATGCCCCCTCCACTGCAAGGCACTCTCTGACCCAATGGGCCCTGTTGCCAGAAGCATGACTGGGCAGGAGGAGGAGCACCGTCTCAAACAGCCCCCAGGAATTATCCCAAATCCTGGTTTACACCCCCCCACATTTACACTTGTGCCCCACCCCTGCTGCTCTTTCCTCCTCCCCCCCCCCCCAACCCCATCAAAAGGTACGTGGGTGCTGCTGAGGAGAGCCAGGTGGAACATGACCCTGTGTCCAGGACTGGGAGCCGGCAGACGGCCCTCAAGGCCCTTGGCAGCATCCCCCTTCTTCCCACAAGTTTTCCTTTCAAAACAGGAAGTTCATGGGCAGAGGAGGTGGGGCTGCCAGAAGGATGGCTCACGGTCCCAGGAACAGTGCAACGCTCCTTTCAGTTCTCCACAGCGGCAACTTCCATGCTCAAGAATGCCACTCTCAATTTGCAAGCTTACGAGTGGTATTATCAAGGCTGGTCTCAAAAGTAGACAGAATGCACCAGAAGCTTTTTTCAGTAGAAACAAAGTTACAGAATAAAAGATAATAAGAGGCTCAAACAGGAGAGGCCCAGGAGTGACATGGAAATATTTTCTCACAGAGAGGGTGCTGGATACATTAAACAGCCTCCTAGTGGAAGCTGTAGAGGTCCCTGGTGAGACCTCACTTGCAATACTGTGTACAGTTCTGGAGACTGCACCTTCAAAATAATAAAAACTAGTTGGAGTCGGTCTAGAAGGTGGCTACTAAAATGATCAGTGGTCAATGTTCTAAAGCATATAGGGATGGGCTTAAAGAAAGATGAGATAGGAGAGATATGATAAGAACATTCAAATATCTCCATGCACAGAAGATGAGCCTTTTTCAATGGAAAGGAGGCTCTAGAAAGGAAAATTGGTTCTTACCTGCTAAATTTGTTCTTTAGTACCAAGGATCAGTCCAGACCGCTGGGTTGCGTCTCCCTTCCAGCAGATGGAGTCAGAGAAAAAAAAACTGAAAGGTACCCCTTCTTAGTCTGGTGTGTGCCACCTGCAATCCTTCAGTATAATCCATACCACAGCAGAATGAAATACAACATAAAAACCTCAAAACTACGAACCAATGGCTATATCAAAAGTTCCTAATGAAAACTGTATAACATATACATGGAGGGAGTATTTCCATATGCAACTTGAATGCTGTCCACTTCAAAGTATTCTGCAGAATGAATAAACTAGACCGAACAGACTTTCCAGGCTACATGGGCGGGCCTCTGGACAGATCCTTGGTACTATAGGAACGAAAATTAGCAGGTAAGAACCAAGTTTCCTTTCCCTGTACGTACCAGGATCAGTCCAGACTGCTGGGATGTACCCAAGCTGCCCTAAATGGGGTGGGACCTGGAGAGTCCCGCTCGAAGAACACTGCTACGATGCAGTCGACCTCTGGATCCCGGACGTCCAAACGGTAATGCCTAGCAAAAAAGTGTGTAAAGGCTTCCAGGTAGCCGCCCTGCAAATCTCCTGCGGGGAAACAAATTGACTCTTTGCCCAAGACGCCGCCTGAGATCTGATTGAATGCGCTTTAAAACCGTCCGGTATTGCGCGCCCCAGACCGATATATGTGGAAGATATGGCTTCCTTCAACCATCAAGCAAAAGTGGCCTTGGTTGCCTTCTGTCCTTTCTTAGGACCACTCCATAAGACAAACAGATGATCAGACAACCGAAAAGCATTGGTTACCTCCAAATAGTGAAGCAGAATCCGCCACACATCTAATCTGTGCAAATCGCAAACTTGAGGAGAATCACGATCCAAATCCATGAAAGCCGGTAACTCCACGGTCTGATTCAAGTGAAACCCAGAAAAAACCTTCGGTAGGAAGGAGGGTACCGTTCTGAGTGATATGCCAGAGTCCGAAATTCAGAGAAAAGGTTCCCTACAGGACAACGCTTGAAGCTCGGATATCTGCCTTGCTGAAGTGATAGCCACCAGGAAAATCGCCTTGAGAGTCAGGTCTTTCAGAGTGGCCCACTTGAGAGGCTCAAAAGGAAGACCGCTCAATCCATGAAGAACCAGATTCAAACTCCAAGAAGAACACACTGGACGAACCGGAGGGTTCAAATGTTTCGTACCCCTCAAGAAATGCGTTACATCCAGATGAGCCGCCAGGGATATCCCATCAATCTTCCCCCGCAAACATCCCAGGGTCGCCATCTGAACCCGGAGAGAGCTACATGCCAGACCCTTCTGCAGACCCTCCTGCAAGAATGCCAGAATATTGACAATGGAGGCACACCGCGGGGACACATTCAACCCACGACACCAAGAATCAAAAACCTTCCAGACTCGAACATAGGTGAGCGAGGTGGATGTCTTTCGCGCGTGTAGTAGAGTAGAAATAACAGAATCCGTATAACCTTTCTTCAACTGCCGCCTCTCATAAGTCAAGCCGCTAGATAAAAAAGTGATCCACTTGATCGAAAAATACTGGACCTTGCCGAAGAAGATTCGGTAGATGACTGAGCCGAAGAGGACCGCCCACCGCTAAGTTGATCAGATCCGCGAACCATGGCTGCTGTGGCCACTCCGGACCCATGAGAATTACTGAGCCTGTGTGAGCTTCTATCCTCCGCAAGACCTTGCCCACCAACTGCCAGGGAGGAAAGACGTACAGTAGAACGTTCTGAGGCCACAGCAGGATCAAGGTGTCGACCCCTTCTGCGCTGTGTTCTCTCCTGCGACTGAAGAATCGCGCCGCCTTCACATTCCTCTGAGTTGCCATCAGGTCCAGGTGAGGAACACCCCACCGCTGAGTCACGAGATGCATGGCCTCTTCATAAAAGTTCCCACTCTCCGGGATCGAGATGCTGGCGACTGAGAAAATCCGCCTGAACTTTGTAGACTCCGGCTATGTGTGAAGTTGCCAGCCGGACCAGATGGCGCTCTGCCCAGAGCATTAGGCGATCGGCTTCCAGCGCCACTGGACAATTCCTGGTTCCTCCCTGATGATTGATGTAAGCCACTGTCGTCGAATTGTCGGACAATACTTGCACAGATCGATGGCTCACCAAGGGAAGGAAACTGCGCAACGTAAGACGTACCGCCCCGGTTTCCAAGCGATTTATGGACCATTTCGCTTGCTGCCCTGTCCAACGGCCCTGTGCAGCCTTCGACTGGCAAACCGCACCTCAGCTGGAGAGGCTGGCATCCATCGTCACAATTACCCACTGGGGCTCCTCGAGATCCATCCCGCGCTGTACATGGATCGGAATCAACCACCAACGAAGACTGGACCTGGCAGGATCCAAGAGCGGCAAACAGACTTGGAACTCTTCCGACTTTGGGTCCCAACGAGAAAGTAACGCCTTCTGCAAGGGTCTCATATGAGCAAAGGCCCAAGGGACTAATTCCAGAGTAGACGCCATAAAACAAAGCACTTGCAAGTAATCCCAAACCCGGGGTAGCAGTAGAGACAACAACTGTCGGATTTGCTCCGTTAACTTGTCGATCCGCTCCTGCGTGAGGAAGACCTTGCCGACCGAAGTGTTGAAGCGAGCCCCCAAGAAGTTGAACACCTGAGACAGGACCAATTGGCTCTTGGCAAAATTGACGACCCAACCAAGGGATTGGAGTCAGGTCACTACCGAGCGAACCGCTGCCCGGCAACGGTCCTCCGACTTCGCACGGATGAACCAATCAATCATCCAGATAGGGATGTACCAAAATCCCCTCCCGCCTGAGGGCCGCCGCTACTACTACCATAACTTTGGTGAAGACGCGGGGAGCTGTCGCTAATCCGAATGGAAGTGCCTGAAACTAATAATGCTCGCCCAGAAACATGAAACGGAGAAACCATCTATACTGTTCGCGGATCCCTATGTGAAGATAAGCTTCAGTCAGGTCTAAAGACGCCAAATACTCGCTGGAGTGGACGGCTGCAATGACTGAGCGGAGAGTTTCCATGCGAAACCGGGGAACCCGAAGTGCCTTATTCACCTTCTTCAGATCCAAGATTGGGCGGAAGGAGCCCTCCTTCTTGGGGACCACGAAATATATGGAGTATCTGCCAGTCCTGCATTCCTCCAGGGGCACCGGGATAATGACTCCCAGTGCTTTCAACCGGTTCAGGGTTTGAAGCACCACTGTCCGCTTTACATGCGCCCCGCAGGGCGATACTAAAGACAGGTCCCGCAACGGGCTCGCAAAAACCAATGCATAGCCGTGTTCGATGATGCCTAGCACCCACTGGTCCGATGTAATCTTGACCCACTCCTCGAAGAAAAGAGACAGGCGGCCGCCTATCACCGGAACAGAGGAGTGGGCCAGGACACCTTCATTGGGAGGACTTGCCCCGGAAGATCCCTGAGGACCTCCGTTGCAGAAAGGCCTGCGACCGCGAAAAGAATGAGACCATGTCTGAGACCTTGCTGGCAGTTCACGCAACGTGAAGGCCTGAGACCTGGCCTGCCTAAACTTGTGCTGACCCCAAAAATGAGGATGCACCGACCCAAAGGACCTGGAGGCCAGGCCCTAGGCTTATTCTCCAGCATCTTATACACCTTATTGTCCCCGAGGGATTTAATAAGGGCTTCCAGATCATCCCCGAAAAGGAAGATTGCCTAGCTGGGTCTTGGAGAAAACATCGGCCAACCAATTGTAGAGCCACAGAAGCCTTCTAGCCAAGACCGTCGAAGCCATATTGCGCGAAGATGCCCGAAGCAGATCATACAAGGCATCCGCGGTGTAAGCCACAGCCGCCTCCATGCGATCTGCTTGTTCTGCTTCTGCTGGAGGCAAATCCTGAGTGGTGAGCCTATCGAGTGGTGAGCAAATTGAAGGGTCGCCCTTTGCATGAGGCTACTACACACCGCCACCCAAACGCAAAGCGCAGACACCTCAAATATCCGTTTGAGGAGGACCTCCAGCCTACGATCCTGAAGATCCTTAAGAGCAGTAGCCCCTGCCACCGGGATGGTCGTCCGCTTTGTGACAGCTGCGTCCACTTTTGGGACTCTAAGGACTTCCAAGGACTCATCTGGCAACGGGTAAAGCTTTTCCATAGCTCGCCCCACTCGAAGGCTGGCCTCGGGAGTCTCCCACTCTCGCTGAGTGAGCTGGAGCAGCATGGGATGAAACGGAAAGGCCTTAGGAGGAGCCCGAAGCCCCGAGAGAACAGGGTCCCCCTTCGCAGCCCCGGGACCCGGCTGCGGCGCCTCAATATCGAGCTCCTCCAAAACATGAGGCATCAAACAATCCAGTTCCTCCTTCCGAAACAACCTGAGGACCCGCGGATCATCCCGCTTGACTGGGGTGGACCCATCGACACCCCCATCCACGTCCACGAGGAGGGGATCCTGCGAAGGAGGGTCTGGCGGGTTGGAGGTCGGAGCAGCAAGCGAAGGCAAGAACTCCCGGTCCATCCTCCCCCGGGAGAAACCAGCACCCTCCACCTCCAGAAATGTCTTATGCATCAAAAGAACAAATTTTGAAGAAAAAGCAGGCTGGCCCTTTAAGCCCCCCCCCCCCAGGGAGGGGTCAGGATGGGAAGGGGAGGCGGGCCCCAGGATCCTTGGCCTGACAGGGCTTAAACTCTCCATCCCCCGCAATCAGCTCAATGTTGCCTCATGGTGCGGGCAAAATGGCCGCTGTTCCCGCACTAGACGGGGACGGGGCCACCCGAGCTCGGTGGCAATGCAACCTCTGCCCTGACCTCTGAGAGCGCTCAGAAAATGCTTCACCGCTGGGAAGGCACCTAACACACAGGCCATCACAGGAGAGCAGCACCACCGGCTCCCCGCAGGCAGAACAGCTGCAGCCTCGCAGCATTGGCGCGTGATGGTAAGTCCGTCCGGGCCTAAAAACTGGTGAAATGGCCCTTCCGGAGACCCCGGACACCTGTGCTTGCTAGAAAATTGAAAAAATGTCAGAGCCAAAAAACGCAGCACAGGTGGTGGCACCCGAGGAATTTCTCCTTCTCAGGGTGTGAAGGGGAGGGACCGGCCCACCGGGATACACAGCAGCTCCGTGAAACAGCTATCAGGGCGTCCCACCCCAGCCGCAGCTCAACCAAAGCCTAGCCTCGGGAGAACTCACCTCCGAAAACAAAAACAAAATCTTAAGACTTCATCTTTTTTTTCCAATAAACTTGATGTAGCTTCTCAAGAAAACAAAGTCCCTCTAATATTAATATATTATTATTATTTTTAAACAGGATCAGGACCACAGGTTCTGTCACCCTCATCTGCTAGAGTCAGAGAAAATACTGAAGGATTGCAGGTGGCACACACCAGACTAAGAGGGGGCGCCTTTCAGTTTTTTTCTCTGACTCCATCTGCTGGAAGGGAGACACAACCCAGCGGTCTGGACTGATCCTGGTACGTACAAGGAATGAGGGGTCAGGAGATGAGAGTGAAAGAGGGTAGATTCAGGAGTAATTTTAGGAAATATTTCTTTATAGAGAGGTGGTGGACGCATGGAACAGTCTCCCAATGGAGGGGATAGAGACAAAAACAGTACCTGAATTCAAGAAAGCCTGGGATAAATACAGGGGATCTCTAAGGAAGTGATGCTAAATTAATTGGACAGAGGGGCAGAGGGATGGGCCACACGGTATTTTTCTGCCATCATGTTTCTGTTTCTAAAAATAACACCATTCAAACAAGCATGGGATAAGCTCAGAAGATTCCTAGTGGCAAGAAGGTAAAGATAAAGCCTAAGATCATATTGGCTCTGATTCTGCACCAGGAAAGGAAAAAGGGCAGCCAAGAAGGGCCTTGAAGTCTTTCCTCTACCATCGTATTCTGTGTTTTCAAACGACTACCTTAGCTGCTGTGCTCAGAACCTCGGAAAATTCTACTCAGAGCATCTCAAGGGCAGCATGTTCAGACAGTCCTCCATCCTCACCATCGGGCCGATACAGTACAGTGCGCACTGTTAACCCGCCATTGGACGCGCGTTTTTCCTTACCCCTTATTCAGTAAGGGGCCGAAAACGCGTGTCCAACCCGCCGAACCTAATAGCGCCCGCAACATGCAAATGCATGTTGATGGCCCTATTAGGTATTCCCGCACGATTCAGAAAACAAAATGTGCAGCCAAGCCACGCATTTTGCTTTCAGAAATTAGCGCCTACCCAAAGGCAGGCGCTAATTTCTTCGGGCACCGGGAAAGTGCACAGAAAAGCAGTAAAAAATTGCTTTTCTGTGCACCCTCCGACTTAATATCATGGCAATATTAAGTCGGAGGTCCCAAAACTTTCCAAAAGTAAAAAAAAAAAAAAAAAAAAAAATTTGAAGTCGGCCCACAGCTGTCGGGTCAAAAACCGGACGCTCAATTTTGCCGGCGTTCGGTTTCCAAGCCCGTGGCTTTCAGCAGGCTTGAGAACCGACACCGGTAAAATTGAGCGTCTGCTGTCAAACCCGCTGACAGCCGCCACTCCGGTCCAAAAAGAGGCGCTAGGGACGCGCTAGTGTCCCTAGCGCCTCCTTTTACCGCCGGGCCTAATTAGCATACTGAATCGCACGCACAGGAGAGTGGCCTGTGCGCACGCCAGGAGAGTGGGCTTTCGCCTGCTCTCCCGCGGACTTTACTGAATTGGCCCGCATGTTGGACACGGTGGTGCACAGCATGAAAACGCAGACGCTAAGCAGTAAGTCAGAGGCATGTAATCCAGAAAAAACTGCTCCTAAGAATCAGCGTCTCCTGCTACAATGCTAGAAGTAGATGTGTTAGAGTAGTAACCTAGCGGTTAGTGCAGCAAGCCGAGTACCAGGGAAGTCAGGGTTCAAATCCTGCTACTCCCAGATGCTCTTTGTGACCTTGGGCAAGCCACTTCACCCTTTACCGCCTCAGGAACAGCTTAGACTGTAAGTCCTCCTGAGCAAGGAAACAATTCCCCCTGCACTCGAATTTGGAAAAGGCAAATAATTAAATCTAAAATCCAAATCCAATCGTCTTCAAGAAATTTGTAGCAGGATCAGTATACTAAGGGACAGCTCTGCAAACAACGATGATGCTCTCTGTGTATAAAGAAGTTATATTTAAAGGAATAAAAGTGCAGTACTTACAATTTCATCAAGTTCTAGGCCGAACTCAAAGCACAATTCATCAAACTCTTCATCAGCTGTAATTAAATTGTGGGTTCTCATTAGAATTACTTTTTAAATTTAAGAATATGCATTCTTTTGCTTTCTGAAAGCGATCTGGAACATCAGTAGAAATGTGCCAGGCTCCTGACTTTTCTGCAAAGCAGCGCAGGAAAAGTACACTTGCCCATCTCATTGTACCTTCCCTATGGGGGCTCTAATGCACACATTGGGCCTGGAGAAAACACCAAGTCTCAGAAGGCTGGGAGGTCTTTTAAAGGTGTTGTAATACATGAGAATACAAGCCACTTCCCTGGAAAAGAAAAACTACACTCATTGGGCAGTCTGTAAAGATTCAGCAGTCCAGATGGTAATTTGTAATACATGCCCTATATTAATAGCAAATATTGCTTTTATAGGTTGTTTGAAAGTATAGAGTACTCTGTCAAACAAGAGATTTTATTTCGAGAAATCTAACAAAGGTGCGAATAGAGAGGACACCTGTACAGGTCAGGCAAATATTTTAAAGTATTTTAAGCTTTCTGAACTTCTGGGCCCCTTTCATTGTCTAATGCCAGCTCCTTCCATCTCATTAGATGAGCAAATGAGGATAAGAGAGAGATTGTTCCTTGTTCATCATACACCAGACACACTGATTTGGCACCCAAAAAAGGCACAAGAGCATCACAGTCAGGGCAATAGCACCCTCTAGTGGTGTTCTCCCCATTTCAGACAACTGCTCTGTCTTTTTATTATTGCTATTCTATCTCATTTTACATTAAAGGCCAGATTCAAGATGAGGAGTGGGGTAAAAATAAATTAGCAGCTGTGAAACTGCACACAACACCCTGGGATATGCATGAAATCTCTTCTACAATTCTGTGAACTGTGGAGCAAAACAAACCACAGTTCCCTGGAGAGGAAACAATACAGCACAATTCCAAAATATATCAACCATGCACCACAGAAATACTCTTTACAGGATTAGCCTATTTTCATGCTTGTACCCCTTTATCAAAACCTTTTCACAATGGAAAAACTACTACTATAGAGCAGATGTTAGTCTAAAACACAGGAGTCAAAACTTCCTATTCACTGCAAGACCTCTCCAGAGCATGAAAAATGGCTGCTGCCTCAGCTGTCCTAGAGATGCCGTGGCCCACCATGAAGGAAAACCAGCTATCAGGATGTCAGTCCTGCCAATTAAGGAGCCTAGTTACCAAAACACACTAACTTATCATTAGTAAATAGACCCATTGAGGTTAATGGTGCCGATCTAACAACAACTAAATCAACTTCCTAGTGTCATGCTCAAGGCAAATCAATTACTGTCAATGCTGCCAGCAGTCAAGAAGTCAAACCCATCTTCCAGGTCCTGCCTCAGCAGCTGTGCTCTGCTTCCTCTTTGTGACCCGAGGCTGGTCTCACCAACTGGAAAGCACCCTTCAGGTACTGCTTCTGACTGGCAGTATCTTCTCAAATTGCTGAGGTGAATGCAAGGACCGATTCTCTAACCCGCAACAACCAACAATGAACTGGAGGGAGTGAAACAGGCAGCCATTATATGGTGCTGATATCTGAAACTATCATGAGCTGTAGAAAGGATGTTGGTTTCAAGTCTGTGACATCCCAAAGTATACCTGCTGGCACAGACCCGGAGAAACAAATATTAGCCTATCAACAGTTATATTTTAAATTCTTTAAGCAGTTCCATGCAATTCATCTCCACCTCTGGAGAGTAGCCATGTCCACAACCATGTCACAAATTAGGTCACTTTTACTATGTACTTTTCCCACAGGCACAAAATGGGATAAATGTTTTAGTAAACAGAGCCCCTAGAATGATTGAAAGAAGAATAGTTGAGCTGGGTCGGACTAATAGTTTTTCTAGCCCACCATCCTGTCTCTGAGTTATTAGTAACATCTCAAAGACCCAAAAGTTATTAATAACGTCTCAAAGACCCAAAACAAAGTTCATCTAAGCATGCCCTGTAGATATTTAATTGGGTTCCAACCAGGTCCCCACCCAATCTGTTTATATCCTTGTCTTCTAGGTAAATCCTACTATGCTTCTTGCTGGTCTTGCGATAACATCTGCGACATAATCAGTTTGGATCAGCAAGAGCCAATGTGGTAAGTCATGATGCTGTTTCAAGCACAGCTACATTCAGGAAATAGGAGGCTACAGTTTAAAAGTTAACAATGCAAAAAGTAACATTTCTAAACAACACATGGTGTACTACTGCTTACCCCATGCACTGTTCAAATACTGCCCAGAAAACTCTACATCTAGCTTTAACTCCCATTCAGGTTGATGCAATATTGGTGTGTGGAAAATTGATGCTCATGATTGATCGCCCGCTTTCCTAACGTGCGCCGATTGACCTCTCCGGGATGCCCGATGCAAAATGCAAATGGGCTGCTGCAGTAAAAAGGAGGCGCTAGGGGAAATTGTGCAACCCTAGTGCCTCCTCGGCAGCAGGTGCCCAGGACAGGTGATTGTCAGCGGGTTAGGAAAATGGATGCTCAATTTTATGAGTGTCTGTTTTTGGAAAACAGATGGTGGTTGTGAACATTTTCCTACTTTGACCGCTGGCACACTTTTAAAATTTTTTACCTAACTTATTTTTTTCAGTTCCTCCGACTTATTATCGCCACAATATTAAGATGGAGGAGCTACAGAAAAGTAGCATTTTCTGTTTTTCTGACAACTTTAGGGGCATCTTAGAACTTGATGCCTGATCCAGGGCAGGAATTAATTTCTGAGAGTAAAAATATGCGCATCTGGCTCATATTTCTTTTTTTGGTTTCGGGAGATAATAGCGCTATTAGCTTGGGGGGGGGGGGGTTGGACGCGCATTTTTGACATGCTAATCCCTTTACTGACAGGGCCGTTCTTTAAACTTCAATGTGCCGTTATCGCGTGCATTACAATTTAATAGATCGATCCAGTAAAGTGCGGCCGCGTTTACCCCGCTCCTAACTCGCGTTCTACTCACTTTCCGGCCGCGTTAGCCCTTCCTGCGATACACTATCCCCTTTAACCTACTCCTACCGCGTCCTAAAATCCCCGGGCAACCCCTTCCGCACGCAGCATGTATATTGCATGCAAACGATCGAATTAGCTATTCCCTAGCATCTAGTAACGCGCGCCCCAACTATCCCTTTTTTACCCTGCCGTTTTGCCGCGCGTTTAACCTGCCAACTTACCGCCTACCCCTACCCCTGCGTTAGAGGCAGGGGTAAGGGTAGGCGGCAAACTTTCCCCCAGCCCTCGCTCTCCTGCCCTGGCCGCGTCCATGGGTGCTGGTCTCCAGGGCAGCCCCAGTCCTCTCCCCCTCCTCCCGAAGCAACAAAAGCAAAAAAAAAAAAAAAATCGAAAAAAATAGTTGCAAGAGAGAGAGGGGAGAGAGGACGGGCAATCCTACGCTCGGGATGGCCAGTCCCTCACCCCTCCTCCCGAGGCAAGGCGTGAAAAGCAGCCTTGCTCCGGGAGGAGGGGAGAGAGGACTGGCAGTGTGAAGCGACCTAGCGACTTACTTTTTTTTGCAGCCCTCCGGAGGAGACAGCCATCAGCAGAAATGGATCGCAGCTCCCATCCCCTGCCTCCCGGCGAAGATGGACACCTGCACGGGGGAAAGCGGCCCCTGTGCGTGCAATTGGCCGCTCAAGACGTGACGTCACATGCCGTGACGCCAAACGTCGTGACGTCACGTCTTGAGCGGCCAATTGCACGCACAGGGGCCGCTTTCCCCCGTGCAGGCGTCCATCTTTGCCGGGAGTAGCGATCCGTTTCTGCTGATGGCCGTCTCCTCCGGAGGGCTGCAAAAAAAAGTAAGTCGCTTGGTCGCTTCACACTGCCAGTCCTCTCTCCCCTCCTCCCGGAGCAAGGCTGCTTTTTGCGCCTTGCCTAGGGAGGAGGGGAGAGGGACTGGCCATCCCGAGCGTAGGATTGCCCGTCCTCTCTCCTGCTACTTTTTTTTTCACTTTACACTGCCAGTCCTGACTCCCCTCCTCCCGGAGCAAGGCTGCTTTCGCGCCTTCCTTCGGGAGGAGGGGAGAGGGCTGACAATCACCCGCCCGCCGGCTCCCGCCTCGATGACAGCACGCCCACCCGCCGGCTCCCGCCTCGATGAACTCGCTCCCGCCTCGAACGCGCGCCCGCCGGCTCCCACCAGTAAGTTAATTTTTTTTACACTTTTGTTTTTTACACTTTATTCCCTTTTGTTTTAATTTTCACCTGCACCTTGCTTCAGGAGGGGGGGGGGGAACCATCCACTTCCTGGTACCTGTCATTTCAAATGTCAGTTGAAATGACATTTGAAATGACAGGTACCAGCGCACCCAGGATACTGTATAGGCGCTGTATTAAGCGCCTATACAGTAAAATGGGTTGCGCGGGCCTAACGCTTCGCAGACGCGGCTTGCATTTGCAAGCAATTTAAATAGAGTATGGAGCGGTATGTGAGCAGGACTGTGCGTGCGGGGAACGAGGGTGCGCCCGGCCCTGCCGCACTCTTTCTAACGCGGCCTTGCTGTATCGACCTGAGGAAGGGGAAGGGGAGGAGCCTGGGCAGGGTTATGGCCACATTATCGCCGGCAGTATCACAGGAAATAAACTTTTCCCGTGGCACTATGGGGGTGAAAGTGTGCGGCCCAAAACGCCCCGTTGCAATGCAGCCGGCTGCATACTTTCGCCCACCATCTCTTTTTTCCCCACGGGCCATCATTTCGCTATATTTATAGCGGAATGGTGAACCCTGGGGTTAATAAGGGGTTGTGGATGCACTCGACTGCACGCACTGTATTGCATCGGTCAGAATTCCAGTTTCACACATACATTCATAAGGATGACATCATGATTAGCAAATTATAATTCCGTGTCGTGGTCGGAAGCCAAATCTCTGCAGTATCATTTAGGACGCATGCACTACGCATTCTTCCCCCTAGACACAACATTGTAAAAACCTTTTACTCCGTTTAGTATATCAAGTCCCTACACCGGTAGACAACTTCGGGACAGCCAATTACCATTAGGCAGCAATACCACGGCTATTACAATGAATGAAACAGGACTACCCGCCCCCATTCCAGGCATCAGCAGCCGACTCCCAGATCAATGGGCACCAAAGCATGATGGGATTTGCAGTCCAGGTCCTTTTATTCAGCCAGCAGAAGTACAAAGCCCGGAACACTTGGAATTTAAAGCTTGGGACTAGAACAAGCATTCACTTGCTCACGCTGTCCTACAGCGTTCAATTCTTTTCTCCCTAAAAAAAATAATAGCAACATCGCTAGCCTAAAAGCGTGAACCTATCCTGGAACCGCAGTCAGCGACAGACGTGGTCTAAAGCTCCAGAGGAATGAAACAGTAAAGGGATGAGGGAGCATTAAGGGACCCGATGGTGGCTAATTGAACCTAAACGGAGTGGTCGTCAGCAGCATCTCACCCCGCCGAAGCTGGGTAAATCCTGAGCCTCAGGGATATTCCTACTCACTGTAACTCCTGCCCAGGGCCCGGAACAGCAGGTCCCGCTTTACGCTGACAGTCGGCATGGCTCTCGGCTCAGCGGCGCCAGGACCCCGATCGGCTCATAGCGCTCCCGGCTCTGCTGGGGCGGGGGTGGAGGGCGAAGTTGTCCGTTCGCCCCGACGCGCCTGATCAGACCCCCCTCCACCCTCCACCCTCGGATCACCGCTTTGCAGATGCCCACCGTTCAGGTCGGTACCGTCGTGTCCGTGGACGAAGGCACAAAAGGAAAACCAGGCTATAACTGGAGGCAGAGTTGCGTCCCTGCTTAGATAATTGAACGGGCATAGAATTAGACACTTTCGCATTGCTTTCAGTTACATCAGATTTGTCAAATCGGACCAGTGCAGCTTTGCGTTCCAAGCCTCTATCTGGAACCACCCACGCCCTGGGAATTGACTGACTAGTTGGTTCTTATTTTCATTTCCTAGTGTTTAAAGCGCTAGTACCAGCGGAAAATATCACGTAAAACTAAAGCAGTCTGGTTCCCGTTTCAGCTGCTTTTTCTTTCATCTCCGAGTCCATATTCATGTTTAGGCGATTTTCTTAATTTAAAAAAAGGATCAAATTGTCCTGATGGGGTACGGGTGGTGCGCAGATTTTCATTCCTTCCACAATGGTGCGGGCCTGTTTCAACGCCCCTCACCACACACCTACTACCCCAGCCCATCATCACTTTTCTCTTTTTCTCCTAAGCCTCACCCCGCTTGTCGGTATCCCAACTGCGCTCTCTCTGTCCCCTCCAAGTTGACCCCACAGTCACTCTCTATTCCCTTTAATTCGAACGTAAAAAGCTTAGGGACACTTACAAGTGGTATCATATAGTTAAAGTACTTGAAAAAGAATTTGCTGTCTTGCCTGGAATGGGCTAATGTCAAAGCACACCCCGTCCAGGGCTGGTACTAACTTTCAGCTCGATCCAGTAAAGTCCGTGGGAGAGCGGACTAACGCCCGCTCTCCCGGCGCGCGCACCGGCCCCTCGCCGGTGCGCGCGATCCAGTATTTAAATTAGGCGACGCGGTGCAAACGAGGAAAAGGAGGCGCTAGGGACACTAGCGCGTCCCTAGCGCCTCCTTTTGGCCTGGAGCGGCGGCTGTCAGCGGGTTTGACAGCCGACGCTCAATTTTGCCGGCGTCGGTTCTCGAGCCCGCTGACAGCCACGGGCTCGGAAACCGGACGCCGGCAAAATTGAGCGTCCGGTTTTCGGCCCGACAGCCGCGGGCCGAATTCAAAATTTTTTTACTTTTTTTTTACTTTTGGGGACCTCCAACTTAATATCGCTATGATATTAAGTCGGAGGGTGCACAGAAAAGCAGTTTTTACTGCTTTTCTGTGCACTTCCCTGGCGCCGGAAGAAATTAGCGCCGACCTTTGGGCGGCGCTAATTTCTTAGAGTAAAATGTGCGGCTTGGCTGCACATGTTACTTACTGGATCGCTCAGGAATACCTAATAGGGCCATCAACATGCATTTGCATGTTGAGGGCGCTATTAGGTGCCGCGGGTGGGCCGCGTGTTTTCCTCCCCTTACTGAATAAGGGGTAAGGGAAAACACGCGTCCAGAGCAGGGTGACAGTGCGCTCCGACGGAGCACACTTTACTGGATCGACCTGTTTGTTGCTGCTCTGTGCAAACAATTACTGTATCGCCTGCCCCCTCCCCCACGATTAATTTAGTCTCTGCACAGGTTCGTCAAATGAAGCCCAGCTCCCTCCAGCAATCTATATTTTTAAAAACTGACACCCATTCACTCCTCCACAGAACTCATGGTCAAGGGAAGGGTATTACAAACCCTAGGGAAACCTATTCTATATTTTTATTAAATTAGAGTATAAATATTTAATTCTCAGACCAATTAAATACTTAATGCTAGAAAACCAGATATAGTGGTACAGGAGAAAAATGACAAAAACAGTATTACTAATAAAAATGTCAGTACTAAGTGACTATTTTGTATTATGTATGGAGAGAGAGAAGATCATAGATAGCAAGAAATGCAATCAAAGACCAAGAAAAAGTGGCCTAAAGATACAGAAATGAATCTATTTGGGCACCACTCACCTGATTTAAAAAAAAAAAATCCAAATTCACCTCAGTCTGTATATATATAGCACCTTAACAAGCTTCAGTTTGGCACAATGCAAATATTAAGAAAAGCATTAGCAGTACATTTCAGAGCCTGAAATTATATCTAACATACTGTACCATGGGTTATGAGAGGTTCCTTCTTGTCAATGTATGTGCAAACCCAATATAAATCATGTACCTCCAGTTCTGTAAATATTGTATATTCTTTGCGATCACAGGCCCCACCCCAACATACACACAGCCCTCTAACAATGGGGGCAGAGCAGGATATTTTCCCCTACACCTCACCATACAAAAAACTCTGGTGTCAGCTAAGTAACAGAAACCAATTTCCTCCACTATCAGGCACATTGAGAAATAAAATCCTGGAAAAAATAACACTCAGCACATTTGTAGCAAACCTGCCATACTACAGAAGTACTAACTCCTAAAGCAACAGATCTACCTATCATTAGAAAGCACTGGAAATATTATACCGGGCCCTAGAATACCAATGCACCTCCTGTTGGGAAAACACAACGAACAAGACTGCTACAGAACCCTACACAGAAACTGATTACTAGCAAAATAATGGGTGACTCACTTTAGTCACCCATGCAAAATGACCCTCAACAAATACAAAATTACTAAGTTAATCCCTAAAGTCTGGTTGACAATGATGCAAAAGACCCCTAGAGTCTACATATTGTTGAAGCTGAAAGTGGTAATGTTTTTCAAATTTCACTAAAAAAGGTAAGTGGAACACTGAACAATAGATTTCTATGATTTCTGAGTACAGCTCTTTTTTGAAAAGTCATCTCACTTCCACTGTTTTCAGTTGAAGAGGAAATTCCCCTGAACTCCAAGACTGATTAACAATATGGGCTAGATCTAAGCTGGCCTCATGGGCCAAAAGTACTGCCAGTTTGGATGGAGCAGGATCTTTTGGGCCCAAATTGACGTCATCACCTAGCACCTACAACAGCTAGAAAACCAATGCACTGTGTTGTGAATTCTGGGGAAGTGTGGAGAAGGTGAGGAAGTGGGGAGCATTTACTCACCAGAGGGTTCCTTTGCCTTGCCAAATATGGCTAATAATGACATCTTTATTGTAAGAAAAATTTGTCTTTGGTTTTACAAGGTATTGGTGGAAGGAAAGAGAACAGTACACAGAGTGCAGTGTTGGACTGCTTCCAAATTCCTTCAGAGAACTAGCCATTACATCTTACTAAAGGCTCCATACCCCTCCATTCACCCCTCCCGTCATGCGTTACCCAGACCTCTTGTAATTTGTCATGTACCATGCACCAAAAAAGGGCATTGAGATACACTTCCTTCCTAACCCCTAATATAGCCCCCCCTTCTGACCTCAAACGTCCCAGCTCTGGTTCTGCATGTAACCCTGGTGCCCAGGCAAAATGCTTCATGCATGGTTCCTCTTTTTGGGCATGCTGCTAATGTGCTTTCTGAGTCTTTGTAAAGATGCAACTCTCCCTTTAGCTGGGGCTTTGGACACATGAGCATCTTACCTGACCTTTGGTGCTTGTTGCCACACAGATTTATACAACCCCCCAGCAGAGAAAAAAAACAATGGGCGAATGCCCTCTCACATTCCTTCGACACAGAAGATTCTTTGGAACCCTGACACATCATAGACTTTGCAAGGATTGTGGTCACAGCCGCTGTACCAATCCCACCTAGGTTTGTTCCTCAACGTTTACATCAGAAAATCCTTCAGTGGGCACACAACTCATTTTAGATTCACTAGAACCCTGGCTTTAATCTTCTGACACTATTGGGGGCCACAGCTGAGGGTCAATGTGAAGCGGTATGTTAGAGTCCTGTCCCACATGTGCGATGAATAAGAGTTCTCGAGCTTAACCTTGGGGGCTATTTTAGCCACTACCAGCCCCCAAGGAAGCCTGGACCCATTTGGCCAATGACTTTGTCATGGACCTTCCCCTCTCAAGTGGCAACACAACTATACGGGTAGTGGTGGATCATTTTTCAAAGATGGCTCATTTCATGCCTCTCCCTGGGCTTCCTTCTGTACCTGAGCTGGCTAATCTCTTCATTTAACACATCTTTTGTCTGTATGGGCTCCCATTCCATATTTTCTCAGACCAAGGGGTACAGTTTATGGCCCACTTCTGGAAGAGCCTATGCAAGAAATTCAGGATTACTTTGGACTTCACTTCAGCCTATCACCCTCAGAGCAGATGGAACAGGTTAATCAAACCCTGAAAGCCTGCCTAAGGGCTTATGTGAACCAGCATCAAGACAACTGGGCATCCCCCCTCTCATGGGTAGAATTCTCCTGCAATAACCACATGGGAAGCTCGACAGGATCATTGCCCTTCAACTAGTCTTCGGGTGCCATCCTCAGGTACCTCTGCCAGTCCTCACTTCAGACACCTGCCCAGCAGCTAATATCAGGGGTCAAGAGCTCCAAGATCTTTGTAAAAGACTCATCAACTCCTACAGCAGGCAGCGGAATGCTTTAAGAGGCAAGTGGACAAAAAGGTCACCTGGCACCTCAACTCCAACATAGAGGTTAGTGTGGCTCAGTACAAAAAATATACGCCTCCGGATTTGTGAGACTATTCCCTATCCTCCATCAAGAGGGATCAGTGGCCTTCAAATTGAAGCTGCCACACACACTCAGAATCCACTCTGTCTTCCATGAATCCATATTAAAGCCTGAAATCCTGTCTTGGCTCTCAAAGCCACCACTTAAACCCACTGAAATAGTGGCTGAAGAAGACATTCAGTATGAAGTCGAGGAAATTCTGGATTCCAGAAGAATCAGGAATAAAATTCAGTATCTCATTTCATGCAAGGGCTTTGGGCCTGAAGATAATTTATGGGAGCTCGCCTCTAACCTTCAAGCTGCACAGTTAGTGAAGGATTTCCATAGATGCTTTCCCTGAAAGCCCAAGGCTAGAAGCCTGGGGGGGGGGGGGGGGGGGGGAGGGTACTGTTATGCTTGACTGGCCATAGTAGGGTAAGCCATGTCCGACTGCACTCACTGGCTGGCTCCAACTCCCAAAATGGCGTTGATGCTGCCAGCATGCCACCATTGCTCCAATGGCACCAAAGGGGTAGCCCATTAACATATGAAACCATCCCCTGCACTCCTATTACATTTAAATGAAGTATAAATTTTGAGCAAGGCAGCAGAGAACACCCTAAATAAATATAAGTACGGTACCAGGTGGAGGGGTTTTGTTTGACATATGATATATACACTTGGTGTAGATCTCTCTTTGAAATAGTACCATTGCTCCTCCAGCATTCCTCCAGGCGTGCCTGCAGAGTGCACACCTACAGTTAAAGGCCCTGTTGCAAGAAAGGAACAGAGGTGCCAGGAGATGAAGTCAGCATCAGATGGGGATTTATAGCACAGCCACAAGTCTCTTCTGTCATGCCAACATTCCTGTCTCGTCCAGCCTTGGGTTGCCCAGCCTGTCTCGTCCAGTGTCTCCTCAGCGGTCCTTGTCCTTCCTTTGGCTTGATCACCTGGTACTGACCTCTTTCTTGGACCTGACTATGCTTGCCTGCTGCTTGGACCTGATCATTGCCTTGAACCCAACTACTCTTGCTTGCCGCCTGCCCCAACCCTTGGCCTGTTCCTGGCATTTGCTTCCTGTTCTGACCCCGCTGTGTTCTTGTCTCTTGCTTATCCTACCACCCTAGGGACCCACATAAGTCCTGCCAGCCACCAGAATACAAGAGCTCAACTTGTAGGGGAGGCAGCTGGTATAGGTAAAGCTCCACTCTGTTCCACTTCAGGATGTGTTTGCCAGCTGTCTGCGTAGGCCTCATAGGTTTGCCTACAAGGCTGCATCAATTACGCCACAGCACTGAGGGCTCACACCCACACCACTCACCATACTCTGTGGGAGGGAAGCGCAAAAGCTTGCACTAAACCATGGGAAAGGGAAGAAGAGAAAATTGGCTTTATCATCTTAAAAGTTTAATAAAACTCCTAAAAAGTCACAAATTTATTTAAAAGCACTTGTAACATTGAAAAGTGAATGAAACAGCTGAAAAGATAATTTTCATCATTTCAAAACGTCAGTAAAAGTACTGTTGGAAACCAAGTCAGCTAATAGTGTGCTTTCTGCTACCTAGTGACTCTGCCGCTCATCAGTGCCGTTATTGTTGTATACAGAAATTTTATTCTGGGAAATAAGTTATTGAAATGTTAAGGGCCTTGAAAGTTCTCTTCCCACTAGCTTAGGGATTTCTAATCACACAGATCTGACAGCCTCAAGGGAAGTATACCATCATTTGACTGTGTTTGAGATTATGGCCTCTGGGACCTTGTATCTGAGGCTACTGGCTCGGGGGTTACATAGAGTTTTGCTGTCCTTATTAAAACTCCATGCAGGCATCACACTATAGGGCTTAATCTACAAAAGTATTTCTCCTATAGCCTCAAAATGAGAAAACTCTTTGCTACATTTAGTCCTTTGGGTCTTTTTCAAAGAGAACGTCGTTCTCTTCTGTGCCTATAGAAAATAATCTTTATTGAATAAGGTCTTCTATTTGTAAATCCTGGATCCAGCATGACCAACCAAAGTCTAGGTGCAGCGAATATTTTTAAACTAGTGTTATGCCTTTAAAACAAAGTTTAAAAGAATTAATTACAAAAAAGTTGTAAAAGTAAGAATAAACATAACAAAATATATTTAGGTTATGAATATGATTTAAAAATGTAGACTATGAGGTATTAAAACCATGCTAGTTGATATTTTGAGCAATCTAGCAAGTACCAGAGCTGTGCACTCATTTGAAATGAAATAGGAAATGTAAATGGTATTTCCTATTTTGTTTCATTACATTTTCAAAAGGGAATAAAAGAAAAAATAATGAAATCTCATTGGTTTTACTTTTGTTCCATTTTGGGGAAAAAAAAAAAAGCTGCACGAAGGGAAACATCCAGCGCTGCTGGTTTGAGCTTTCCCTGGGTTGTCACAGGGTCACCCTAAGGACTCCCTGGAGGGTCTCCCGGGGGTCCCCCAGGCTGTTCCAAAACAAGTAACCAGCCACCCCTCCCCACCCAAAAGAAAGTGGCCTAAGGCTTCCAACACTCCCCCCAATAACAATGCAGTGCTGGGGCCCAGAGCCCCTCTTATCCCCCTCCGGAAAAGGCACGGATCTCAGGGCTGACAGGGAATGAGCCAGGGGCAGGAGGCAAATGGGCACAGGAACCTACAGACAGGGGAAGGGGGGGGGGGTCAGGGAAATCCCATTTCATTTGTCTGTTGACGATTTTTTTTTTTTTTAATGTTTATTTTGTTTTGGCAAAGGAACAGAAACAAAATAAACATTAAACAAAGCAATGCCAGGGAAAAAAAATACTCCAAACAAAAAAAAAGTTATACAATTTTGGAGGCTATACACCCCTACTGTAGTAGCTGTCAGGGGAAGGAGATCCCAGAAGAATGGTGTTGTTAACCAAAGATCATCCGAGCTGTTAAAATATTATATAATGATGTTACCTTTGCGCATAGACTCACTGGTAAAATCGTTGCGTGGCTGAGTGAAAGAGAATGTGCTTCAAGTTTTCTCCAACCTGTCTCAATCTGCTTCTGAAATAGAACTAATGGGTAGTGCCGGCGATTCTGCAGACATTGTAAGTGGAGGTGCCACAGTGATCTCAGTGGAAGTACACTGAAGTAGATGAGGGGACAATAATGGTATATCATGCAGTCCCCAAAGCTTTTGGGGGTTTCCCTTAAATTTAAGCAATGTAAGAAAAGTACATGCCTATTGTGTATTGTGAATACATTTTAAAAGTATTCCAATACAAATGCTTTCTTTCCACATAAAGTTTTAAATGTGCTTCTCGATAACATTTAAACCACATTTAAGTACCTCTGTTCATTTTTTCCCACCTAATCTTTCAGTTCAACTACTTGCTGGGAGGGCAGAGAGTGCTGGGACAGCAGGAGAGAAAATGTAATTAGGGCTTCTGGTGATAAATGCTTACAGAATATATTCTTAATTTGAAGTAACCAAAAATATATATAAAAAAAAGCAACCCAGTAAATGCTATAGCAATGTGAAAACACCAAAAAACATGGAGGTCAATATTCAAAAGGATTTGTCTGGCTAAGTCCCAAACTTGGGGTTTAAATATGTCCCCCCACTAACTGGCCAAGTTTTAGCAGATAAAAATGAGGAGGGTTGGGTGCATTTTTGGGTGACACAGAGTTATCTAGCAAAGTTAACTGGATAGCTCCAGGACTACCTCGGAATAATACCCAGAAAACATTTTAAAATAAGTGCGGCTGTAGTATCCAATTTCCCCTAACCCACCAAATTAAACAAAAACATCAGGCACTAGGGTCCCAAGGCTGGCCTTCCCCCGCTTCCCTGATATCACTGGTCTACAGCCAAAATGCTTCCAAAATGAATGCAGTCAAACTTTACTACATCTAGGTCACTGACAATGAAAACTATGCTTAAAATTCTTAATTGGCTTTAGTTTTCAAGATATGCCACTGGGTCGGTGTATATACAAGCTTTGATTTCAGAATTTCAGAGGACAAGTGAGTTAGGAAGGAAAAGGATCTAAAAATAAACTAGAAATGACTAATATACATCTTTGACTGAATCTATGAAGCTCATAGTGCATCTTACATGATATGAATTGCATTATGTTATTTCTAGAAATCATGGCTGATGCAGTCGTAATTCAGTTTATATCACTCTGCTGAACAGATTGCCCTATATCATACGGTGTCATTTGTCAGTGTTAAATTTTTATTTCTATCTGAACAGGATCAGAGATGCCTCATACTTGTGTGAACAAATGCAGATAACTTCTGCTATGCTTGTAGTGAAATGACTTTTGCATCACAAAAGCGGTACTTAAGCACTGAGGTTAAGAAAGCCTACCCACCTGTATTTTGGCTGCAAAACTGGACATCAGAACAAGAGCTGAGTACCACACATATGCTGCAACAATTTGGCAACAAATCTTCGCCATTTGTTGACAGGAAAAGGAAATCCATACTTTTTGCAGTGCCAACAGATCATATCAACAATTGTTACTTCTGCATATTGCCTCCAGTCGGGAAAGGTTTGTCAAAGAAGAAAAAGTGCAGTGTGCAGTGTGCAAACATTTCATCTGCTAAACGCCCAGTACCCAGCAGAGGACGGTCAGTTCCTGATAAATGTAATGAATACAAGAGACAAGCCAAGAACAGCCGAGTAGCCACTGAATGAGGACTAAACTATGTAAATATATATACATAATAGTTTTTAGCCTTTTGTTTCATAGTAAATTTTATTTCTATAATCCTTTTGCTGATTTAATTTTTAAAGTGTTACATAAACAGGACTGGTGAAATATTATGCAGCCATAAATACACGAAAAGACCTACGTTTTCAATTTATGATTAAAACTCGGGGAGGTACCCGTAATTGAGAAGGTTTTCATGGGTAAAGATTCAGATGGACTGAATCAAATCACGGTGAACCTAGAAGATGTGGTAGGCCTGATTGACAAACTGAAGAGTAGTAAATCACCTGGACCGGATGGTATACACCCCAGAGTTCTGAAGAAACTAAAAAATGAAATTTCAGACCTATTAGTAAAAATTTGTAACTTATCATTAAAATCATCCATTGTACCTGAAGACTGGAGGATAGCAAATGTAACCCCAATATTTAAAAAGGGCTCCAGGGGTGATCCAGGAAACTACAGACCGGTTAGCCTCACTTCAGTGCCAGGAAAAATAGTGGAAAGTGTTCTAAACATCAAAATCATAGAACATATAGAAAGACATGGTTTAATGGAACAAAGTCAGCATGGCTTTACCCAAGGCAAGTCTTGCCTCACAAATCTGCTTCACTTTTTTGAAGGAGTTAATAAACATGTGGATAAAGGTGAACCGGTAGATATAGTATACTTGGATTTTCAGAAGGCGTTTGACAAAGTTCCTCATGAGAGGCTTCTAGGAAAGTAAAAAGTCATGGGATAGGTGGTGATGTCCTTTCGTGGATTGCAAACTGGCTAAAAGACAAGAAACAGAGAGTAGGATTAAATGGACAATTTTCTCAGTGGAAGGGAGTGGACAGTGGAGTGCCTCAGGGATCTGTATTGGGACCCTTACTTTTCAATATATTTATAAATGATCTGGAAAGAAATACGACGAGTGAGATAATCAAATTTGCAGATGACACAAAATTGTTCAGAGTAGTTAAAGCACAAGCAGATTGTGATAAATTGCAGGAAGACCTTGTGAGGCTGGAAAAATGGGCATCCAAATGGCAGATGAAATTTAATGTGGATAAGTGCAAGGTAATGCATATAGGGAAAAATAACCCATGCTATAATTACACAATGTTAGGTTCCATATTAGGTGCTACAACCCAAGAAAGAGATCTAGGTGTCATAGTGGATAACACATTGAAATCGTCGGTTCAGTGTGCTGCGGGCAGTCAAAAAAGCAAACAGAATGTTGGGAATTATTAGAAAGGGAATGGTGAATAAAACGGAAAATGTCATAATGCCTCTGTATCGCTCCATGGTGAGACCGCACCTTGAATACTGTGTACAATTCTGGTCGCCGCATCTCAAAAAAGATATAATTGCGATGGAGAAGGTACAGAGAAGGGCTACCAAAATGATAAGGGGAATGGAACAGCTTCCCTACGAGGAAAGACTAAAGAGGTTAGGGCTTTTCAGCTTAGAGAAGAGACGACTGAGGGGGGATATGATAGAGGTGTTTAAAATCATGAGAGGTCTAGAACGGGTAGATGTGAATCGGTTATTTACTCTTTCAGATAGTAGAAAGACTAGGGGGCACTCCATGAAGTTAGCATGGGGCACATTTAAAACTAATTGGAGAAAGTTCTTTTTTACTCAACGCACAATTAAACTCTGGAATTTGTTACCAGGGGATGTGATCAGTGCAGTTAGTATAGCTGTGTTTAAAAAAGGATTGGATAAGTTCTTGGAGGAGAAGTCCATTACCTGCTATTAAGTTCACTTAGAGAATAGCCACTGCCATTAGCAATGGTTACATGGAATAGACTTAGTTTTTGGGTACTTGCCAGGTTCCTATGACCTGGATTGGCCACTGTTGGAAACAGGATGCTGGGCTTGATGGACCCTTGGTCTGACCCAGTATGGCATTTTCTTATGTTCTTATGTTCTTATCTACGCCAGGGCTTCCCAAACCTGTCCTGGGGAGCCTACAGCAAAATTTGCATATTTACTGTGAATATCCTGAAAACCCAACTGGCTATGGGGTCCACAAGACAGTTTTGGGAAGCCCTGATCTATGTACTATCTACGCAGTAGTCAGACTTAAAATGTAAAAACTTAGATATCATGTAAACAGAAGACAATCAGCTGGTTTAATTGTCATATTTGAATTCAGCGTATCAATATCAATAATAAATGGCACATTTTATTACTGGAAAATCATGACCCCCCCACTCCCATCCCCACCCATCCACAACGTCCAATACACTTCCTGGGAGCACAGTAATGTCTTACTGGCTCCCGGCCACTTCCAGCGTTGCTCTGACAGCAACACTGGAAGCGTACATTAATAACACTGCTGTGACAGCGGGATCTGGGGGTGATTGTATCTTATGATCTTCAAGAGGATAAGGCAATGGTAGAAGCCAGAAAGATGCTTGGGTGCATATAAAGACGAATAGTTAGCAGAAAAAAGGAGGTGACATTGCCTCTGTATAAATCCCTGGTAAGACCCTCTTTGGAATACTATGTACAGTTCTGGATATAAACCAAATAGAGTTGGTTCAGAGGACAGATACTAAAATAGTCAGTGGCTTTGTTGTAAAGCATATGGGACAGACAAACAAATAAACATGTATACCTTAGTGAAAGGTGGATAACTTCTGTTACATGGGGATGGTAACTTTTAAGCAGCTGCGCAGGTGTACATATACGCACGTATGTTGGCTCATGCGAATGGACGTGGCCATTTCATAACACACACAAGTATAATCGCATGTTTTATAAAATCATTTGTATGTGCATATATGTACACTCAATTTTATATGGACACACACATGCACGCAAATGCTGCCTCTACCATGTAAGTGAGGAGATTTTGCTAGGCATAGGCGCCGACGCATATACTCGTTTCCCCAGTTCGTTCTCACTTTGCCCCGGTATAGGACTTCCTAAGCCCCCTTGATAGCCTGCCTTCTATCCAATTAGCCCTGACCCTTCAAACCCCACTGACTAGCCCTGATCTTTGTATTTTAAAACTTACTCACCATCCATAGCAGAAGTAAAGTTACGCGATAGGGGACTCCGGCGCACACCTGTGCCCATAAATACTTATACGCATACTTCAGGTTACAGACCTGGAATGCCCATGACCTACCCATCCTACTTTTTCATCGATATGCAGAGCTGAGTTAGCCATGAAATGTGGGTGACGTTACCCGGCGGCACCGAACAGACTCGTCCCTCCTAGCTAGTACACCTTTATTCTTTATTGAGCACGTGTGGGCGTTCTCACATGGGCGTTACCTTGTGAGCCTCCTCAGTCATTTTTTTGTCTGAGCACTGCAGGGACGTGTACTTTCTCCATTTTTTCTCTCTCTGTTTCTCAATTTGTCACTGAGTTTTCTTCAGCTTTTTGCTTAAGAGTTGTCTCACTGCCTCTGCAGCACCCCCAACAGCACTTTTCAGTGCTACATAAAAAAAAATAGCTTTGCCTCCTCAAGATGTTCAGGAAAAGGAAACCTACCATGAGTGGATTCAAACACTGCATTTGTGGCAAAGTAATGTTCCTCACAGACGGGGGTCGAGTTTTGTTGGGTCCTGACCACAACAAGGAAAGCTTGTGGACAGATGCCCCCGTGCCCTCAGCACTTCTGGGTGTGTAAAATCAAGAAGCTGCATAAGTTTCTTCAGAACTGGTCAGTATTCTTCCCGTAGTGCAGCATCATCTGCCTTATTGGGAAAAGAGTTGAGCAGGAGCTCTTTAAAAATTCCCCCTCGGTCCAGGCCAAGGTCTCGGGATGGAATACTACTTACCGTCCTGCATCAAAGAAGAAATGGCATCATTGTATGGGGCTGTCAGAGCAAGCAGCACTGAAAAGGCACAAGCGAGGTGCATCAGTACTGTCAAGGCATGGTGCATCAACGCCAGTGGTGCACGTTGCATGGGCACCAGCGATCCATAGTGTGTCAGTGCATTCAGCGCACCACACATTGAAGCTCTTAGTGCACTGGTGTACTCGACAGTACAACGCACTCAACGCACATGATGCATAAAACATCGGTGCATGCAATGCATGGAACACTGATGCACTCTATGCACGGTGCATCGGTGTCTGTGAGCACAGGGCCTGGACCCCCTTCGATGCATGACTCATCAATGCATAGTGCAATGACACACAGCATCGGTGCCTCCTCGATGCAACTAGCACCAATGCAGTTGACACACTAATCCTCGACACACTCCCGCTTCACACTGATTTTGTCAAGGACATACTCAAAGCATTCCTCTTCAAAATCCTTCAAGCATTTATCGAAACACAAGGCTTTTACTGTGCCACAACCAACGCATTAAGCCCCAGATACAGGGAATCACACTGAACTTTCAATGCAGTTATACACCAGCTCAGCCCCTGCACTCTCCGATCACCGAACCCTTACCCCTTTACGATTATTGGCAGAGGGCCTCTTGTGCAAGAAAGGAACCTATTCCTGTCTCTGAAGAGGATGACCACCACCCACTGCAGGTTAAATGACACATTTTTGTATTTAATGCCAATATGTCTAACTTCAGTACCAGAGAGAAAAACAGTGGAGTGAACAACAAGTATGTTGTGAACGTAGACCCTTGAGCCAGCTAGAGCGAGTGATGGATTCGCTGAAGGAAGACCTGCAGCGGGACTTGTAGCCGGGAGGCGGAACAGGACCAGGAGACCTGACAGGACCTTCACCTATACCACCCCTCGTTCCCTGCAGGTTGAGCCCTTGGGTACCGGGGCCAGCAGGACTTAGGCGGAGATCTCCTGGCGAAGAGGAATCCGGTGGGCGGTCCGAGTCGAGGCAGGCAGAACAGCAGGGAAGACGGAGACGGTCTAGAGGTCATGGCAGGCAGCAGTGGTGCAAGATGAGCAGGAAGACCGGAAGTCAGGGCAGGCAGCAGACTAGTGGAGACAGGAGACAAGCCAAGGATCAGGACGGGAAGCAGACAAGGAATCTCAGAAGACAAGCCGAAGTCAGGAACCAGAGAGTCAAGCCAAAGCAGGAGCAGGAACTGGGTCACGGGAGCAGGAGCGGAGCAGGAACACAAGAGACTGCAACTCGCAGGGACAGTAACTAGCTACTCAGACAGTACGACCTGTTGCCAAGGCAAAGCAAGGAGGTTTGAAGTGGCCTATTTATAGGCCTCTGTAGATGACGTCAGGTTGGGGGCCAGGCTGAAGTTTCCCGCCGCGGCCCCTTTAAATCCCGGGCTTCTGCGCACGCACACCTAAGGGGCAGAGCCCCCAGCAGAGTTCTGCGGTGTCTCCCTCGTGGAGAGAGCGCCACAGGAAGGCCTTCCCATGAGTCGGACCGGCATAGAGGAGCCGGCAGAAGTCCCTGCGTCCGCAGGTAAGAGAGGGGGGGGACCCGGTCGCTGCTATCCACGGCCAGGTTTCCCAACAAAGTAACATTTGATGTAAAGTGTAATGTTAGCAGAATCAGGATTGAGATTTGTGTTGACCAAAAAACATGTATAAATATGGACTAGATTCTGTAGTTATTAATGCGATGTCCTAGAATATATATGTTTATGATCTAGAATATTTATTTGTTATAGTGCTAACCTGGAATGGTTGCCACACAGTATCAAGAATATGAAGGCTGATAATGTAAACTGTTGTGATCTTCTTTTGGAACGACGGTATACAAAATGCATGCATAAATAAATAAATAAATAAATAAATAAAGCGGTCCCTCGACTACAAGCAGATATGATGAAAAATGTCTTTACTCCCTTTGACTAAGGAAACAGAAGGAACTATCTCTCCTCTCCACCACTTCGTCAGCAATTCCATAGAACTGAGTCTTTATTTCATCCATGAGAGTGAACTGATCATCAGGTTCCTCATCATCCCTCTTGTTTGCAGCAGAGTCCACTAGGTCAGAGAAGGTTGACCAGGGCTTAAACCCCCCCCCCCCCCCCCCATCTGTTGCCTTCTTCAATGGGTTCCTGTATTGTGTTCCTTTGCTCCAAGGAGGGTTCCACAGTTATATCTTCTGATCCCCTTCCAGATCCTCCAGCCCATATTATCACCACCTGAAGATCTTATCTTTTCCAAGTTTGTGGAAAAAATGGGAACGACACTTGGCGTAAATGTGCACAAGAATAAAGACCCCCGAATGGAAATCTTTGGTCTCCTTCAGATACTGGACACTCCATCTGAACCTGCAGCTTTCCCAGTCCACAAGACACTGAACCTGCTGCAGATGAGAAGGTGGGAAACCTCTACCTTTTGCCTTCCTATGGCTTGAAAATTAGATCTCAAGTATAGGATTCAAAAATCACCCGGGTTTGGAGTTGTCCAATTACCACATCAGTCCATTGTTGAATCTTCCCTTAAAAAAAAAAAAAAAAAGGATTACAAAAGACACGGATTTATTCGAATTCACCTCCAGGAAGCCCATTAATTTTGGAAAGTATTTCTGAGCTCCACGCTAACTGCTGGCATCTCAAAGTACGTGGGGCAATACCTACAGGACTTCCTTCCACCTTCTCGGGTCTGCCTATGAATTACTTGATGCGCGGGAGCCCGGACCTCCTCTGCCTCAGTCGGCGCTGGCACCAGGCGGATGGGGACAATAAGATGGAACGGAACCCCCGGGCCGCGCCCGATCGCCCCTCCCCCTCGGGCTCGCGGCCGGACGCCCCCCGCGCGCTGACGTCACCCCTCCTCTGCCCCAGCAGAAAGGCAGGACGCGCCCTGCAACTTTCTTCTGTAATGGGAAAGTTGCCTGCAGCTCGCTGATCCCGGCGGCGAGGTTCGCGTGCGGTCCCAGGTGAGCCCCGCAAGCAGCGTTAGGTCGGGAAGGGCTGGGATCGCCGCCCGGAGCTCGGGGCGGGACCGGACTCGGAGGAAGGTGCCCGCCGCGCCTTCTGCACGCTGTGCCTCAGTCATCGCAGCCTCTCTGTCCCTTTCCCACCACGCTGCTGTTACTGGGAGCGAGAAACCGAGAGTTGCGCGTCTCCTGCTGAACCGGTCCTCTCCTAACGCGTCTTCTTGCTTCTTTCTGCGCCCCCAGATTCTGCCTTCTCCGGGAGCAGCATGAAGATCGAGTTTGCCCCGCTCAACATCCCCCTGGCCCGGCGGATCCAGACCGCCGCTGTCTTTCAGTGGGTCTTCTCGTTTCTGCTGCTAGGTACTGGCATCCCTTTCAGAGTTCAGCTATGTTCGTGTGTGAGCACTTGTGGATGTGTTTGCATAGTGTACGTGCCCCTTCTTTTAATCATTTCTGAACCCCGAGTCTGTGCTTTTATTAACCTGTCCACGCTAGCGCTATGAACCCATAATTCTGAACATCCAGAAGTGGGTAGAAAGAAGACAGCAAAACTAACAAACTTGCTCTCAACTAAACTGTAAAGGATAGTTCATTTAAGCCCCAAGCCAGAGACCTTATTGCACAAATTGTGCCTGTCTTCATTTCCTGCAACTGGTAGAGGGGGGAAAACGGACAAATGAAATTGTGCAAGCAGATTTTCTGCTTGCAAGTCAGTTTGCATATGCACAATTGAACGAGCACCTCTTTCCCCTGTCTTTATTTCCTTCTACTCGTAGTGGAATACATTTCTTTTGTCCGTTTTTTCCCCTCTATGAGTTGCAGAAAATGATGACTCTGGGGGAAAAGAGGTGCTCTTTGAATTGTGCATATGCAAACTGACTTGAAAGTTTTTGTATTTGCTTTTCCTCTTCCTGATCTTTACAATCAGACCATCAGATAAATACAGTTTGCAGAATTTTTTTTTTTACTGCCAAACAGATACAAAAGCAGTTTGCAAGTAATTGTCTTGCAAAAGTGTTTTTCCTTTTTGTTTAGTTTTGCATGTTTTTGTTTAGTTTTTTTTTGTTAGGAGCAGTTTGTTATTATTTTAAAGTAGAAATTATCTCTTTATTTTGAAACTTCTTCATATGACAGTATGGGCATCCTGTACCACCGAGTAACCTGCACCCTCCTGTCACATTGAAGACACTCATACAATAAAACAACAAACTGTTTGAATCAACTGGTCGCCTTATATACATGTACCCAAGCATAGCAATATTAACACTTAACTCATTGCCCTGTGAGCATCTGCCATGCCCCCAGCAAGATGCCCACCCCAGGCTACCCAGCTTGCAGGCATCCAGCAGAATCACCATTGCTACTGTGTGAGGTGCCCATACAAATGTGGCTATCCCAGCCACACCTTCTGCCTAAGTGAGGAATGATCAGCCCCCACCGGTTAATCCGTCAAAAGAACCAATTATAAGTCCGCTTGGGTAACATCGCCCAAACATAAATCCAGCTGTGCCAAACATAAAAAAACTACAGAAGAACACAAGGCAGCACGGGGAGGGTGGAAGGGAGCCTGCAAGACAAGGGAGAGGGGAGAAAAGTGCAGGACCGCGGACCCACGCTCTTATATCCCCAATCCCATCTGCCAGAATACGAAGCCCAGAATTCCCAGTGCAGCCAATCAAAGGACGGCAAAAGCTTGCATGCTTTGAATGCGCCACGGGGAAATCAGGACTACCCCCATGTGAGTCTCTCCCCTCCCCTTGATCCAGAATCCCCTGGTGATGTGTGTGGTGGGAGGATGCATTGTCATAGAAAAACCCGGATCTGTCCAGGCCTGCCTGGTCAGAAAACTTGCAGTCTTGGATTTTTTTTTGGGAGGGGGTTGGAAATGCAAAGCAAATACCTCGACGTTTTAAAAAGCCTCTGATTCTGAAAATCTTCTTTCTTGGCACTTTCTCCCTCTGCTGGTATTTATTTCTATATTTCTTGACAACTGGATATTAACTGTGGTAACAGTTATATTAGATAATAAACCACGTTATCAAAAAATGCCAAAAAATTATTTTATTTATATATAACAACCACCCTCATTTGGGAGCAAAATGTTTACACTGTATCGTGTTTCATTTTATTCACTTAAATGAGTATGGGATTTGTAACCCATTATAAAGTGAATTGCTCACCACCAGTAACTTGTAATCAACGGGTTGTCGAGTTAAGAGTTCTTTTTTTTGAACAAGAAAATGAACCGTGGCAATGCTGTTTTTTTTCTTTCAATTTTTTCAACAAATGTTCACTCAATATACTTCACTGTAAAGTGTATCCACAGAAACAGAAATGAGAAACCACTTATCGTTATGTTGAGTCACAGCGGCACTAAAACTCCTGTGCCCTATCTGGAACGCCCGACTGTGTACAGCAGCTTTGAACTTACAACTGCTTGATCAACAACGCCCGACACAACGTGTGTTTCGTTGAAGGAACTTCATCAGGGGCTCAGGCTTCAATTGTTAATGTTTCTCTGCGGGTGGAACTCCTTTCAGCGTCTTGGTGTATTTCAAGAATGGAGCCCTACAGCAAATGTATCCCTTGCATATTTACTGTGAATATCCTGAAATCCCAACTGGCCATGGGGTCCACAATACAGTTTTGGGAAGCCCTGATCTATGTACTATCTACGTAATAGTCAGACTTAGGGCCTCATTTTCCAATATCGCATTGGTAACGCATTAGGGGGCGTTTCCAATGCAAATGAGGCTTCTTTCATGCAGCGGGGAAACATCGCGTGCGGTGATGTTTTCCCGGTGCACGAGAAAACACCCGAAGAATCACCGCAGCACACGATATGTGAGAGAGAGAGAGAGAGAGAGAGAGAGAGAGAGAGAGAGAGAGAGAGAGAGAGAGAGAGAGAGAGAGAGAGAGAACCTTACTATAGTGCCTATGCCCTAGACAGGTATTTGTATCCCTATGGGAGGGCCACCTACTAACTCGGGGTGGGGATTAGGTATGAGCGTCGGGGGTTGGGGGCCACTTTCGCATTCCACATGAGACGTATGGAAAGAACAGTGGTCCCTAGTGAAGATTTGCTGGCCGTCGGAGTGAGGACGCTCACTCCAAGAAGAGGTTTGGGCAATGAAACATGGTGGTGAGCAATTCACTTTATAATGGGTTACAAATCCCATACTCATTTAAGTGAGTAAAATGAAACACGATACAGTGTAAACATTTTGCTCCCGAATGAGGGTGGTTGTTATATATAAAATAATTTTTTGGCAATTTTTGGTAACACTGTATTTATTTCTAGGCATTGGTTTTTATTCTCAAAAATGATCCTATTTCTTTTGGGTTTAGAGCAGCATTTTAGTAACTCCACTGGTCCTGAAGATAGCCATAGTTGCAGATTGTAATACTTTCTAGTGGCCCAGCATTCCTCTCTCCCTGGAACAAATAAACAAGAATTATTTACAGATGATGTATATGAGCCTTCTCTAGACCAGTGTTTCTCAAGTTGGCCGTGGAAGACCCCTAGCCAGTCTGGGTTTTTTTTTTTCAGGACAGCCACAATGAATAATATGCCTGAGAGAGTTACATGCAAGTCTATCTCCTCCAAATTCACTGACACTCTTTAACAGCAGGTTCATCCACAACAAACTAGAATTACTACATGACCTACTTGCAAACCAACCAGCAGACACGTGCCTAACAGAGACCTGAGCACAGTGTGGATTCCCCTTAGTTTCTCCAAATCTGCTCCCAAGCCTACACCGATGCACAAGCACCGTGCAAAAACAAATAAGGTGGAGAAGCAGCAATACTCTTCAGAGAAACCCTGAGCTTAACACGTACCCTCACTAGGACCTAGAGTGTACATTTAGGGGCAGATTTTATAAATCTGCGCACACGCGTACTTTTGTTTGCGGGATTTCAATAGATACGCGTGTAGCCATTAAAATCCTGGGTCGGCGTGCGCAAGGCTGCCCAAAATCGGCAGCCTGCGCGCGCCAAGCCGCACAGCCTGCCTCCGTTCCCTCCGAGGCCGCTCTGAAATCGGAGCGGCCTCAGAGGGAACTTTCCTTCACCCACCTTCCCCTACCTAACCCCCCCCCCCCCCGGCCCTATCTAACCCCCCCTACCTCTATCACGAAAGTTACGCCTGCTCGAAGCAGGCGTAACTTTACGTGCGCCGGGCCGGGGGCCATGTTCCGGTCCGGGGGCTGGTGCCGGATGATGTGCTGAACGCGTCACGCCCCCAATGACGCGCGGATCGTGACACGCCCCCCCAGGAAAGCACCGGGACTTACGCTCGTCCCGGGGTTTTGCGCGCGCCGGAAGCCTATGCAACATAGGCTCGGCACGCGCAGGGGGTGTTTGGGCCAGGTTTTCGGGGGATACGCGCGTATCCCTTTGAAAATCTGGCCCTTAGTGATTGTAAAACTTTTGAATTTATTAATAAAAATTTTATAAAAAGGAAAAAAAAGAATGAATTGAAACCATCCCATTGGGTCTTAATATATTAATCCCCAGTGGACAAAGATGAAACTCTTCAGGACCATCTAGCAGTCATGGCCGCGAAAATACTATAGCATACTAGAGCTTTCATCATGGTTGACTTCAAGAACCCCGAGCATGACAAAAATGACCTCAACTTATGACTTCCTTGCCTTGCTAGAAGCCCTAGGCTTTGCACGACTGATTGACAAACCAGCCAACTCCAAAGGCTACACCCTCGACCTGGTAATTGCACCACACAGACTACCACAAGAGATGCAAATTGGCAACATTCAAACCACTCCACTATCTCCACTATCCTGGTCAGACCACCTTCTAATACACTTTTAAGATGCATATTACTGCAACAAGCTAGCTGAATTCTTCACTGACAAAATGTACTACATCAGAACAGAGCTAAATATTGTCAATAACAAAAGCTCTCCTTGGGCACAGCAAGCTGCATCCTCCCACACTCTCTTCTTTTCAGTCGCTGCACAAAACAGAAGTCGATTCCCTTCTCTCGGATCTCAAACCTACATCCTTCCAGGGAGATCCTTGCCTCAATTGGCTGATCGAACAATCTAGATCTGGCCTGCTTAGTTATCTTTGACTCATCATCAATACTTCACTATCACCTACCAGAGTGCTTAAAAAAGACGTCGTGAAACCTTTGCTAAAAAAAAATCTAACCTGGATCCAATCAAATCAAATAATTACCACCCAGTCCCAAACCTTCCTTTCCTAAGTAAGAGCACTGAGAAGGGCACCTTACTACAGTTATCTGATTTTCTACTAATTGTGCAGTCCTTAGACCCATTCCAGTCCCCACCACAGCACAGAAACTGCACCAGTTAATCTCGTTCATGACTTAATATTACCTGGATTATGGCCAAATTGATTTTCTAGTTCTCATGGATCTTTCTGCAGCTTTTGACACCGTAGTCCAGGGGTGGCCAACTCCAATCTCGAGAACCATAAACGGGCCAGGTTTTCAGGATATCTGCAATGAATAGGCTTGAGATAGAATGGTTATAGGCATATTCCCCGCAAAGTGACTCTGGAAACAACTCTTCCCCTCAACCGCCAAGTTCAGAGCCTGGATTTTGTACTAGACTCCCAGCTCCCCAGCAAAGCCAAAATACAGTCAGTAGCAAAATCGGCCTTCTTCCAACTGTGCCAACTATGCTGCCTTCATGCCTTCTTCGATAGCTCTGCCTTTACAACCCTTACCCAGGCCTGTGTAATCTCCCACCTAGACTACTGTAAGTCCCTCTGTATCAAGCTACCAAAAAAGCTAAAGAGATGACTGAAACTCATTCAGCACTCTGCAGCATGAACTCTGTTGAACATGAATAGGTTTGAAAGAATCATCCCAGTTCTAAGAATCCTATGCTGGCTTCTAACACACTACTGCCTTATGTTCAAAACCGAAATCCTGGCTTTCAAAAGCCTTCAAGGTTTGGGTACCAGCTTACCTCAGCGACTGACTCACCCCCATACATTCTCTCCTACCCCCCCCCCCCCGCCCTCGCTACCTCCAGCCTGCCTAGCATTACCAGCCCCAAGGAAATATTAGGGATGTAAATCGTTTTTCTAACGAATTGAAATATCGTACGATATTTCTAAATTCGTTAGAAATCGGTTAAAAGAAAGAAACGATCAATTTTACCCCAGATTTTTTTGTAAAAATAGTTTTTCGGGTTAGCGCGCGCTAACAAAAAACCGTTTGTTTGTTACTTTTTGTTATTTTTTTCTATTTTTGTTAGTGCGCACTAACATGAGTTAGCGCGCGCTAACCTGAAAAACGATTTTTCACTGGAAAAAAAGAACCAGGGAAACGTGGGAAAACGGCTTTTTCCCACGGCCAGACGATCCCAAAAGCAGGAACGATCGGGCACCCGATTCACATCCATAGGAAATATAGCTCTCCTGAACTAGATAGAGAACTTGTGCAGGATCGAATCATACAGGGCTGGGGAAGAACTAGATAGACTAGGTGGCTGCCTAGAGTGCCACAGGTTTCAGGGTAGTGGCAGCAGCCACTGACTCTTTCTTCCATCAGCTCTGATTCTGATCTAGAGTACTATGTCATGCATCTTTCATGCCAGATCCCATGATGCTTCAACGCACACATGCAGCTCCATCAAATGTTTTCGGGCAGCAGAGGAAAATGCAGGACCATAGTGATTATACCTTCTACTTCCTACCCATGCGGGCCGAAGAAGAAGTGGTGTCCTATGGTCCTGTGTGGGTGGGAAGGAGGAGGCCCAGACATCATGGCCAGAAGAAGCAGGAGGTAGGAACAAAGGCTCTGTGGGGCAGAAAGAATGGCTCAGGCTTCAGGCGGTGCGGCTAAAGAAAGGAGGAGCCTGCTGCCCAAAGCATTAGAAGCAGTGTTGGCTGGTTCCCACTGGTGAAGAGAAGAGCAGCATTGGCAGGTATTCAGGCCAAAGGAGAAGCAGCAGTTTTGGCTGGGCCTGCATGGCTGAAAAGGAGGAGCAGTGTCTGCCCCACAAACAGCAGAGGAGGGAAGAGAGGTGTCCAGATTCTGCACAGGCCCAATGAGAAGGCTGCTGCCGAGAGACAAAGCATGTAATTGTGAGAGAGACAGAGAGAGAGTGTGTGGGTGTGTGAGAGAGAGCAAGCATGTATTTGTATGTGTGAGAGCTTGTGGGAGAAAGTGAGCATATATGTGTGTGAGCATTTCATTTCATTTATTATAACTATAAACCTCTTCTAAAACATGTTCCCCAAGTGGCAATACAAAGAGCATTAAAATAATCAAATTTCATACCACACAAAATAAAATAATTCAAACTAACAATACATAATAAAAAATTAAATCAACAAAGAAAAATACAAGGTCAGCAGTGTTACATTATCACCAAAGCACAATCATCCACTCTGCAAAAGTAGCTTAAATATTATCAAATGCCTTATTGAAAACCCAAGTCTTAAGTGCTTTCCTGAACTTTAAATAATCAGAAATAGAACAAATGTCAAGTGGTAAGGAGGAGTTCCTTAGAAAAGGTGCTTGATAACTGAATGTGGTTTAACATGATTCTTTTTATTAGTATGGTTTTACTATTATGATTGATGTTTTATATTTCTTGATTATTTTGTTTTTTGAGGATTGGTGGTAATTTAGTTTTTCCATTGGTGCACAGCACACAGAGTCTTATCTTTCTGTGGCTTCCAGCTCTGTTTTTGTCAGCACGTGTCTGCTTATGCTTTATAGTCTCTTTGTTCTGGTCCCTTTATTCTGTAGTTGGTGAGAGCCTGGTGTGTGTGTGTCAAAACAGAAGGTACCTAGGGCTCCTAATCCCCTTGCAGTGACCCTGGGAAGTTCAAATCCTTGACCTTGACCCTCTCAACCAGAGTCGAGGTTACCAGGACTTGAATGATTTACAGTTCACCTAGGCATTCAGATTATAGTCACCACCACAGCAAACCCTACAAATGTATTCTATGCTTTTTCATATGCAGTAGATATACTTATTCCCCAAATGTATCTATAAATGTTATAAATTAATCTGATTTGAATACCCAGCACCTTTGTTATCTGTATACAGTTATAACATGCTTTGAGCTCTTCTACTGGAAAAGCGTGATATAAATAAATGATTAGGATGATATCTGGAAAACAGAATTTATTCAATTGCTTGTCTTACCACAAAAACATGAAAAATATATCAATGTGGTTTATATAAAATAATAAATTAAGCAGCAAACTATAAAAGGTTATTTGGGGGTGCTCCAGGGCTAGCTTGAGAAACCTCACTCTAAACTACACAAGTCCCTTCTTCAGATGTGATGCTTTCGTATGAGGGGGGTCCCCAGATGTGGTCCTCAATGACTGCAATTTTCAGATTTTTCACAATGAATATGCATGAGATCTATTTGAATGCACTGCCTCCATAATATGCAAATAGATCTCTGCATATTTAATGTGGAAATCTGGAAAACCCAACTGAGTTGCAGCTCTCAAGAACAGAATTTGGGGGATCCTTGCTTTTACCTGTTTGTAGAATAAGAGGTGTGCACCTTTTATTATGACTACAACATCCCCTGATTTTTAAAGGCTCCTCCTCTTCTGAGATTACTGAATTGGTTATGCAATGTTTTTAGATCAGAAGCTTATACACTATGTAAGTGATATAACCTTTGTTTATAAATAGTGGGTTGAACTTTTAGTGATAACAGGAATTTCTTTTGCTCATAGTAATGATGGAAGAAAAAGACCAAATAGTGCAACAAGTCTGCCCAGCAAATTTCTAATGGTTATAACTGCTGCTCCATGCAGGTTATCCCCAAGCCTTATGTTAAGGGTAGTAATATTAAGAATCAAAACTAAGCAACTCTCAAACCCATACAAAATTACTGGTAGCAGCTGTCTTGGTAATTCAGACAATGCTGCTGCTTGTACGTGCTTTGCTTTTAGACTTGGCCATAGAAGCAGTCCTATGCTTTTCCCCAAATGGATCGTAAAAGTCTGGGTCCAGCGTTGGCTGTCATCTGGATCCAATTCTCCTTTTTTCTTCCCTGCTGAATTGGAGAGCGATATTGCAGTTACGTTAAACTAATTGTAAGATAATTGGTTAAGGGTAGTAATTCCCATGCCTTCTGGTAGGGGTAGTGGCTGCCGTCCGTATTGGTAACCTCCCATGCGCCCTTTTCTTAGTTTCTAACTCTAGCCTTTAGGCATCCACAGTGTTTATCCTATGACTTTTTGAATTTTACTGTTTTTGTCTTCACCACCTCTTCCGGAAGGGCATTCCAGGCATCCACCACCCTCTCCATGAAGAAATATTTCCTGACATTGATTCTGAGTCGACCTCCATGAAGTTTCATTTTGTGACCCTTAGTTCTACTGTTTGCTTTCCAATGGAAAAGGTTCGAGGAACATGCATCATTAAAACCTTTCATCCTCTCTTCTAGGGCGTCCATATTCAGATTTTTCAGTCTGTCCTCAAAAGCCTTCTGATACAGACCCCTCACCATTTTGGTCTCCCTTCTCTGGACTGCCTCCATCCGGCCTCCATCCTTTTGGAGATACGGTCTCCAGAAATGAACACAGTTTTTTAGATTTAGATTTTTTTGATGTACACTTCAAAGTGTACACCAAAGCGGGTTACGTTCAGGTACTATAAGTATTTCCCTATTCCCACAGGGTTTACAATCTAATTTTGTACCTGAGGCACCGGAGGGTAAAGTGACTTTAGCAAGTAAACAAGGAGTGAGAATGGGATTTGAACCCTGGATCGTAGCCCACAGCTCTAACCATTAGGCTACTCCTCCACTCCAGTACTCCAGGTGAGGCCTGAAAGGACCTGTCCAAGCTAAGGTTGCCAGCTGGCTCCAGATTTTCAGGACAGGTTGATCCAGTCCTGGTTTTACTCCTCTGCATGCAGGTACTTAGTCTTGCTTTTCTTAGGTAATGCAGTAGGGAAAACAGAATAAGTCCCAGCATGCAGTGGGGTAAAACCGGGAATAGATTAACCTGTCCTGAAAATTTGGAGCCAGTTGGCAACCCATGAACAAGGGCATTATCACCTCCTTTTTCTTAAGGGTAATTCCTCTCTCTATGCAGGCCAGCATTTTTCTGGATTAGCTATCACTTTGTCACATTGCTTTATGCCTTCAGCTTGCCAGACACTATCACTCCAAGTCTGTGCACATTAATCTTTCACCGCCCCTCACATACAGCTCTTTCAGATTGCCGCACCCCAGATACATGACTCTGCACTTCTTGGCATTGCATCACAGCTGACAAGGCTTCAACCACTTTTCAAGCTTTTTAAATCACTTTTAATTCTCTTTATTCCAGGCTTGTCCTCTCTGTTGCAGATCTTAGTATCATTCACAAACAGACAAACCTTACCTTCTATCTCTTCAGCAATATCGCTCACAAAGATACTGAAAAGAATCAGTCCCAAAACCGATCCCTGAAGCACTCTACTCAATACAGTTTTCTCTTCAGAGTGAGGTCCATTTACCATTACACGCTGTCTCCTGTCAGCCAACCAGTTTGTTGTCTACTCCACTGCCTTTGGCGCTGAGTCCCAAGCTTCTCATTTTATTCACGAGTTTCCTATGCAGGACTGTATCAAAAGCTTTGCTAAAATCCAAGTAAATCAGATCGAGCGCTCTTCCTTGATCCAATTCTCTAGTCGTTCAATGAAAAAATTCAATCAGATTTGTCTGACATGGTGAATCCCTGCTGCCACAGGTCCAGCAATCCTCCTGATTGTTGATAATTCACTATCCTTTCTTCAGCAGAGTCTCCATTAATTTTCCCTCCACCGAGATGAGGCTAACCGGCCTGTAGTTTCCAGCTTCTTCTCTGCTACCACTCCTGTGAAACAGGACCACTACATCTCTTCTCCAGTCACACGGCACCACTCCCGTTTCCAGGGATCTATTGAACAGATGTTTAGCAGACCTGCCAGCACATCTTTGAGCTCCCTCAGGGTCTTGGGGTGTACCTCATCCAGCCCCATGGCCTTGTTCACGTTCAGTTTTCCTAGCTCTTCCCATATATTCTCTTCTGTAAACGGAATTTTGTCTACTCCACCCCCATCTATGATCTTCTTAACTAGCAACGGTCCTCCTCCAGGGTCTTCTTTAATGAATACCGAACTGAAGTATTTGTTTCACCAGGTATTCTTCCTTGTGTTCCTCTTTTTGGGATCCTTTATGCTTCTTGAACACTATTCTTTTGGCCTTTATTTTATCAGGCACCTTTTTCAGAACCAGTTTGGTTTCGTTTTCCTCTTACATTTTACTTTTCTAACATATAGATTTGTTGCCTTTGTAGTAGCTCCTTTTAATTTGGCCCACTGTTTTTCTACCATACCCATTTTCTCCATTCTTCCTCCAGTAACACTCCCATTTTGACAAAGTCCTTAGTTTTGAAATTTAAAACTTGGGTCTTCATGTGAGTTTTCTGTATCTTATTTGCGATATCAAAGTATAACATTTGATGATCACTGATGCTCAAGTGGGCACCTACATGTACATTAGAAACATTATCCCCTGTTAGTGAGCACAAAGTTGAGTATCACACCTTCCCTCATGAGTTCCATGACCATTCCTTTGAGTAGATGTTGCGATCGTTGCTGCCCGACGTCTTCACTCTGCCCTCTTTACCTCTGTGGCGACTCCCTCCAGGTCTGACTGGCTGCCGCGGCGTCTCCCTGCCGTCTCTCTCCGGCATCCCTGGGCACGCTCGACGCTGCAGCCTGAAGCTTAGGGCGCGCGCTCCGAGTGAAGTACCAGCAAGGGCGCGAACCTCAGGGGCGTCCCCCTGAGAAGACGTCATCCGCTTCCGATATTTAAAGGTCTCTAATATCGCTACTAGTTGAGTTAGCAAGGGCTAAGGTTCAGATTGGGTTCCCTGCCTAAGCTATTCCGCCTCCTCAGACTTACCAGAGGTACCCACTCCTCGGGGGCCTTGCTCTCTCTCTTTACCTTTCAGGTTACAGATAGGAATCGGTACTCGCTCCTCGAGGGCCCTCGTTCCTGACTATCTGCTGACTCGAAGTCATCATTATCTACATCATTGTGAGTTACCATCGCTCTCTCAGAGCTTTCCCTGGAACCAGGTACTCGCTGCTCGAAGGCTTATCCTTTCCAGCTCCTGAGCTCCCTGAGACCAAATTGTGAGTGTTGTCATCTACTTCTGTTCATGAACTCTGCATACCCTTCCTACTCACTGTCTACAGTTTCTCAACAGCTCAGCCATCCAGGGATCGCTGTTACAGTATCTGAGGGACTTCAGCCCTACCGGGCACTTCAGCTCACTACTGCCACTGCTGGTGGTTTCAAGACCTGTTTAATAAAAGAACTAGTGTGTGTCTGCCTCCATACTCTAAGCCTAGCCGGTGGTCCCTCTCGGGATCTTCCCCCGGGGGCGTGGTCATCTGCCACGGCCCAAGGATCCACTTACTACTATCTCCGGCAGTCTATAACAACAGATTGCTAAGTCTGCCTACGGACTACATCAGATTGACACTCCTATCTGATTGCTCCTCCCACCAGCATAGCGGATCTTGACAGTAGATCCCCTTGAAGGATATCCACTATCTCTCTTCTTGTAGATTCTGTAGAGTGGATACTCTAATCTATATTCAGCAGATTAAAATCTCCAATGAGCAACACTTCTCCCTTCTTTCTTACCTTTTGGATGTCTTTGACCAGATCTTTGTCCAGCTCTTCTGACTGAATCAGAGGCCTGTAGACTACACTGATGTAAATGGAAGCACCATCTTCTCTTTTTTAGGCAGCCCATAATACTTCTTTCTTATCCCATTTTCCTTGCATTTCAGTTGTTTGGATATTGTTTTTGACATACAGAGCTACTCTTTCCCCCTTTTTCGTCCTCTGTCCTTCCTTAAGTTATAGCCCGGGCTGTATCCTAGTCACGAGACCCAGTGAACTGTGTTTCCTTAACAGTAACAATGTCCAACTTTGCCTCCATCATTAAGGCCTGCAGGTCTGGGATTTTATTGATCAGACTATGAGCATTTGTGGTCATAGCTTTCCAACTTTTCTTTCTTGCCCCTAGATTCATCAAAATGTGTTAAGAGTTTAGGGACATTTTAGAATTACGGCACCTCACGAAAACGGTAAATGCCCCACGATAACACCTATTTTCACATCTTGCACAGAAAGAGAGACTATCTACAAGGCCTTCATAGTAGTAAAGCATTTATATCTCTAATAGGAGGGCAATCTAATAGGTCAAGGTGAGGTGTTGGTGGTGGTTTAGGGTTTAGGGGCCAGTTTCACATGTAGAGTGAGACATACGAACAGCACAGTACACCTCTGTGAAGATTTGACGTCATTTGGAGTCAGGAAAGTCTCACAGTACTATGTTCTCTCACCCTAGCTTGATGGACTCTATAACAGGGTACCATCAAGCTAGGGTGAGATAACATAGTACAAAATTTCATCTTTGTGAGACTTTCCTCACTCCAAATGATATCAAATCTTCACCAAAGTGTACTGTGCTGTTCGTATATCTCACTCTACATGAGAAACTGGCCCTTAAACCAACACCTCACCTCACCTATTAGATGACCCTCATATAGAGATATAAATAGTTTCACACTTGAGAAAAGTGATAAATGCTAAAAGTCAAATGATCCAGCTGCTCAAACGACAGCGCATTACCATACCTATGCCCTCTGTCCTAGATCTCAAAGAGAGCATGCTATAACATTGTAGCCAGTGAGCTAAAAATAGAAAGCAACTTAACACTCTGGGAGCCTTTTCCAAGGCTGTATTTAAGATTTAGGCACCCATAGGCAGAGTGCCATGATGGCACCCATTTTGAAGCTGTGCCAGTACACTGCTCCTAAGCAAGTGAAAGCAGGCTTTTCTCTTTGTTCTGGATATTTAGTGCCCTAGACAATTGCCAGTGTTGCCTATGTCTAAAGCTGGGCATGGCCTTTTAAGTTTCCTGTTCTTTCTCAGCTGAGATGAATGCATATATACAAGGAGAGTTTAAAAGTAATTTTCATAACTAGAAATACAAAGCAGAAAATGAATTTGGAGTAGTGCAGGGGTATGCAACTCTGATCCTCAAGAGCTATAAACAGGTCTGTTCTTTATGGATATTCACAATGAATGTGTATGGAACAGATTTGTGTGCACTGTCTCTTGTATGCAAATATATTGTCCTGCTTATTCATTAAGGCTAATCTGAAAATCAAGTCTGTCTTATGCTCTTGAGGATTGGAATTAAACACCTCTGCTCTAGAGTTTGACAGCTAAGATTTAATGCTAAAAAATACAAGATCATGTATTTAGGTTGCAAAATCCTAAGAGAGCAGTACAGTATGGGGGAAAGGTTCTGATGTGCACAAAATAGGAGGATATCTGATGATTTTTTAGCCAAGTTATGTTTTCTGGATTACTTGATGAATTATTGTATTGTAATCTGATCATATTTTATTGATATACTTATTGTATTTTATTATATTTGTATTGATTGATTTATTATGATTGATTTATTTGTTGTAATAGGTATAAACCGCTTTGAGTATTCTTTTGTTCATGAAACGCAGTATATAAGTGTAAAATAATATAACAGGTTGATAAAGCAGCTGCAAAAGCCAGAAAGATACTGTGGTGCATAGGGAGAAGCATAACCAGCAGGAAAATGAGGTAATGCCTTTGTATAAATCTCTGGTGAGACGTTCTCTAGAATACCGTGTATATCCTGGAGACCACATCTTCAGAAGTATGTGAACCCAATGGGGCTGGCCTAAAGGCAGCTACTTAAATGATCAACAGTTTACACTATAAAGCAATTAGGACAGATTTAAAGATCTAAGCAGGCATGTCCTAGAGAAAAGGAGGGACAGAAGAGATATGATGGAGACATTCAAATAACTCAGAAATAAATGCACAAGAGACAACCTTCTTTCAACTGAAAGATAGCTCTAGAGTGAAGGATCATGAGCTGAGTGAAAGGGGGAAGACTCAGCAGTAATTTAGGGAAATATGTCTCCACAAAAGGATGGTGGACACGTGGAACAGCCTCTCAAGAGAGGTGAAGACAAAAACTATCATAATTCAAGAAAACGTGGGACAAGCACAGTGAATCTCTGAAGGCAAGGAAGAGATAATAAAACTGAGAAGGAAGTGTGGATGGGCAAAACTAGATGAGCCTTACGGTCTTTATTTGCTTTCATAGTTTATGATTACATCTACTTCTTGCACAAGTTTCTGCTTGTGCAGTTTCTTTTTTGCCTGTTTTAACCCCCTTTTAGAAGTTGCAGGAAATGAGGACATTTGGGAAAGAATGAGCTCTTTCAAAACTGTGTGTGAAACTGACATGCAAGTGCTTATGTAACCCATGGTTCCTAAGAGCATGGAACTCTAGTGCCCCTAGTGGTAAGGTTTTGGTGTTTTTGGCTGCATTTTATGAGGTCACTCCATGGGAGAGAGGAATGGCATCAGTTCTTCCAGCAATGTGCCCTAGAGGAACCCGGGATTCCAAGGTGCCAGCGATTTTTTTCCAGGGACTCCTCCTGCCAAGGCTTAGATAAATCCTCAGTGAAGGAGTACCATGGGGTCACACTGTTAGTGAATTCTCTGAAATAGCAGCAGTCGTCTGATGCGGGACTCAATTGCATCAGGTACCAAGATCATCTGCTGATGTGCTGACAAATTTTTGGGATTCCTTTGAATATGTTCAGTTACTTCCTGTCTGGAACCTGCATCCTCTGTGTTCAGGTGGCCAAGAAATAAACAAGGCAGCTGGACTCTGAGATGAGCGAATCCGTCATTCTGTTTTTGTTTTTGTTTTATTTATTTATTTATTTATTTATTTATTTATTTATTCAATTTTTCTTTATAATTACAAACAGAAAAGTATCATCAAGCATGTTTCTCACATCATTGCTTAATAAAATAAATTTACAAAAGCAAAAAGAAGAAGAGTTTAGTACCGCAAATACTTCACAATCATCATACTTTTCCTGCTAGTAAGGTCATAAAGTAATAGGGAAATCCAAGACTTTATGAGGACAATCATTTAAGAAGAATCTTCTTTAAAAAAGAATAAAGGAGATAAACCAATCTTTCCCTAAATAAGTTTTTCAGTGAGCTATTTTTATTTGTATTTTATTAAGTATTTAATTGTAATTTTTATAGTTTATAAGTCAATTTTATTTAAATTATGTTGTTTGTATTTAGTGCATGTTCTTTTACTTTTATACAATAGTAAACCGTTGTGAAGGTCCAAAAAAATGAACATCGGTATATAAAACTGACTAAATAAATAAAATAAACACCTGACGGTTTTTTATTATTTTAAATGTTTGTAATCTGTCCTGAATGCAGCAAAATATAAGAATTTTAAAATAAATAAATTATAGCCACCGAGCTGAAAATAGTGAGCAACTTAACATACTGGGAGCCTTTTCAGTTTTATTCCTGGTCTGGGTTTTTTTCCAGCCGAGATGAGTGCATATTCACACAAGGGCAGCTAAAGTTTGCAAAAAAAAAAAAATTCCCGCTCTGATAATCAGGCCGATACAGTACAGTGCGCTCCGACAGAGTGCACTGTTAATCCGCGTTTGGATGCGCATTTTTGACACGCTGCTTTACCCCTTATTCAGTAAGGGGTAATAGCGCGTCTAAAACGCGCGTCCAACCCCCCCCCCCCCCCCCCCCGAAACTATTAGCGCCCGCAACATGCAAATGCATGTTGATGGGCCTATCAGTCATTCCCGCGCGATTCACTTTCAGAAATTAGCGCCTACCCAAAGGTAGGCGCTAATTTCTGCCGGCACCGGGAAAGTGCAGAGAAAACTGCTTTTCTGTGCACCCTCTGACTTAATATCATGGCGATATTAAGTCTGAGGTCCCAAAAGTTAAAAATAATAAAAAAAATTTAAAAAAAAAATGTAAACTTGGCCCGTGGGTTGAAAACCGGATGCTCAATTTTGCTGGCGTCCGGTTTCCGAACCCATGGCTGTCAGCGGGTTTGAGAACCAACGCCGGCAAAATTGAGCGTCGGCTGTCAAACTCGCTGACAGCCGCCGCTCCTGTCCAAAAAGAGGCGCTAGGGACGCGCTAGTGTCCCTAGCGCCTCTTTTTTTACCTCGGGCCCTAATTTAAATATTTTGTTTTAGTGAATCGCGCGCACAGGAGAGCGGGCGCTCTCCCGCGAACTTTACTGTATCGGCCTGAAAATGAGGATAACTCTCAAGAGCTAGTCGCAGATATGTTTAATCTAATAAAAAGATATCACCTACAATTTGTTGACCCTTAATTCTACTTATTCAATCGGGCTTAGAAGGCAAGCACAATTTTTTTTGCAAAAAAAAAAAAATAACAGAAGTGCAAAGCAGAAAATGGATTTAGAGTTGGATTAAGAAGTGCAGATAGAATTCTTTTTCCAAATTAATGCTTGGGAGTTTATTTATGTATTTGTTTTTATATACCGACGTTCGTGGGAAACACCACATCGGTTTACAATAATTTTAACATACACAATTCAAAAATAGAACAATAAAAATAAGATACAATATTATGTTTAAAAATCATAAAAATGCATTTAGAATTCTTAATAAAGCTTCTTAAAAGTACAATCTGAGCTTTCTCTGGGAATGCTGCTGGGTGGCCCCTTGGGTACAGTAGTTTCTCTCTTCTGAGTGTTGTCAGTGACTTATAAAGTAATGGACACATCCCAAATGAAGATAGTGCATTGGCAAGGCATACAATGTTTCTGTGTGTGGGTGTAACTCCAACATCCTCCTCAGGAAACACAGAGGCAAATAATAAATTTAGATTTTCTGCTGTTTTCTTGAACACTCCTGGTTACCCCTTGATCATCTGGAGGCCCAGCTGACATCCCTCACAGGCCTTTTGCTTTGGTTGTACATGAAAACATTTTTAGGACTTGTTTACAGTTTTGTTAGCCTGCTAAATTACCTCTTTAAATCTAACTCGTCAGTGCTTATGCTCTTTCCTCTCTTCCATTTTTGGAAAGATGCCCTTTTGGCTTTAATTGCCTCTTTCACCTCACAGTCATTTGGTTTTCCTTCCACCCTTCTTTTTAATACATCGAATGCATTTTGACTGCTCCTCGAGGACGGTTTGATTCCCTAACTGTGTGACGGATGGCAGTGTCCCATGTATGTTACAGAGTATAAAAATGTATTCCTTTGGGATCCACCAGTTTTGTAAGTGTTTCTTTATATATATATATATATATATTTGATTAAAATGTCTCTGTTTTCCCACTTCAACATTCTCTGATTAAGTTTGGTGAAGGGCTTGGTAAAAATGTATTTTGCATTTGGAAGTATGAAATCTTTTTGCATGGTGTAGGGGTAATTTTGCAACAGCCCTTATAAGAAAGTCAACAAATACTCACAGTCGTATGTTCTTTTTGAAATCACCCCCCCCCCCCCCCAATACTGCCTGCGCATAATTACACTTGCTTATATGTATGTAGACATTTTTGGAGGAAACTTTTATGTGCATACTTTTGAAAATGCAAAAAGAGTGCTCGTAAGCCCCAATCCCCTCCCCTGCCCTGCCCCTGGGAATGTCTCTGCTCAGCCTGCGTAAACTTAACTTATACAGGACCCACGTGCATTAGTGTACCCGCGTATCAGGTGAGGAGTTTTCACAGCTGAAGCACAGTTTTATCTGAGGAAATGACTTGGAAACGTACCCAGAAAGCCTATACTTAGCTAACTGTAGCCTGCATTCCCCCAGAGAGCTTGTTCTTTTATTTTACTTGCCGTGCCTTGCAAAATGGCCTTGAAAGAGCAAAAGTGGCCACAAGATGGGACACAGCATCATGTCTCACCTGCAGTGCCATTTTGGCAAGGCATGGCAAGTAAAAAAATAAGCTCTCGGGGGCGGGTACCTTCAGCTGAACAGTGTGCACTTTGACGCTGTGCATCCAACTTTGCCATCCTGTTCAGCTTCAGGTGCCCCCCTCCAGAGAGTTTATTCTTTGTTAAGCAAGCTGTAGTTGTCCACCCCGCAGAGCTTATGATTTGGTTATCCTTGCCATTTTCTGTCAGAAAGGCTTCGGATGCAAGAATTTGCTCTTTGGAGTGGCACTTACAGCTAGCTGAACAAAGTGTAAGCGCCTTGGGAGGAGCAGCAAAGTTGGATGCCCAGTGCCAGTGCACTGTTCAACTGTAGGTGCCAGGCACCGGAAATCAAACTCCTGGGTCCGAGATGGTGGCTAAAGTTATTCTGTTGCTGTGGTCAGTTTGGTAGAAGCAGCTAAGGCACTACCACACTGGGCACAGCAATAGTATAGAATGGCAGTCAGAAATGTGAGTTAAGTCTTCCTCCTGCTCTGACCCAGGAGTTACATTTCCAGCGTTAAGAAAATGTGCTCTAAGCTGTCTGCCCTTTAAAGCACCTCCCTGCATTGCTGGGGAGTAGCTAATGCCTTCTTTTACATGGGATTTGCATGCACCTGCGCTCATCTTAGCGTTGGGTTTTACTCCTGTTGTACCACATATTTTTAGGAGTTAAGACCCCTGTTACATACCAAAGCCAGCTTACACCAGAAAGGTTCGCCTGTGCCAATGTTAGCTTTCTTTATTACATTGACCCTCGTGAAAGGTAAATTAAAGAACTGAGATGCGGCTATCTTGGATCTCCTTATCTTCCCTAGTCCATTTTCAAAGGGCCAGTTTAGGGGCCTAACTCCCAACGTTGAGCAACTAAACCCTTTTAACATTGACCTCTGTTTACTTCATAGTCAGATATTGGATGTTTCTAAATCTTGAACAGCCTTTGGTTAATGCTCCGCTTTGCTGTAAATCCAATCAGACAATTAGCTTTCCAATTAAAATATATATTTGTTTTTGTGCAAGGCAAACCTGTGCTGCTACTGTGTTTGTTTAGCAGCTAACATTCTCAGAGCTGCTTTGTTATGCTTGAAAATACAAAGTCACTTTGGTAATTTATATGGCAGTACCCAAAGGAGCAAGAAATATCACTGGGAGGGCTGGCCAGGATTCCTCATTGCCTGTTTCCAGAGCTATTGCTGTGGAAAGCTGTGATCCAGTGTGAAGGAATCCGGCCAAGGAATTCAAAGATACATCTGCAGCCCTAACTAAAAATATCCACTTGCCATTTCTTGGCTCTACTGCTTTCTCTTTGGATCTTATTCCTAGTTTTCCTCTTATGTGCTGATACATTTTCTGTCTATGGTCTATATTGTTCCTTAAATATCAAGTCTGGACACATTATGATGGCTTTGCCCCCTGGTTTTCAAATTTCTCTCTTCCTGAGCTTGCTGGTTCAGCCTTTCATGTTGGTATTTGTAAGGATTGTGGACCCTTGTTGCTGTAAGGAGGCTGATTCAATCTACAGGGAAGGCCCTGAAGGTCCTCCCCAAAGCTAGTGGGGCTAGCTAGGCTGTTGGTGAGAGTTATCTAGGGCTTCACCTTTACCAGCCCCTTTCCCCTTAGCTTGAGCCCTCGGGTTCTAGGGGCCAGCAGGAGTTAGGTGAGAGTCTCGTGGAGCATAGTACGATGGGGAGTCCCGGTCATGGCTAGGGTCAGAGACAGGCGGCAGATGAATGGTCAAGGTCCAGGCCGTGGTCAGAGGCAGGCGGCAGACAAGAATGGTCAAGGTCCAGGCTGTGGTCAATCCTCCAGTCAGTTGGAGGACAGGCAGGGCAAGGAGAGATGAGTAGGGAAGACAGGGATGGAGAGATGAGGTAGGCAGGCAACGCTGGATCAGGCTGGCAGGAACAGGTATACATGGTGCATCAACTCACCCCTGCTCAGGATGCAGACGACCCATTGCTGAGGTGGTAATCTGTTGCACGACCGGGGTTTGAATACCCACACGTGTGTTGTCATCAGGAGGCACCGGGAGGAGCGGTTCCCGCCACGGGGCCTAGATAGGCGCGCACCTGGGGGGGGGAGCCCAGGAGGGAAGCTGGCACCATCCCAGCTGTGAGGCAAGCTGCGGCTTTGCTGGCATCAGGTAAGTCTGCTAGCTCGTGGGGCCAGCCTGTGACCCGGCAATTGTAACATTGTTCATTTGTACTAGGGATGTGCTGTCCTTTTTAAATGAGTGGGAAGTTATTACAATGGCATTTGTTTCGTTTGTGTCACTTCCCATCAGAAACAACACAAACAACAAAATTTTGTTTCAGCATTTTAGTGTGCGCTAAAATGCAGAAATGAAATAAAAAAACTTAACAAAAGTTTCCCCTTTGCACAGCCTTCATGTGTTCTTGGCCAGAATCCATGTAATGCCTGTATGGGCACAGACTTATAAAACACTAACATCTGCTTATGAATGAAATAAAAAGGGCAATCTTTATGATCTCATTTGTTTTAATTTGACAAGTAAAAAAGGAAGTAGCAAGTTTTGCTGCTTTAAATAAGATAAAGGGGGAAAAATACCAAATGATTGAGCCTAATTAAAGAATGCTGATCATTTTGTTTGTCACATGCTCTTATTTATTCCACTTGCCTTGTTAATTTATTTTGAATACTGGAAAGTGCTATTAGGTTGGCTAACCTGCCTGACTAGCGGCACAATGACTTACCTGACCTTGAACCAGCAAGGACGAGATGATTTCCAATAGGGTCCATGTTGAAAAGCGCTCCATGCATAAATATGGTGTGCTCTCACTTGTAGAGTTGAGTGCTAGCCTTTTTCAAAACACATTTTTTGCTTGTTCGGCATGTTTTGCTACTGTGAGAACACCTGTTGTCAAAGGTGAGTCTGTCTGTCCATCCAGCCATCGTACACATGTTGGAACTTGGAAACTACTAAATGGAACTGGCAGAAATTTGGCATGGGGGATCAAGACTAATTTTGCTCACTTATAAACCGCCTTCCTGGCCTGAAAGATGATCTTAGGTGGTGTGCAACCAGGGCTGAAATCCTCCAAACACTGAATATTTTTCTTATTTTGTCGCTATCCATTAAGTGCTCATATTTTCCCCGTAAAAGATGCAATTGGTTGCACACAAACATGATACTTAGCTTAAACCGTATGTCCAAACAACTGCTGAGATTCATTCACAAAACTCGCTTCCAAAAGATGTGTAGAAAAATTAAGTTATGTTCCCAATCGAATTATGCTCCCGACATGGCCAAGTTTCAGATGTAAAATCCTTTGTCAGGGGACATATAATTAGAAAGATGTTTTTAAAGCTTCAAATAAATGGCTGAATAATCTCTCGCTCAATGTATTATCGGCATACAGGGAAACAAATTTCTTCCGTACAGCTTAAAAAATGGCTGAACTAATCTCAGTGAGGGCCTATCCTGTAGGCTGAGTCAATCTCACCACAGCAACAAAGGTGCACAGATCTTATACACTTTACTGAATGTCAATGTACACAGCATCTTTCAAGGTCATTAGAGCTCCCAAATAGTATTTTCATCTGTCCTTTTATTTCTTTATCTGGCTGTTGGGTGTGGATATTTGTACAAAAGAAGTAGTGTATAAAATAGATGTGCAAAACAAGTCCTGAGTTTTAAATATAGAATATGACGACAGATGAGGACTTAAGGGTCCATCTATGTCCCTGATGCAGTTTCGTAGATCCCAGTTTGAGGGGTTTCCACTGACTTCTTAAGCTTAATCTTCTGTGTTTATCCCATGTTTTCTTGAATTCCACAACCTCCTGGGGGAGGCCATTCCATGTATCCACCACCCTCTACATGAACTATTTTTTGGTGTTGCTTTTGAGGCTACCCCATTGGAGCCTCATAGTGTGACTTCTTATTTATTTTATATATTTTACTTCTATAACTTTCACCTACTGTCATTTCAGCCTCCACATCATTCTTTAATCAATCCCAGCCATTCTTGGTGGCACGTGTAAGGGTGCAGATGCATGTTTCTAAGCATCTAAATGAGGCTGTAGATGTTCCATCCCGTCTTCTAGTTTTGTCTGAAGCCATGCCATTCCCCTACTCTCTTCTTCTTCCCCTCTAATCAGTTTCTGGTACAGGTTTCCAAATAAAAAAAAAAAACAAATAGTTGAAACTTCAGTTCCATCTCTCAGTAAAAAGGGAAAGCTGGAAGCCCAGCCCTAAATACAATACGGTAGTTACACCCTCCGGACGCTTACAGTCTGAGCTTATGCATAGTGAGATTACGTGGATGAGCATGTGGTCACGCAGGGATTAGCAGACACGAGAATCAAACTGACTCACAGTGCCAGACCCATTGCTTCACTGTGAACAGCCAAAGATTTGGAAATAGCTTTACAGAAGAGTTTGGGCGCAGCTTTTTGTGGTGTGCGATGACCCTTACTCATCCTTTGATGCTTTTCTTGCAGCCCAGTGCTGTGTGGGTATTTTTCTCCTCCTCGTATTGAGAAGCTATTGGCTCATCGTGGCACTGTATGTGCTTTGGCTCTACTTGGACTGGGAGACTCCCCAAAACGGAGGCAGGAGATGCCAGTGGGTCAGGAATTGGACTGTCTGGAAGTTCTTTAAGGATTATTTTCCAATTCATGTAAGTAAAGAATTCTAAAATCTTATTTGGTTTTTGTTTAGGTCAAACCACTTTATGAAACCTAATTCAGAATATGAAAACATGAAAAATGGTAATTCATTTTGAGGATGGCGGAAAGATTATATCCAGCTGACCCTTGATTTGAGAACCAAGAAAACTTTTTTGACAAATTAGGAAGTTCAGACACATTGGAGAAAGGCACACGAGTAGTTTTCAGGACACTAAAAATCAGCATTATAGATGCTTAATTTCTGATTTATAATTCTGTCTTTAATGACTAGTCAGCCACTTCAAAGCAGATTACATATAGGTATTTCCCTGGCCCCATGGGGCTTATAATTTAAGAGCCTGATTTACTAAGGCTCTCCCCATTCTGTGTCTGTGGGAAAAAAGCATAGATGGTAACTTTGGAACAAGCACGCGTATGGGCTCGTGAACGGGCATATGCTGGAATTTTAAATCATGCATGCAGTTGGCCTTATGTGTGCTCCTAATTTTAAGCCGTTACTAGAGCAAACGTACTTTGTGTATCTTCCCTAGAACTTGGTCAGCTTTAACGCGAGCAGGTAAGCGGATTTTAAAACATGCTGGATGCTGGGCTTGATGGACCCTTGGTCTGACCCAGCATGGCAATTTCTTATGTTCTTATGTTCTTGCGAAGGACATTCCCAGTTTTAGCAGTTTGCCCAGTCTATCTTGAGGTCACCCAGACCTCTCTGGTTCTTCATCCTGCACTCCTCCAGTTGACCCGGATCCCTCAACCTGTCGTGTTCAGCCTAAAAAGTGATTTCTGCACTTACACCTCATCAGGAGCAGCAGCAAATATACGTGGCTAACAAGCTGCCGCGTGCGGCAGCCGCTGGACTTAAAATATAGATTTACATGCATAACTGTTGGGCCCACCCTAGAAAGCCCCTGACATTCCCTTTTTTGTAATTTGCTCCCATGTATATAGACGAGGAATTTGCAGCTTTTAAAATACACATTGCTCACGCACAGCCCAGATATTCGTGTATATGAGCAGCACTTTTAAAGCTCACTCCTTAGCAAATGAGGCCCTAAGTCTGAACCTGAGGCAATGGAGGATGACGTGACTTGCCCAAGGTCACAAGGTCTGACAGCGGGGTTGGAATCCTGACTTTCCTGGTTTGTAAAAATTAACATCACTCTATTTTCTAAAACATCTTTTTCCTGAATGACTGAGTTGAAAATAATGAAGGATCTTCATAATTAACTGCATAAAGGGTTAAATAGTACCTAAGGCTATTTTATGCATCCTGCTATACTGCTATATCCATAGGTTTGCAACAGACATTTTTATGCCATTTTTTTGCATTTAAAGATGATCAAAATAATTCCGCTATTTCCCTTAACTTGATCCATAGCCTGACACAGCACCTTGTTTTAAGAGCATCTCTGCTTCAGGGGATTGACTTTCAAAGGATACCTTAGACTTTACCAGCCAGTGTGGCAGCTCCACTCACAAGACAAATGTTTATTAGATGTTCTTACAGTTAAAGTGGCAAGATTAGACCCAACAAAGAAATGCAGTCTCAGCTGCTGGCCCCCTTTTATGGAACTCCCTTCCAGATTCATTAAGTCAAATTTCAAACACACGCCGAGGATGTTCCACACACTGCATGAGTTTGGACTGCTGAGCTATAAGTATAATTTAAGATTGAGTTAAATCATCTAATTCCGGATGCTGTTTGCGAAAATAATTCCTGAAGAAGGCTGTTTGCCAAAACTTGTACAAGTTGACATTTCGCAATTAGAAACAACGGAGGTGAAAATAAGAATGGACAGCATCGCAAGCCAAGTATAGAAATGCGGGCGGTGTGCATGAAGTAGAAATATAGAGGCTATTGTGAGCACAAATTAAAAGTATAAAAATTATATAAAAAACACACATTGGATTAAATACCAAATTTTATTGTCATAAGTTGCAACACAAGGACTAAATTGCACAGGCTGGGTAAACAAATAGGCGTGGGAGTAGCTTGGGTTACTACCCCTAACCGATTAGGCTTGATGCTTCACTTTGATGCAGCTCCAGCACTGCTCTCTACATCAATTGGTGGGGGTGGAAGGAAATTAGAACCAAAAAGTTACCAATAAGGGCCCTGACCTCAGCGGTCAGAGTAATAGATAAGTATGAGAAAAATAACTGTGAAAGCTTGCTGGGCAGACTGGATGGGCCTTTTGGTCTTCTGCTGTCATTTCTATGTTTCTATGTTTCACAATAACAAAAAAAAGGGTTTTATAATGCAGTATAGGATGGAGGTGGTGAGTTAATGATTAAAAAACGGATTTCATGTGGCACCATGGAGAGTGTCCGCTGAGCACTTTATGAAACCATCACTCTTTCCTACAAAAATGTATTTTTCTGAGTTATGAATAACGGTGATTACGGCAATAACATTTGAGATACTGAGAATATTCACTAGGTTGGGAGTTTGTATATTGAGAGTATAATGCCAAAGCAGCACATGAGAGATGCCAATTAATTCAAAATTCAAACAGTTCAAAAATGACCTACCAAACACTTAAATATCATTAATACAGATGTATTGCACTTCAGTTTATGAACATCAGTTTTAATTACACTGTTCTCACAATTTTTAATACAATATATATATATATAACAAACATGATATTTTTAAATCCACATGCATTGCTTATGAACTATCATATTAAAAATAACATTCCACATTTGACCTTCATATACCCCCACTCAGCCATATCTACACATGATAGTGCTCACTCCCATCCATAAAACCACTTCTAATACATGTTAATTCACTTCCAATAAATATTAATTCTAAACATAAGTCCCAATGCTTGCAAACTCTCTACCATGAAGAGCGACACAGCCGTTGCAGTTTCAATGCCACATAATGTAATTGAGCCGATATCAGCTTGCTGCTTCGCCTCCAATGTGATCCGTGACCATCCCGGCAGGGGTGTGTAGGGCGCGTGGCGTCACAGCATTCCTTCCAAGGCTACCTCAATGCCCGAGTCTTCGTCTACCTCAACGCCCGAGTCTTTGTCTTCCTACATCTGAGTCTTGTCCTGTGCCAGATGTCTCCGTCCGCCCTTGTTCTCTATTTGGCCTGCCGCCTTTACCGTTATCCAGCGGCAGTCCAAAAGGGCTTGGAACGGTTGGAGGACTGTTCAGAGACCATCATTGCATTGATGGTCTCACCTGGACATGCAGGTTCGGTAAGAGGCCCCTGGTTCTCCAGTTCCCGGACTTGGACCATCTCGCCACAGGGGCACACATCTTGTCCTGCGCTGGGGAGCGCTCCCTAGTGCTCCCTTCTATCCACAGCACAACAGTCATTAAACATAAACAGTCATACGTCTCTCAAAAAAGCTCAGTATTTAAACACAAGGTATCCTGTTGTATTCAACTACAAGAGTCCCCCAAAATATCCGAACTCCAATACCCATGGAAGTGAAACATAACAAATGTATTACTAAAATGCACACCACTCTACTCATTATTGAGATCATTAGGCACCAATGTCTTCCAAGAGAAAATAAATCTCTGTTCACATTGTCGCAACTTACGGGATGTGTCCCTTTCTCTATCAAATGTTTAACCACAAAATATTTTATTCCTCAATAGTATGGGACTGAGCCTTCCAATGAGCCACTAATGGAGCATTGACCTTTTCTATACGTTCACAGATTTTGTGTTCAATAATTCCAGTTCTAACTTCATGTTTTGTCTGCTCAATATATATATATATATATAATTACAAGGATACACAATCTCGTATATAATACATGCTGTGCTACAAGTGTACCATCTCGGTAAATTATATGGACAGACAAATGTGCATGGACAAAACAATTGATATTATGTTAGGGCAGACCAAACATCCCATAAAAGAATACTGACAGAAATCCAGTTCCCCTGGAGGAGATTGTAGAATTGTATCTGATAAATGTGTTTTCAAGTTGCGTCCTAATTTTACTGCAAAAATAGGATTCTCAGAGAACGGGTGGAGAGAGGATAAAGTCAGCCAATGTTTCAGTATCAGATATTTAATACATTTATAGAAATATTCCTATTGAAGAAAACAACATCCCATCTTTTTAGCTTGTTCCTTGAATTTCACTGAATCTGTACAATTTTAAAAACTGACAGGCACTCTAATAGAGTATTATCTGTAGGTTTGTGAAAAATAGAAGTAATACTTTTTTTTTGTTTAATAATATTAGTGTGCAAAAAAGAAATATGATTGAAATCATGCTGTAAAGTATACCAAGAAAAATTGCGATTAAGCCACAGATAAAACATTATCTATGTATCATCTTCAGCAAAACAAATGACATCCATTCACTTCTACACAGGAAACAAGGATTGGCAATGTCTTGTGCTCTAGTCCCTCCCAGGGCCATGCCATGTGTCTAAAGAAAAAACTTCACTTCTGAAGCCATGAAGGCGAGTATAGCACCAAACGTCACTCTTTGGGCCTCATTTTCCAGAGGGATCGCACGCAATAAGGGACATTTCGCACGCGAAAAGTCCCTTATCGCGTGCGATACCAAAATGGGGGTGGAGTTGGCCCCGGAAGAGGAGGAGTCGGGGCGTCACCGGGGCCAACTCCGCAAAGACGCTGCGGACGACGAAAAGGTAAGGCCCTTTTCGCGTCCGAGTTCGCGCCCAATAGCTACACCTTCTATGGTGGCGCTATTGGGTGCGAAACCGGCAGCGATCGCGCGGTGCGATCGCTGCCGGCTAGCGCAGGCTCGCCCCCCGCCCCTCATTCCCTAAAGTATCGCAGGCCTGCGATACTTTAGAAAATGAGGCCTTTTGTCTTGTATGTTCATCATGTGAAAGGTTACTTCAGAATGAGCTTCATCGGTGCCTTAATACTCAAGATGTTTTCTCGCCTTACTTTACAACATGATTTCAATCATATTTCTTGTTTGGACAATAATATTATTAAATAAGACCATATTGTTGCTTCTGTCTTTGGTAAACTTACTAATAAGAATAATAATTTGAGTTATGATAGTTTTCATCCAACTAAATTAAAAACATTTATATATCCTGCCTATTAGTTAATTTTTTAAGGTTGAGACATTTCTGTACATATCCAACAGAATTCAAGGAAAACTTAAAGAAATATGATTTCTTCTAGCCTAAAAAAGACCATCTAATAATAGTAACAGAAAAAAAAAAGAAAGATGTCAAATATAACTAAAGATTGAATACAGTTGTTACAAATTATAAATGTAATACATAACAATATTATCAAAATATACACAACTATCTAAACTCAAGAAATTTTATCAAAACATCTTATCAAAAACATTAAAACATATTGATACTAAAAACAGTAAAGAAGGCAAAAGACTATCTTGTCAAATGTTTTATTGTAATACACTTTGGTCTAAAGTGGTATAGAAGACATGTTTAAATAAAAAACAGCGCACAAAACAACAAATACAAATTTTAAAAGTCCCATAAACTGCCTCTTGTTTGTAGGAGGTTCCTTCTGTATCAGACCTGTGAATCGGGTAAAAAATTCTTCTGTTAATAACAGCAGTGAACTCCCTGAAGGAGCTGATAGTGCAATATGTTTGATTACATCAGTCGCTACCAATTTGGAGATGGATATTTAGTGCCTTCACCCTCTTAATTTTATGATTGGTTTGATACAAAAGGGAACCCTCTACAAATGAGGGACAGCATATGAGTCTTTTTAAATTGTATTTGTTGTTTTGTGCATCTGGTTTGTGGTTGTTTTTGTTGGCCCTTCTGTATTGTCTTTTGTTTTTCTTTCCTGTTTGTAGTATCAGTATAATGTTTTGATTTGATATGATTTTTTGATAAAATTTCTTGAGCTTGGAAATTTGCATGTATTTTGATGACTATTGATATGTATTATATTTATCATTTGTATGAATTGCATTAAGTTTTTTAGTTATATTTGACATCTTCCGTTTTTTATGTTTTCTTCAAGAGGAATATCTTCAAATATATAAAACACTGAGCATTATGGAAAATTGCATCTTATTTACTTGGAAGAGGGAGAAATCTGACTTAAATATGTGAACGGCTCAGTGGAAGTAAATTTTGAAATTGAAAATAGAATTTGTGAATGGAAAATAGTAAAATCAGGTGGAGTACAATACAAGAAATCTGGAAGAGGAAGTAAATAAGATGCAGTTTTCCATAATGCTCAATGTTTATGTTTGAAGACATTTAAAAGACACATTCCTTTGGGATGGCGTTATAATTTTCCTTCAGCAACCTGTGATTTACCACAGAGGAACCATATCCTGTTTGGTTGATGTGATGTTTAGAACTGCATCGTGCTTCATTGATGTGATTTCCAAAACTGGGAGCATTCTCCATATTAGGCTTTAGACTTTTCAAGAGACTATAGTGTTTGAAAAGGCTTAAATGATTTTAAGAGTGTATACATATGTTTAGAGAGAAAAGTTTTGTACAAATTGATAAGAATGGTAACAATATAGACTGAAATACATTTTGATTCAAACTGAGAGATCATTGTAAAGAATTAAAGAATTGTATTTACTGTTCTTTTGTGTATATCTGGATATATAAAAACTGAAAATGAAGTTTCCTATACATCTTAGACATTTAAACAATCTTAAGCTGCTTGCCTTCTCTTTTTAGGTACAGAGGTCTCTTCCTGCTTCTCTGAGCTTCTACCTCTATAAGAACTAAGGCTAGGTTCCTAGCATTGTGAGCCTTCATGTCCCCAATTTCATTCCCCCTCCCTATCCAACATATCTAGTCCAGTCCTTCCAACCATAGTCTTGGGCTGGGAGCCACATCTCAGTGCTTCTTCTGGAACCCTATATAATCATAGGCCACTAGGTGTCACCCCTGAGTGATGACCATGATACTCTCCCCGTGGGGGTGGGGGGGGAGGGGCAGGGGGGCTGCGAACACTGTCTCCACATTATCTGCAGTGGAAGTGGAAGACCCACTTGGGAATGGAATCTGGGACCTTCCGAGCCAGTCTGCTGCTTGCCTTTTAATTTATGGTTCATAGCTGATGAAAAGTGATCCGATGTCACCCTACTTTTGTGTGCTTTTCAGCTTATTAAAACAACCAGCCTGGATCCGAAACACAACTACCTCTTTGGCTTTCACCCTCATGGTGTCCTTGTGGCTGGTGCCTTTGGAAACTTTTGCACAAACTATACTGGTTTTTCGGAGCTGTTCCCTGGCCTCACTCCGTACCTTCACATACTGCCAATATGGTTCAGATGTCCTTTCTTCAGGGAGTACATTATGTGTGTAGGTAAGGTAAGGGGGATCAATGATTGTTTAGTTCATTTGTTAAGCGTGTGGTTCTGCTAAGATGGTTCCTAGGTCTCTGAGCATCCTGTGTGTTCAATATTTTATCCTTTTATTGCTGTTCTTGACCTTCTCTGCCAGCCTCTATCGGATCTTAAGAATTATGCAAAAACCACAGAACTTTATGGCTATATTGAGCCACTGTAGGGCTGGGCAAGATCAGAAAGTAATAAATATAGATATAGCAGCACCTATCATCATTACTGGAATGTTTCAGCACAGTCGCTTTATCATGAGAATGGTGGAGATGAGAATTGAATGTAGAAATCTGAAACTCAAGATTACGAAGCTTTTGGTGCCAACCTAAAAGCACTATGAAACCAAACGATTTCAATAAACAAAAGCACTGAGAGAGAGAAACATAAATACATTTTTGGTCTTTGATCCCCAGTTCTGTTTCAATTAACCCAACTTTGTAAACAAATTTCCTCTGAGAAAGTGTTGTCATTGAAATAGCAAAATTATTTTCACAGTGGGGGAAAAAAAGCCATTCTGCCATCATTAGATAACTTAGAAACATAAGGACTGAGTCATAATTTTTGCTTAGTTGATTTGGTATCCACATTTCAATTTTAAGTATTGGGATGCAGTAAAACATATGGCCCCCTATGAGATGCATTAAGGCAGGGGGTGCTCAAACTGATCCTATGGGCTCCTCCCCAGCCAGGCAGGTTTTCAGAATATCCCAAATGAGTATGCATGATAAATATTTGCATTCACAGGAAGCAGTGCATGCAAATAAAGCTCATGCGTGTTCATTAGGGACACCCTGCAAATGTAGCAATGCAAGGCCATTGTACCACAGTGCCAGTGCGTAATGTTCAGCTGTAGGTATCTGCTCTACAAAGTTTATGCTTTGTTCAGCTAGCTGTAGTTGCCATCCCCAGAGAGCTTACACTTTGATTTTACTTGCCATACCTTGCCAAAATGGCATTGCGTGCAAGGCTGGTGCTGAGCATCACATCTTTTGGGCACAATCTTAAGGTAGTCAAACAGGTGGATAAAATATGGTAAAAGCCAGAAAAATTCTTGGCAGTGTAGGAAGAGGAATGGTCAGCAGAAAAAGGGAAGTGATATTGACCCTGTATAGGTCTTGGAATACTGTGTACAATTCTGGAGACTGAACCTTCAAAAGGATATAAACAGGATGGAGTCGGTCCAAAGGGTGGCTACTAAAAATGGTCAGTGTGGTCTTTGTTTTAAAACATATGGGGATAGACATAAAGATCTAAACATTTATACCCTAGAGGAAAGATGTGATATGGGAGATATGATAGAGACATTCAAAAATCTCAAAGTTTTCCATGCACAGGAGGTGAGCCTTTTTCAAAGGAAAGGAGACTCTAGAATGAGGGGTCAGGAGATGTGGGTGAAAGGAGTAATTTTAGGAAATATTTCTTTATAGAGAGGGCGGTAGATGCATGGAGAAGCTTTCCAGTGGAGGTGGTGGAGACAAAAACAGTATCTGAATTCAAGAAAGCATGGAATAAATACAGGGTATCTCTAAGGAAGTGATGCTAAATTAATTGGGCGGATAGGCAGACTGAATGGGCCATCCGGTCTTTTTCTGCCGTCACGTTTCTATGTTTCATATGGTATAATGGTTAATGTTGCATAACTGTGATTTGACTCATTTACCACTGAAGTGAATAAAGGTACAGTATTTTGCTTTGGTGCGGTGCGTGCCTACCTCTAACATGATTGGCGCTTCTTTTTGACCCCTGAAGGACTGGTGTCGGCTTCGAAGAAAAGCGTATCGCACGTGCTGAGTCACAGAGGAGGGGGAAGTGCTGCCATCATTGTCATTGGAGGTGCAGAGGAGTCCTTGGAGGCACATCCTGGAAATTTAACCCTGAGCATCCTGAAAAGAAAAGGGTTCATCAAAGTGGCTTTGAAACACGGGTAGGTTTACCCGTCCATTTATTAGCTGATATGATAGAAAGCATTTCAGGGCTTTACTTTCTGTAAAAGTTTCCTTGGGGGCGTTGACTTAGCATCAGTTTGGAACTTGGGAACAGTAGCGCCAATTGTCCAGGGTTCCTTGGCGATTGGCGTTACTGCTTATGAACTGATTCATCCCTTTTTTTGTCTGTTGCCATGTGTCCAATATATTTGCAAGTATTCCTCTTGGGCTTTTTATGAAACTGCACATGAGGCCCAAAAATATACTGACTGCTGTACTGGAACAATCTGGGTCAAAGTAGAACTTCCTTACCATGAAAGTTTTTTTCAGGATTTGTTCAGAAATGAGCATCTCTTCTGGGGTAAGTCAGCCTGCCTCATTTTCCTGGTAATCTGGAGAGCGCTTTGAAAAAGGCACCATCAGTGCAAACACCACTCTGTAAAACAGGCCCCAGAACAGTGATGGCGAACCTTTTAGGCTCGGTGTGTCAAAAATTCGGAAATTGACTCTGCTGGTGTGTCACCCCCACCCCTCGAATAAAACAGAACATTCTTTACAAATTCATTCAAAAACAGTTTCATACAGCACATTAATCAAAAAGAATGAAAACAGCAATTATCCTGAAGTATAAAATCTGAAAAATCAGTAACTCACAATAGAGAAGTGCTGTAATTGTTGGGTGTTGGTGGATGTTGGCGTGTCACCCAAAACGTCGTGGTGTGTCCACCTTTGAGTCGTGTGTCATAGGTTTGCCATCACTGCCCTAAAAGATATAGTCATAGGTATAAAAAAAAACCCCAAAACTAATGTTTTTATCCTTAGACCTTCACATTTATTTTATTTAAAATGTTTTCTATCCTGCTCAGTCCAGGACATGTAGTCACATTCCTCAGAGCTAACCAGCAGATGATTCTGGGGCATCAGATAGGAGAATGATCTGATGCCATCACAGAGAAAAGCACTGAGCTCAGTTCCTGCTACTATCAAAATGCAGGAACTTTAATTTCAGCAGGAAGTGTCAAGTTAAGTGCTTCTCTAGAGCATTGCCCTGGTGGAGTTTGCTGAGCAAATCTCCTTCACTAATTTTCTCTAGAAATGCCATCTCCATCTGTTCTCCCAGCAAAGAGTGACCCTATTGTCCGTCATCATTCCTCCAGGGAGAGCCAACATTTGCTGAGCTATAGTGGAATCTGAATGCCTCCTCTCTGATGGCCTCTGTTCTGGGCAGTTGAAACAAACCAAATGGTTATGAAAGCTGGCTGAAAGAGAAGCTTACACTATTATTACTATACTACTACTACTACTTTTTATAATTTGTAAAGTACTGCTAGAGAGATGCAGCACTGTACAGATACACATAAGAGATAGTCCCTGCTCCATGGAGCTTGCAATCTAGTCGAGACAAACATACATGACAAGCAAGAGCATACCTACAGGCTCTACCCAAGGGGGAGGTGACTGGTCAAGAAGATCTGGTCTTGTGGCATATCAGCTGCTGCCTGTTAAGACCTGTCTTGTGCTCACACAAGATTGGCTTTATAAACTTAAAAGCAGCCCAAGAGCTCACTACCCCCACTTCATGATAAAATATGAGTTTTTAGACTGGATTTGTCTATGGCCAGAGAGGGAGCATGATGCACCGACTCAGGAAGTCTATTTCAGGCGCAGCAAGGTGGAAAGCACGGAGTCGGGAGTTTGCAGTGGAGGAGAAGGGCACAGATAAGAAGAGGGACTTGCCCGATGAACAGAATTCACAAGAAAAGATGCAAGGAGAGAGAAGATAGGCAATGAGGAGCTGCAGAGCTGTTTATTTATTTATTTATTTTATTTTATATACCGGCAGCCGTTTGCACATCGTGCCGGTTTACAGATAACTTACAACCAAGGATATATAGGCAAAGCCTTTACAAGGAACAGTTTGTAACAAACTCAGTAACATAGCAATAAACAAGATAAATAAATAGGGGAGGGAGGGATATGGGTAGACGAGACAAAGGAGGGGGCGGGGGGAGGGTGAAAAAGGATACATAAGGAAAAGATATGTACAGGGGTTTGAGGAAAAAGTGATAAGCACATAGATTATATACAAAGTAGTATAAGCGCAGAGGAGCAATGATTGAGGGGGAAAGGCGTTTGTACTAACTAAATTTTAGGTTTGTAGTTCTTTGGGGGGGCTGCAGCTAATATTTGAAGATGTTACAGCTGCTGGGCACAAGACTTGTCCATGACCAGCATTGCTTATCTGCTCAGCTTCCCGATATGACCTGGAGGCTGCCGTCCAATTTGGTGGGATGCCACCAGACAAGTGCCACTGCCAACCCCAGCCCAGAATGCTGCCATCGCTGCATGCCATCCGTTTCATTAGCTACGCATGCACATCCCTCCTTTGAAGGCCTTGCGGTGAGAATTTGCCCCAGGTGCTCTCTGATAATGTCAGCCCTGCCAGGCTATTTAAGCCAGAGTCCCACAGCACTTCCTTGACTCATCAAAGGGTCTCCTGCCTGGTAGCAGTGAGTGTTGCCACAGCATTCCAGTGTTGCTGATTCCTTCCTTCCTGTGCTATCTTGTCTCATCCAGCTCTCTTTGCCCAGCCTTGCCTTGTCCTGTCTGTCTTGTCTAGTGTCATCTGTGTGTCTTCATCCTCCCTTGGCCTGACTTTCTGGATCTTGACCACTTGCTTGGACTTAGCCAATTTTGCCTGCCACCTGGACCTGACCACGTTTACCTGCCACCTGTATCTGACCTCTTGCGTGGAGCTGGCAATGATTGCCTGCCACCAGGACCTGACCTCTTGTCTAGACTTGACCACTCTTGCTAGCCACCAGCCTCAAACTTGGCCTCTCTCGGACTCCACTAGTCTGCTTCCTGCCCTGACCCCAGTGTGCCTTTGAACTCTGGCTCTCTTTACCAAACTAGGGACCTGCCTAAGTCCTGCTGTCCACCAGATCCCAAGGGCTCAGACTGCGGGGAAGGCAGCTGATTTAGGTGAAGCTGCAGACTGTCCTGCTACAGGGCACATTCACCAGCAGCTGGCCATAGGCATCATGGATTTGCCCAAGAGACCATGTCAACTTCACACTTCAAAGGGTCACACCCCCACTACCCATCACAGAAGATGAGTAAGAGAAGCTTGAACTATGCAGAAGGTGGAGGAAAAGATTTTCAGGGAGAAGACCTTTTTGGTGCAAATGGTTTCAGTTTAGGAATATAGATACTGTGAGGTAGATATTCAGCCACTGTTCAGATGAGAAAGTTAGCCAGATAAACATATCCAGCTAATTTAACTAGGATACTCAGCATGCAGACACATTGCTGAATATACACAGCTATCTAAACTTTAGCCAGATAATGTTTATCCAGCTAAGTGATGCTTAATATTGATCTCCATGCTTATAGAAGTTCATTGCTGTTAGAGTCTAAACTTTAATCAATAGAAATCTAATAAAACTCTTCCCTGTTGTCATATGGTACCAAACTGAAAATAACCTATTATATTCAAAGGGACCTCACCAATGGACTATGTACTCTTTGTTCAGCACTATTGTTAAATGTCCCAGTTCCAATCACAGGTCTTTGATGTTGTCACTCTCTCTAATATTTTTTCATTTTTTGTTTTAATGCCAAAATATTGAAATTAAATGCCAATGTAAATTAGATAGAGTTCAGCTTAGAGCAAACATCTTCATAACTGCTCCTCAACATGGTCTGTGTTTCAGAAACACATTTTCCTGCTTCAGGGGAACTGCTCCAAGTGTGGCATCTATTGTAAAACTCAGCCCTGTGTTTCCATCTTTTGTAAAACCTGGAACCAATCATCGCCTGTCATCACCTTTTCCGGCAGTTGTTCAGTTTGATGGTATCTGTATACCCACTGACAAAATTAAAAATTTAGGAATGATTAGACTCTGAACTCTCCTTCAAATCTCATGTCAAACGAATTGTTAAAAAGGCCTTTTTTAAGCTTTGTATTTTGAGAAAGATCAAACTCTATCTTGAGACATCAGATTTTCGATCAATACTTCAAGGTCCTGTTCTATTGGGCCTCTTATTGTAACTCCATTTATCTAGGTTTACCTCATTATACAATTAAAGCATGGAAAGTAGTACAGAGGTTTTCAGCTGGAATTCTGATAGGCACGTCGTGGTATGACCATATCTCTCCAATGCTTTATGCATTTCATTGGCTTTCAGTAGCATGGAGAATTCAGTTTAAAATTGTAATGTTGATTAATCTCTGAGCAATGAGATTCCTTTCTGTATTAGCTCTCTCTTGAAGATCTATCAGCCTTTGAGAGCTTTATGTTCTGCTGAGAAGAGCTTTCTTGAAGTTCCTAATCCTACACTCATAAGGTTGCACGAGACTTCTGAGTAAATGGTTATTACCATGTCTCCTGCTTTATGGAACAAATTGCCAGAACCACATGCTGTATGAAAACCTTTAGAAAACAGCTGAAGGCTTCTTTTTTTCCTTTAAGGAATTTTAGCAGTAATTTAACTCAAGATTTTCTCCCGAAGGTAACAGCTTTGGCTTGCTAGGTAGTCAATGATTTAGTAGTATTCTTTTTAGTAGGCAATGAGATTTGTTTTATGCTCTTTTGCACACTTATTTGCTATGCTTTAATGTTCCTTTTTTGTTTTCTGTCTTGTTTTATTCCAGTTTTATGATATTTCATTATGAATGTTTTTATGTAAGCCGCTATGAATTTTAGATTTACCAGGATACAAACATTTTAAATAAATACATCTTTCTCAATCAAGGTCTGAGAACAATGCGAACAGGCACCACACTCATGATGCTCCTTTAATAGATGCTGTGAATTAATGTCTACAGGTGGCACTGTATGGAAGACACATTCTTTAATGGTTTTTCCTTGAGGGAAGGCAAAGCATGGTACTTCTTGAAACACACTGCACAATGTGCCTCTGTTTTTTGTTGGTTTTTGTTTTTTGTTTTTTTTTTAAATTATCGATCACCCATAGTGAATCCAAAACCGATCGATAATTAAAAAAAAATTGGCACATTGTGCAGTGTGTTTCAAGAAGTACCATGCTTTGCCTTCACTAATGGAAAAATGTTAAGGAATGTGTCTTCAATATAGTGCCATCTGTAGACTTTAGTTCACAGCTTTCATTAAAAGGGGCATAATGAGTATGGTGCCTGTTCACATTGTCTCAGTCAAGGTCTGAGTATAGAGTGGCATTTTCCGAATATCAACAAACATCAAATGTGCAGAAGGACCGCATACGTTACATTCGGTATTCGTATTCGTCGGGGGCAGATACATTGCATTCGGCAAGGGGGGCCCCCGATCCGTTCATGCGTTCCATTCTTATTCGTTTCTCTGCTAACATTTAATTAACTACAACCCTCCACCCTCCTGACCCCCCCAAGACTTGCCAAAACTCCCTGGTGGTCCAGCGGGGGTCCGGGAGCCATCTATTGCACTCACACCGTCAGCTGCTGGTATTCAAAATGGTGCCGATAGCCTTTGCCCTTACTATGTCACAGGGGCTACCGGTGCCATTGGTCGGCCCCTGTCACATGGTAGGAGGACAAGATGGCGCCGTCCGTCCATTGCTCCTACCATGTGACAGGGGCCGACCAATGGCACCGGTAGCCCCTGTGACATAGTAAGGGCAAAGGCTATCGGCGCCATTTTGAATACCGGCAGCCGATGGCGTGAGTGCAGGAGATCGCTCCTGGACCCCCGCTGGACCACCAGGGACTTTTGGCAAGTCTTGGGGGGGGTCTGGAGGGTGGGGGTTTTGTTTAAATTTGCTCCTTTAGACGGCCGAATAATTTGGTGAAGATTCGTTGTATTCGTGGGAAATCGCGATACGTTTCGCAATGCAATGAATACAACGAATATGGCCCTATACGTTGCGGATTGCCAATACGTTGCAAATGAATGCACACCCCTAAAGTTCAGCCTTTATACAGTTAGTTCATCCAAATGGGTGGTATATATAATTATATGGCCATGTGCTCCCATGTATGTGGGATGCATTATATCTTGTACAAACACGATTGAATGCACCCATGGTTGAACACTATGTAGAAAAGACACATGCTTTTACAGACCTCTGCTAGTTAATTATTGTGCAGATTTTTGAATCAACAAGTGGGGGTGACCGTGAGGTTCGGCTCAATCACTGGGAACAGTTTTGGAATCACACTTTAAGTAGAATTCAGTCAACTGGTCTAAATTTGAAGCTAGATCGGTATTCATTGATTTAATGTAAAAGTATTTTTTTTAATTATATTTTTATTTTTTAATAAGCATGGACACAGTGTGGGAGCAATAAAACTGTGTTTGTTCCTCAGCTGAATCTGAAGAGTAACGTTTGCACTTCTGATTGGGTCCAGGTTTTAGGAAAGATGGCGACACAGAGCTGAGTTTTACAATAGATGCCACACTTGGAGCAGATCCCCCTGAAGCAGGAAAACGGGTTTCTGAAACATGGACCATGTCAGGGAGCAATTTTGAAGATGTTTGTTCTAAGCTGAGCTAAGTTTAATTTACATTGGTATCTAATTTCATTTTATTTGCATTATTTAGAGACTCTGACATCATCAAGGACCTATGATTAGAACTGGGACATTAATGATACCGCTGAGCTAAAAGCATTGTTATGAGGTCCCTTTGAATATCTCATTTAATCTCAGTTTTGGTACCATACAATGACAGAAAAGTTTTATTGTATTTCTATTGATTATATATTCCTTCTCCTTTGACCTTTTGCGTTAGAATCTAAATCTTGACATTCAGAGAGTGAAGAGGATCTTCCAGTAGAAGGCTAACGACAAGGAATTCCACTGATGTAGATGCTGGACATTCTACCTGGGTACATTCCGTACATACGACATTTAGCTTGGCTGCAGTTCACCGCTGAGTTGCAGTGTTGGCACTGAACTGAAATGTGCGAATACCTGCCTTTTGAAGTGATACTAGCAGTATAATTTTAGCCTCCTCTGACTTCCAGAAGCTGTCAGGCAGTTTGCTTGCATTGGAAAAGCTAGCAAGTTGTTTGCCTGAGAGGTGGCTAGGATGAAATGTGCTACTCCTAAATGTAAAGTTGTTGATAATCCCAGCTCAAGTAGTGTCAGTATGTCACTAGTTTATTTGTATTTTCAGGGCTCATCTGGTTCCAGTGTTTTCTTTTGGGGAAAATGAACTGTTTCAGCAAGTTGCAAACCCCAAAGGATCTTTGCTCAGAACTGTCCAGGAGCGGCTGCAGAAGATAATGGGATTTGCCTTGCCACTGTTCCATGCTAGGGGAATATTTCAGTACAGCTTTGGCCTGATGCCCTATAGAAAACCTATTCACACTGTTGGTAAGTATCTACACATCCAATCACATGTCCTAGGGGATGTATTGCACTTTAGTCATACAAATTGCTTCTGCTGGCTGATCCTTAGTTAAATATATGCTCTAAGCAGCAGAGTAACAAAGAAGCAGTGTCGGCAAGTAATGAACGTCTCACTGCTCCATGACGGAGGTTGCACTGGGGTCACCTCATCAAGATGGCTTGGAAAGGCAAGCACAGAATAAAACAGACGCTGGTAAAATTAAGCGTCATTTGTCGGACCCGCTTCTGGTAATAAGGAGGCACTAGGGATGCGCTAGTGTCCCTAGGGCCTCCTTATTAGTGTGGGCCCTAATTTAAATACAAAATCGCACACCCAGGAGAGGCTCTCCCGCAAGTTTTATTGCATCGGCCTGCAAGAAACTGTTCCTTTTAATGAAAAGATTGTTGGCTGGCCTGATTGCCCAGCCACAGCACTGTGCACTGCTGCATGGGAGACCAAGCTTTGATTCCAGACCTTTCTCCCGATTCTTGGGCTGGCTCAGGCTGCAACCCCAGGGGAGGAGGAGAGACCTGGCATTTGTATTTTGTTCTGGCTGGTACAGAGCGCATGTTTACTGGCTCTGGAGGAGACTGTGGTCTGTGCCTCTCAGTCAGGGACACACAGTGTGATGCCCAGTGTAGGGGGAAAATCAATGGCTTGTGAATGAAGAGTTACGGCATCGGAGAAGAGCTTCCTCACTGGAACTGCCAGGCAGTAAATAGAATCAATGAACAGATTTCCATTTCGACAATTAAAACCTTTTTTTTTAAATTGATTTTATTACAGTGGGAAAACCCATTGTTGTAGTTCAGAATCTGAATCCCACAGTGGAAGAGATTGAACAGCTACACCACACATATCTGGAAGAACTGAGAAAATTGTTTGAGGAGCACAAGGAGAAGTATGGCATCCCAGAGCATGACACACTCACTTTCAGTTAACGAGGCACACCCGTGATCTTCATTAATGGAAGTATTGGGTCCTTCACCCTTCCCATTGTCGACCCTCGTTTTCTGCCCGAAGTTGGAGCATGTGGTAGGCCAAATTGGAAGGCTCCTTCTCCTTCCACCGATTACAAACATTCAGTTGTAAATCATTTTGGAAAGTTGACTGTAGAAAATACGAATTTTATCTGTAAATCAATTATTGCAGTGTGAAAAGCAATACACTGAAAAATGATGTGTGATAAGAGAGAGGTATTTTTTTCCTTTAGTAATAGAATGTTTTATTCATACCAAATTGTAATGAGTTTCTAAACGGGACTTGAAAGCCAAAGCATACTTGTTCCTGAATCCAAATAATTATGCATGCTGTGATTGTTAGTATGTTTGCATGTTCAGAGAAATTCCTCAGTAATGATTGAATGAGTTTGTGCTGTATGTATTGATATTGTGATTCATAAATTTCAAGTTATTAAATGATTGTTATTTTGTAATGATGCTAATTCAACATGATTTTTAACTGCATGGAAATAAACAATATATATTTTGTACCAGACTATGAAGGTTGTATGTACTGCTCATGAAACAGCTTCCGGTAGACAAAAACAAACCAGGCAGCAGATTAGCCCCTGGGAAAGACAAAGGAAAGCAGAAAAAGAAAAGATCTCGCTACAGAGAAAAGAAGGATCAATGGAGGCAGAGTCCTGTGGAATGGGAGTGCCAGGACTCCAGCCTCACCCATCTGCACCATCCTAAACAGGGCAGGGCTGCAAATAGGAAATGGCAGGGTACCTGGCAGAAGAGTGGCTATTAACCAGCTGGTGCAGGGAGATTGTGATACTTTCACCGGTGGGTCCGTTCCAGGGTCCAATCCCTGAATGAGCTGCCCTGGTCACTCAGGAACTCAAATAGTTGTTAAAGTTACTTTTCTTTACAAAGTCCTCAGGTGGGGTTTGAACCTCCTCCACCTGGATGGGAGGCAGATGCCTTCCCTACTGAGCTAGCAACTCAGTTTCTGAAGTCTAGCTTCAAAAGTCCATCTTTAAACAACAAATCCAATGTTCAAAAGTCTGGCCCTGCTGGGCCTAACTGCCACCACCCACCATATCTCTTGGGATGGTTTTTCTCATCCCAGGATACAACCACCCGCTTGGCAGTTCTCTAGGTAAAGTGTCTTTATCGTAAGTCCAAACCAACAGAAGTCCCCGCGCTCACCTTCATTGTGATAGTGTTTGCAGTCCTTCACACCGTCGGGGATATCCAGTGTCCAAGTTTCCCAGAGCAGCCAGGCAGCCCGTTCCTTCCTCCTCAGTCCCCAGCAGGAGACTGAGACTGCTCTCCCAGGCCGTCCTTTTTATCCTCCAGAGACTCCTCCTCCACTCGCAGCTGGTTGGCTCGGAACGGCCCCTCCTCACTTTGGCCCTCCCCCTGAAACCATGGATTGGCCTCATCAGCTCCACCCTTAATTTCCCACACCTGTGGCTCCTCTGGATCTACAACCTCAGGGGGAAGGAACCAAGGGACGTCTCTAGCTGGGTGTTGCCCTATTTTCCTTCCCCCCTTCTCCTGAATCTTTGGTTCCTGGGTCTTTACCTGACGGTTCTGGTTTGGGACATAGACCCCGTCACAGAGATGGAAGGGTTTCTGGACTGTGGAGATGTCCTGATACACAGGAAGAGCGGTGGCAAGGTATGAAGGGCATGCTGAAATAAAGGATGGAGAGATTGTTAATAAACATCAAGAGGAGAGAGGACTCCAGGTATCAAGGGTGGGAATTTCACAAAGGGAAAGCACAAGGAGACAGCAGGGAGGGCCCATGGTGGCACAGGGGAATTACAGATTCCTGAGGCTTACTTCTAGGCTAACTGAACTAGGCCTCAGAGTTCATATTATTGCTTGCAGTAAGTGATAAAAGGGGAAGTGTAAATAACAAGTCCAGATCAAAAAAGACCAGGACTGTGTACTTCAAAGATAAGACGGTTTGCAGTGTTCTTCTCTCTTAACAATGAATTAGTGTTGGGTTTGGTGGCTCGTGTGACGGGCCTCGAGCCACCTTGCTCACACCTCTTGACACCGCCTGCTCTCACCTGTGGCAGGAACATCGCCAGTACCCGACTGTGGCCTGGGACACCATGACGCCTGTACTCCCGGGCTTCCCTCTAAGCACGCGCATCTGACGCCTCCCTACTTAAAGAACCCACAGCGGGACGTTAGTCGCGGCACCCCTTGATGACATCACTAGCACCAGTGATGTGATTCACTGAAATAGACACTCAAAGCCAACAGCTGTAGAGAAAGCTTCTTTTATTAAGTGCTACAAAATAATATAAAATATGAAAATATAGACGTATTTACCAGCTTTATCAATTCATATAAATAATTTTTTAATAGCTTTATGGGACCATCATAAAACCCCTTAGTTCATATTTCTTAGAACATTGCTTATGCTCTGTTGATAAATCACAGGGGCTCATGTACAATCGTAGGTCCATTTTAAGACATTTTAAAAAAGTTTTTCAATACTATAAATTGTAAAAAGTGTACTACTTCCCAATTTTTGTGAGTTACTTCAGGCCCAGCACGGTACCATGTTTCGCAAACTGCTGCTTCAGGGGCTGGAATCAACGTACGTTGATTCCAGCCCCTGAAGCAACTTTAAAAAAAATCTTAAAATGGACCTATGATTGTACATGTGCCCCTGTGATTTATCAACAGAGCATAAGTCATGTTCTAAAAAATATGAACTAAGGGGTTTTATGATGGTCCCATAAAACTATTTAAAAAAATTATTTATATGAAGTGATAAAGCTGGTAAATACGTCTATATTTTTATATTTGCAATAGTGTCGTCTATAAGGTGTGGTTTTTGTAACAAAATAATATAAGGCATACCTTGGATAGAGAGGCACTATAAAAGCACCAGTATAAAACTATCTCTCAAATGATTTCTCTGATGAGACAATATATAGGGTTCTACACTTGTTCTTTCCACCCCTAAAGTAGATTACATAATTGTCAAAATTTCTGTGATTTGGCTTTCTTCTATAAACAACTGATCTGAATGGCCATATGGTAATTTGCACTCTCTCTCTCCATGCTAATTAGTCCTTGCTTCAATGTAAATGTGATTTCAGGGCTTGCTATTAGTTGCAGCATTAGCATTGCCTTGGGTCCATTCTAAATATGCTTTTATAACTGTGTGGATCAGTTCTTTTTGTTAATACTGCATTTCTATCTAGCTTGCAGTGTCCACCCGCCCATCAAAACAACCACAAGGTTGAAGAAAAACGTTATAGAATCTTGCTAATAATTGTAAAGCTACTTGTCAAAAATCAAAAAAATCTTACAAGAATAAGGACTTCTTTGTGTGTTATGTCAAAAGTGTTTCACTGCCTCTTCACCGCTTTCCATTGCAAGTCATACCTGTATGTGGGGGCTGTAAGCACCACATCACCAGGGTATTTAAGGGAGAACCCAGCCCTTACTCCTTGCCTCAGCAACAGATTTCCTGATGTGCCTTATGCCTCAGTGCATGTTGTCTTCGGTCCAGGGTTCCTGTTCCTGTGTTTTCAGTGTTCTTGCCGTGCCCTGTCCTTATCTGCCTTGCCCTGCCGTAATCTTGCCCTTGTCTTGGTCCGTGTCTTTGTCTTGTCTCTCTTTGGCTTGACTTTCCGGATTCTGACCCTCGCTTGGACCTTGATCATCCCTGGATTACCGCCTGGACCTGGCCTTTTTCCTTGGATCTGATCATGCCTTGTCTGCTGCCTGCCCTGACCACGGGCCTGACTCTGGGCTCATTCCCCAAAGAACTGGCACAGATGCTTTTAAACTTAGAGGACCATTCCAGAGAAAAAAATCCATTTTAGCATGGAAATATTTTCATCTATTAGTTGACATGATCTGTGACAGCGTGTGCTCTTGCTTTTAAAGTGTATGCTGCAACATTTTAGCATGCCCGGGACCTTGGTGCATAGAGATGAGCCATAATATGGCATCCAAGCCCTACTTCCTCTGCAGCCATGATCGTGCTTATGCATGCTGTTGTACCACACAATGCCTGATTGTATGGGTCAGTCTCATGAAAATATCCCTTTTTTAGAGCTATTAGTGCTGCAGAGTCTGGTTTGCCCAATTTTGTCGTATTGAAAATTGGATCGTTGAAATCTGCCGCATTCATGACAATTAGGAACAAGTCACCTGATTAGGGTGGAGTGGGCTGGGGGAATGTTCTGTATACGGATTCTTTCTGATTCATTGCAGGCTGGACCAAGTAGCACAGGATAGTCTGAATCATTGGCCTTTCCTTTGTTTCTTCGATGAGCCACCTCGGTCATCCATCGCGTGGGGTTCATGTCCATTGGATGTGCAACCACAGTTTTCACTGGGCTGGATTGTAGGAGTGTGCATGACAAAGTTTTTTGTTTAATTTTTGTTTTGGCTTTTGTGTATTGCCATTATTAGTGCGCACTAATTCCAAATAGTGTTTGCTAAATTGTAGTGCGCACTAACTTGAAATAGTTTGTGCTATTTGAGTTAGTGTGTGCCGTTTCAATTCAGTGCATATTTTGAATTGGTGTTCAATAAGGAAAAAAGGTAAATTATGTGGGGTTTTTGTCTTTTGCTTCTTAAAACAACATGAAATGATAGAGACAATGTTGTTTCAAATGAAAGCTCATCCCTACTGGCATTATATCCTTCATTCAACACCAGCTTAACATACAAGCTAATTTTGTAGTTTGGGGTTAATGATTTCAGTAACTTGACTTGCTCTCAACAAATCCTCATGGTAAAACAGGACATCACCAATGTACCTTTGTTTCCCCATATCCACATATTCTGAGCTGATATTATACCTCTTTGCAGATTGATGCACCTCAACTTGTGGCATAGGGGACTTCTAAAGATGAATCAGGCTTTATATTCCCTCTATCAGGGATTAAACAATAGGACATGAATGGGCCTTGTAACACCATATTTTATACCATCAGCATAGGTCCATTTGTCAGATATAAGACAGGATCTTATGTAATAACTTATTCCAGGATGCTCTTGAAGCCGACAAGCAGAGTCGGGCCGCAGCTTAATTTTTCAAGGGCTAGGGTGGAAGGAAGTGAGAATTGTGATGAATGGAGCCAGCCTCTTGGGGAGGGGCTGTCTTTCTCCCACAAGTGGCAGGGACCTTCTTGTGGGAGAGATGCTTTGGGGCACACAGGATAAAGCAGTGCCATGTCAGGCCAGTGGAAGGACGGCCTGATGTGGCACCTGGGGGGTGCCATGGGAAGCTGACTGGTGTGAGTTGGGCTCCGCCATGCCTGAAGGGGAGGTACCCTAGTATGAACATGGTGGTGTCCCCAGGGACTTAGAAGAATACTGCCAGGAATTGTTTTGAGTATTAGACATGCACTGAATACATGGCTGCTTTAAGGCTCAATCTTATTTATAGTTTTGCCAGATCAGATTAATATAAAAAATTTGAATATGGTATGCGGTTAGGATTATTATGGCTGTGTGGAAGTTTTGGGGAGTGGGATATGTAGGTCAGATATTAAACAGGGAAATGGGGTGATTTTAGAAAATTAGGAGATGGGCTATGGGTTTTAGGTTTATGCATAGGCATTGATATAGTTTATCTGAGTCTTGTTACATATGTAGATGTTTTTTATTTTTAATATTGAGGTTTGCTATTGTTTTAAAAGTCTATTATTTATGATGTATGTTTTTATTTTATTACTTATATTTTCTCAGAATTTGTACATCATTTTGAGCTAATTCTGAAAAACAGTATACAAATCAAAATGAAATTTAGCAAAAATCCAGCCTAGCTGAACCTATGGTAGGCTGGCTGTCCTTGGAATTTCAGACTGTCCAGCTCACCCACGTGGGCATTTGGAAATGACTGATTGATTGCTGGCTCAGGTATGGAGAACTGCAGTAATTAGCAAGTAAAGTTGCAGCTCTATATTGCCTCTGCATTTGCACTTTCTTCAGGGACCTATCTGGAAGCAGTTAGCTCTTCCCACCTATCCTGACATCATCTGCTAGACAGGCTGGCTCATTAAAGCAACCTTCTAGTGTTTGAGGCAGGATCTCTGCTGGCTTAGCGGGCAGTTAATTTAGCCAGGTTAATTGCTTTTTGGTCTCTGTTATACCTTTTAAAACTAGGCCAAGACCATTAGGGCCTTAAGAATCTAGCCACCTCTTGTACAGGCGACCAGGCCTTGTTTATCCTAATCTTATTTGTAACAAAAATTTTGAGTTAGAATCTTTTATAGCAATTAAAGTTGGTTTAATTAATGTTTGTTTAGAAATAATCTTATTCTGAGTGTTTGGCAATAATAGTCAAGTTGTTCTTAAAGAAGGGGAAGCAGGTCAAGATTTACAATTAGGCGCCCAAAGGCAAACAAACCAGGGTAGGGGAATTTTCCCCTGGAAATCAAAGAACAATGGGGGGAGTTCCAGTTTTCAGGGGCATTCAGAATTTGATGCCCAAGGCATGTTCTATTGTGTGGGCGTGGAAACTTGTACCAAGCTGGAGTTGGAACAGCCTGCAGGATGGAGCCCTGTAAGTCCCCACTGTTGGCTGGTGGAGTTAGGAGAGGCAGAGGCCCTACTGGAGATTCGCCTTTACCAGCCCACATTCCCCTCTGGTTGAGCTTTTGGGTGCCAGGGCCTAGGCAGGTCTTAAGTGGGGGCTTCTGATGATGATCTGAAGATCCGAGGCTGCAGCTGGGACGTGCAGGCGAAGTCAAAGGCAAACTTGGATCAATGGCAGGCAGTGTTCAAGGAGGTCCAGTAGTCAGGCAATGGTCGGTGGCAGGCGGCAGTGAAGAGACATCCAGGAAGCAAGCCGAGGTTAACATCGGGTATACATCCAAGGGAAGGTGGGACGGATAGGCAAGACAGGGAGACGAGGAGCCACACAGGAGGCAAGGAACACAGAAGAAATGAAGACTGACCACAGTAACTGATGGAGGAGACGAAGACCACAAGAACCAAGGACAGGGTACTGGAACTGAAGACAGGAATGAAGACCAGGAACTGAAGACAGGAAGCACTGAGGCAACTCACTGTATGAGGCTGTAGGGAGACCTGTTGCTGAGGCACTGGAGGAGCATTTGCAGAGGCCTTTTATAGGCCTGAAGAGTGATGTTATTAAAGGACACTTCCAGGCTTTTCCTACTGCTGGCCCTTTAAAACTGAAGAGGTCAGGCGTGTGCGCACCCTAGGAGGAGCAGGTCCAAGCAGCGTCCTTCCGCAGGAATCTACATCGGCATCCTGCCGCATTGCAGTGCGGCATCTTGGTGCATTGGAGAGAAGGCAGCTCAGCAGCATTGGGGGATATCGACTGAGGCTCAACCTGAAATGTAAGTGCGGTGGTTCGCGGGTACCCCCGCGGCCTGCCAAATGCAACCTATGTCTGCAAGTAGGTTGTATCCACAGACTTTAACCTGAATTTTCAAACCAACTTATGTGCATTTCAAAAGTCCGCTTTGATCATTTGTGAGTTGTCATGGTAGGCACGAGCACATATGCGCAAAAGGTTATGCCTGTCTGATCCTGAGCAGGCATAAGTTTGTTGGTATGTTTCTGCACATACTTTTGAAAGTTGAAAGTATGAGCGTACATGCTTTGCTCTCCCGGAATGGCACTTTCTGGTGCAGGTAAAAGTACATGGGAAATGTTTTGCACGTACTTTTACATGCACATAACCCCCAAATTGATTAACAAAGTTTTATGCAGGTAAGTCGCTTTGAAAATTGGGTCCAAAATGGGGAAAAACTCTCCAGCCTTTAAGTGACTTGTGCAAGTGAGTAGAGCTCCTTCGACCTGCTAGAAAATGTCTCCGTTGTCAGCAGTGGGCATTGCTGCTTTGGCAGGCGGCTGATATCACTTGCTCAGGGGGGACAGAGATAGCAGTTAGTCACCACCTAAAGCAGCAGTGGCCGCTGCTGTCTGCAGAGACTTATTTTCCAGCAAGTTGAAGGCTCTCAAAGCAAGGAGAAAATTTCTGCAAATGGGCTTTGCTTCTGTGCCATCAGCTGCTCTCAGTGGCTGACCAGAAGCAAAGTCGCCCATTGAGTGCTGCTTCAAAAACTTAGTTGATAGTCTTCATGCTGACAAGCTATGGAGGAAGGAAACAATCTTGAATTATACAAGTCTGTCTGTATTGTGATTGTTCATTTCACCCTAGTATTGTGGTATCTCAAACACCATCCTAGCTACATGTAGCCCGGATACAAGCCTTTAAAAGCACCCAAGAGGTTTGACAGTAACTGAAAATCATAGACAACAATGCAAAGACTGGGGATTTAAAAATTAGTAAGGCAGCCTGAAATATTCTTTCCTGATTTCTACAGACACCAAATGAATTTCAGTTTCAGAGCAGGAAAGGGCAGCCTTCCTGAAGGAGAAACGCTAGCCAATCAAAAGGCACCAGTCCATGACAGATGGGGATGCTTTAGAAGCTGACCAATCAGAAAGTGGTTTACAAATGGCATCATCCTGCACGGGGAACATTGATGGTGTCTTTCCTCTCTGTCTGCACTGCCTCTCATGTCTAAAGCTCCCAGCTGTTAGAATTTTAAAAAATATAAATCTCTTATCTGTAACCCAGGGATCGTATTTCTCCAGCACCATTCACCACCTCCTTTTGGATGGGAAGGACAGGTCAGTGCTTTCTAGAGGAAGCTAACTGCAGGTTGCCTTTATTTCTAAGGAATGTGAGAGCTGGATAGGAGAAGGAGGGAGTGGGGGGAGGCAGTGGTTTGGACACTGTGAATGCTGTTAACTCTTTGAGATGGAGATTTTGGTGCATTGATTGTAACCCCTGGATAACCCTAGACCCTGGAAAGTAGTATGCCCTTTTATTTCTCTGTCTGCGTGTCTGCAAGATGCTAGCAAGGATGCCTTAAAGCCAGGGAGGACTGGAAGCTGCAAGTCTGATGAAAAAGGATAAGAGATATTTATAGTTCAGGAGAGATTATCATAAATTTTTCTATTAACCCTTTCTAAAAGCTGAGTTCTAGAGGACCAGACTAAGATTCACAGATAAGAGAGAGCATACATTTTTAACTGCTGGTTGATGTTACATTTTTTTGATTAAAAACCTCTTTTGTGCTTGTGTTTACAGACTCTGGCATTTGTACAATAAATAGCGGGAGATGAGGGGGCAATCTGTTTTACACCCATCGTCATTTCAGCTCATGTTACTAAAATGGGTCAAGCACTGGTCCTCCAGCTAGCACATTCACCATGCTGCTCTGAAGTCGTGATTGCAGTAAATATATCGTAAACATCTGGCCCTGTTTACATAGTAAAAAATGGAGGAAATCAAATGATTGAAAATATATAAAAACATGGCTGTTCTATAAGTATTGAGGGCATTCTGCATCATGCATCTTTGATCCTTAGGCCAAAAATCTTTCAGTAGAAAAGGTTTCTGGGCTAAGGTGTGTGTTTAATTCTCGTCCCATGCAAATCTGCACACATGACCATTAAATCTGCCCTGGCTACACAGTCAGTCTCCACCTGTATATTCTTAGAATTTGGTGAAGAGGAAATACATTTTGTTTATGGTGTAAGAAAATAAAATTGCATACAAGTTAGTTTTTGGAAACTACTTTAAAAATATAGTGCATTTTTTGAACAATGTAATGCCCAAACATAAGTGCTACAGGCCTTATCTTATGCAAGTGGTATAGGTATGCTCAGGGAAACATTGTACCTGGGTTATGTTGCTGAGTTGTTTCTTTTAGTGTATACTGTTAGTTAGTACTCTGTTTGCCAAGCAATGTTGATAAATGAAAAATCCTCTTCCAGTATGCCCATGCAGACAAGCTGTGCTAAGGATCAGCGTTAGAGTTCTGATAGGTTCTCTCTAAGCTGGTGTATGTGACTCTAGTAGAGTTTTGTCAGTAGGAGGGTGGGGCATCATCACAGAATCGGTATTTTGTGCATCTTGGAGCACACCGGTGACATTCGGTATGGAGAGCTGTAATAATATGCCAATAACGCTGCAGCCAGTTATTACACCCAAATGCTTGTGTGGACTGTTAATTTATGACCTCAGGGGAGCAGGAAGAGATGTACATAACATGGCTACCAATATTATGTACAGATACATAATTTTATAGTAAATTAGGTGTAGTGTATATTATTTCTGTCCCCTCTTCTTACAGGGCCTATGTACTAAGCATTTTCTCCATAGATGCAAAATGGGAGAGAACCTTCAGTACATCTGGTTTGCAGAGAAGCAGTACTAAACTTTATTCTTGTTCCTCCACATACCTTAAAAAAGAAACATGAAAGGAAGGGGATTAAAATATACAGAATGTGCAATTTTTATACATGTATTTACAACTGATTTTTTGGATCTGTTAAGGTGAATGTGTGTAGCACTAGGGCTGAACACTTTAAATAACTATGGCCTGGATTTATCAAAATGCGGTAAGTACCGCATGAGATAGCAAAGGGGCGTGTTTTATGCTAATATAGTATTTATCACAATTTGCGATAATTACCTGTGCAAAGAGCTAAGTTAGTGCACATTGCGATACCATTTCAGATTCTGCGATAAGTGCCAAACCTGATGTATTTCCTGCATTCAACCACAGGGAGGGAGAGAGAGAGAGAGAGAGAGAGAGACTGGCCATAATATCATGGCCCATAGGCAGGTATTTGTATCCCTTGGGTAGGCCCACCTAGTAACTCACTCCAAGATGAGATTTGGGCAATGTTCTCTCAACCTAGCTTGATGGACTCTCTACCTGGGTAACATCAAGCTAGGTTGAGAGAACATTGCCCAAATCTCATCTTGGAGTGAGTTTCCTCACTCCGAAGGCCAGCTAATCTTCACAAGAGACCACTGTTCTGTTTGTAGGTGTCACGTAGCATGTCAAAGTGGCCCCTAACCCCCTACACATTTACCTAATCCCCACCTCGAGTTACTAGGTGGGCCTACCCTAGGGATACAAATACCTGCCTATGGGCCATGATATTATGGCCACTCTCTCTCTCTCTCTCTCTCTCTCTCTCTCTCTCTCTCTCTCTCTCTCTCTCTCTCTCTCTCTCTCTCTCTCTCTCTCTCTCTCTCTCTCTCTCTCTCAACGCCTTGTAGTGGTGCAGAGTAATAGCAATGTCATTTGAGGAGGCGTATCCCTGATGCAGAAAGTTCTAGAAACACAGACCTTTATCATTAGGGCTTGTTTGAATGCATTGTTCAAATCTATGCCAGTTCTGCCCATGCATGATGGCCCTCGCTAATTAAAGACATAAGTCGAAGGAAATGCAAGGAGAAAATTTGGATTTGAGTATTGCTAACTGACATCCAAACATATATATACTGGACTTTCTTCCATGACACAGTGCATTATATTGTATTAAGTGAAATTCTTGATCTCATAAACTTTCATTGAGAAGTGCAAATTAACAAGCACTGGAGAAAATCCTAGTGGGTCGGAGCCAAGTAGCTCCTGAACCAACCTGAATATCTTTGATACAAAGGGAGAAAAAGTGTGGCAGGTGCCTAGTCACCTGGTTTAGAGGTTTTGCGGAATGCAGGTTATAGGGAACAATGAATTCTGGTTGTACTGAATCAAGTTAGACTGGATCACTAGGTAGCCTGACAAACTTGCAGTTAGCCCATGTTGCTGCTGTAGCTCGGAAGTGCTGTCATAGACAGGACCCATGAGTGCCCTGCCATTGAGTGGCTGGTGAAGGATACAGAATCCAGGACATCCCATTTTGGAAACACGCTCAGACTCTGCCAGGTGGTGAGTCTTCGAGAAGGACTTTGTTGTACCTCCCTGTATACTTTGTTTTGGTACAAATGGAAGGTTTTCTTATATTTCTTACAGTTGTGTTCCATGAACAGGCACTCAATGAAGCCGACTGCGCAGGTTTTCATCCATAGACTGACATGACCACTACAGCTTGATGAGCAGGCAGGGTCTCATCGCTGTGAGCAATTACCTTTCAAATGGTGAGTACTTCTACTATTGCAATGATGCCAAAGTTCAAGGACAGAATTAAGGACATCTGGCTAAATTTAGCTGGATAACTACTTCTGCGGGCACCAGGACCAGACCTCAGGGCTGGGACCAGGATCAGGCCTAGACATTGGTGCCAGGACCAGCCTCAGGACCCTGCCCAGGCCTTAGCATCAGGACCAGGCCTCAGGGTCAGACCCTGGCATCAGGACCAGGCCTCAGAGCTAGCCCCAGTGCCAGGCTTAGATCTTTATGCTGGGACCAGGCTTCAAGGCAGGTGCTAGGCCATGCCTGAGACTTAGCAATGGGACCAGGCTTCTGCACCATGCTCCAGCGCCAGTCCTATGCCTTAGGACCAAAGACAAGCTTGGCACCAGGCCTGGGCCTAGTCCTTGGTGCCAGATTGGTGCCAAGGCCTGATCCTGTCAGAGGCAAATTTTTTAAATTAAAATGCAATAAATACAACATTTTAGGGTATTTTTAAATATCTTCATAGTAGGCTTTTTCAGTGTGTTCCATTCAGAATGAGAAGAAAATGGCCTTTTTCTTTGCATTTTTTTGTATTTGATAAAAATGAATGCATATCCCTATGATATACTACCTTCTCCAATTACTCACGAGGCAGTTCATACCAGTAAAATCATAGGATAGGCAGAAAACACAAAAATCATAACCTGCTCTAAATCAGCCCCATCATTTGCTCAGATTTTTGTTAATGTAATTTTCTGTGATCACTGTCACAGGGGACCACGGTAGAGGAGAAGAACATCGGGCGCAGCCAGCAGCTGCAGTTGCTCAGCGTGCTGCAGTGGATTCTTACATTTCTTTTATTAGGTAAGCGGTGTCACAGAAGGGCTGCAGTGATGTGCAAGCTTTATTGTACAAGGTGAACAATTATTAATCATCAGATGTTGCATGTCAGATTAGTTCTTTGTGTGTGTGTGTGTGTGTGCTGCACGTCTTGATGAAGCATTTAAAGATGGTTCAAAGTACTAGGCAAGTAATTGTATTCTAGATAGTTCAGTATTTTAGATAGTTCAGATGGCAGTTTGTCATTCTCTCCTTTTCTGATGTGATTTTTCATTCATTCCTAAACTTGTGTTAAGAGTACAGTTTTTTTATAAATCATTTACATGTATGTAGATAAAAGAACAATGAGCGTTCTTTTGCCTACATTTTTGTGGTGGCATTTCCAGGGTGGGGTTAGGCCAGAAGCGACAAAAAGTGCATAGCTTTGTGTTTTCAAAACTGCTCACATTGAGGGTAACTTTGAAACAACTGTGCGAGGCAGCATATGTGCGAAGATTTACAATAGTATTTTATAACCTATGCATATCATAAAATAAGCATGTTTTTAACCCTGAACATATGCACACAGTATGCTTGCGCACAAATACATGCAATGCATTGAAAATGAGTATTTCGAGGCATTGAACGTGAGCACTTTTTCTACCTATTCGCATGCATATTTTATGCATGAAAATCAACTAGGGCGTACATAAAACCCAATTTATATAAATAAGTCAGCATATTTTAAAATATGTATGCGTAATTAAAATTAACCAGTTTAGCAATTACCCCTATTCGTCCCAGTCCTTCTGCAGCTCGAGACCCACCTGCTTCTTCAGCTGAACTCCCCACAGTCCTCCCACCCAGCCATTAATATGCAATAAGCAAGTCTTAATATCAATTATGACAGATAATTAGCAGGTAAATTACCAAACAAGTAAATTACCAAACAAGTTTCTTTTAAAATAGCAACTTACATGCATAACTGCTGGCTCCGCCCAGACTGCCCCTTTTTACACATCTGTACGTGTGTTGCGGCTCCGGGTCGGCCCCGGCCGCTCCACTCACCTCTGCGGGGTTCCGCTCCTTCCCAGCCCTCCCCGGGCCTCCGGGGGCCCGTACCGCCACGCTCCCGGCGTCCCCACGCAGCGCCCGGGCCTGCCTCAGCTTCCTCCGTGCTGCTTCCGCGCCGCCGGAGCAGCCGGCGTCCTGCCGCGGCTGGCTCCGCCCCCTAGGGGCACGCGCGCGTCTCGGCCCGAGATTTAAAGGGCCAGGCGCGGGGAACCTGCCTCCTCCCTCCAGTGACGTCAGACGTGACTGGGCTACTTAAGCCCTGCAGTCCCTCTCCTCAGGGCCTTGCAACAAGGTTCCCAGGTTCGTCCTCCTCCCAGTTGCTGTGTTCCTGCTCGTCGCTTGATCTTCTGGTTCTCGACTTTGGATTGGCTTGTGGTTCTTCCTGGTTCCTGACTTCAGTTTGGCTTCGGTGATCTTCTGGTTCTTGACTCGGTCTGGCTTACGGTACTCCTCTGGCTCTTGACTCGGACAGGCTGACGAGGATCCTCTGGCTCTGGACTCGGACTGGCTGACGACGATCCTCCGGTACCTGACCCTGGCCTGGTGAGCAACGACTCCGTCGGTAGAGATCTCCTAAGTCCCAGCGGCCGGGTTCCTACGGGCTCCTCCCGGGGGGACACCGGCTTCCAGGGTGAATCTCCTAAGTCCCAGCGGCCGGACTCTTATGAGCTCCTCTCGGGGGAGTACCGGCTTCCAGGGCGAAGATCCTCTTCCACCAGGTCAGCCTCTTCTCCTGGCCCTTGGTCGCATAGGGCCCTTCGTGTCTTCCTCTCAGCTGTCCGCGAGCCCGCCTTCGCCGCCTCCCGGTTGGAACCGGTGTCACAACCTCTCTAAGGCATTCCATCTTCTGGTTCCGATCGGCCCAAGGGTCCACGAAGCTAACAGATTGTGTGCGAAACAAAGCATTAGGGTAGATTTTATAAATTTGCGCGAGCGCGTACTTTTGTTCGTGCACCAGGCGTGAACAAAAGTACGCTGGATTTTATAAGATACACGCGTAGCCGTGCATATCTTATAAAATCCGGGTCTGCGCGCGCAAGGGGGTGCAAATTTGTGCAACTTGCGCGCGCCAAGCCCGGCGCGCGCTGCCTGTTCCCTCCAAGGCCGCTCCGAAATCGGAGCGGCCTCAGAGGGAACTTTCTTTCCACCCCCCCGCACCTTCCCCTCCCTTCCCCTACCTAACCCACCCCCCCGGCCCTATCTAAACCGCCCCCCCTACCTTTGTTGGCAGATTTACGCCTGCCAGCGGGCTGCTGGCACGCCATCACCCGACCCGGGGGCTGGTCCTGAGGCCTTGACCATGCCCCCGGGCCAGCGCCACGCCCCCGGTCCCGCCCGAACCGCCCCTGACCCCGGACACGCCCCCTCCCCGCCCCTTTTACGAAGCCCCGGGATTTACGCGCGCAGGGCATTTAAATTCAGGCCCATTGCGTACTTTTGATTTTTATAAAATATCAATTATGTGAGTATAAGCTTCTTGCGCGTACATGTAAATATAGGCGGTTATGTGAGTACAGCCGCCTGATATGCTAATTTTTACATGCAGAACTCTTTGAAAATTCATCCCATTGACTTTGCCAAAAAATGTATCCACAGAAAAAGCAGGTGCAGAATTCTGCATTTATTTTTTCTTTGGACAGTTTTCAAAAGGAAAGTGCACACATATATTCCTCTGAGAAATGGTGCTCAGTCCATGGATGCAAGTACCTGTGGGCTTTGCACCTGCCCACACCATTTTTAAAATTGTTCCCTCAAAGTTGTTGAAAATCTCCCCCAGTTAGCCACTCACACGATTATTAATCTGTATAAATGTGAGTGCCACCTTGCTGAACCCTAACAGAATCACATGCTGGCATTGCAGAGATGCAGAAAAAGCATTAATGTAGCAGAAGGGGATGAAGAATGTACTCGGGAAAGGAGATTTCTCAAAACAGGCTGTGGCCCTAATTAAAAAAATGAATCGTACCTTTTTAATTCCAGGAAAGTGTAAAAAGTTAAGAAATAAAAGAACTGAGTCAAAAAAAATAGAAAGGAGATCCAGGCATAAGAACTAGAAAAGATGCAGTGGAGCTGAGAAGCAGGCAAGTATGTATTATGAGGAATCTAAACCAAATGTGGTCCCCTGAAAGTTATGTGTAGGATCTCGCTCCTTGACATAGTGTGATTTCTGCTCCAGAAGTGGTGGAGAAATGCTTCAGGAACGAGAGGAAGGGGAACCATTTTGAAATTTGAAAATTTTTATTAACACACAAGATCACTTCCAACACTGTGTAGTCATAACATTTGTAAGACAAACAATGATACAACTGTACCAGAAGAAACAAATGAATAGTCATCTCGAAATCGTCTCAACATCTTTTCTTTTCCCCCATTACTCTCCCCCTACAGCCTAAGCCCCAAATCTTCCCCCATACTAGAATTATCCAATGTCATACTCCCAATACGTCTTTAACCACATGCTAATCAGCCCATCATCAAATTTCCACTTCACATTCTGCTGCCACATTTTCTCATGTTTGGCAGTTTGTTTCCTCTTCATAGCCGTAAGTTTACTTATATAATACATCTTATCTAATCTTTGAATGATTCCTTGTAAAGAAAGAGTTTCAGACTTTCTCCAAAAGTATGATATTTCTCCCCTGGCCACCATAGCCGCTTGTTGAGAAATATACAAGACAGTATCACTCTCCTCCATGACTGGTACATTCAAAAGGAAGAACAACGGGTCCCTAGGTACCGTTGATCTCGATGTCTGGAAAATTAATCTCCCAACATCGTCCCACATAAGGGCAACTTTTGGGCAGTCCCACAATCTCTCCAGCACTTATCATTCAGAGTGGGAAAGAGGGAGTGAAGCCTGACAGGTGTTAAATACCATCGAAATAGTACCTTATAGCCGTTTTCCACAGTTGAAGCAGAAATAGAGCCCCTTTTAGAATATAGAAAACACAAATCCCAAGTATTTTCCCCCAAAGATACATTCATATCCTTTTCCCATACAGATATGTGATGGCTAACATTTAAGATCCCTATTCAGTAGGCCACAAAGTCTAGATATCTCTCTGGTCACCAATTTGCCTTATCGCAAAATCCTTCAAACAAGGATTTCCCTCTCTTCAATGCCTCTAACACCTCCCCTTGTTTCATGAAATGATGCACCTGAAGATAGAAATAATGATCTGCCTGCGAAAGACCAAATGTTGTTTTTATCGACTAGAAATCTAGCACCTGCTTGCCGTCCCACATTTGTTCTAACCTATTACACCCCTTCTCCTTCCAGTTCTTTGAAGTTGCAGACATCCAAACCTGGGAGGAATTGTTTTTAAAACACAAAGATGTTCTGTGGAGTAATTCTTGTCCCCCAATAAACATGCCTTCCACCTGTCCCAAATTTTTAGCGTCTACTCTGTGCTCGGGGACACCTCAGTAGGCAGCATTCTCGTCTTTCCAGGAAACCAGACTAGAGCATCTGGTGGTATATGTAGCATAGATTAAGAACATAAGAAATTGCCATGCTGGGTTAGACCAAGGGTCCATCAAGCCCAGCATCCTGTTTCCAACAGAGGCCAAACCAGGCCACAAGAACTTGGCAAGTACCCAAACACCAAGAAGATCCCATGCTACTGATGCCAGTAATAGTAGAGGCCATTCCCTAAGTCAACTTTATTAATAGCAGTTAATGGACTTCTTCTCCAAGAACTTATCCAAACCTTTTTTGAACCCAGCTACACTAACTGCACTAACCACATCCTCTGGCAACAAATTCCAGAGGTTAATTGTGCGTTGAATGAAAAAGAATTTTCTCTGATTTGTCTTAAATGTGCTACTTGCTAACTTCATGGAGTGCCCCCTAGTTCTTCTGTTATCCGAAAGTGTAAATAACTGATTCACATCATCTCGTTTAATGCCTCTCATGATTTTAAAGACCTCTATCATATCTCCCCTCAGCCGTCTGTTCTCCAAGCTGAACAGCCCTAACCTCTTCAGCCTTGCCTCATAGGGGAGTTGTTCCATTCCCTATGAGGAAAGGCGCTATCCACCTTTTATTCCCCACTCCCCTCTGCCATTCTAAAATAATTTTTATTTAAGCTGCAACATAGTACCACAATAAACAAGAAACTCCCAGTCCCCCCCCCCCCCCCTATTTTTAAGCACGTTCATCACTTTACTGCTCACCCTCAGCGGTCTTCTTATCCATATGAAATGAAATAATTTGCATTGCCAAAGCACAAAGCAAGCTTCCGATATAAATACTGGGATAGTGTGAAAGAAATAGCTAAGCCTAGGTAGAATATTCATTTTTATAGCGGCCATTCTACCCAACCTGGACAGGTCTCTCCTGTCTCACCTCTGAAGGTCCCTTCTATGTTCTTCCACAAAGAATCATTAATCAAGTTAAATAACCCTTCTAGAATAGTACCAATTTTACCCCTAAATATTTCACTTCTGACTTTGCTATTTTAGAAGGAAACTTCTTTTTAATGATTCCCATTTGCTCGTCCAAAAGAGCAATATTCAACAGTTCTGATTTTTCTGCATTTACTTTATAATCTGAGACCTCACTAAACTTTACCTGCTCCTACATCAAAGGTGGTAATGATTCCTCTGGATTAACAACTGTAAAGAGCACGTCATCCGTAAACATAAACATCTTGTGTTCCTGATCTCCCATCTTCAACTCCTGGACTTCACCTATCCTGCAAATTCTAGCTGCTAGAGGTTCCAAATAGAGCGCAAATAATAAGGGGTAGAGCAGGCACAAAAAATTGTTCAGTGTCCTTCAGATCATTGCTAATGATATCCATAGCTAGATACATGTGAATTATCCTGATGCAGCTATGCAAAACATATTGACCATTCAAATTTGTCTCTTGAGATAGGATCCTGTAGAAGATCTCTCATAGTTTACTATCTCAAGAGACAAATTTGAAAGTGTAGGTTCCCTCTGCAAGACCTATTCTCTAGATCTTCAACCCATTCTTTTAGTAAAAGATTATCTTCCTTCAGCAGTCTCTTCTCTTGCTGGGCACTCTCCCATACAGCCTCCTGCTCATCCAGTCTTATTTCTGTGGCGTCTATACGATCTCCCAGCTCTGCACATTCCCTCCGTAGATCTCCTACTATGGAGCTGATTTCTTTTTCCAAATAGCTCATATTGTTTCTGAGCTCTATAAACCAATTTTCATCGAGAGATCGGCTCAGCTGCCTGTTTCACAGATGTTGCTGCAGGGTCTGCATGATCATCATCACAGCCTGCCTCCTCATTGCCACTTTCTCCTTCCATTGGCTCGCTGATTTTTTTTCACCCCACCGGATTCGAATGAAAAGTGTTTCAAATTGATCTTTTTTTTTTTTTGCGCATCAATATCACAGGGCTGACTGGAGTTAAATCTCCTGATTTGAGGAGTGATAAGTAGCTTGATTACCGTGTTATTGGAGGGTTTCAGCTGGTTAGGGTAGCGAACTTAGCCTTCAGACGGCCATTCCCTCTCGTGATGTCACTTCCTCTGTGTACCATATTGGTACATCTGACAGTGCCAAATACTGTGATATAACAGCCAATGATCCTACTTGTAGTTAGCTGGCAAAAATAACATAAATTGAAAGAAAGCTGCCAATATGTAAAGTTTGCAGCCATTTTTAATCCCTTTACTTTGTTGGTAACTCCCTGTAGGTCAGGAGCACTGGAGTCTTCCTGATATTTGTGGGCACCATCACATGTAGCAGAATCTGAAATTCTCTACCTCTTCCCCCCACTATTTTCAGGTGAGCGAAGCCTGAAAAGGTATTGACAGCTCCAGAAGTGCAGGTGTGTGCACAGAAAACATGGTCAGTTCTGTTCATTTCTTTTGTTTTTAGTTCATTTTTCTCGAAATATTTTTTTCTTTGGATTTTTCAAGTTATTTGGTTTTGGCAACTTGTGCACGCAAATTGCAATTTATGCATGCAAGCTGCCGAAAATGAATAACCTGCGCATTTTTTAAAAATGTTTTTAAGTTGCATTTTTTTAGTGATTCAGTCTAAAATGATTTTTCTATGCGACATGCACAGATTTTCTCAGCTTATCAGGCAGAGACTAGAAAGGAAATTCCCTCATCAACTATGTAAGATCTTCCCTCTAAATGGTGACATCTAGCAGCAGTTTGACAACACTTGAATATTCAAAACATAGCCAGCTATCTAAGTAAACCGAATAGGCTTATCCACAGGGGCAGTTCTATAATGAGGCAGGGTGAGGCAGCTGCTTCACGCGGCAAACTTTGGAAGTGACGAAAACTGATCCCCCAAACTCTCCTAGTGGCCGCCTCACTCTGCCACCAAAACAACAAAGGACCTGTGGGATAGTCCTGGGGGAATTCCCCACTCCTGCTCAGCAGAATCAATTCTGCGCAGAAAATGGCAAAGATGGAGGAAACCCTGGCAATACCACGAGCGGAGCACGTCCCATTCATGGCAAAGATGAAGACCCCAGCATGCCAAGAGCAGAGTATGTCCTGCTCGCGGTGGAGATGAAGGCCCCGGTGAGAGTGCGTGTGTGTAGAGGGGATGTGTGTGTGTGTATTGAGAAAGATTGCAAGTTGGGGGGGGGGGGGGTGAGAGCATATGTGGGGGGGCACAGAGGGTCGGCAGAAGGGGGCGCCATCTCATCCCTTGCCTCAGGCAGCAGATCGCCTTGAGCTGCCCCTGTTTATGCAGCTAGATTAGATGAGATATTCGGCTGCACAGCTATGTTACTTAGCTGGATAACTGTTACTAAATTCCTATACCTTTATTATAAATCCTACTGCAGTGTATATGCCTTAGGCATCCCCACCTAAAACCTAGATCTAGAAACCAAAGTAAAGCAACAAAGTGTAACATTTATACAGTTTCCAGATTGAAATCCCTCTGCTGCCTTGGCTCTGAGCATGCTGGGGAGGACAGTGATTGAGTAATAATTATGATTCCTGCTCCATGTCTGCTCCCTGTCTGCTGGATACTCCTCCCCCACCCCAGGTCACAGGGCACTCTACTCAGATCCTCCTTTGATTTCACATGGAACCTGCTGCAAAATATTGATTTATTTATTACATTTTGAAGTCACCTATTCTGTAAAAAGACCATAGGTAGAGTACAATAAGGGTGTGTGCGCCAATCTTTACAGATTAATCTTATCATTCAGTATATCAAAGAATCTGGATTTTCCCCTTTGTCCAGCCTGCAGATTATCTGCACAGCTCTGGAGCCAAGCTCTGCTTTCTTCTTGGGATGATGAGATTATACTATCCTGCTTGCAGTATTTCATCACTGTATGCATAGAAACTGCAATGCTCCCTTTTTCTTGTTTTGGAACTGTCAGTAGCCAGATTTCTTTTTACCCTAGAAGTCTGCGTGTATATATATTTCTGAGGTAATGTAATTACAAGTGTTTTGTCATCCTGTTCAGATGAAAGGTGCTTATATAAGTGTGAAATATTATTAGCCTATAATACTTGATTATTATTTTCTTTTTATATCTGTACATAGAGAGGGAGATTTTCAAAGGCATTTTCACAGATAGAACAGTGCTTTCCCTACAGAAATGGCTTTTCATAAAATTGTGGCTATCTAGTAAGCATGTCACAAAGAGTGGTGGACCATTGGCAATATAGAGTGCAATAATAGTAATTCCACTGAACATCAATTTCAAGGCCTCTTCACAACTATTACAGCTAGCAGTACCGGCTTAGTAAGCCTTCAGCTTGCTTTACATTTAATCATATATCTTGACCCTTTAATTATGGAAGTACTATTATATTCTCCATTGTCATAAAGTAAAGTTGCACACGTGTGTCCTGTGTGCATGTACATTTATCCGGATTGAGTAGAGGCATTCCTGGGGATAGAACTGGGGAGGGGTAGGGACTTCCATGCCTACGTTTGAATTTCAGAACATATGAATGCTAATTTCCTTGAAAAGTTCCTGTGCCCGGATTAACAGATGCAGTTGTATGCAGGTAGTTTTGGTATAAGTTTACTTTGAAAATTTGGTGTAACTTAACGGGCGGATTTTAAAAGCCCTGCTCGCGTAAATCCGCCCGGATTTACGCGAGCAGGGCCTTGCGCACCGGCGCGCCTATTTTCCATAGGCCGACGGCGCGCGCAGAGCCCCGGGACGTGCGTAGGTCCCGGGGTTTTTGGAAGGGGGCGTGTCGGGGGCGGGACCCGATGACAGCATTTCGGGGGTGGGACTGGGGGCGTGGCGCCGGCCCGGGGGCGTGGTCCAGGCCTTCGGACCAGCCCCCGGGTTGGAGCACGGCGCGCCAGCAGCCGCTGGTGCGCATAGATTTACGTCTGCTTCTCGCAGGCGTAAATCTACGGACAAGGGTAAGGGGGAGGGTTTAGATAGGGCCGGGGGGGGTGGGTTAGGTAGAGGAAGGTGAGGGGAGGGCAAAAGAGAGTTCCCTCCGAGGCCGCTCCGATTTCAGAGCGGCCTCGGAGGGAACGGAGACAGGCTGCGCGGCTCGGCGCGCGCCGGCTGCCCAAAATCGGCAGCCTTGCGCGCGCCGATCCAGGATTTTAGAAGATACGCGCGGTTATGCGCGTATCTTATAAAATCCAACGTACTTTTGTTTGCGCCTGGTGCGCAAACAAAAGTACGCGAACGCTCTTTTTTTAAAAATCTACTCCTATGTGTATATTTGCCAGCTTTCTTATGTGGGCTGTTAAAAAATTCCCCCTAAAATCTTATATTAGGTTTATTTTCTTTAAAAAGGACCAAGCTGTGTTTTTCTGGTTACCTGTCTCCTATTCACATGCCTGTGGCCGCTGCTCGTTCTGTACTGCATATGGTGGATAATAGACTGGAAAACCCCTGAGAAAGGTAAGAGAGTTGTAAAGTACATTTTAATATCTACAGTTTTGGAAAGAGTTCTTTGTATGTAGAGGGAGAGTGGTAGAGAGAAACGTATACATGGTTTCATCTATACTGTTAAGAAAAGCTGTTGCAAACTCACAGAAAAAGAAGAAAATCCATTAACAGAAAAATAGATTTAAAAAGTTACAAGGTCCCTATTCAGACAGCCCGGATAGCAAAATTAGCCGGATAAACTTATTTCGCTAGCTTTAGAGGCATATGCAGTAATGTAGCTGCACTGTTGAATATAGCTGGCCATCTTTAAAGTTAACCAACTAACTCTAGCCAGCTGATTTCAGGGCAGCTCTTTGGCCTGACCAGACACAGCCGGCTAACTCAGCTCCTCCCAGTTATGCCCCAGAACGCCCCTAAATTTATCCGGCTAAACTCTAGCACCCTAACTTATTAGCCAACTCGAATTTAGGCAGATATGTGCCCAAATATTCATTTGGCCGGCTAACTTCTGATTAGTTAGTTTTGAATATGGACCTGTGTGTATGTACGTATTTTCTATATATATTATTTTTTTCATGAATTATGAAACTCTTCCCCACCTGCTGCTGCTCCCTCCAGACCATTGCAGCCGGCCGCCCAGTGCTGCCGCAGAGTTCTGTCATTGAAAGTAAGCAGGCTGACATTCCAGAGCCACTTTTTTTTTTAAATCGGTCGGTGCTGCTGGAGGATTGGGATAAAGCGTCAGGTTTCGGTGTTGGGAAGGGTAGTGGGAAGCTAAGTTATGTAGAGTGTTAGGGATTATAATTATACAATGTATTTATTTTCAATCTTTACTATTTTCTATTTATTTATTTTGTTTCTATTTTTCTTTAGTATTATTATTTTTATCTTTATAATTTGAAGTTGTGAACCGTTTTGGTCGGATACTCTCCGTGAAAATCGGTATATAAAATGTTTTAAATAAATAAATAAATAAATGTTGATTGAGGAAAAAAAATCACAAGAAGACTGTAGGTAGATCTTTTCTGAACTATTGTTAAAAAAAAAAAAAAAAAAGGAAAATTAATAGATAGGGATTTTTTTTTCCCCTAATAGTGTTCTTTCCAGTTTTATGAAACTCCTTTTCTCCTTGTGAATGGTCGCACTGCAAACTTGAGAGCCTCAAGTTGCCTGCAGCAGTAGCTGTTGCTGCCAATTGCTAGAACACACCTGCTTGTTTTTTCTGGTTTGGTTACAATTTTGTCTGTCCCTAGAGAATGAGCTGGAGTTCTCCTTGCATTTCCCCAGTGACACCCACATCTTCCCTCCGCTTTCTGTTCTAAAGAGCATACAACGTCTCTTCCAGGTGGAAGGAAATCACAGTGGATGAGCCAGTGGGCTGTTTGGAAGCACTTTAAAAATTATTTTCCCGTCAAGGTAAATATGACCTAGCTTTTTCATTCTTTTGGCACAATTCCTTTGTGTACATATTTTTCAAATTGCACTGCTGGGGGACCTACAATAAATACAGAGAAAAGAAAAACACATTCCAAAAAGTTAAGTTAACTTTAAAGGTGCAAGAATAGCCCGTCCCTGTTGGGAAGTGAGTGGTTTATGCATGCTTCTTTATATCTTTCTTTTATTAGCCAATAAAAGAAATAATTTAAATTAAAAAAAAAAGAAAAAAAAAAGAAAATGTCAGATTTCTGATAAATGATAAGTTCTGTGGAATGAAAAGCAAGACACCACACCAAGCCATGCTGATCATTCATGCCCCTTTCTGCATCATCGCATGCAATTAACTCTCGCCTTCAAATGCGTTTGGAGAATTAATGGCAGGTTTGGTTGTTCTAACAGAATTATTTATAAATATATATATATATATATAAAGGTAAACTCAAATTGGCGGTTGTCTCTTTTGAAAAACAGGAGGGTGTGCCTCGATAGTACTATAATACTTAACAGGAAAACCAGGAACCCCACACTTCTCACAAAGAGTAAAAAATCCAGTTCATATCCTCACACCAGCAACCAAAGTAGTGTGGCGGTAATTACATATATCACCAATTAGGTGAGGTAAATTGCAATCATTACTGGCAAAAAACCCGACCCGAATTACTAAAGCTATAACCATAACCTAATTGTATTATTGTGATCAATAAAACTGAATTCCATGTATGTATATTAAATCCCATAGACGGTAACTTTGAAAAAGTTGCACGGGTACACATGTACGCGCGTACGCCAGCTCGCATCCAGAGACGTGGCTGTTCTATAACATACGCACGTATATGCGTGCAATTTTAAGTGGACGCACTTACACAGTGGGGGGGATTTTAAAAGGTGGCGCGTGCCCACGCCATTGCCAGTTCCACCAGTTCACACTCAGCTCACCCAGTTAAGGGACAGCTCTTTCCCTACCCCCGCTAGTTTAATGGTCTCCATTTTCCCCGTTAGCCCCAACTCGTAAAACCCTGGTGACTAGCTGAGATGTTTTCATTGTCTTACTTCCACGCCATCCATAGCAGTAGTACAGGTATGCGGCAGGGAACCCCGGCACATGCCTGTGGGTGTAAGTATTTCCGCGCACGTTTCTTGGTCTTCCCCCAGTATGCCCATACCCCACCCCCTTTTAAAAAAAAAACGTTTGACTTGTGCGTGTAGCGTGAGGTGGGCGCGTACACAGGCGGCTTATAAAATCCGCTGCTTGCGCGCCCGCCTGACATGCGCGCCTATCTCCCGGCTTTGGCACACGGAGAGCTTTTAAAATTCACCTTTTACTTTTTAAACACAATTCAGCCACCTAAGATCAGAGGCGCCTTTTGGTCACAGAGAGCCATTTTGACCCCAATGCATAATTTTTCTGCCTGCCCAGTTGATATTTCGTTTTTATCCACCTCGTTGCTACCCCTATAGAGGCCCTTGTTTCACCGAAAGGCTTCCTCAGGAGTATTTGTTTACAGAGAAAAAGCAGGATATAATTGAACGATTCTTTTCCGCGATTAAACAACAAATACGCATCTGTAGTGGCTGCAACTGCTTACCGTCAGAGAAAAGGTTTATAGCTTCACTACTCCCGTTCCCGATGTGTATGATATAAATATATGGGCTTGCTGCCACCCCACCTTGGTAGCTGGTGTGAGGATATGAACGGGCTTTTTTTTTTTTTTACCATTTTTAAGAAGGGTAAAAAATAATTGTGGCAAGTTTAAGGGGGCATTGATGAGAGCATTAACTGCATTGTTCTAGTTCTGGTTCCAGTGTATTGAAGTTTCCATTTGTATGACTCTCTTACTCTTAACATTTTTTTCGAAACTCTTTTTTTGTATTTGTTCTTAAGTCCTCTCCCACTCTTCCCCCCCGCCCCTCATTGTATAATAAGAAGAACATCTAAGTGCATTCCGTTCAATCAGAACTGATCCGCTTCAGTGCATCTGCTGCATTATGCCACAAGAGTCACTCCTCTAGCAATGTAAGTCATATCCTAGTAAAATAAAAGCTGATCCCATATGGATTGCACAAGAAAAGATGCAATTATTATTCTTTCCTCTGCAACTCGACTTTTCTGCAGTGCTATGAATTATAAGCTGGACTTCAAAGTGCTTTATTTATCTTATTTATTTCAAAAATGCTTATTAATTGCCTTCCTGATTACATCTTTCAAAGCGATTTACAACAAAATTAAAACAGTATATCATAACCAGTAATTGAATACATTAAAACCATATATCATAAAATAATTCCCCCAAGCTGACAATGACTCTTCCCTAAAGCTAATCACTCGTCAAGCCAATGACATGAGCCATGTGTTTAATTTCTTTCGAAAACTCACTTTCTTTCTCTTCCCTAAGATCTCGTGGAAGACTATTCCACATGCCTGGGACCATAAATGAGAAATATCTATTTGCTATCTCTTGCGATCGAATCCTTTTTACCTCTGGAAGTTATAATAAATGTCTGTTAATAAATGTCAAATTCCTCCCTGTTTCATGCCATTTTAACTTAGCTCTCAAATATGGGGACACTGACCTCGCAAAATCTTAAATGCCATCAATAGTACCTTAAACTTATAGCATTCCCTCACCGGGCCCAGCAGTAATGGGGCAGCCGAAATTATTCTTGTGCTATCAGTGACAATATGCAGAGCTGTAGCTAGGCAATTTGGCACCTATGGGCAAGTGACAAACTGCATCCTTACCCATTACAAAACACATAACACCATGAATTGGGAGACTCTGTTCAGTGTTTGTACAGCAATGCCCATGGCCAGTGCAAGAGTATTAGGTGCCCTAGGAAAACTTTACAGCCTTGCACCCCCCCCCCCCGCCCCATCACACCCTCCTCACAGACAATAAAAAATTATGCATTTATAATAACAGATTTTACTTGAAAAGAACATTCAAAGCACAGTCTTATGAGATAAAAATATAATTTTCAATATGTATATTAAATTTGCATGCACTGCTGAGGTGCCAACCAGAAAACCTTGCAAAAAAAGCAAGAGATACTTGGAACCTATATGGTATTAGGCCTACTGTAATGCATCTTGGGCAGGGGCATGACCCCAGAGAGCCACTCAAACAGCAACAACCCTACCTATGAAAGGTAATACTATAAATATTACACCAGGCCTAAAATAGTATTAAACTGCCTATTAGGAAAACACAGAACAATCCAAGCTGCTATAGATCCCTATATAGAAACTACACACTAACAGAATAACTCACTTCAACCACACAGGCAAAACACAGATAGACCCTCAATATAGAATAAAGAGACCATACAGTATAAACAGAGATGTACAGACAAAAACTGAACTGGAAACTGCAACAAGCCAAATTCTATATGCACTGTAACAATGTAAAAAACAGAAATATTACCATTCCTCATAAAACAAAATTAGTAAAACCATATCAATAAAATGAAAAATTCAAAACAATTAATGAATAGAATAACATTCAATAATTAAAAACTCTTATAAAAATCTTCCAAACATCAATAAAATATTTCAAAATAGACACATCAAATAACACCCAACAATTAAAATAAGGATTTAAAAAAATTTCCATTATCCATACCTTGGAACTTTTGATTTCCAGATGCCCTGAAATTGTCATGGATTAGCAGGCAGAGAGTAACTGGGGTGATTGTGCACACACATGCTCCCTCTAATATACACACACATGCTGTCTCTCATTCTCCCACACACATGCGCATATGCTCTCCCTCATATTCCCACACACAAACTCACATGCTTTCTCTCACTCTCCCACACACAAGCTCACGTTCTCTCTCTCATTCATTTCCTAGACTTAGCAGGCTGCAGCAGTCTCCTCCTTCAGCCACCGTGGCCAAGGGAACAACTTTCAGCCACGGGGCATTGGACTACCTCCAAAGCAGCGTGGCCCCGCCAAAATTGATGGCGTTGTAAGCACTGCCTTAGTAAGTGGAAAAGCAGCGCAGCCTCTCCAGAATCAGCAGTGTTGCCAGCGGGGCCACACTGCATTTTCTTCTGCTGAGGACGCGCTGGCTGCACAGCTCTCCGTGGAGCCTTTTGCTAGTGGTGCCTACAGCTGTCACCATATTGGCCATAGGCATGCTACGGCTCTGAACATATGGGCTGTAGTATTCTGAATTTCCTGAAGCCTTTGTGTCAGTTTTGATGGAACACCCATAAACAACGTAGTACAATAATTGATGTGAGATAGTACAAGGGCATAAGCCACCGATTTCAGCAGATTCAAATTCAGATACAGTCGAAGTTGTCATACCAATTTTACCTTCAAAAAGATCTTTCGAGCTCTTTGAGAGATGTGACTATCTAATTTAAAATGTGAGTCAAGAACAGTAGCCAACGACTTAACCTTCTCTTTTGGTTCCAATTCCACTCCCTTTAATACTCTTTGAGATTTTTCCTACCCCTAACCATAATACCTCTGTCTTATTGGTATTTAGGATCAAATTACATGCCCCTACCCATTCAGCTCCTTTATGTAAGTATTGATTTATATGTAGGAAAGATCCCTCCAGATCTTGGCCCAACAGTTCATTCTGTCCTGATCTGTCCCATACCTACAGACGATCCCCGTTTCAGGTGTTGACTTCAAGGAGATGGAGGAGGGATGAGAGAAAGAAAAAGAATAAGGTAGAACATGCACATCTCACACCCTCATTCTGGAAGAAATAAGCCAAACATTCTGTTAAATGGTACAGGAAAGAATGAAAGTAGTCCTGCCTTGGATCAGAAAGGTCTCCCAATAGGAGAACATCACCCTGGTGTAGCAGGAAGTGATCCTGTAGCAAGGACCTGCTCTCCAGGTGATGTATTGTCCTCTCGCACTGAGGACAAATTTCCCAGGGCTACTGCCCAGGAGGGAAGGATTAGGCCGGCCATCATAGTTGGTGATTCGATTATTAGAAATGTAGATAGCAGGGTGGCTGGTGGACGTGAAGACCGCCTGGTAACTTGCCTGCCTGGTGCGAAGGTGGCAGACCTCACGCGTCACCTAGATAGGATTATAGACAGTGCTGGGGAGGAGCCGGTTGTCGTGGTACATGTGGGCACCAACGACATAGGAAAATGTGGGAGAGAGGTTCTGGAAGCCAAATTTAGGATTTTAGGTAGGAAGTTGAAATCCAGAACCTCCAGGGTGGCATTCTCGGAAATGCTTCCTGTTCCATGTGCAGGTCCCCAGAGGCAGGCAGAGCTCCAGAGTTTCAATGCGTGGATGAGACAATGGTGCAGGGAAGAGGGATTCAGCTTTGTAAGGAACTGGGGAAACTTTTGGGGAAAGGGGAGACTTTTCCGAAAGGATGGGCTCCACCTTAACCAGAGTGGAACCAAGCTGCTGGCACTAACTTTCAAAAAAGTGATAGAACAGCTTTTAAACCAGAACAAGGGGGAAAGCCGACAGTCACTCAGCAGTGCATGGTTCAGAGAAATGTATCCTTGAAGGATACTAATGAAACAGGAGAGTTAGGGCATCCCAATAGAGAGGTTCCATTAAATGCAAACATAGTTCATATGCCTATATGTAAAAAATCACCAAAGCTAATGAGTTCCGAATTATCCCAAACAACTGAAAAGCAGGTTGTTAAAACAAGCAAAAACCACACTTTAAAATGTCTGTATGCCAGAAGTCTAAGAAGTAAGATGGGGGAGTTAGAGTGTATAGCAGCAAATGATGAGATTGACATAATTGGCATCACAGAGACTTGGTGGAAGGAGGATAACCAATGGGACAGTGCTATATCAGGGTACAAATTATATTGCAATGATAGGGAGGATCAACTTGGTGGGGGTGTGGCACTTTATGTCCGGGAGGGTATAGAGTCCAACAGGATAAAGATCATACAAGAGACTAAATGCTCAGTAGAATTTATATGGGTAGAAATCCCATGTGTGTTGGGAAAGAGTATAGTGATAGGAGTATACTACCGTCTACCTGGACAAAATGGTCAGACAGATGATGAAATGCTAAGAGAAATCAGGGAAGCAAACCAATTTGGCAGTGCAATAATAATGGGAGATTTCAATTACCGTAAACAAAAAAGGGGAACTGAACTTTAATTCAAAATATTGCCTATAGTGACGGTGACAGCAAGCCAGACATTGTGATTCAATCCCGAATCCAACCGGACCTCTAATCATTCACCATCACTTGAGAAACTCTTTAATTATTTTTTTATAAAAATATATTTTTATGTGTTTTGCTTTTTCTTTAAAAATTAGTCAAAAGGACATTTCACTCCATTAATGACGTGAAGGCAAGAAGTAGCTGGCATTCTCTCAATGTGTTGTATACAAAAACGCCCAACACGGCCGATGTTTCGCTTATTAAAGCTTCCTCAGGGGCATCTAGATGGATATCAACATAGGAGTGTTTTGCCGATTCAAAATGGACCCGATGTCTCAATCATTCTTCTGCGTCGTACGACCCGACGTCTCAATCATTCTTCTGCGTCGTACGACGCAGAAGAATGATTGAGACGTCGGGTCCATTTTGAATCGGCAAAACACTCCTATGTTGATATCCATCTAGATGCCCCTGAGGAAGCTTTAATAAGCGAAACATCGGCCGTGTTGGGCGCTTTTGTATACAACACATTGAGAGAATGCCAGTTACTTCTTGCCTTCACGTCATTAATGGAGTGAAATATATTTATTTATTTATTTATTTCACATTTTTCTATACCGAGCTTCATGGTTGAATACCATATCAGATCGGTTTACATCGAACGTGGGATAGAAACTTGTAACAAAAAACGGAACAATAAGTTATAATCAAGTTATAAGTTATATATAAGTTATATATAAGTCCTTTTGACTAATTTTTAAAGAAAAAGCAAAACACATAAAAAAATATTTTTATATAAAAATAATTAAAGAGTTTCTCAAGTGATGGTGAATGATTAGAGGTCCGGTTGGATTCGGGATTGAATCACAATGTCTGGCTTGCTGACACCGTCACTATAGGCAATATTTTGAATTAAAGTTCAGTTCCCCTTTTTTGTTTACAGTTTTCCTATTGGGTTACTGTGTTGACTCTCCTTGATACATTTTTTTAGATTTCAATTACCCCAATATTGACTGGGTAAATGTAACATCAGGACTTGCTAGAGACATAAAGTTCCTGGATGTAATAAATGATTGCTTCATGGAGCAATTGGTTCAGGAACCAACAAGAGAGGGAGCTATTTTAGATTTAATTCTTAGTGGAACGCAAGATTTGGTGAGAGAATTAACGGAAGTGGGGCCACTTGGCAACAGTGATCATAACATGATCAAATTTAAACTAATAACTGGAAGAGGGACAATAAGTAAATCTGCAGCTCTAACACTAAATTTTAAAAAGGGAAACTTTGATAAAATGAGGAAAATAGTTAGAAAAAAACTGAAAGGTGCAGCTGCAAAGGTTAAAAGTGTTCAACAGGCATGGACATTGTTTAAAAATACAATCCTAGAGGCGCAGTCCATATGTATTCCACGCATTAAGAAAGGTGGAAGGAAGGCAAAACAATTACCGTCATGGTTAAAAGGTGAGGTGAAAGAGGCTATTTTAGCCAAAAAAACATTCTTCAAAAATTGGAAGAAGGATCCATCTGAAGAAAATAGGATAAAACATAAGCATTGTCAAGTTAAGTGTAAAACATTGATAAGACAGGCGAAGAGAGAATTTGAAATGAAATTGGCCATAGAGGCAAAAACTCATAATAAAAACTTTTTAAAATATATCCAAAGCAAGAAACCTGTGAGGGAGTCGGTTGGACCATTAGATGACAGAGGGGTTAAAGGGGCTCTTAGAGAAGATAAGGCCATTGCAGAAAGACTAAATGAATTCTTTGCCTCCGGGTTTACTAATGAGGATGTTGGGGAGATACCAGTTCCGGAGATGGTTTTCAGGGGTGATGAGTCAGACGAACTGAACGAAATCACTGTGAAACTGGAAGATGTAGTAGGCCAGATTGACAAACTAAAGAGTAGCAAATCACCTGGAGCGGATGGTATGCATCCTAGGGTACTGAAGGAACTCAAAAATGAAATTTCTGATCTATTAGTTAAAATTTGTAACCTACCATTAAAATCATCCATTGTACCTGAAGACTGGAGGGTGACCAATGTAACCCCAATATTTAAAAAAGGGTCCAGGGGCGATCCGGGTAACTATAGACCAGTGAGCCTGACTTCAGTGCCGGGAAAAATAGTGGAAACTATTCTGAAGATCAAAATCGTAGAGCATATAGAAAGACATGATTTAATGGAACATAGTCAACATGGTTTTACCCTAGGGAAGTCTTGCCTAACAAATCTGCTTCATTTTTTTGAAGGGGTTAATAAACATGTGGATAAAGGTGAACCAGTAGATGTAGTGTATTTGGATTTTCAGAAGGCGTTTGACAAATTCCCTCATGAGAGGCTTCTACGAAAACTAAAAAGTCATGGGATAGGAGGCGATGTCCTTTCATGGATTACAAGCTGGTTAAAAGACAGGAAACAGAGAGTAGGATTAAATGGTCAATTTTCTCAGTGGAAAAGGGTAAACAGTGGAGTGCCTCAGGGATCTGTACTTGGACCGGTGCTTTTCAATATATATATAAATGATCTGGAAAGGAATACGACTAGTGAGGTTATCAAATTTGCGGATGATACAAAATTATTCAAAGTAGTTAAATCACAAGCAGACTGTGATACATTACAGGAGGACCTTGCAAGACTTGAAGAATAGGCATCCAAATGGCAGATGAAATTTAATGTGGACAAGTGCAAGGTGTTGCATATAGGGAAAAATAACCCTTGCTGTAGTTACACGATGTTGGGTTCCATATTAGGAGCTACCACCCAGGAAAAAGATCTAGGCATCATAGTGGATAATACTTTAAAATCGTCGGCTCAGTGTGCTGCAGCAGTCAAAAAAGCAAATGGAATGTTAGGAATTATTAGGAAGGGAATGGTTAATAGAACGGAAAATGTCATAATGCCTCTACATCGCTCCATGGTGAGACCACACCTTGAATACTGTGTACAATTCTGGTCACCGCATCTCAAAAAAGATATAGTTGTGATGGAGAAGGTACAGAGAAGAGCAACCAAAATGATAGAGGGGATGGAACAGCTTCCCTATGAGGAAAGGCTGAAGAGGTTAGGGCTGTTCAGCTTGGAGAAGAGACGGCTGAGGGGGGATATGATAGAGGTCTTTAAGATCATAAGAGGTCTTGAACGAGTAGATGTGACTTGGTTATTTTCACTTTCGAATAATAGAAGGACTAGGGGACATTCCATGAAGTTAGCAAGTAGCACATTTAAGACTAATGGGAGAAAATTCTTTTTCACTCAACGTACAATAAAGCTCTGGAATTTGTTGCCAGAGGATGTGATTAGTGCAGTTAGTGTAGCTGGGTTCAAAAAAGGTTTGGTTAAGTTCTTGGAGGAGAAGTCCATTAATGGCTATTAATCAATTTTACTTAGGGAATAGCCACTGCTATTGATTGCATCAGTAGCATGGGACCTTCTTAGTGTTTGGGTAATTGCCAGGTTCTTGTGTCCTGGTTTTGGCCTCTGTTGGAAACAGGATGCTGGGCTTGATGGACCCTTGGTCTCACCCAGCATGCCAATTTCTTGTGTTCTTATGTTCTTAGAGCAGTAATATGTGTCAATAATTACAGCTAGATATGTGAAAACATTTTGCATACAGTATATAATTTAACACTTTGATAAGTCATAGATTCCAGTTATTTGTTTTCTGTTTTTGTTAGAGATGTGCTTCGGGTAAACATTTCGTGTCAGGCTTAGTTTCAGGGCCCCCCCCCCCCACAGGAATTTCGTTTTTCCCTGGGTTCAGGGGTTTTTTTTCAGGGGCTCCGATTTTTGGGTTAGTGCACACTATCGGGAGTTAGTGCGCACTAATTTCCATTAGTGCGCACTAACCTGGCAGAGTTAGTGCGCACTAATGGGAGTTAGCACGCACTAACTCCCGTAAGCACGCACTAACTAAAAAATGAATTTGTTGCAAAATTTCAGAAAAAGTTCAATCGTTTTCGGTTCTCCTGAACCATTCCGAATTAGGCAATTTCGTTGACATTGCCTAATTCGGGAAAAATGATTGCACATCCCTAGTTTTTGTTGTCTGTCTTGTTTATGCTGTTTTCAGTCTCCCCTTTAATGTTCTCAGTCTTCCAATGATTCTTTTTCCTGACTTCTTCTGGTCTTTTCTGTGTCTCTTGTCTGTTCTCCATCTCTCTCTCTCTTTTCTCTGCCTGTCTCTCTGACATCTCTTCTCTTTTCCATGCCATTTCTTTCCATCTGTTCTCTGCCTCCCTCTGCCTACCATTATTATATTTCTATCGCTCCTCTCTATTTCCTTCCATATCTTTCATTTCTTTCTCCCTTTGTCCCACCTTTCTCTTCTTCCTCCATCTCCTCCATTTCCCACCCCTTTCTCTCACCCTCATTGTCATTCCCAGCCCGCCATCTCGCCCTGTCTCCCTTCCTCTTTCCTGCTCTCTGTGTATACCATCTGTGTCTCTCTCCCTTCCGGCTCTGATTTTCCCCATCAGTTTTTCCCCCTCTCAATCCTTTGTCCCCTGCTTTCCTTCTCATTGCCCTCCATTTCCTCCAAACACTTGGTCTTCAAATCTATTCTCTTCCTCCTCTCTAGACTTTGCAAACTTTGTTGGCTTTGCAAGTAGCAAACGTCTATACATAATCAAAGTTAATGAGCTGCTGTGATGCAAATTAATGCAAAGTGGCTCATTAGGTATGTTTGCAGCGCTAAAATACATACAAAAAGGTCTTTGCAAACTATTTTTTGCTAAACGATAGTTACACCTCAGTGAGATGTAGCTATCTTTTTTGTGAAGTAGGAGATCTCTGTGTATGTTTTCTACCAGATTTGTCTGCATACAATTCCTAGTAGAAAACTTAAGTATGGAAAATAACGTCTGCATGAAATCTGGCGTACTTTAGTGTTGTATCTGTGGACCCTTGGGCCGAGGCAGGAACGGTACTACCTGAAGGAAGGAGCCCTCCAAGTTCCCACCGTTGGCAGGAGGTCCCAGCCTGGCAGACACCCATTAGGACCTTCACCTATACCTGCCCTCGTTCCTTGTGGGTTGAGCCTTTGGGTGCCGGGGCCAGAAGGACTTAGGTGGGGGGTCTCTGGTGATGGCAGGGGAGGTCCGTAGATAGCTGGTTTGAAAGCAGGTGGCAGTCAGAGGTATCTGGGGTCCAGGCAATAGTCATAGGTAGGCAGTGGTCAGGCATATAGGAGGTCCAGACAATGGTCAGAGACAGGAAGTGGTCAAGCATATCAGAGGTCCAGGCAAAGGTCAGAAGCAAGAAGTGGTCAAGTGTATCTGGGGTCCAGGCTGAGGTCGAACCAGGTATCCATCCAAGTAGAGGAGCAGAGGAATGGATAGGCAGAGTGGGTAGGCGAGGACAAAAACAGGTGGACAACATGAAAGGAACAGACGAGGATGAAAACAGAAGACAACCGGAGATAGCTAAATGAGGACTGAAGACAGCGCTGGAACGAAGACTGAACACAGTGTTGGACTGAGACCCTGGAAAGAAACACGCACTACTTAGCAAGTAGTTGGACCTGTTCCTGAGGCAAGTTGTGTTTGGAGTGTTGCCCTTTTATAGAGCCGAAGCACTGATGTCATCAGTAGGGGCAGCGGGGGGTTTCCCACGGCGGTCCCTTCGAAAGTGGGGAGATCGTGCGCGAGTGCACCTAAGGAGAGGCTTGGCACATGTACGCCGGCAGCATCCTGCCACATGGATCCAGGAGCTGTGCTAGCGGCATCCCGCTGCTGCTGAAGAGCAGTGTGACCAGCCCGGTGTCCTGCAGCGTCTCTGGGCTGGCCTGGAGGGTGAGTGCGACGGTTCGTAGGAGCAGCTCACATACCACCAAGTGTAATATTTAGTATATCAGCCCCTTTGTGTGTTGCAAATGACTGAAGAAGGATGTGTGTATAGGTAAATATTATGAAGAAATTCTGAGAAACTAAATTGGTAGGTAAGGAATTTTGCCCTTCATAACCTATCCGCATAACATCCAATTTGCTATATTTTGCAACAAAATTGTTAGTATAGTTTGTGTTTTTTGGGTCCAGCAGTTGTCTCCTGCTCCTTTGGCTACCAGCTTAATTGGAACCTCTCCTCACTGGGCTACAGCACCACGAGCCTTCGTTTGTGACTATCTCGGGGTGGGCTTTGCCCTGCTTTATATCCTGCTCTTTCCTCACTAAGCCCGGTTGTTGCAGCCCCAGGGTTTTTTCTGAAACTCTACAAATGTAAACCTTTTAATCCAGCCACTAGGTGTTGCTGTTGACTTTCACGATGGAACAGAAACTGCCTTTATTATATTTTCATAGCTCCTTATTCCCTCCAGAACTAGGTGGCCATGAAGAAATCTCTGTCTTGAAGTTGTTGGGAGAGGCAGTAACTGGTTATTCAGTAAGTCCCTTGGGTTTCATCAGCAGAGCAGCAAATCCCAAGCGAGTATACGAACCTTGCAGATGCCAAACAGGGCTAGGAGGTTGTTCAGGTCAAACATTTAACTTTCAATAAGGCATGTGACCGTAGCTTTGCATTGCAGCTGATCCTTGTTTTGTTCTTGCGTGTGCCAAGGGTTAGACAGGGAGTGGTAGCCTCTTATTGCAATATGTTTACCCTTGGCAGTGCACAGTACAAAGACTAAATCAGGTTTTCCTTGTTTTCTAATGTCTTTTAATGTTGTATTAAATATACATTATAAAATGCTAGTCATGGTGTTTCTCAGTTTTTATAATCTATAATATTGTTTGTGGTTAAGAAATTCTCAGATGCAGAAGGGCAGGATTGTATGTGTGACAATAACACTAAAAATTGACACGGTTCAAGTGACACAAACCGGTGAGTGTAAAAATGGAGATAACTATTTCTTTTAATCCCCATAATGAATTTTATTTCTAATTTACCTTTTTTTTTTTTCCTTGATTTTTTTTTTTTTTTTGTACCGACATCATGCATAGTATCGGAGTTAAGATAATGGATGGAATTACCACTACTCCTATTTATCATGTCTAAAGTGCTACTAGACACACACAGCGCTCTACAGATACACCTATCCGGATAACTGTAACTTATCTGGGTATATTCAGTGGCGCGGCTAAATATTTACCCCAAAATATTTCAAAATGGCATCAGATACCCAATAATTAAAACTAATAAGACCGGAAAAATTCTTCACCCTCTATACCTTAAATTTTTAAATTTCCAGTCACCCTGAGCTTGGCTTGGATTAGTGGAGCAGCACAAATTTTCTTCACACACACATACAACGCAGGCAGAATCCCATTCACACATGCACACAGACCCAGGTAGGCTCCCATGCTCTCTCTCTCTCTCACACTCACACACTTTTTTCATACGGGCAGTAGAGAAGCCCTATATATAGAAAACCTCCCATACCAAAACAGCACCAACTGCCAGTACTGAATTCTATCATTGAAAAAGCAACATTGCAAATATTACACGATCCCTAAAACACCAATGCACCTCCTATTAGGAAAACAGAACAAGCCAGGCTGTTATAGATCCCTACACAGTAACTACATGCTTGCAGAATACCTCTCCTCTGTCACACCTGCAGAACCCCCACCAGATATACAATAAAGAGACCACAAAGTATAAATAAAAATATGCAGACAAAAATTGAACTGGAGACCATTGCAAGCCAGACTCTGCATGCAGTGCAATAATGGAGAAATAGAATCGCCATTCCTCATAAAACAATAAAATCACTCTCATGCATGCTCTGTCTCTCAAACATACATGCTCTGTCTCTGTCTCTTTCTCACACATGCACGCTTTCTCATACCTACTCTCACTTTCTTATACACATACAGCCTCGCTGTTTTACATACATTCTCTCGCACACAACTCACATGCTCTATTTCATACATGGTCTCATTTTCTCACACCACCTACTCTCTCACTTTCTCTCACATGCCCTCTCCCTTACACATTCTATTACTCACACACACACTCTGACTCACATCAGGTCTCTCCCACTCTTCTTTGACTGTTAACAGAAGCCCTGAGGGCCTATTCCACTCTTTGGCTGCTAGTGGGATAGGCTACACCAGGGATGACCTTAGAGGGCAGGGTGAATCAGCCAGAAACGGGCCACCTTCCCATGACTGAAGGACAAGAGGGACTCCCTTTCTGAAGATTTAGATTCTACTCTGCACTCTCCCAAAAGCTCCATGACTCCCTTTCCCCTTCTTCCAAGACACCTCATGCAGCCTTCCCGCTATGATGCCCCCTCAAGTAATCTCTCGACAGTCTCTGCTCCCCCCAAAATACCCTACGAAGCCCTTTCCTTTCCAGCCAAAATTCTATCATCAAGCACTCTCCCCTCCTCCCAGGAAACACTTCCTCCTCTCTCCCTAACCCTCCCAGGCACTTGATGATGGTGACAGTCATCAGTTCCGGTCTACTATTGATTCCTCTGCATCGTGCAGGAAGGTACAAATAAATGGCACCGCCCCTTCCTCTGTGCCAGCAGACGCAAACTGATGACTCTTCCCGCTGACGTGCAGCAGATGCTGCTTGGAGTTATTGGAGTTCTTCCTGCTTCGCAAAGAAATGTCTGCTGGGGGACTGTTAAAGCATGGACTTCGGCACAATTGCCCCAAGTTTACTATTCCTCCACATCATTGTTCCCTCTAAGGATTGGGTCACTGTGTGTGAAAACATTTGCTTGTGAGCTAAAAGTTTTGGTTTCATTACCGTATGAGCACTACTTTCTTTCCTTGATGCAAAAAGTCTATCAATTTTATGCTCACAGAAAACCAGTCCATAGAGGAAACATTAGTAACAGCATGCACACAAACTTTCTCACGTACACACACACACAAACACACTTGCATATTCACTTTCATACTCTCTCACATACATGCTCATTCTCACACGCACACACATACACACTCTCATGCCCCTCATTCACTCCTCAGATTCTCATGCACACTCACTCAATTTTTCTCCTCTTCTACACACATGCACTCATTTCAGTAACTGAAAACCCTTCACTCCCAAACACTTTGACAACACAAACCCTTGCAAAACAAACAAACAAAAAGATACCTAGAACTTTGCAATACCATACCATATAGCACTGTCTCAGGACTCAAATAACAGAGGCCTTATTTATGACACGACAGCAATGCAAATATTATACCATGTCCCAGAACACTAATACACCACGTACTGGGGTAAACAGAGCAAGCTGTACTGCTAAAAAGCCCTATAGAAAAACTACGTGCCAACAGAAATACTGCACCTCAGTTACACAAACAGAACACAGACAGACTCTTACCTAATACAGAACAAAGGACTACAAATTGGGAACCAAAATATGCAGGGAAAAATAAAATGGAAAGTCCAAAAGAACAAAATACAAATATATAATGCACATTCCCAAAGATAAGATATGCCAATCACTAAAGATTCATTTACATAGAAACATAGAAACATAGAAATGACGGCAGAAGAAGACCAAATGGCCCATCCAGTCTGCCCAACAAGCTTCCCTCATTTTTTCTCTCATACTTATCTGTTTCTCTTAGCTCTTGGTTCTAATTCCCTTCCACCCCCGCCATTAATGTAGAGAGCGGTGATGGAGCTGCATCCAAGTGAAATATCTAGCTTGATTAGTTAGAGGTAGTAGGGGTAGTAACCGCCGCAATAAGCAAGCTACACCCATGCTTATTTGTTTTTACCCAGATTATGTTATACAGCCCTTATTGGTTGTTTATCTTCTCCCCTGCCGTTGAAGCAGGGAGCTATGCTGGATATGCGTGAGGTATCAGTTTTTTTTCTTCTCCCCTGCCGTTGAAGCAGAGAGCTATGCTGGATATGCATCGAAAGTGAAGTATCAGGCACATTTGGTTTGGGGTAGTAACCGCCGTAACAAGCCAGCTACTCCCCGCTTTGTGAGTGTGAATACTTTTTTCTTCTCCCCTGCCGTTGAAGTTATGCTGGATATGCGTGAAGTATCAGTTTTTCTTTTCCCCTGCCGTTGAAGCAGAGAGCTATGCTGGATATGCATCGAAAGTGAAGTATCAGGCACATTTGGTTTGGGGTAGTAACCACCGTAACAAGCCAGCTACTCCCCGCTTTGTGAGTGTGAATCCTTTTTTCTTCTCCCCTGCCGTTTAAGCAGAGAGCTCTGCTTATATTTTTTTTTTACCTTTGCTGTCTGATCTTATTTTTCTAATTGGTTGGTCCCAGGCTTTTTTTCCCCCACATTCCCTTTTGTTATGCCCGTCGGTCGCAGATGGCTGCGACCACTTCTGCTCATCTCTTTCCTCTTCAGTGACTCCATTGGGGAAAGTGGCGGCCTCCGCCAGCTACCGCTGACTGCCATCTTGACTCCGGGATCACATAGGCGTGCGCACAGGTCAGATTAAGCACTGCTTGGCGGGAACCTCAGCGTTGTCCCCCACTGATGATGTCTCCACTCCTGGATACTTAAGCCGACCGAACCTGATTACTGACGACTTGGCAACGAGTTCCCTCATTGCTGATTCCGCACCTCATGCTACGGACTTCCATTCCAGCTCCTTCTCTGGCGAGACACTCTCTGGGTACCTGCTCCTCAGGGGCCCTTCCTTGTCTCTGGCTATCCGCTCCTCAGAGGGCCTTCTGCCTTGGGCTATTGCTTTACCCTGCATCCCAGGATGTTTGCTGGAACACTCCTCACTGTGAGTACTCTGACTCTTTGGATTACTTCCTACCTCCGGTGTACCCCGCGCTGCGGGCCAATATCGCATTCACCTGCATAGGACCCTCCTATATGCACTTCATCCTGTGGACCTCCACCATACCATCCTCTGTGGGAATCCTCTGGCGTACCCCGCGCTGCAGGCCACTACCAAGCCATCTCTACGAGAGGACCATATTGGTGTACCCCGCTCTGCGGACTGTTACCGGTGTTATCACTCACAATCAGCAGGGTCCCGGGATCTCAGCGTTTCCAGCGCGCGGCATCACCAGCAGGTAGTGGCATCACACTACGCGCCTCGGGCTGAGGCTCCGCCCCCTTTAAGCACGTCATCCCCGGAAGTCTGGCAAATTGCGTGGGAGAACTTTAATATTTAAAGCCTCGACTGCAGCATAACTTCGCCTCAGCTACAGGCTATCTTGTGCTGGTGCTCTGCTTGGATTCTGTTGTCTCGCTGCTTTGACTTGGTTTGCCTCTCCATTTTATTCTCTTGCCTTGCTGCCTGCCTCGACCTGGACCGGACTTGGATTACTCTTGCCTTACTGCCTGCCACGACCCGGACCAGACTTGGATTGCTCTTGCCTTGCTGCCTGCCTCGACCCGGACTGGACTTGGATTACTCTTGCCTTGCTGCCTGCCACGACCCAGACCGGACTTGGATTACTCTTGCCTTGCTGCCTGCCTCGACCCGGACCGGACTTGGATTACTCTTGCCTTGCTGCCTGCCTCGACCTGGACCGGACTTGGATTACTCGACCTGGACCAGACTTGGACTGCTCTTGCCTTGCTGCCTGCCTCAACCCGGACCGGACTTCGATTACTCTTGACTTGCTGCCTGCCACGACCCGGACCGGACTTGGATTACTCTTGCCTTGATGCCAGCCACGACCCAGACCAGACTTGGATTACTCTAGCCTTGCTACCTGCCTCGACCCAGGACTGGATTTGGACTATTCCTGGTGTACCTTCACTGGCTGGGTGGACATCATCATTCCTACCGCCCGATATCCTTCCTCTTGGCCTAAAGGTAAGACTGTTAACCATCAAGGATTCACTAAATCGTAACAGCTGAGGCCATGGATCCTGTGGATTTAACAGCACTACAGGCCATTCCCGGGTTAGCTTCCTGCATCCAACAGCAGCAGGGGGAACTTAATCAAGTCACAGGAGTACTGGAGAGACTGGTGGCAAGAATGGATGTGCTGTCAGTCTCGAACTTGGCTGCTCCAACTCCTCCCCCTATAGTACTCCACCACTACGATTCAACGGGAATCCGCAGCTATGCCAAGGGTTTATCAACCAGTGCTGTATGCACTTCTCTCTCCAGCCGGCAGTATTCACGACGGATAGAACCAAGGTCACATTTATTTTGTCTCTATTGGAGGGACCGGCCTTGGCCTGGGCCTCTCCTTTTTGGGAGCGAGAGGATCCACTTTTGGACAATTTAACTCAATTCTTAAGAGACTTTTGTCTAATCTTTGATGAACCTGGCCATTCTGCTTCAGCATCGGCAGCATTACTCCAAATAAGACAGGGGTCTCGCTCAGTGGGGGAATACTCGGTTCAATTTCTTACATTAGCCGCAGAATTACGTTGGGGAGAGGACATTCTTATGGCCATTTTTCGACAAGGACTTTCTGAAATCATTAAAGATCAATTGGCAGGCCGAGATATACCCAACAGTTTGGAGGAATTAATTCGTCTGGCCATTCGATTGAATCTACGAGTTCAGGAACGCTTGAGAGAGAGAGGCATGCTGTGACTAACAGTTCGCTTGGTGCCAACCTTTCAGCAACCTCTTACGAACCCTCGGGTTTTGGAGACTCCAACAGCGTCCGAGGAACCTATGTAAATTGACCGATGTCACATAACTCCTCAGGAATGGCAACGGCGTAGACTGAACCATCTCTGTTTATACTGTGCGGGATCAGGACACTTCACTAACAAATGACCAAATAAGTCGGGAAACTCTCGGGCCTAGGCTTGGTGGGAGAGGCCTCCCTGGGTCCATTTAGTCCCTCTCCACAGATTCTGATTCCTGTATCCTTAAAGTTTGGTCAAGAGACACTTCAATGTCAGGCCTTTGTAGACTCCAGAGCTGCAGGCAACTTCATCGAGGAGCAATTGGTAAATCGATTCCATATTCCGAGAGTCTCAAAACTCCTTTGGTAGTCTCATCTGTCTCTGGACAACCCATTGGAGAAAGGATTATCGCCATAACTCAACCTGTCACCATGACTACAGGAGTACTTCATCACGAAACCATCCAATTATTCATTCTGCCATCTTCGGTCAACCAGATTATTTTAGGTTTACCCTGGTTAAGACAACACCAACCCCACTTAAACTGGAGGAACTTGCAACTAGCTAAATGGAGCTCCCACTGTCAACGCAACTGTTTAACAATCGTTCATCCACCCAACGTTATCACTTCTGATTCCATGAATATTCCAGCTGCCTTACCCAATCACCACGCAGAATTTATTGATGTATTTAGCAAACAACAAGCCGAGACTCTACCACCACATCGTTCCTATGATTGTGAAATCGAATTACTTTTGGGTAAAGAGCCCCCCAGGGGGAGAGTTTATACCTTATCAGAACCAGAATTGAGAGCCATGACACAATATATCCAAGAAAATCTGGCAAGAGGATTCATTAAACCTTCCTCCTCCCCAGTGGGAGCGGGATTTTTTTTGTCAAAAAGAAATATGGCTCATTACGGCCGTGTATCGACTATAGAGGACTAAATGCCATAACTAAGAAAAACCGGTATCCGATTCCTTTAATATCAGAACTTTTTGATCGTCAAAAAGGAGCCAAAATTTTTACTAAGCTTGATCTGCGAGGAGCCTATAATTTAGACCGAATTCGGGAACAGGATGAATGGAAAACAGCCTTTAACACGCATGATGGACACTACGAGTATCGGGTCATGCCGTTTGGCCTATGTAATGCTCCGGCAGTTTTCCAGAATATGATTAATGACATTTTTCGTGATCTGCTATATTCCCATGTCATTGTTTATCTGGACGACATCCTAATTTTTTCTAAGGATCAACAACAACACCAACATCATGTCAAGCAAGTATTACAATGCCTCCGAGACAACAAATTATTTGTTAAATTGGAAAAATGTCTTTTCCATCAGGAGAAGCTACCATTCCTGGGGTATATTGTTTCAAAAGAAGGCCTACACATGGATCCGGAAAAACTTAAAGCCATTTTGGATTGGTCTCAACCCACAGAGCAGAAGGCCTTACAAAGATTTTGGGGGTTTTCCAACTATTATCGACAATTCATTTCCGATTACTCCACGTTGGTAGCCCTCCTTACCGCCTTAACAAAGAAAAAACCACCAATTCATAACTGGCCCGTGGAAGCCATCCAGGAGTTTCAACAGCTAAAACAAGAATTTACCAAAAATCCATGCCTCATACGACCTGATCCAGCAAAGCCTTTCATTGTGGAGGTTGATGCTTCAGCCGTAGGTGTTGGAGCCATTCTATTACAACCCTCTGACTCTGGAACATTACTTACCTGTGCCTATTTTTCCAAAACATTTTCTCCAGCAGAGAGGAATTATGCCATAGGAGGAATGGAGACATCTTCTAGAGGGGGCCAAATATATTTATTTTATTTATTATTTTTATATACCGACATTTGATCTCAATTGAGATATCACACCGGTTTACATTCAGGTACTGTAGGTATTTCTCTATCCCCAAAGGGCTTACAATCTAAGTTTTTGTACCTGAGGCAATGGAGGGTAAAGTAACTTGCCCAAGGTCATGGATCACAAGAATCTCGCCTACCTATCACAGGCTCAACGTTTAAATCCCAGACAAGCTCGTTGGGCATTGTTTTTCAGTCGGTTTGACTTCAAGATACATTTTCGGGCCGCAAAGAAGAATGTTAGAACAGATGCATTGTCTTGAAGCTTCATTCTAGAGGATACTCTGGAACTATGTCGCCATATAATTGATCCAGCGAAGATAATGGTAGCAGCCATTTTTACGGTTCCGGTGGGGAAAACAGTAGTACCTAAGCGACTTCGACAAAATGTTCTTCAATGGGCTCATGACTTCCAGTACGCGGGACATCCTGGGATTAATAGAACTGGAGACCTTGTCTCACGTTCTTATTGGTGGCCATGATGGAGATCTGATGTGAAGAACTACGTGGACTCCTGTTCTACATGCGCTGCCCAAAAGATTCCGCAACAACGGCCGGCTGGACTACTGCAACCTCTGACTGTTCCAAAGATACCCTGGTTACAGATTGCCACAGACTTTATAACCGACCTTCCTCTGTCTGAGGGGAATACTGTGATTTGGGTGGTTATTGACCGATTTTTTAGAATGGCCCATTTTATCCCACTTCCTGGACTACCCTCTGCCTCAGAATTGGCCCAACTCTTCGTACGACACATTTTCCGTATCCATGGGTTACCCTCTAGTATTGTGTCAGACAGAGGGGTGCAATTTACAGCAAACTTTGGAGAGGCTTGTGCAAGAAATTTCAGATTAAGTTAGAATTTTCATCAGCCTATCATCCTCAGTCCAACGGATTAACTGAACGCACCAACCAGTCTCTTAAAACCTTCTTATGATGCTATGTGAATCAAAGATACGATGACAGGGCATCTCTTTTACCTTGGGTCGAGTTATCACATAATAATCATGTTATCCAAGCAAGTGGAACATCACCTTTCTTTTTAGTTTTTGGGAGACATCCGCGGATTCCTCTCCCCATTGCTACACCCTCATCCTGTCCGGCCGTGGAGAAAACTGTGCAATCAATGACCAAATTCTGGGGGGAGACTCGAAAACTGCTGCTACGAGCTTCCAGTAAAATCAAGAAACAGACTGACAAAAGGAGGAGAAAGGGACCTTACCTTCAACCAGGAGATTTGGTGTGGTTAAGCACTAAGAACATCAAGTTACGTACCCCATCTCTTAAAATTGCACTTAAGTATGTAGGACCGTTTCCGGTTATTAAACAGATTAATGAAGTCGCCTTTAAATTCCAGTTGCCTCCCACTCTTCGTATCCATAATGTGTTTCACATTTCTTTACTTAAACCAGCAATATTGTCCTGGCCCGCCAAGAAAATCAACTTCCCCTTTGATACAGGATGACATACAATATGAGATTAAAGAAATATTGGACTCCAGGAAACTCAGAGGAAAAATTTAATAGCATGGACAAATTTTGGTCCTGAGAAGAATTCTTGGGAGCCACGTGAGAATATCCAAGCATCTCGTTTACTTCGATTTCATCAAAGATTTCCTCATAAACCTGGTCCGGGGAACCGGAGGAGAGAGCCTTGCAGAAGAGGTACTCTTACCACTCACAATCAGCAGGGTCCCGGCTCTCGGTGTTTCCAGCGCGCGGCGTCACCGGCAGGCAGTGGCATCACACTATGTACCTCGGGCTGAGGCTCCGCCCCCTTTAAGAACGTCATCCCCGGAAGTCCGGCAAATTGCATGGGAGAACTTTAGTATTTAAAGCCTCAACTTCAGCATAACTTCGCCTCAGCTACAGGCTATCTTGTGCTGGTGTTCTGCTCGGATTCTGTTGTCTCGCTGCCTGACTTGGTTTGCCTCTCTGTTTATTCTCTTGCCTTGCTGCCTGCCTCGACCTGGACCGGACTTGGGTTACTCTTGCCTTGCTGCCTGCCACGACCTGGACTGGACTTGGATTGCTCTTGCCTTGCTGCCTGCCTCGACCCGGACCGGACTTGGATTACTCTTGCCTTGCTGCCAGCCACGACCCGGACCGGACTTGGATTACTCTTGCCTTGCTGCCTGCCTCAACCCGGACTGGACTTGGATTACTCTTGCCTTGCTGCCTGCCATGACCCGGACCGGACTTGGATTACTCTTGCCTTGCTGCCAGCCACGACCCGGACCGGACTTGGATTACTCTAGCCTTGCTACCTGCCTCGACCCAGGACTGGATTTGGACTATTCCTGGTGTACCTTCATTGGCTAGATGGACATCATCATTCCTACCGCTCAATATCCTTGCTCTTGAACATAAGAACATAAGAAATTGCCATGCTGGGTCAGACCAAGGGTCCATCAAGCCCAGCATCCTGTTTCCAACAGAGGCCAAACCAGGCCACAAGAACCTGGCAATTATCCAAACACTAAGAAGATCCCATGCTACTGATGCAATTAATAGCAGTGGCTATTCCCTAAGTAAACTTGATTAATAGCCATTAATGGACTTCTCCTCCAAGAACTTATCCAAACCTTTTTTGAACCCAGCTACACTAACTGCACTAACCACATCCTCTGGCAACTAATTCCAGAGCTTTATTGTGCACTGAGTGAAAAATAATTTTCTCCCATTAGTCTTCAATGTGCTACTTGCTAACTTCATGGAATGCCCCCTAGTCCTTCTATTATTCGAAAGTGTAAATAACTGAGTCACATCTACTCTTTCAAGACCTCTCATGATCTTAAAGACCTCTATCATATCCCCCCTCAGCCGTCTCTTCTCCAAGCTGAACAGCCCTAACCTCTTCAGCCTTTTTTCATAGCGGAGCTGTTCCATCCCCTTTATCATTTTGGTTGCCCTTCTCTATACCTTCTCCATCGCAACTATATCTTTTTTGAGATGCGGCGACCAGAATTGTACACAGTATTCAAGGTGCGGTCTCACCATGGAGCGATATAGAGGCATTATGACATTTTCCGTTTTATTAACCATTTCCTTCCTAATAATTCCTAACATTCTGTTTGCTTTTTTGACTGCTGCAGCACACTGAGCCGACGATTTTAAAGTATTATCCACTATGATGCCTAGATCTTTTTCCTGGGTGGTAGCTCCTAATATGGAACCTAACATCGTGTAACTATAGCAAGGGTTATTTTTTCCTATAGGCAACACCTTGCACTTGTCCACATTAAATTTCATCTGCCATTTGGATGCCAAATCTTCCAGTCTTGCAAGGTCCTCCTGTAATGTATCACAGTCTGCTTGTGATTTAATTACTCTGAATAATTTTGTATCATCCGCAGATTTGATAACCTCACTCATCGTATTCCTTTCCAGATCATTTATATATATATTGAAAAGCACCGGTCCAAGTACAGATCCCTGAGGCACTCCACTGTTTACCCTTTTCCACTGAGAAAATTGACCATTTAATCCTACTCTCTGTTTCCTATCTTCTAACCAGTTTGTAATCCACTTAAGGACATCGCCTCCTATCCTATGACTTTTTAGTTTTCGTAGAAGCCTCTCATGAGGGACTTTGTCAAACGCCTTATGAAAATCCAAATACACTACATCTACCGGTTCACCTTTATCCACATGTTTATTAACCCCTTCAAAAAATGAAGCAGATTTGTTAGGCAAGACTTCCCTTGGGTAAATCTGTGTTGACTGGTTTCCATTAAATCATGTCTTTCTATATGCTCTACGATTTTGATCTTCAGAATAGTTTCCACTATTTTTCCCAGCACTGACGTTAGGCTCACTGGTCTATAGTTACCCGGATCGCCCCTGGAGCCTTTTCTAAATATTGGGGTTACATTGGCCACCCTCTAGTCTTCAGGTACAATGGATGATTTTAATGATAGGTTACAAATTTTAACTAATAGATCAGAAATTTCATTTTTTAGTTCCTTCAGTACCCTAGGATGCATACCATCCGGTCCAGGTGATTTGCTACTCTTTAGTTTGTCAATCTGGCCTACTACATCTTCCAGGATCACAGTGATTTCATTCAGTTCGTCTGACTCATCACCCCTGAAAACCATCTCCGGAACTGGTATCTCCCCAACATCCTCATTAGTAAACACGGAAGCAAAGAATTAATTTAGTCTTTCTGCAATGGCCTTATCTTCCCTAAGAGCCCCTTTAACCCCTCAGTCATCTAATGGTCCAACCGACTCCCTCACAGATTTCTTGCTTTGGATATATTTTAAAAAGTTTTTATTATGAGTTTTTGCCTCTATGGCCAACTTCATTTCAAATTCTCTCTCTTCGCTTGTCTTATCAATGTTTTACTCTTAACTTGACAATGCTTATGTTTTATCCTATTTTCTTCAGATGGATCCTTCTTCCAATTTTTGAAGGATGTTTTTTGGCTAAAATAGCCTCTTTCTTGGCCTAAAGGTAAGACTGTTAACCATCAAGGATTCACTAAATCGTAACAACCGGATTGCTACTAGGAGGAAGTCCCTCTGGGTTTATCCCATCTCATGAACATTGTGCTTATTACCGCATTGCCTGCTTCTTGGGCAGTCCTTCTCTCTCTCTCTCTCTCTAATAAAGACTCTGTTCCACAGCTATGTCTGAAGCCTGCCGAGACCTCGCCTCCCGATGGTGAGACTCACAAGGCTCCTCCCTGTGGGTGGTACCATTGCTCCCGTTGGCCCAGGGGCCCACAAACATACAAAACCCTAACACCTTTCTTGGTCTTTTCCCAATTCTTTTCTTTTTCTTTGTCTCTTCTTTCCACCTGTCTTCTTCCCTTCCTCCTTAAAACACACACTTAGGCTCTCATTTTCACACGATGTCTCTCTCTCACATTCTTCTCACACACAGAGATCTCACCTTCACATGCTGGTTGGCTCTCACACATGCACATTTTCACTCTCACATGCTCTCTCACACAAATACACACACTCTCACAGGCTCTCACCTGCTGTTTATCTGTCTCTCGCAACATACAGGCTGAATCCCACACACAATCTCTCAACTCAATCATACATACACTCTACAGGGCTTCAGCCTCTGGGCCTCCTCTTCATGGATTACCACGGGATGGGCTCTGTGGCAACTCCGATATTCTCGGGTCACCGCAAGATGGGATTCACAGCAGCCCTGTTACCAGGCATCTTCTTCTCGAGCCACCGCGAGATGTGATCCTTGGCATACCTGCCACAGACACTGCTCTTCTGCATGCAGGATGATGCTGCTCCTCCTCCTTCCTGCCCATGCAGCTCCAGCAATGTTTTTCTTCTGGGTCTGCGTGGGAAGGAAGGAGAAGGAGCATCTGCAGGTTTGGGAGTCTGTTTTCTTCAGGCTGTGGTAGGATGAGCTCCACCAAGGCCCTGCCGATTTTCCTGTGTGGAGATATAAAAGCTTAGAGGGCACAGTGCTCCACATCCCATCCCCCGACTCCCAAGGATGATCCTGGTCTCCATTGGCAGTTTCTTCTTTTTGGCCCCCGGGTTCTTTGCTTTTTGGCCATTGGCATAGAGTTCTTTTGGTGCAAGTGGGGTGGGGACCTCCCGATGAAACCCCCCTCCTAGTTGTCACCCAGGACAGACCGCCCTACTTGCCCCCTCCTCAGTATGCCACTGGGGGGGGGGGCAAAGACAAGTTTTATCTTGGCCATGTTAAGTTTAAGGTGGTCTGAATAAATACCAACTGTATTCCCTTTATATTTTATACTAATCCAAGACGCATCAATTGACCATCATAATAGGCATCATAGTTCGATAAAGGATCTCTTTATTGCTCAGCCTTATCTATAATCATCGGTCAGTCAGTACGGTCATTTTTTTTTTTTGTTTTTCTTTGCATGTGTCAACAACCACCATAGTTTGTTTAAAACTTTATTAATCTTAACTTATCTTAATATATTTTTTCACCCATGCGAATTCTTGCTGATGCCAATGCCCAATTTAAGCTGGTGCCAAATGCCCAAGACGGGGCCGTGTTTCGGACAAGCAGGTCCTTTTTCAAGGGCTTGTTTCTGTGTCAAACAAATATACAAATTCTATTAGTACATCTCAATTTTAACCCATAAATATTCAAAAACAAACAGGTACAACTTACTCTTACAACCGGCATATAACTTCATGGCGTTTTTTATGATGCTTCTCTTCCGGTCTTGCCCGGAACTCTATTAAATCTAACTAATCTACATACGTCACTCTGCACTTAAGTTTCACTGTGCCCAATAGGGTCAATGACGTCAAAGGTCACATGATCCACTCCAATATTGCTAAATCAGGGAATTCCAGTCAATTGCAGCATTTAAGCCTGTCGGTGCCACCGTAACCAATTTACGGTGCCACCGTATCCAATTTAAGCTGGCATTTGGCACCAGCTTAAATTGGGCATTGGCATCAGCAAGTATTCGCATGGGTGAAGAAATATATTAAGATAAGTTAAGATTAATAACGTTTTAAACAAACTATGGCGGTTGACACATGCAAAGAAAAATTAAAAAAAAAAAAATTACTGTACTGACTGATCGATGATTATAGATAAGGCTGAGCAATAAAGAGATCCTTTATTGAACTATGATGCCTATTATGATGGTCAATTGATACGTCTTGGATTAGTATAAAATATAAAGGGAATACAGTTGGTATTTATTCAGGTTATAATTTTCAGCGATTCCCAATATTTGGTAGTGCTTGGTACTATTCAGACAAGTTTAAGGTGGTGACAGGACATCTTGGTGGCAATATCATAGAAGCAGGTTGAGATTTGGGACTGGATTCTTGATGAAATGTATGAGCTAAATCATCAGCATAAGTGGTACTGAAAGTCATGGGCGCATAACAAAGCACCAAGCGAAGAAGTTTAGAGAGAGAAGAAAACAGGTCTCTTGATAGAGCCTTGAGGCACACCAACTAATAGCAAACTAGTGGAGAAGGAAGAGCCACCAGGAGATACAGTAAAAGTACAATAGGCGAGATCGGAAGAAAACCACAATAGAGCAGATTCCCAAATCCAGTGGAGTATAATGTGTTATGATTCTGCCTGTTATGCAGCCTCCTAACTACCAGAGGCTCTTATCCTCTCTCCACTCATATAGTCACTGTGCTCCTATGACTCAGCAAGGTCCAGACTATTTTTAGCCCTGCCTCTGGTTATGCCTAGAGCTTTGTCATTGAGTCTGCTTGGCCCCACGTCTCTGAATGCTCTGTGGCTCTCCTAAGCCTTCTGTTCCAGGTTTGGCTCTGTGGCTTTCCCAAGCCTTTTGCTTTTGCTTGCCCAGTGGCCTCCCTGGGCCTTCTGATTTTGCCTTGCTCAGTGGCCACCTATTACCTGTTTGGTCTAGTATTTTTCTTGCCCGTCCTGTCCTGCTCCAGTGCCCAGCCTACTCCAGTGTTCCAGGTCCCACCCTGTTCCAGTGTCCCAGTCTACTCCAGTGTTCCAGGTCCCACCCTGTTCCAGTGTGCCACGCCTCCCTGAATCTGGCTCCAAACTCCAGTTCCATGCCTGCCTTTGGTTCCAGCCTTACCGCAGCTCCAGTCTCCAGTCCAGCACTAGCCTTAGCCCAAACCCCTGTCTAAGTCCTGCCAGCCGCCAGAACCCAAGGGCTCAACCTGTGGGGGAGGTGGCTGGTATAGGCCAAAGATTCCCTAGCTTAGTTATGTCTTGCCCTGTAGCCTGAACTATTCCCGTGGGGGTTCCCCAGCCTAGCTGGATCCTCAACTGCAACACAGTGTATGAAGGAGTAGACTGTGATTAATGGTGTCAAAAGCAGTGGATAGGCCAAGGAGGATGAGATCAAGTAAAGGCTCTTGGCTATGGCCATGAAGAGGTCACTGGAGACTTTGGCAAGAGCAGTCTCTATGGAATGTAAAGGGCAAAATCCAGACTGCCTTTCATGCAGACAAAAAGTAACATAGTTCATACTTAATGTAAAATGTTGTGCTCTTCCTCAGTGTGTCTGTCTATCCAGTGTGTTTTACAAATTATACAATTATGCTTTTATATTGCCTGTTTATTTTTTATTTAAAAAGCTTTTATGTTCCACCTCCCTGGACAAAGCCACTCGAGACAGTATACAATATTGCCATGCAGAGGGACCTAGGTTCAATTCCCGGCTCCGGTCTTCCTCACCTCAAGTCATCTGGAGATATGGTGAGGAGAAGACAACATTCAAAGCCCCTAAGTTCATGACAGCTTCCCAGCTTTGATTCTGACTGAGCTGGTAGAAAAAATGAGAGAGGAGGTACTACTGGATCGATCTCTCTCTCTCTCTCTCTCTCTCCAAATATACAGATAGATAGATAGATATGTCCTTAAGTTATATTATCACCAGAGTCCATACAGCGATCTGCATATGGGAGAATGAAACATCTGGTCTAATTTTGTTGTTATTTTTTGTCTGTACTTGGAATGTAGGCAGAGAGTGGGACCTTTCTGTTGGAAAGAATCACTGAGTTAATGCTAATTTTCATCTCAATATTGTCTTGAAACAGTTTGAGTTTCACTGAAAATGTATTTTCTGTGCTTTTTCAAATTTAGTTACAAATTTCTAATGTTTGTTTTTTTTAAGTGCTGTCTGCTTCCATTTTGTAAGCTTTAGAGTCTGATAGGTAAATAGTGATCACAGATTATGACATCACACCTATACCTGATCATCAAACAATCAGTTGTTGAGGTGTCATACTGTCATTAGCTTTAAGAAATTGAAAAATCCCATTATTGATAAAGCAGATGAAACTTTATAATGTTCAAAAGTAGTCAGGATCCAAGGGGTTAATGAATTTATTTTCTTATGTCATATGTATGTTTAATAGAGATTTATTTGTTAAGATGAGCTTGAACCTCATGTAATGTTCTAATTATTAAAACCCAAAGGAACATCTTTTACCGTTCTTAAAACAAACAGGAAGAACAGTGTGTGTTATGACTTTCTAACCAGGTGCTTTGTATTTTCTCCATTAAGGCTTTATTAATCTTAGCTGGACATGAATGATTTTCTCCTTTTTTGGCCCAGTAAGCCCTTCCTCCATAGCCTGGTCATTGCAACAGTCCTGAGACTGAGAGCCCTGCACCAATGCTCCTTCTCGAACCTTGTATCGTGGGCTCTCAGTCTGGTCGGCCCCTGTCACATGGTAGGAGCAATGGACGGCCGGCGCCATCTTGTGCTCCTACTATGTGATGGGGCCGACCAATGGCACCGGTAGCCCCTGTGACATAGTAATGACTATCGGCGCCATTTTGAATACTGGCAGCCGACGGCCTGAATGCAGGAGATTGCTCCAGGACCCCCGCTGGACCACCAGGGACTTTTGGCAAGTCTTGGGGAGGTCGTGACCCCCACAAATACAACGAATATATCATATTTATTTATTTATTTATTTCGAGATTCTTATATACCGTGGTACGTATAGATATACATCACCTCGGTTTACAGACAACATTAATTTTAGCAACAAGCTTTACATAAAACAGTTTATACAGAAATTAAACAGAAAAAATAAATTAGTAACAGATTTTACAATTAACCGTTTTAAAGAATATGTAAACAATTAGCAGCTTTAAGCTTTACATTTATCAAGTTTCCATATACCAAAATATAGCTATTGTAACTATAATAAACCAATAAAGTTTAACATAAGAGAATGGAAATGATAGTAATTTAATCCAATAATCTGTTGGAGGAGACATTAAGGACAAGTTCAGGTTGCTTCACAGAAGTTACAAACATGAGAAGGATGGGGGATGGGGAACAGTGGGATTATCAATGTGAAACAAACATGGGGAGTGGGAAGAACATGATGGCAACATGGATCAGGTGAGAATTAATACAATAAAACTGAATTTTACTGTGGTATTCTTGGGTGGCGTGATAGCATATACGTTGCGGATTGCCAATACGTTGCAAACAAATGCACACCCCTACTGAGTAATAATGTTAGTAACCTGGGATGGTTAAAGAGTATGAGGGTACATTTTCAATTGGGCTTTGCATCTCCACTTTAGCTCGCGCAAATCCAGCTCATTCGAATACAAGGTACCCACAAATTACTGTTTGAATGTTGACTTGTTAAGCAGCTAAGAGTATGCGCCTATACTTAACACCATTTAAAATGTGCATCTGTGTTGTGTGCCTGTCGGTCGCAGACAGCTGTGACCACTACTGCTCACCTCCTTCTTTGTTTCCCTGACTCCATGGGGTAGACTGGCAGCCTCAGGTAGCTGCCAACGATCTGCCTATCACTCCCAGGCCTCCCGGGTCAGCATGGATGCCGCCGACTGCCATCTTGCCATCGGGTCCCTCTAGGCGCACGTGCACACGGACCAGTCTTATCCATGTCATGGCGGGAACCTCGGGAGGCGTCCCCTTCAGATGACGTCATTCCCTTCGGATATTTAAACCTGCTGGCCTTGCCTAAAGAAGATTTGGCAAAGAGTCTCATCCTTGCTAATTCTGCCTCACTTACTGAGGACCCTGCATTCCAGTTCCTATTCCAACGTGGACGTCTCAGGTACCCACTCCTCGAGTGCCTCTCTCTCGTCCTGGCTATCCACACCTCGGAGGGCCTGATGCCTGAAACTCTGCCTGCCCCGTTCCCCGGGGCTTTCCTGGAACCTACACTGCTCTTTCGTGAGTACTCCGCCCTGTGGATCACTTTCTGCTCTACCAAGTGCCTCTCTGGTGTACCCCGGGCTGCGGGCCATTTCCATCTCTACAGAAGACTCCTTCAGAGGTACCTGCTCTACAGACCCTTACCACTCTATCGAGGACCTCTCAGGCGCACCCTGCCTTGCGGACCACTACCAGCTCTACCGAGGACCCTCACTGGTGTACCCCGCTCTGTGGGCCATTGCCACCTCCACCAAGGGCCTCGACTGTGCACTTCGCTCTGCGGACCGCTGTCATCTCTACAGAGGACCCCACCAGCATACCCTGCTCTGCGGGTTATTATCATCCATCTCTACCGAGGACACTATTGGTGTACCCCACCTCACGGGCCATTACCATCTCTACAGCATACCTCTTTGGTGTACCTGCTCCACAGACTTCTACCAACGCTACGGAGGTATTCCCTCTGGGTACTTCCTATTCCATCGACCCTGTGTCTCTGGGTCTGTGTGATCTCCTCTTGGGCACCCCCCGCTCCACGGGTAGTGCTTCTATCTCTTTAATAAAGACTCTATCCGTGTCTATCCCCAACTGAGACCTAGCCTCCCAACAGTGAGGCTTATGGGGCTCCTCCCCGTGGGCGGTACCACCTCTCACTTCGGCCCAGGGTTCACGTACCAACTGATATTCACAGAATCCTAACAGGCCATGACTCTTTCTCTCCTCCAGCCTCCACAGCATCCCCAGTCCCAGCCACCTCAGGATGTGGAGGACTTCACTTGGTAATTGAACAAATAACCTTCTTCACAGCACTGCCACTGAACCACAGGGCTGACCTTGAATCACCTCTTTACTCTTTTCATTTATTTTTCAAAATTAGGCTGTTGCAGGACCTTGCAAGGGTATTAGGTGCCTTAGGTGAAACTTACAGCCTGTCATACCTCATCCCTTCCCTGTTACACACTCTCCCCACACACAATTTAAAATTATGCATTTATAATAGATTTTACATGAACAAGAATATTTAAAGTATGGTCTTCTGAGGTAAAAATATCACTTTCAGCATGTATACTATATTTATATGCAGTTCTGTAAAACCCTGCAAAAAGTAAAAAAGACCCTTGGAATTGGTATTAGGTCTATTATAATGTATGTTTGGTATAGGCTTGGCCCTCAGAAAGCCACGAGTAAACTGAATTAGAATTTCAGTATAGTAATGCTCCCATACCAAAACTGCAATAACTGCCAGCACTCAAATACTAACAACCCTACTTATGAAAAGGTAACACTGCAATTATTATACTAGGCCCTAAAATGCCAATAGACCTCCTATTAGGAAAATAGAAAAAGCCAAGCTGCTGTAGATCCCGACACAGAACCTACACACTAGCAGAATATTTCTGCTCAGTCACACATGCAAAATACAAACTCACCAAATATAGAATAACGTGACCATAAAGTAGTAAGCGAATTAGTAGTAAGCGAATTAGCGAATTAGCGCGATATTGCATGCAACCTACATACACTACCGATGAAGTCAGCATTAAGCAAAAGAGCCTTCTCTACAGCGGGCCCCAAAATCTGGAACTCTCTCCCACCAGAACTCAGAGCAGTGCAATGCTCATCTACATTTAAAAAAAGACTCAAGACTTGGCTGTTCAACCAAGCTTTCCCATAACAGCTTCCTGTGGAACATCTCGGCCAATGATTACCCACCTGAGAGCTATTTAGATCATCTATAGAACTCACTTAATCTATGGCAGTCGAAGACATAACCTAGTCTTATAATTAGCAACTGTTTATTTAACTTAGGCCTCCCCTTATAATTAGCAACTGTTTATTTAACCTACATTAGGCACTGTATCTTTTACTTATACCTATATTAGGCAATGTATCTTTACTGGTTAACCCCATATTTACTTATCCAAGTTATATCGACCTGTTCTTTGTAAGACATTTACTTGTCAATGTTATTGTTCTGTTAAAATGTAAACCGAATTGATCAGTAATTCTGTTATTGGAAAGTCGGTATATAAAAATGCTAAATAAATAAATAAATAAATAGTAGTAAAAAACATAAGGACAAAAAAACTGAATTGTAAACCGCAACAAGCCAGACTATGTATGCAGTGCATCAATGGAAAAGAGAAACCTTACAATTCCTCATAAAACATCAAACAATAAAACCAGGAAATACAAATCATCGATAGAAGTAAAACCATACTAATAAAAAGAATATTTCAAAACAGCTGACAAATATAATAACATCTAATAATTTAAAACTCATATTTTCCAAAGACCAATAAAATATTTAAAAACAGCAGACACAAATACCACCCAATACTTAAAATGTAAAAAGGATGAAAAACAGTCTCCTGCTGTCCGTACCTGGGATCTTTTGATTTCCAGATGCATTGAGATTGTCGTGGATTAGCAGGGGAGAGTGGAGGGCTTGTTACGTCTGCTTGCTCAGTCGCAGAACATGCTCTCACACACATAAGCTCGCTCACACACAGACACAGATATACTCTCTCACACACAGATACTCTCTCACACACAGATGCTCTCTCACACACACACATGCTCTCAGACACTGACAATGCTCTCTCTTATACACAGCAATACCCACATAGACACACTCTGTCTCACTCAGTTCCTCGCCTTTCCCATCAGAAACCCTTTCCAGTGGGTGGCCTCCTCCTTCAGCTTCCATGGCAGATAGGACTCCGCATCTTTCTTGAGGCCGCAGGGGCTGATGCTGCTCTGCTTCCTGCACTGGGGTTGGGGGGGCGGGGGGTATGGTACTGTTGTTGCTGCTGCTGCTGCTGAATGTCACATGAGCCAGGCCAATGCCGCCTCTTCTAGCAACAGCCCAGGGGAAATGCTGTTTCTGGCTGTGACTGCATGGACTCTCCTCCTTTCTCTTCTGGACCATGCAGGAGGGCACTGGTGGCACTGTAAGTGGCCACCGAGTGCTTCCACCAGCCCTGGGCTATTTTTTTGTTTTAAAGTTAGACGTGTCTGTTCAGGACAGATAAGAATATCATTTCATTGTTTCTCATTTTAAAGTTTATTATAATAATGAATACACTGACACAGAAAGTAAGATGCACGAGTACTGCTGAATTTCCTATAGATGCACAATATTTGTTTTGTTTTTCCCATAGATTACCTCATAGGAATATCTGTAAAGTAGTGGGAAGAAGGTTGGTCTTACTAGACTCCTGGCCTTTCTTGAGCATAGCTAATTTAGAGCCTGTTTTACTAAATAAGACACAGAATGGGAGAAAAGCCTTATTAAATCAGGTCCTAAGTATCCTGCTTGCTTGCTTGACTTAGTGGCTTAATGGGTGCCACACTTGCCAGAGGTAATGTCAACCAACTAGGAGACAAATCCCTGGTCATCGCGATTGCTTCTTGGCCTTTTGGCTAAAGTCCAAAGACAGGGTCTAAACCATGAACCAGAGGGCAGTTCCTTTTTGGCCTTTTGACTGAGATTGACAATCTCTACAATATTGGGGGTAACGCCCTACCACCCCGACCCCACTGGAGACATGATAATGTAAGGGCCATTGCTGAAGCAGGAGGATAGAAAATTCTGCTTAAAAAAGGCCTCTGCTTCTACTTACTGAAGTCAAAAGATGTTCTTCTGTGTATAACACTGTTAGCCCCCAGGGGTTTTTAGAATAAATGTTCTGTGTGGTACAAGTGCTTATTTCCTGTTAAACTTAGTTATTAACCCGTGAGAGCAGCAGCTGAAAGCTGTAGCACACACGCGTGACTGCAGATCACCAGCACATGTTTAGATCCTTGGCAGAAGACAATGACTCAGTGCTTGATAGGAAGATACTCATTTTTCCAGGGCACATCCCAGCTGCAGTTACCAAAGCGACTGCATTTAGCAAGAGCTATTCTGCTAGTGCTACGAGTAATAACAGGAAGGATTGCCACCAGGGTTTTGGCATTCGGGTCCTGTTATTGTGATGGTATATCACCCCACCTAGGGAGAGTTGTAAACTTTAGCTTCTGAATTAAAGGTGTGGTTCTTGGATTGCCATCAGGTGTGGAAAATCTGACTCTTCCTGTTTTGTTTTTCCAGGCTTGTTATTAGCATGAGGGCAGGATCAGCAGAAATTAATGCAATAGTTGATGGTACATTTGGAGCTCAGCAGTTGCCTTCGTGTTCTGTATGAACTGTTTAGTGTGGTGTTGATATTCCTGCATGGATATCTGCAGTTTATGTTATATGTGTGTATATATTAGCGGAATTGGGTGAATCCTTCACATTCTTGTATGAATGGTTTCACAATTTCTTTTCATGAAAACTGGTTACACAGATCCACTGGGAGTAATAAAATGACAGCTCCACAATTGAGGTTTCTTTAAACTGTTCTGACTTCCCTTGATTTTCTTGCTTTTTCTCCTATAGTATCTGGAACTTTATTTGTTTAATTTTTATTGACAGTCGTTATTGTATCTGAGGCTTATACTCTGTTTACTGGGTCAAGTTCTAGGCTGTCTGTCATCCTGAAGTTGAACAATTAAGGAGACCAAAATTCTAGAAGGATAACTTTCAAACAACTATGTGTGACGACAAATACCACATATATGGCCTAAAGTATTTTATAACCCACATGTATTATAAAATACACACATCTCCACCTGTAACACACGTTCATATGAATGCTTATGCACAAATACATGCAATGCATTGAAAGGCATGTACTTTTTCTGCCTCTTTTAAAAATACATGTTTATATATTTTAGGCTTGAAAAAAAGGACTTAGTCTCATAAATCGGTATATTTTAAAACATATGCATATAAGTAAAATTACCAGTTTTACTAATTACTGCACCATTTCACCCAGTCCTTCTCCAGGTCATCAAGACCCTCCTGGTTCTTCAGCCTAAACTCTCCCAGATCACCCAGACCTCCCACGCAGCTAATAGTACACACTAAGCATGACTGGTATCACTTGCACAATATAATTAGCAGGTGTAAAATTATGCATGCAATTTTTTAAAATAGGTTATGCATGTAAATGTTGTCCCCACCAAGGAATGCCCTAGACCACTCCTTTTTTATTTGCATATATGTGTGCACCAACCATAAATTATGCATGTATTTTAAATGTTTATAAAATAATTTTGCTAGTACATGCAACTTGCACGTGTATTTGCTAATTTGTATGTGCATACATTTTTGAAAATCCCTAAGCTTTCATGAGACAGACAGAATAACTTCTAATCCTGAAACCGAGAACTGTCAGAGAAATCTTTCAAGAAATTGATCTAAGTTAGTCCTGCCATATTTTCCGAAAATTTTTTGCAGTTTCCTAATGGCCCACAAGCATCGTAGTATTGCAGAATGTTGGTGGCATAAACATTCAGGCCTATCCTGTAAAGCGCGGCCGCGTTTACCCTGCTCCTAAGCCGTTTTTAACTTCGTTTTCGGCCGCGTTAGCCCTTCCTGCGATCCCGAATCCCCTTTAACCTACTCCTACCGCGTCCTAAATTCCCTGGGCAACCCCTTCCGCCCGCGGCATGTATATTGCATGCAAACGAGCGAATTAGCGCGATATTGCATGCAAACGAGCGAATTAGCTATTCACCTGCAATCCCGTAACCCGCGCCCCGACTATCGCTACCTTTCCCTGCCGTTTTGTCGCGCGTTTAACCTGGAAACTTACCGCCTACCCTGACCCAGGCAGTAGAGGCATGGGTAAGGGTAGGTGGAAAGCTTTCCCCCAGCCCCCGCTTGCCTGCCCCGGCCGTGATCATGGGTGCCGGTCTCCGTGGCAGCCCCAGTCCTCTCCCCTGCTCCCGAAGCCAAAAAAAAAAAAAAGCGTAAAAAACGTTGCAGCCCCCCTCCGATGTCCGGACTGGGGCTGCCACGGAGACTGCAACGGCAAAGCGACATTTCAGTGTCCCCCCTCCTCTCGGAGCAGGGCGTGAAAAGCCGCCTTGCTCCGGGAGGAGGGGGGACACTGACAGCGGCGAAGCAACGGCGAAGAAAGCGGCAAAGCGACATTTCAGTGTCCCCCCTCCTCTCGGAGCAGGGCGCGAAAAGCCACCTTGCTCCGAGAGGAGGGGGGACACTGACAGCGGCGAAGCAACGACGAAGAAAGCGGCGAAGCAACGACGAAGAAAGCAGCGAAGCGACTTTTCAGTGTCCCCCCTCCTCTCGGAGCAGGGCGCGAAAAGCCGCCTTGCTCCGAGAGGAGGGGGGACACTGACAGCGGCGAAGCAACGACGAAGACAGCGGCGAAGCGACTTTTCAGTGTCCCCCCTCCTCTCGGAGCAGGGCGCGAAAAGCCGCCTTGCTCCGGGAGGAGGGGGGACACTAGCAACGATGAAGCAACTTTCTTTTCTGAAGCCATCATCAGGAACACATGCGATCGTAGCTCCTCCCGATGAAGACAAAGATGGCCGCCTGCACGGGGAAAGCGTGCAATTGGCCGCTCAAGACGTGATGTCGTGACGTCACGTCTTCAGCGGCCAATTGTACGCTTTCCCCGTGCAGGCGGCCATCTTGTTGGGAGGAGCTACGGGAGCCAGATCGTGTTCCTGCTGATGGCTGATAAAAAGATAAGTTTTGCCGGCGTCCAAAAGCGACTTACTTTTGGGATCTTGACAGATCCCAAAAGTAAGTCGCTTTTGAAAAAAAACAAAATTTGCTCCCCTTTTTTTTTTTTGCTTCGCTGCTGTCACCTCTTCTCCCCCCTCCCGGAGCAGGGCGCGAAAGCAGCCTTGCTCCGGGAGGAGGGAGAACAGACTGACAGCGGTCAGGTCGGGTCCGGTCGGGTCCGGGTTGGGGGTCCGGGTCGGGTCCGGGCTGGGGGAAAGCTTCGCCGCTGTCATCTCTCTCCCCTCCTCCCGAAGCAGGCCTTGCTCCGGGAGGGGGGGAGAAGCGCTGTCGGGTCAGATCAGATGGAAAAGTAAGTTGCTTCGCCACTGTCATCTCTCTCTCCACCTCCCGGAGCAAGGCCTGCTTCGGGAGGAGAGGAGAGAGATGACAGCGGCGAAGCAACTTATTTTTGCATCCGATCGGACCAGACTTCCTGGTATCTGTCATTTCAAATGACATTTGAAATGACAGATACCAGCGTGGCGTGAAGCCTTAGGCCCGCGCACCCAGGATCCTGTATAGGCGCTCTATCCAGTATCCTGGGTTGCGCGGGACTAAGGCTTTTCGGACGCGGCTTACATTTACATATAATTAGGCTTCAGGATCGAGCGGTAGGTGAGCTGCACTGTGCGGGCGGTAACCGCGGGTGCCGTAGGCACTAACGCAGCTCTTCCTACCGCTCGGTACTGGATCACCCTGATTATGAGCCAAAAGCTTGAAATAAGAACCAATTGAGAAAGAGCTCTTGAAAGTCAGGAAGGCACTAAAGTCTCACCTGTTTGTACAAGCCTTCCCTCTTCTGAATTCTACTTAATTTTAGTTTCTTTTTTTTTTTTTTTATTAGATTCTGTTCTATTCTATTGCACTTCATTGTTTTATCTATTGCATTTTTTGTATTTTATTTATATTTGTCTTTGTTTTGTTTTTATTTGTTTAAATTGTTTTGTTGTATTATGTTTTTGTTACATTATCATTAGTTTTATTTTGCTATGTTTTATGCTATATTTTTGCTAGTTTTTAACTTGTTAGCTTGTTTGGATTTTATTTGTATATCACTTTGTTTTACCAATGTAATTAATTGTGATTAATCAAGAAATAATAAACATAAACAGTTCTTTAAGGATAAAGGCAAGGAACTAGCCCCCAACCTGCCCTGTCAGCCAACATGTGTTGCCTCAGCAAGCTTCTTTTCTATATCCCTTTCAGTTTCTGCAGATCTCTGCTGCATAGTTTCTAGCATCTGCCTCGCCACTCTCCTGTCATTCCATGGCTTTGCTCTTTGCATGGGCTGCCAGTCCTGTTAGACCTGTATACTCAGGGTGGCTCCTCACTACTGCTTTGCCCTTTTTCCTTCCTAGTATCCTGCTCTCTCTCTTCTCTTAAGTATCACACTCTTCTCTACAGCCTTCTGTGCAAAACAAGCATCCTTTCCTTTCCGTGCTTTCTCTTTACTCACTTCCTTCCTCCGGAACAATTTGTTGTCAGAGGATCCAAGAATCTTCCTTCCTCTCTCTGTTTCATTCAAAAATGTAAACTCACCTTTTTCAAGCATGAATAAAAGTTGTGTGCTGAAAGTCAGAGCGTATTTGTTTGCCACTGCAGATAATAGTATGCTAATACATCAGGAGAGAATAGAAAAGCATGCAAAAAATGTTCTTTGCATGTGCAAAACATGGATTAGGCACATTGTTGTGTGCTGAAAGCATGTGTACCCTGGAAAGTTGTGCACAAAAACGTGAGTTAGGAGCATAAAAGTTGTGTCTGTAGGAACACAAAGCATATTTTATGTGCACAAAGCATTTCTCTGCATAAACCACAATTTTTGAGTATAAATGCTGAGTACAGGACCCCCACACCATGAACCCCAGGTTCAGCCCCAGAAATGATACTCCAACTCTGATCAGGAGTTAAATTATTATCGGTGTTAAGAAAACATGAGTTAAGCCTATAGCTAATGCCTTGATTAGCATGGGATTTGCATGGAGGAGCACTAATTTATTTTACATAGCTGCGCACATTTTTTGTACGCTAAACTCCTGGTTAAATAATATGTGCATGCAGCCATGTGCACCTATTACATCAGAACCTCAGTTGGTTTATCCCAGCCCTAAATCCTCAGTTTATCACCATTGCGCTAGTTCATTTCTCTGTTCATGGTTTGTATTTTTTTTTTTTGACTAGTTTGAGATCAGTCTTTATAAGGCACCTAAGCTGGAGCTTGTCTAAAAACTAAGTAAATCAATAAATATATTTTTTTGTATTACAAGTTATAAAGCTTACAAATAAAAATTCCTCTTCACCCTGTTAAATCTCATAGATATTTTTATCATTTTCAGATGCTTCATGTGACAAAAAAGAATTTATATTTACATAGTATTAAGTAACAGTAGGAGTAAGCCCAGAATCCCAAAAAGTGCCACAGGTGATGATGTCACTGCACAAAGTTGGAGAAGATTGATAGGAACAAAAGGCACAAAAAGAGGAGAGGGCATTAAAGCAGGGAACACTTTTAGTCACTGCTGTGAATGAGAATTATTTGCAAAGCTAAGAAATTTGTTGCTACCAGTGACAGGAATGACTGACTCTTCCTGCTCTTAAATAACACTCCTTTTGACAATGTGCTTGATTCACCCAGAATTGTGACTTGGAAAAATTTACAATCAAAATGTATTCATCAAGCTTAGCAGCTATGAATAATCATGTCTTATGCTTAGAAAAAACATGACTAACAACTTATAGCTAATAAACTATTGTTACCACTTTTATTAAATGTATAATGCACCAGGTGTATTTTTGTGGTAAAATGTTACTGTACATAAGCACAACTTCCTATCTCTGAAAATGGTAGCATGGTAAAAGGATCAAGGGCTGCAGTTCTTTCAAATGATATTTTAATATGAAGACTGTTTTGTAACATAAATGCTCAGTGCATTATTTTTACAGTGTGAAATATGCAGACAAAACAAAAGATTAAGGATGAGGAGGGGATTGGGGTTAACAATCTAGTCCTGCTCCCCACTGGCTGTGTGATCCTGAAAATGCAGCTTTTCCTTCCTCTGCCACTGGAACTGAGTAATAGGGATGTGCAGCAGGGACAGATTCATCCCATTCGGTATTTGTATTTGTCGGGACCCAAATCCGTTGCATCCGTTCTCTGGGGACCCTGATCCATTCATTAGTTACATATGTATTCATTTCCCCCAAAAACCCCCATCCCAACCCTTTAATTTACTACAACCCCCCACCCTCCTGACCCCCCCCCCCCCCCCACCGCCCAAGACTTGCCAAAAGTCCCTGTGGTCCAGCGGGAGTGCTGGAGTGATCTCCTGCACTCGGGCTGTCGGCTGCCGGTATTCAAAATGGCACCGATAGCCTTTGCCCTTACTATGTCACAGGGGCTACCGGTGCCATTGGTCGGCCCCTGTCACATGGTAGGAGCAATGGACGGCCGGCGCCATCTTGTGCTCCTACTATGTGATGGGGCCGACCAATGGCACCGGTAGCCCCTGTGACATAGTAATGGCTATCGGCGCCATTTTGAATACTGGCAGCCGACGGCCTGATTGCAGGAGATCGCTCCAGGACCCCCGCTGGACCACCAGGGACTTTTGGCAAGTCTTGGGGAGGTCGTGACCCCCACAAATACAACGAATATAGCATATACGTTGCGGATTGCCAATACGTTGCAAACAAATGCACACCCCTACTGAGTAATAATGTTAGTAATCTGGGATGGTTAAAGAGTATGAGGGTACATTTTCAATTGGGCTTTGCATCTCCACTTTAGCTCGTGCAAATCCAGCTCATTCGAACACAAGGTACCCACAAATTACTGTTTGAATGTTGACTTGTTAAGCAGCTAAGAGTATGCGCCTATACTTAACACCATTTAAAATGTGCATCTGTGTTGTGTGTATAGTTTTTAAACTTTTATGCGAGCAGGTAGTTTTCATCCCTGTCCAAGTTATGCCGTCCTCCCCCTATCCCCAGAATAGGAAGGGAATGGTTAATAAAACGGAAAAAGTTATAATGCCTCTGTATCACTCCATGGTGAGACCGCACCTTGAGTACTGTGTACAATTCTGATCGCCGCATCTCAAAAAAGAGATAGTTGCGATGGAGAAGGTACAGAGAAGGGCAACCAAAATGATAAAGGGTATGGAACAGCTCCCCTATGAGGAAAGGCTGAAGAGGTTATGGCTGTTCAGCTTGGAGAAGAGACGGCTGGGGGGGGGGGGATATGATAGAGGTCTTGAATGAGTAGATGTGAATCGGTTATTTACACTTTCGGATAATAGAAGGACTGGGGTCATTCCATGAAGTTAGTAAGTAGCACACTTAAGACTAATCGGAGAAAATTCTTTTTCACTCAACGCACAATTAAGCTCTGGAATTTGTTGCCAGAGGATGTGGTTAGTGCAGTTAGTGTAGCTGGGTTCAAAAAAGGTTTGGATAAGTTCTTGGAGAAGTCCATTAACTGCTATTAATCAAGTTTACTTAGGGAATAGCCACTGCTATTAATTGCATCAGTAGCATGGGATCTTCTTTGTGTTTGGGTAATTGCCAGGTTCTTGTGGCCTGGTTTGGCCTCTGTTGGAAACAGGATACTGGGCTTGATGGATCCTTGGTCTGACCCAGCATGGCAATTTCTTATCTAGCCTTTCTTTTCTTGCGTTTCCTTGAACTACTAAACTCAACCCTCCTCATCCTGCCTTTCCTCTTCCCTGTGATATCCCCTCAATTACTCTGTACCCAGTTAATCTGTAATTCGAAAACATTGTACTGAGTTATCATGTCCATGTCTTTCCTGAGAAGGAAAGACTTGGACATGATTAATCACATTTAACAACGAACATTGATAACAAACTATGTTACCGAACCTTATGGCACCTATGTAAACGGACAAATTGTAGTATCATTACTTTTATGTGCCTTAATGTAAACCGTTGTGACGGTCCCCACCAAACGACAGTATAGAAAAGACTTAAAATAAAAATAAATAAATAAATCCCATATTTAACCTTGTGCTACAGTTTTTTGTTCCTTGTAAAGGCTCTGCCTGTCGTTACGGTGACACTGTTTTTTGTTATATGTAAACCGATACGATGTGCAAACGGATGTCGGTATATAAAAATACCAAAATAAATAAATAAATAAATGTATGTTCTTAATGCTTCTTTTTAATGCAGTTTGAAGTGCACATATAATGAAAGGGCATGCGTACGTACTTTTAGCTGGCTAAAAATTCACTTGGTTGGTTTCAGCCAATCCTGCATAATCCCTGTTTTTACCCATGTAGATCCCAATTAAGTCTTTGAAAAATTCACCTCATAAAGCATTTTGTCAGTCCTGCTTATATATGACATCAAGGGGCAGATTTAATCAATGCAAAACTTGATCCACGAGTGACTGTGGCATTTCAGGCCCAAGACAAACTGGAATATTTTTATTGATAAATCTCAAATTATTATTTGAAGCAGATCCAATAAAAAAACTTGTTGCTTATTGTAGCTTTATGAGTAACTGGTAACTTTGTGTAGCCCCTGTTTCTCCTGGCATGCAGGAGCTCACAGGGGAGGTCTTGGGCCAGAGCCGTATCCATGCTCCTGGGTGCTACCCACACAGGGCAGAAAGAGTCAGTCTTTCAGGGCCCTTAAAGATGTTTTTTCCCACCTGGACCTGCTCTGTAAGCAGTCCAGTACGGAACAAAAAACACATTCCACACTGAAGCTGCTGTTCAAAACATAAAACCCTTTACTGGCCACTTGATTGCAAGAAATAAAATGCACAGCAAGTGCACTACAGCTTAGTGCATAGTTGGTGCAGAAGATAAAACCCATAAAGAAATCAGAGTCTTGAGCAATAGCAAACGCTGCATCCCCTGGCAGGTAGGCACTCCTGGGTCAGGCACATTCCCCTCGTTACTTCTCCTCATACCTGCTCCTCTGAATGCATCTCCCTTACATCCAATAGGCAGAAACAGAGGAGTCTCTGGTTGATGCTTTCCTCAGACAGCAACTGTTGGGACTCCCCTGCCCACCCCCACCCCCAATAGGCAGTCTTTCCGCTGACTCCACAAAGGACAATTCTCTTTCTTCAGTCTCTGCAGAAATCTCCTTTAAAACAGGATAGGGAGTGTGGATCTTAACTCTCCTCTTCTCAGAGACCTCTTACTTTGTTCAGAATATCTCAGGAATCGATTCATGGACCCCAAGACAAGACCGCCATAATCTTGAAGGCCTGGGCACCTGACCTTGGGTGCCTGGACTGGAGAGACCACCCACACCAGCACCTCTTTTAGCCAGAGAGGGGCCCTGAAGAAGAAGAAGAAGAACCTCTCCACTCGGAGAAGGAGACCTGAAGAAGACCCCTGAACCACGAGGGCACAGGGGTTTCGCCAATCTCATGACACTTCCCAGATGGGATGTGTCAAACACTTCTTCCACGCCTCTACTCTGACATCACATACCTCGCTGAGTGTCCGCTGAGAGACTGATGCTAGCAGTAAGGGGCACTTATGGGACCCCCTTTCACATGCCTTAGTGATTTTTTTTTTTGTGACAGGAATTAGTATCTACAATTATCTATAGCACTATATACAGTAATGTATTTTTGCTAAGTAGCTTCAGTACAGTCTGAAAAGGATATAGAAACCATTTTCCATTCTAGTGGACATCCATTCGGCACTCAGAGTTCAGTTAGTATGTTGATCTAATGAGAGAGGTTTTGCTTCACCCATCTTAAAACAGCACTCCCAGTGTAGTGGTGGTGTTCTGGAAGAAGCTGCTCGTCTAGCTCAAGGAATCGGGTTGGGTGCCTCTTCGGTCACTAAATCCTATGACAGGGTGGTAGTAACCGGGATTAACCAATTTTGAAAGCCATTCTGTGGCCCAAAAGGTCTGAGTTCAGTTTCTTGGGGGGAAGGTGTCCACATCCCCTAAATCAGCCACATAAATAGTTGTACCAAGTGTGGAGCCAGCCCTTCCATCGGGTAGATTTAGACATCGCAACTTGGAGGGCAGCATGAGTATGCAGGGCTCTGACCCTGACTATTGTACCCTGAATCGTAGGCAGCAGAGAGCGGACCTCTGCTTCCCACTCCAGCCCCTCTTCTCTCTGGAAAAATGCAGGGAACAGGGGAGGAGGGGGAGCCAGAAAGAGCTACTATGCTTCCCGATTCAGACCCTTTGCTCCTTTATCCATCCTGCAGGGAATAGGAGGGGGCGTGGGTTTGGCTAGACTAAACAAGAGTTGTTTCTTTGTGTATGTTTCTGTTTTTGTTGTGGTTACTTTATCCTGTTTTTGATTGGGGGGCGGAGGTTGTATGTATGAGACCAACAGTAGATATTCTGCTAAAGTTTAGTTTCCATGTACTCCAGCTTGTTCTGTTTTCCCAGTGGGAGGTGTATTGCTAATAATAAATTTCAGATTTTTAGCCTGCCTTTTCAAATACTGCTCAAGGCTGCTTACATCATTTTTAGAATTCAGGTGCGCTCAGTCCTTGCCAACTCACAGAGCTTGCAAGGTCTGTACCTGAGCCAGTGGAGATAGAGAAGCTTGCGAGCCAGGCCAGTTGATCATTTCATTATTTATAAATGCGATGTATTTCTCAATTTTATTCATGTAGTCTACCCCCAAAAAATGACAACACACTCATCAGACACTGTAACGTGATTTCTGAAATGTATTTGTATTGGGACAGCCCCGTGAGCCGGCACACTCATCCCGAACACCTCCCGGGCTGCTCCATGTGGCAGAGCATTGCCGATGCTGACCCTCTCATCCACGGCTCAGATGCCATCATCCTTCGCCTGGCTTTGCTTCCTCTAGGCGCAAGTGCACATGCCCAATGTCAGCAGTTAAAGGGCCTGCGATGGGAAAAAAGGCTATGGCATCCCTGAACGACGTCATCTCCTCCAGCCCTTATAAGGGCCTTTGGGTCTCTCAGACCTTGCCTCAGCAGTGGGTCATCTACAGCCTTGAAAAGTGAGTTGCTGTTCATTCTGCTATTCCTGTTCCTGCGCCTCACCTCATTCCTGCTTCATCTCTCCAGCCTTGTCTCATCTAGTTACCAGTTATCCTGTCCTACTGCCTCAGTCTTTCTCCTTGTCTCCCATTTCTACCCCCAGACTGACTACTGGATCTGACCCACACCTGACCTCTGACCATTCTTGTCTGCCACCTGCCTCTGACCTCAGCCTGGACATCGACTACTACTGCCTTAGGAAACTTGCCCATCGTATGGACATTTTGACGCTGTCGCTGGCTCCTCTGTTGGCTCTGCCTTCTACTAGTGCTGCCAAGGTGCCCAGGCCGATGCCCCATTCTCCTGCACCACCACACTATATGGGTGACCCCTAGGGAGTGTCATGTATTTATTAATTAATGCTGAATGCACTTAGATCTGCAGCCCAGTTTCTTCCCCACAAATTGCTTGAAAGTCACATATATTCTCTCTCTCCTTGGTGGCAGGGCTTTAGCCTGGGCTTCTTCCATATGGGAACGAGATGATCCCATGTTCCAGCACCTCCTGGACTTTCTCCAGCAGTTCCAGCTGTTTTTTTAGTAACCTGGGATGTACCTTTTCGATGGCAGCCAACCTACTTCAAATTCACCAGGGGTCCCGCACCCTGAGTGATTATGCTATTGAATGTTGCACCTTAGCTTCTGAGTTATAGTGGGGAGAGGATAGCCTCACAACCATATTTCTGCAAGGGTTGTCAGGCAGAATAAAAGATGAGCTAGTTAGTTGGGGCGTTCCTTCTTCTTTGGATGTCTTGGTCACTGCTATCAAGAAAGGGCTCAGGAAAACAAACATAATTGGTGACCTGGCTTCCTGCTTCCAATGACCCCTGTCTCCAGCACTTGTGCCAGAAGCCGGAGTAACCAATGAACCCATGCAACTGGAAAGAAGTAATATTTCCCTGGAAGAGAAGCTTCGATGGAGATAGATGGGCCTATGCATGTACTGTGCTGGCCAAAGACACCTAGTATCCAATTGTGTGGAGAAGTTGGGAAACTTGCGTGCCTAGGGTTGACCGGGGAGGCAATCCTAGATAGGAATCCTTTGTTCCCCCAACTGCTTGTCCTGGTCCTGCTCTCCATAGGTAACTCCCACTTTCACTTGGAGGCCTTCATAGACTCCAGAACAGGAGAAAATGTCATAGACCAAGCCTTGGTCCACCAATCCCATATACCAACCATCTGCCTAAACAACCTGTAACTATCTCTTCAATTTATGGGGACTCATTACCTGGTCAACGCATGGAGGGAACATTCCCTATCTCCTTTCAGTCAGGACTTCTGCATTTTGAAACCATCTCATTCCATGTGATTTCTTGAGTAGTAAATCCCTTTATCTTGGGATTACCTTGGCTTCAGCAGCACCAGCTAATAATTGACTGGTCTTCCCTAGAATTGGCTCAATGGGGGGCCCTCCTACTCCATTCCTGTCTTGCCTCTGTCCAGTCTCAGCTTGCATGACCTTGGCCATCCTCACACCAGGTCTAGCTCCTCAGTATGCAGCCTATCTGGACATTTTTTCTAAACAATCGGCTGAGACGTTACCCCCACATCGTCCGTATGACTGTGGCATTGATTTTCTTCCAGGTAAAACACCTCAGAGAGGAAAGGTCTATCCCTTGTCTCCCCATGAGACTGAGGCCATGACTGAGTACATTAAAGAAAACAGGCTCATGGTTTCATCCAGCCCTCCTCTTCTCCAACAGTGGCAGGATATTTCTTTGTGGCTAAGAAAGATGGGAATCTCCAACCCTGCATAGATTTTAGGGGCCTTAATGCCATTACAGGAAAGAATCATTATCCGCTGCCTGTAATCTTGGAGCTGATTGTTTATAGGGTGACAAAGTTTTCACTAAACTGGATCTAAGAGGCGCTTACAATCTCATATATATAAAGCCAGGAGAAGAGTGAAGACTGTATTAAATCCCATGATGGACACTATGAGTACCTCATTACTTGGACTCTTTGGACTCTGAAGCACTCCAGCCATGTTTCAAAACAAGAACAATGAAATCTTCCAGGATCTCCTTTTATTCATTTGTAGTGGTATACCTGGATGATATTCATAATCGCTAGCATCTCACTGGGAACCTATGAAACAAGTGCTTTAGCAACTAAGGGAGCACAATCTCTATGCTAAACTCGAGAAATACCTTTTTGAAAAGGAAGAATTGCCCTTCTTGGGTTACATCGTCTCCAGCACTAGCCTCCTGGCTAAACTGAAAGACATCTTGGATTGGCCTCAACCTGACAGTTTCTGGTCCTTACAACAATTCCTAGGATTTGCCAACTACTATTGTCAATTCATTCCAGGGTATTCCACCCTTTTGGCCCCTCTCACAGCCTTGGTCAAAAAGGGAGCTGATACTTGGAATTGGTCCCCGGAAACCATCATCACCTTCCAGGCCCTGAAGAGTACCTTCTCACAAGGTCCCTGTCTGCACCATCCAGATTCCAATCATCCTTTCATCTCGGAGGTAGATGCCTCTACTCTCAAGGTAAGGGCTGTCCTCAGCCAACACCAACATTGAAGGGACCCTTCTGCCATGCTCCTCCTTCTCCTGGAAGTTTTCGCAAGCTGAAAGAAACTGTATCATTGGAGATCATGAGCTCCTGGCTGAAAAACTGGCATTAGAGGAAGGATGACACCTCTTAAAGGGTGCTTAACATCGTATCACAATCTAAATGGACCATAAAAATCTTGAATTTCTTTTGCAAGCTCAACAACTCAATCTGAGGCAGGCCCACTAGTCCCTCTTCTTTTGTTGGTTTGACTTTGAACTCCACTACTGACCTGCTGCTAAGGACCAAAAGCAGATGCACTCTTCCGCTCCTTCCTGACAGAGGATATAACCGAGATTCCTCATTATATCATCAATCCTGCAGAAATCATTGTTGCTTCTGCTACTCCAGTTCCCCCTAGGAAAACAGTGGTCCCCAAGAGACTTCATGAAAAGATGTTAAAAAAAGGCTCATGACTCACATCTGACAGGGCACCCTAGAGTATCTGGAATTCTTGAGCTCCTGAAATGCCACCGTTGGTGGCCCCAAGTAAATATGAACATGAAAAACTATGTGGATTCCTGCTCTACTTGAACACAGCATAAACCTCTTTGTGTCTGACCCTGGGGGCTGTTACAGCCATTGCCAGCCCCCAGGGAACCATGGACCCACTTGTCCACAGACTTTATTGTGGACCTCCCCCTTTCATACGGCTCCCCTGCGATATGGGTGGTAGTGATAGATTTTCCAAGATGGAACAAATCATAACTCTATCTGGACTTCCATCGGCTCCTGAATTGGCCCAATTTTTCATCCAGCATGTCTTTAAATTACATGGATTACCCTCTCACGTTTTGTCTGATGGAGTTCAATTCATGGCTTGCTTCTGGAAGGGCCTCTGTCAAAAATTCAGCATCACTCTAAATTTTACCATAGCTTATCATCCACAAGGCAATGGGCAGACGGAGAGGGTCAATCAAATCCTTAAACCATTCCTCTGATTGTACATCAGCAAAAAGCAGGATGACTGGACCACTTTTCTATCCTGGGAAGAATTCTCTCATAACAATCATGTGAGTAGCTCCACTGGTTCCTATCCATTTCAAGCAAACTACGGGAAAGATCCTTGAGTGTCTTTCCTTCTTCCTCTCTCTGTGGCTTGTCCTGCAGCCCATCTAACTGCCTAAGAGCTTCACAACTTCTGGATACAAACCAATCAAATCAGGCTGCCACCCTGGCCAAGAAGCACGCAGATGTCCAATGCCAGCCAGTTCCAAGTGGGAGTCCGAGCGTGGCTAAGCACTCAATATGTTATTATTTGTGATAATTGTGGGTGGATCCTTGGGCCGGTGGCAGATGACCACACCCACGGGGGAAGATCCCTAGAGGGATCACCGGTCAGGCTCAGAGTTGGGAGACAGACACACACTTAGTTCTTTTATTAAACTGTTTTAGAGAACCACCAGAGGTGGCAGTAGTGAGCTGGAAGAGCCCAGCTGGGCTGTAGTGCCTCAGGCACTGGAACAGCGATTCCAGGATGGCTGAGCTGTAGAGAAACTGAGATAGTGAGTAGGAAGAGTATGCAGAGTTCAGGAACAGAACCTTGATGGTAACACTCATACAATAGTCTCTTGGAACAGCCCAGGAGCTGGAATGAAGTAGGCCCTCGAGGAGCGAGTATCTGGTTCCAGGGAAGGCTCTGAGAGAGAGATGGTAACTCACTGGTGCTGAATATAACTTCCTGGCAGAAGTTATATTCAGTAGCAGGTCCGGGAACGTGGGCCCTCGAGGAGCGAGTATCAGTTCCAGACTGCGACCTGAAAAGCAAGAGAGAGAGCGAGGCCCCTGAGGAGCGGGTACCCCTGGTAAAGTCTGAGGAGGCAGAGTAGCAAGGTAAGTGGAGAGCGAATCCCATCCGCAGCGATACCTAGAGGCAGCTAGGTAGGAAACCCTTTGCTAACTCGATTAGGTAGAAAAACAAGAGACCTTAAATATCTGGTGATGATGACGTCATCTCAGGGGGACACCCCTGAGGTTCGCGCCATAGCCGGTACTTGAGTCAGGGCTGCGTGCGTGCCCGCCCTTAGACCTCAGGAGAACATGGGGAAGGCAGCGTCTAGCCAGTCCGGGAACGCTGGAGGAGGTTGGCAAAATGACGCCGCGGCAGCCAAACTTCCATCAACCAAAGAGGGAGTCGCCAAAGAGGTAAGGTGGGTGGAGTGGAGACGTCAGGCAACGACAGTCGCAACACAATATTTACACCTCCATGTCCCCTTGCTCCATTTGGCACCTCGATTCATTGGACCTTATCCCATCCTACAGAAAGAGGGACCCATGACCTACCAGTTAAAATTTCCTATCACACTGAGAATCCACAATGTGTTCCATGTCTCACTAGTGAAACTTCTGATTTTTTCCTAGCCCTCCAGAAAGCCTCCCACACCTACAGATGTGACATCAGATGAAGAGAGACCATATGAGGCACAAGAAATTTTGAACTGTTATATACTGTGGAACTAAGTTGAATATCACATCACATGGAAACATTATGGACCAGAAGAGAGTTCCTGGCAACTTATTACCAACCTCAAAGTACTTTTCCTGGTGAAGGAATTCCACAGACAATTTCCTTCTAAGCCAAAGCCGAGGACCTTCAGGAGGGGGCTTAAGGGAGGGGTACTGTGATGTTTGTCAGCTTGTGTGCTGGCCCTGCAAGCCAGTGCACTTACCCTGAACGCTGCCTGGGCCTGCTGCATGCGGCAGAGCACCACCAACTCTCTCACCCATGGCTCGGGCGCTGCCATCCTTTGCCTGGCCCTTCCCACTATAGATGCACATGTACACCCAATGTCAGCAGTTAAATGGCCTGTGGCAGGTAACAGGCCATGATGCCCCTTGAATGCCCTTATAAGAGCCTTGCAGGCTCCCAGACCTTGCCTCAGCAAAGGGTCGTCTGCAGCCTTGTAAGGTGAGTTGCTGCTCGTTCTGCTGTTCCTGTTCCTGCACCTTGCCTCATTAGTCTCTAGAGATGTGAATCAGAACCGGAATTGGTTCGGATTCCGGTTCTGATTCACATGTGTTTTTTTTTTCATCGGGCCCGATCGCGGTTTTGTTTATCGGCTGCACCCGAGCCGATAAACAAAAAACCCACCCGACCCTTTAAAACTAATCCCTTTGCTTCCCCCACCCTCCCGACCCCCCCAAAAACATTTTACAAGTACCTGGTGGTCCAGTGGGGGTCCCGGGAGCGATCTCCCGCTCTCGGGCCGTTGGCTGCCACTAATAAAAATGGCGCCGATGGTCTTTGCCCTTACCATGTGACAGGGTATCCGTGCCATTGGCCGGCCCCAGTCACATGGAGGGAGCACTGGATGGCCGGCGCCATCTTTAAAAATGGCGCGGGCCATCCAGTGCTCCTACCATGTGACAGGGGTCGGCCAATGGCACGGATACCCTGTCACATGGTAAGGACAAAGGGCCATCGGCGCCATTTTGATTAGTGGCAGCCGACGGCCCGGGAGCGGGAGATCGCTCCCGGGACCCCCACTGGACCACCAGGTACCTGTAAAATGTTTTTGGGGAGGTCGGGAGGGTGGGGGAAGCAAAGGGATTAATTTTAAAGGGTTGAGGGTGGGTATAGGGTTATTTTTGTGTGCCGTTTTTCCCGCCCTCCCCCAAAACGATAAGCGAACCCTCACAAACAATATCGTGGGGTTTTCCTATCGTTTCAGGGGAGCCCCCGATTTCAGACGATTTTGAAAATATCGACGATATTTTCAATCGTCCGAAGCCCGATTCACATCTCTGTTCAGCCTGCCTCATCTCTTCAGCCTTATCTCATCCAGTTACCTGCTTTGTCCTGCCCTGCTGTCTAGTCCTTCTTTTTGTCTCCCATTTCTAGCTCCAGACTGACTACTGGATCTGACCCTTGCCTGACCTCTGCCATTCATGCCTACCGCCCACTTCTGACCTTAGCCTGTTCTTGAATGTGTAGGATTCCTTTATAAGCAGTTCTAACTGGTCTTTTTGAAGTGTGGAGTTGTAGCGGGATTTTTAGCTCCAGCAAGTGCTGATTGTGGATGGTTTTGTGAATGATAGTGAGAGACTTATGAAGGATTCTAAAGCTGATAGGGAGCCAATAGAGATTCCTGAGGATGGGTGTGATGTGGTCTCCTCGGCTGGAATTGGTTAGGATTCTGGTGGCAGCATTCTGGAGCATCTGCAAGGGTTTTATGGTAGTTGTGGGGAGTCCTAGAAGGAGGGAGTTGCAGTAGTCGATTTTAGAGAAAAGGGTAGCTTGGAGGACAGTCCGGAAGTCATAGAAGTGGAGGAGTGGTCTAAGTTTTTTCAGAATTTGTAATTTGTAGAAGCAGTCTTTTGTTGTGTTGTTAACAAATCTTTTTAAGTTTAGTCGGTTATCTAGTATACGCCGAGGTCTCTTGCTTGGGCAGCTGTGGCGGATGAGGGGTCAGGGAGAGAAAGATTATTGTGGTCCGAGGAAATAAGGAGTAGTTCAGTCTTGGCCGTGTTGAGGACGAGATTGAGACTGGAGAGGAGAAGGTTGATGGAGTGAAGGCAGCTGTCCCAGAACTTGAGGGTTTTGGGGAAGGAATCTGTTATGGGAATCAGAATCTGTACATCATCGGTGTATATGAAATAAGTTAGGTTTAGTTTTGCGAGGAGCTGGCAGAGGGGTTAGAGATAGATGTTAAAGAGGGTAGGGGAGAGGGAAGAGCCATGGGGGTACTCCAAGGGTAGAGCTGATGGGAGGGGATTCTTTATTACTTATTCTGACCTTATAGTATCTGTTGCTGAGGAAGGACTCAAACCATCTGAGGACTGTTCCTGAGATCCTATGTCTGAGAGGCAGTTTAAGAGTAGAGATGAGCTTCATTTTTCTGGCTCAGGTCGGGTTTCGGTTTGGGCTCTTCGTGGGAAAACTCGTTTTCCCACGGATCGTTTTTCACCAAAAATGAAACTGGAACCCAAAACCGGAAAAACAAATAAAAAAAAAATAAATCAGAAAAAATACCGCGAATCGGGAAAAAACCCCCACACCAACCCTTCACATTTACTTTATTATACCCCCACTCCCCACCATCCCGATCCCTCCCCAAGACTTACTAAAAGTCCCTGGTGGTCCAGCGGGGTCCCGCGAGCTATCTCTCCCTCCATGCCGTCGGGCTGTCGGGCCTGCTATGACTCAAAATGGCGCCGATAGCCTTGCCCTTACAATGTCACAGGGGCTACCGGTGCCATTGGTCAGCCCCTGTCACATGCTCCTACCATGTGACAGGGGCTGACCCTGTCACATGGTAGGAAGACCATGTGACAGCCATGCCAGTAGGTATGGTTGTCCTTTGTCTAATCCTATGAGAAGGGCATCCGTGAGAGAAATTAGAAGGGATTCTGTGTTTAGGAATTTAAGGAAGCCAAACTGCGTGGGGTAGAGAATGTTATGTTGGTCTAGATAGTCGGAGAGTTGGAAATTGACTAGTCTCTCCATGAGTTTGGCGATAAATGGCAGGTTGGAGATGGGATGGAAGTTAGAGGTGTCTCCTGGATCAAGGTTTGGTTTCTTCAGTAGGGGTTTAAGGGTGGCAAGTTTCAGAGGGACAGGGAGCAGTTTATAATTTTGGCCAGGGGTTTGGAAATGGTATTTGGAATGGTGAGCAGTAATTTTGTCAGGATGGGATAAAGTAATTTTGTCGGGATAAAGAAATTGTTATGAATTAGAACATGGACCCCTGTTCTGAGGTAGAGTCAGCGCTGCCAAAAAGGACGTCAACCCTCTTTGGTCTCTACCGTCGGATGGCAAGGCCTTCTGATGAAGATATTTAGATGAAGACTTCACCCTAGAAGCTCATGATCCCCCCAGGAGGAGCCAGTAGGGACACGGCCGCTAGGACTTAGAAGACTCCCTGAAGATGTTCTGGATGCAGGCGCCTCCTGCAGGTCGTGGGTTCCAGATGGCTGGTGCCTCCAGCAGGTAGTGATCAGTTCATGAGTATACGTCGAAGGATAGTCCAAAGCCGGTCCAAGAGTCGAAGTCCAGAGAGAGGTCGAGAGCCGATCCAGGAGCAGACGGGAGAATGGTCCAAAGCCGATCCAGGAGCAACGAAGGAGAAGGGTCCAAAGCCAGTCCAGGTCAAAACCAGAAAATCACCACCACCGGTCCGAAGATCAGGAGCCAAAGAGTCGATCCAACGAGGAGAAGGAGAAGAAGCAGAAGAGGGACGTAGAGCAGATCCAAGAACATGGAACACAGGAACCAAGCACAGAGCCTCAATACCAAGGCAAAGTCTGAGTATCAGACCTTGTCTTAAATACAGGAACTGGAGGGAGGAGTCCCAGGAGGAGCCATGACAATTTCCTGTCATGGCTCCTTTAAATTCTCTCTTCAGCCGCACGCGTGGCTCCTAGTAGGCTGAGGGGGAGGAGCCAGCCTGGCTGAGAACCATGTGGCTGGGTTTAGACAGCAGCAGCGGCCGCGAAGAGGGAAACGAAGAAGGCTGTCTGCCAGAGCGGAGCCTCAGATATTCCCGATGCTTCGGGTGAGTTTATTGATGCTGTGGCTGCCAGCCCGACCCTGGTCGTGGCCCCCCACGGCCGGCGGCCATGACACCCGGCTGCGGGCCACCGCAGCCGGCAGTCCTAACAGAAATGGTCTGTCTTAAATAGGAAGCAAGTGAATTTCTACAGCTACTAACTGGGTCCAAGATCTAGATCACAACAGGTAGCCTTCGGATTTGATAAATGCCTTGATATTTCTGAGGACAAAACTAGAGAAAAATTCTCCCATAAAATACTGCTAGGCTGTAACACAGTTACTACTTCAGGATAGCTACAAGAAGCTACAAGAAGAAAACTCAGCAATAAATTTACTAATTTTTTCAGTATAAAAGCTGCTGCATTAGGAGCTTTGGGGTGAATCAGCTCAGTTGGAGGGGTTGTCCGAGATTTTACCAGAAGGAAGAATTCTCCTGGACAATTCAATACTAACTTTAATTTATCAGAAAGGTGCTTCTTTTTAACGACATCATTAAAAAGCCTCTAATAAAACTGGATACACTTCATTGAAAGCAGAAAACATTTTCACCATTTTCTTTCAGTGTATTTTCACTTCTTCTTTGCCAGAGCTATGTCAGGATTAAAGTCACAGGCAACTAGCTATTTGTCTAACATCAGCATTTTTTACAAGGGCAATAATATTGAAGGTATTGCTAACAGCCTGATTCCAATGGTTTGTGAAATAAACCAAAGTGTGTCCCTCTAAATTTTGCATAACTAAAACTCCATGTGATAGAAAACTGATAACATCAATAGGACTATCTCTGGATTTAGCTCGAGAAGGTAAAAAGACAGAGGAAGAGCTGAACGTCGCTTTTACATTAAAATAAATTAAGCAATGATCAGACTAAGGAACATTAGCATTTTTTCAGATTGTACAAGAAGTGCTAATTAATTGCATCCCCACCAAAAAAATCAAGTCTAAAACATGACCTGCTGGATGAGTAGGGAAGTCAACAACTTGTTTATATCCCTTAGCAGACATTAGAAATATTTCCGAGGCTTTTGAAGGGCCTGGCCAACCTGTCAGTATATTAACACCATCCAGTATTAAAAGGTTATCAGGTGAAGCTTTCTGTACACTACAAATTCAACAATATCTGTGGGACCTGGGCTAGTTGATACAGGAGGGCAGTATACAACCGTAAGTCCTCAGGACTGACAAGGCAGAAGCACATCTTCACAGTTCTCGTGTCAATGACATCATTTCACTGGAAAATCCCAAAGACTCTTTGGGGCCGATGCAATACAGCTGAGCAAACTGTTAACCTACAGTTGGACGCGGGGAGAATAGGCGCTAATCAATCCCCCAATGCAATAAGGGGATTAGCGCCTATTCAACATGCGTCCAACGCGGACTGATTCTAATAGCGCTCATCACATGCATGTGAATGAGGCTATTAGGCATTCACTCCCAATGCAAAAAAAAAAATGTGCATTTCAGACGCACATTTAACTGTCATCTATTAATGCCTGCCTGGAGCAGGTGTTAATAGCTGAGTGCATGAAAAATAAAAGAAGGATGAAAAATAAAAGAAACAAAAGTTAAAAAAAAAAAATAGACATTCGGGTTCAGGAAACGGCGCTCGACTGACAAGCGTTCGCTTCCTGAACCCTCAGCGTCGGTTTTCCTTACCAGTGGGCAGCCAAATCACGAAAACTGATTGGGTTCTCATTAGCAAGAAGGCGCTAGGGTTGCGCAATTTAAATATTGCATGGCGCCCCTCCTATGGGGGGGCACCATGCGTGCGTTAGGAGAGCGGGCACTGACTGTTCAGCGCCCACTTTCTACGCAAATTTATTGCATTGGCCCCTTTAAACATAACCAAAACAGCACCCACTTTTCAACCTTCTCTAGGTTGATGCACATACTTAAACCCACATGAGCATAATCGATTTACAATCACTGGATCAGTCACAAGGAGCCAAGATTCGGTAATACGGAGAGTGTCTATAGCATACCCTGAAAACAAATGAGAAATTATGGGCATCTTGTTCCTGACTGACCTAGCGTTAAAATTACATATGTTAAAATTTGCTACAGGATCAACCGATATTTTATTGCAATCGAGGCAATGATGAGAGGCCAGTAATACTGACAAGCACAGAGCCCTAGGTAACTGGAAGAGAGCTGAGTTCAGTCCTACCGGCCACAGTTCAAAGTAACAGACATCAGGCCACTGGAGCACATCTTAAGATAATAAATAGGAACAAAAAAAAGCAATACTCTTGATAGGAACCAGACAAATATACAATCTTTAACAGCCATCAGCCGAGAGGAAACAGCAGTCTACGCGATAAGAATCGACAAAAACAAAGCAAAGTGACAAATCAGCCGAAAGAGAGGCAAGGTAAAGGGCAATCTCCCCTTTGGCAGAAAATCTACTGCTTTGACCACACTGTCCCAGAAGGGATGTCGTCAGCAGGGGGGCAGGATCGGCAGCAGTGGCAGGGGCCTTGGCAGGCGCAGCCCGATGGAGGGAAAGCAGCCCAGAGTCCCAAAGAAAACCAGAAAACTGCCCGATGATCTCTCTCTCTCTCGCGCAAGTTTATTCTCAGTTGCAGGAGTGGAAAGGGAGGAATTGTTTTTAGCATTATTTTGATCTTTAGCATTATTAAAATTCACAGCATATCTCAATTTAAATATTATGAGCTAGCTGAAGGCTGTTGCCTTCTCTCTAGTCTAGTGGTTTGTTGTAATGTTTATTTTGTACACCACATTGATCACTGGATGGTGCGGTTTTATAAATGTTTTAAAGAAATAAATATATCTAGACCTTTTAATAGGTTGCATTGTGGTTTATTCCACACCAGAGATTAAACTTCCCAAGATAAAAAGGCAGACTGTTAGCTACATATATTGCTAGCCTAATGGTATTTGACAACACCAATCTGCATTAAATGGGATTAAACAGGCATAGCAATTAACTTCAGCGAAGTGATTTAGCAAACCTCTGACCTTTGAAAATTCAGCATTGTAAATGTAGAGAAAGTCTGAAATGTGTAGAACAAGGAGGAGTAGGCTTATTAAGCGACATAAAAATGTGATCATTCTTAAAAAGGGGGACCAGCTGAGTGCAGTGCTGCACACTGCCATGTGAAGGGACCTGTGTTTGAGTCCCATCTCAGGGGGTTTTGCAGCCCTGGGGCAACTATGGCGGAAGCGGTCACAGCCCATGCAGGGGGAGGGTGGTGATAGCTAATTGCACAATGGCAGCACCTACGGTAGTAGCTGGATTCAGGGCCCATAACTGCAGGGTTCTGAAAAAGCCTTGGTGGATGCCTCCCCCTCTAGCCAAAGGCTATCACAGCGCTGATTGGCCTAAAGTAAATTAGGAGATATAAAACAGGGGAAATTATTATTCCCAGGGTTGTTGAGCAAGAAGGCTGATGGCAACAGATTCTAGCCCTGGTTCTGATTCCATTGGAAGCCCAAGGGAGAAGGTTCAAAAAAAAGGTTTAAAATAAATTGTACCACTGTGGCTTAATCACTCGTTATCATGTACAAGGTTTAGAAACGTTCACGATTATAATCGTAGTCCGCATTTTTTTGCTGAAGCCCCTGCTGGCACAAGGAGTAAGAGCTGGGCTCCAGAACTGATCTTGGGGACTGCTGCCGAGCCATGGCCAGACCGGCCATTCAAGTTGAATTCTGCTACTTAGAGTCTAGTTTTTATACATAACGTGCCAAAGAGAAACACGTTTTAATTGCACATTTTCTGATGATTTACTGTTAAAGGTTTAACGTTTGCCCTTGGATATGTTTTGGATAACTAGATCTGGAGGACATTTTTACATACAAATTCCATCTGTCCTGGTTTCAATGTGTAGCTATACATATGGCCTGATTTTAAAAAGCATTTACATGCTTAAAATTGGGTTTTACATGTGTAAATTTAATTTCACCCATGTAAGTGGGCTTTTGAAAATTGCTACAGTATATGCCACTGAATTGTCCATAGGATATTCATGTGTAAATGCAATTTACATGCATAAATGGGTTCTTTTTAAATTGCAGAGATGGTAAATTTTAAAGAGGTGCACAGGCGCACATTGGCACACGTATGTCGGCCCACACCCAGGGATACGGCCATTTTATAACATACGCGCACATGTGCACGCATGTTATAAAATAGCCTAACCACGTGCACATGTGCGCCAAATTTTAAGTGGGCACACGCAAGTTCGTACAAATGCTGCTTCTACCAATTAAATCGGGGGAATTTAAAATGGACACGCATCAATAGTATTTCCAGTTTTACCAGTTTGTCCCCAGTTCACCCTATTAAGAGACAGGTCCTCCAAATCCCCCCTAGTTTAATAGCCTTCACTCCCCCCAGTTAGACCCAATTCTTAAAACCCCGCAGATCTATTTTTCTTTATTTATAACTTACATAGCAGAAGTAAAGTTACGTGGCGGGGGTCTCGGCACACACTGGATCACGTAAGTATTTACACGCACAGCTCAGGTTCACGTCCAAGCTCTGCCCAGTCCACACCCATGCCGGTCCCTTTTTGCAATCTTCCAAGATGTGCACGCTCCGGTGGATACACGGGTATCTCGGCAGCTTTTAAACTCCACTCGGTGCTCGCGAGCCCCACATGTTTGTGCATCCCCTAATTAATGTGTGTGTCGGGCTTTCAAAATTCACCTTTAAGTGTATATCCATTTTAGCTTGGTAATTTCATTCTCACCTTGCAGTTTTGTGCCAATATTATCCTTTGAAGCTAGTGGTTAAAGAGATACTGTTGAAGTTTATATAGCAGGTAAAAAATCTTTGGAAAAAATGAGCTTGGCATCTTGTTTTTTGTATGTAATTTTAATATCTCACTTTTAAAAATAGGTTTTGCTGGATTACTGCTTCTGGTACAGGTTCCTTGTACCATGCTCCAGTAAACCAACATTTGTTCGCAGTTTCAGATTGTATCTATAAACATTTTGTAATTTATAGAAGTATTGTTTCTTTCACACTACTTTGCTGGTTTCCTTTTAGTAGTAGAGCTCAGTGAAACTGGTCAATCTTGTTGTTTCAAGTTGCACAACAGTTGTAAATATAGATGTTAGCCAATCCCATGTTTACCTTTTCTGGGAGGGTCAGATGGAGTGAGGTCCCTGACTGGCCCATATAACATGGGCGTTGGGCACAGCCTCGTGTTGCCCGGCTTTTGGTGGCATGGAATGGATAAAGGATAGGCCTTATGGTGTGGGGGAAGCGAGGTAAGCCATCCATTGCTCCGCTGTTGTTTGAACCAAACAGCGGATGTTCTGGCTGATTGGCTTGTTGGAGGGAGCAAGGGATTTTAGGAGGAGGCAGGGTCTCATCTACAGGCGTTTTAGTCATTCCCACTTTTTTGGTAAGGTGAGGCAGGCAACATCCCTCCCACCTACCCTCTGTTATGATGTTGTTATTGTAATGTTGTGGCTGTCGCAGCTTGATTTCGGGGTCTTATTACTCAAGTTTGATTAATTTACTGGGTCATATTGACCAGCCAGCTGGGTCAGATGGTTGGTCAGCACTGGATTTCTTTAGTTTTTTGAGAGCATTTGGGTGCAGTCTTGTTGGGTTGTGGCAGGAACTTCGTTTCGAGGCAGCATGGTGCCATTGGATGCCTATAGGCTGAGGGGTCTGGGGGTGGGTGCATATTGCTTGGGCTTGGCAAATTATCAATGGGACTTTGCATTATGGTGTCATGAACTCAGATAATTTGTGGTGTTTTGTGTTAATAAAGCTGCAGCCCTGTTGATCCCAAGTTTACATGTCTGCCTGTTGTTTGTGGTGTGAATTTGTAAGGAGGGCAGTTGAAGGAGAGGCTGGGGTCCTGGCTTCCCATGTTATGACAATGCTCATTTAATGCCTGATGGATATTCTGTCTCTATAAAGTGGACTAATTTATAAGTAATACTGCCTGATGTAAAACTGTACATCTCTAGCCTACTGCCAGGCATATTTTTCCAAATGAAACCAAATATGGTACTTCCAGAAACAAACTAAAATTTCCGTTCATTAGTTATTCCTAATGACATGGCCGCGAAGAACACTGTTAGAGTGGATGAGATTACGGCACATATGGATATGACTGCTAAATATTTCCAAAATCCTGCCAATGAGCCTTGATGGACCTCTGACTGCATTGCAGAAAGATGTCTTCGTAGTAACAGAAGTAATACTTTGTGATCATGGGAAATCCACAAACCAGTGGAAACAAAGTAGACTGAACAAACAGATCTAATGGGGAAAGTCAGTGAAATCAGTGAGAGGAGCTTTGTGTGGGTCACAGAGGAGTGATCAGTTTTGAGTTAATCTGGGTGTGAAAGGAAAACAGAACCCTGAGCTGCGACACATGGACTGCACTACGGACCTGATTGTAAAAAGCATTTGTGTGCCTAAAATTGGGTTTTACACGTGTAAATGCACTTTGCCCATGTAAGTGAGCTTTTGAAAATTGCTATAGTATGTGCCAGTGAATCGTCCATAGGATATTCCCATGTAAGTATATTTTACGTGCATAAACGATGTTTTAAAATTGTTACAATAGTAAGTTACATTTACTTATGTCACGCTTTTTAAAATTACCTCCTATGTATCCATCATGTTAAACAAACAAAAAAAACCCTCAAGCTGCTTTGTTGGGCAAATCTCATCCCCTTCCTCCCCCCAAACAGTACAGAGTATGTATCCCTCACCCTGCCAGGTGAGACGAGCTATCCGTACTTTTTTTTTCTTTGCAATTATATCCACTTTTGATTTTCTTTTTTTTTTTTTTTATTCTAGCTTTTGAAAACAGCAGACCTTGTTCCAAGTGAAAATTACATTCTTGGCTACCATCCTCATGGCATTATGAGCATAGGAGCTTTCTGCAATTTTGGAACAGACACAACCGGATTCTCCAAAGCATTTCCGGGAGTGACGCCCTATCTCACGACTTTAAATGGCAATTTTCGTGTTCCTGTATACAGGGATTATCTGTTGGCAGCAGGTAAGCCTGCCATTCTCTTGGTAACCTAAGAAGGTACATCTTATGCCACTGCAAAATAGAAGCAATGGCATCGGTTAAAATCTCTTTGGTTTGTGCAAATAATGTGCAGTGCTCAAAATTTGTGAAACACGCTTTTTCATCTGGTATATTTCCTTTTCTGCAGCACCTCTTATAAAATTCAGCTAGGATCATTTCCTTTTTGTCATATTAAGATTAAACAAAATCTTATAAGCTATCACAGTCTTGGAAAAGTACTCTACCAGTACATCACTGGGAATAATAGGAAGAGGTAGCCTTGTTCTTAGGGTACAAAACTGTAGAAGTATGATTTTGGAATATACTTGGTTTGTTGATGTAAATTCACAAACTTTCCCTTGTTATGACAACTTAAATAAGTCATTGCATTCTCCTATCCCCATGTACGCAAATATTGAGCATTGTATAAATCAAAATGATTGTTATTACTAGTACTACTACCCATACCGATTAACAATAATGTTAGAATACAGGGCCGGATTTAAGATTCTGGCGCCTCTAGGCATCGGATCGGAGATGTGGGATTTCACCCCTGGAAATCGGAGAGCAGTTTTTGGGAGCCTTCAGAATCTGGCACCCTAGGCACATTGCCTATGTTGCCTGTGCCTAAATCCAGCCCTGGTAAAATGTAACGGTGGATGCCAGAGGGTGACCGTTTCCAGGACTCTATCATATTATAAGAGAACCCAGCATGCAGACCAAAGTGCTTTGTGCATGTGCTGGGGCATCTAAGAGAAAAAGTTCCTGGGGTGCATAGGAAGTGGACAAAGCTCTCCATCCTTGAATAGGCATTGGATCGAAGTCTGGTGGAGCACATGCTTCCCCAATCCCCATCACATGTCTCATCAGCACGACGGCCCTGATTGTGAGATTTGGAGTGATGCCCAGCCAGGAGCAGAAACTTCACTTATGTCACTCTAATTCTTTCAAAAATGTTCAAGGGGAAAATAGTTGATTTTCTCTTTTTTCTCTAGTGCCTATCGTCAATCTAGGTGATTTACAAATGTTACATATATACCATTTTAAAATAAATAAAATACAATACCAATACAAAATAATATAAAATGTACAACATGAATAAGTGACTCTTGACCTTCCCCTCTAGGTCCCCTTGCTGCCTAACTCTTCAGCCCTGTCCTTTTTCCCTTTAGATATCATTATAAACCTCCTTAAAAAGCCAGGTTTTAACGTTTCCCTAAATAGCTTACGTTCTCTCATTAGCTGTAACTCCTCCAGCATTGAATTCCAGAGTACTGGTCCTGCCACTGGAATCGCTCGTTCACGCACCATGTTCAAGCCAGCTTCCTTCACTGAGGCGGTCACCTATAATTCCCTTTGCAGCACATACCACTGTAATCTGGATCTCAACCATCCATTTTCCAGTTTATAGAGTACTTGATGTATTATTACTAACACTTTAAACGGATCCTAAATGATACTGACAACCAATGAATGTCCTTAAGTACAGGCATATGATGTTCATACCGCTCCACTCCACACAGTGCTCTGGCCACAGAATTTTGTAATAACTGTACTGATTTAATCATGTTTTTTGGTAAACCTAGGAGTGAATTACAATAGTCAATATTATTTAGTACCATCATTTGCATAACTAATTGAAAATCATCAAAGCCCAAATTTGGCTTTATGCGTTTTGTGATTTGCAGGAGGATATTTATAGTGTTTGACAATCTGGGTACAGTTTACAGAGTGACTGGTTTTCCCTTTCGACAGGAATAAGAAATTACAGTAATATTTTTGAAGCAACATGTAAGCATGCCTGGCTGGAAAGTTGGCTCTGTTGGAAATGCTTCCTTAAGGGTGTATTGGACCAAAACATGCCATTATTTTCCTTCCAAGAAGAAAATGATTTTGTAAACTTTTATTCTCTGTAATTTGGAGTCTAATTACTGTCTGGCCAGAAACTCAATGCTCCTGCTTTGGTGGCCGCCTTTGGTGCTCAACAAATCCATCTTTCTGGTAGCTCTAGTCATGGGCCAGCAATGCACTTCAAGGCTGACATTGGAAATAGCTCCCCCCTCCCTGCCAATTTTGTATTCATTTTTATTGGAATCTCAAATAACATATCAAGAAAACACAACAATCTTGAATAAATATAACAGAGTGAAAATCAATCAAAAAGGAATAACACAAAAATAAAACCAAAGAATTTAATTTGCATTGAAAAAGCCACAAAATGAAAGCAAAAGGGAATCCATCACCAATATATAAATAAGGAATAAAAGAAAAAAATCAGTCAGTAATCTCTAAAATAGCTAAGCAGGCTATCAACAGTAGCAGACACTACACACGCAAGAAGGAAACAATACATTTAATAAATGGAGTAGAAGTGTTCTCAACTAACTTCTAGTAGAATTCGTAATGTAACTTTATTACTAAGAAAGGTATAACTGCTAAGTTTAGAAAAATCATGTATCTTTTCAAATATTTAATCACATGTGCCTCAGGAAAAATTAATCTCCCACATGTACCTTGCACTGCCACATGGTTAAAATCAGATTTTAGCATTCTGAGGATATTTTGACAATTACATTATTGTTTTTGTCAACCAATGAGTTAGCCAAGTGGTACAGGCTCTATTAATGGCTAGCATAGATTATTGCAATGCAATGTTGATTGGTCTGCCCCGGAAAACCTAAAAAAGCTGCACTTATTACAGAATTCAGTAGCTCGGATGATAATGGGGTTAAGGGCCAGAATTCATTTCACGCCTAGACTGAAATGATTACATTGGCTGCCTGTTGAAGCACAAGATTATGTTTAAAACCTAGTTCTCACATTTAAAGTATTGCAAGACTCAGGACTTGATTACTTACTATTTAAACTGATCTAGTAGTAGTCTCCTGTATGCTCATTAAGATCATAACAAAAAGAATTGTTCATAATTCTGAGATCATCAGAAGTCTAGTTGGTTAAAAACTCAGAACAGGCTTTTTCTGAGGTGGCTCCCAAATTGAGGAATTCTCTCCTAGACAATATCTGAACATAAAAAATATTTAGATAATAACTTTGATACCAGCACGTGGGCGCACATGTATGCGCATATGCCGGCTCATGCCAAAAGACAGGGCCATTTTATAAATACCGTATTTTTCGCTCCAAAAGACGCACCTGACCATAAGACGCACCTAGGGGCGGATTTTAAAAAGGTTACTTGCGTAACCCTTTTAAACCCGCTGTTGCGTGCGCCGAACCTATTTTGCATAGGCCCGGTGACACGTGCAAGCCCCAGGACGCGTGTAAGTCCTGGAGCTTGAAAAAATGGGTGGGAGAGGTCCAGGGCGGGGAGGCCCGGGACGGGGAGAGGGCATGGCCAGAGGCCTCTCCACTGCTGCTGGGCCTGAGGATCGTGTGCCGGCACTTGGCCAGCGCGCGCAACCTACGCCTGCCCAGAGGCAGGCGTAAATTAAAAAATAAAGGTGTGTGTGGGGGGGGGGGGGGATTTAGGTAGGGCTGGGGGGCGGGTTAGATAGGGGAAGGTGGGGGAAGCGGAAGGAAAGTTCCCTCTGAGGCCGCTCCGATTTCTGGCCTTGGAGGGAATGGGGAAAGCCATCGGGGTTCCCATAGAGCTCGGCGCGCTCAAGGTGCACAAGTGTGCACCCCCTTGCGTGCGCCGACCCCAAATTTTATAATATGCGCACGGCTGCGCGCGCATGTTATAAAATCTGGCATAGATTTGTGCGTGCGCGTAGGTGCAAATATCTGGCCCCTAGGATTTAGTGGAGGAAAATAAGAAAAAAAAATTCTGTCCCCATGAAGGACTCTGTACGGAGCTCCCTCCTGGTGGCCTGGTATGCTTTTCATTAATTTCAGCTGTCAAAAACTGCTAATCAGTTCTGAAAATCCACATTGCTTCATATGCAAGAAACATTTTATCATAAATCACTGAACTATAACATGAACTAAAAAAGTAAAGGTTTGTATCATGTGTCCTCTATCCCAGGCAGTATATTACCCTCATGATTTTCTAATATATCTATCAAATGAGAAGGAAATGGCTTGCACTAACCATAAACTTTGATGCCATGTATCGTCTTCTGCCGGCAGAGCTTGAGCTCTCTGCCGGGCTGGTGTTCCTGGGGTGCATTTTACAGCAAAGCGTGGTGCAGGTCAAACATCAGCTGTTTGAGCCGCGTGCACTACGGAGGCCCCTCCAGTTCAAACAGCTCCCTGCCGGTCTGCTGTTCCCGGGGTGCTGCGGGAAGTATGTGTGTACATACCTATGCACATGTCAAGAATAAGGAGGTGGAAAGGTAGGACCAAGGCTGATCATGGTGCATGTTGAGTCCTTATGAGAAGCAAGTCTGGAGATTTTGAGTTTAAGAGCACAGAAAGAGAGATAGAGAGAGACTGATACTGTAGGAAGACAACAGGACACTCTATATATCTCCCACTGTAAGAGGGGCACTTTCAGTTCAAGGTGGGTTTTCAGTGGGGGCGGTGATACATTGATCTGCCTAGGGTGCAAGGGTCTGTAGACCCTTGTAATACTGCCCCATTCCCAAAACCCACCCTGAGTTGAAAGTGCCCCTCTTAAAATGAGAGATATACAGAGTGTCATATTGTCTGTCTCTCTTTCTCTCTCTCACACCCTCCCCCGCCTCCCAATACGCGTAAAGGCTGCACACATACTCACGGCAGGGCTGTTTTAAATGATACACGTGTACTTACGCGTACAATATAAAATTAAGCGTATCTTTGTTCACGTGCCAATACAGGTGCTTATGGGCGCATGCACTTTCCTTTTAAAATTCGCCAGATAGTGCATAATTAATGATAGAACTCATTGCCACAGGGCATTAGAAATAATATAACTAGTTTCAAAAAAGGATTAGATTAATTTATGGGAGCTAGAATAATCATTGACTATTTAATTTAACACCACAGCCATGGATATCGCCCCAGGTTCAATTCATTTACAAACCATGAATGCTAAAACCTGAAGGTTATGATTGGATAAATGCTGTTTCTTATACAGGCATGACTTTCCACCCAGGCCTACCAGACTTGTGCCTAGAGTGGCAAAATATGGGGGGTGGCAAATTTTCTGCTTCTCTACCCTCCCCCCCTCCCACCACCACCCTGCAATCTTGCCCTAGACCTCCAAAGATCTCTCCTGCTGCCACCATTACAGCTCCTTCCTTCAAGACCTTGACTCCAGTAACACAATCCTCACAGTACAGTGAGCATGGGGGGAGTAAGCCTGTGCTCACAGTCCCCGCCCCTTCTGTGCGGGAGGCGGGGCCAGTGAGCATAGGTTTAATCCTCGCATTCTCTGCACGGCAAGGATCGTGTCACTGGAATGGAGGTCTGGGGTGGGGCGGAGCACAGCTCAGAGGTTTGTATGGGGGGAGGAGGGTAGCATTGAACCAGCACTGAATCAGTGCCTAGGGGTGGCATTCTTCGCTATTCTTATACATTCCCTCTAAGCTCCCATGGCTTGCCTGTTTCAAAACCTAGGGTAGTGGGCTAGAAGAACTTTTGATCTGACCAAGTCTGGCAATTCCTATGTTGTGCTTATCATCCGTTTTTTAGATTAATTGAAGACTTAGATTCATCAAGAAAGTGCAGAGGTTTCAGCACATGTAATTAGCTTCTACAGCAAAATAATTCATATATAATTAAATATGAACTTCAGCTTGTTTGCTTGGGATTTATTCCGGTTTTACTCATATGTATTAAGGTTGCAAACCCATGTTATATCATTTTCTTCATGATTTTATATTTTAGTATGTGCCGTTTATTTATTTATTTATTTATCACGTTTTATATACTGTCATTCGGGTTTGCCATCAAAACGGTTTAGTGTTCGCTAAAGCTTTCTATAGAAATCCTTGGCTTTTCCAGATTGTGCATAGTTTAAATGGGACTTTATGTTTAATTGTCCAGCAAAGCTAGCCAAGCTACTTTGTGTCACCTCCAGATGTATGACAGATTATTTTTCCAGAGCAGAATTTATGACTGTAGTTGTTGTCAGATTGTAATTAATAAGTATCTCTGAGGAAGGGACTTGTGTGGTCCTTAGAGTCATGTGTATATTTATTGCTGGATAACTAAGACGTTGGTCCAGTAGAAGGTATTGCAGTGTGCAAAGAATCCAATTCTCACTGTGATCCAGTTAATGAACGGATGTGCTGTCTGAACTGCAGATTATTAGGTAGTGGTACAGTGGTAATGATTCCATTTGTTTTATTCTAGGAATGTGTTCTGTGAACAAATCCTCAATAAATTACCTCCTGTCAAGAAACGGCACAGGGAATGCTGTTGTGATTGTGGTGGGAGGTGCAGCTGAAGCCTTAAACTGCAACAGCAAACAACATATCCTAACCCTGAAGAACAGGAAAGGGTTTATTAAAATGGCTCTTGCACACGGGTATGTCCAAGGTATAATACTCTGCTACATCCTTATCAGGCAAAGGCTTTGGGCATGCATTACTGCCAGTATTACAGTGAGTGTCTCGAATCTTTCTTAGGTTTGAATAGTAAGCTTGTAATGTTTGAAAAATGCAATCTTGTCTACAGTACAGAATACCAATCTCTCTCATGTCCTCTTTGCTAATCTTTTAATTTACATGGTTCATTCACTTTAGTCAAAGTAGAACTGAACTCCTTTTGAAAACAGCGGTTCAACCAGGGCAGGCTGTAGAGGAGTGCAGGATAGGGGCAAGGGCTCACTCTCCCCCCTCCCCCACTATCTACCCCCCCCCCCCCACAACCTCTTAAGCAGAGAACCTCCCCATTTGCACCCTGAAAGAGAGGTGTTTTCTTAGCCACTCCTGCCACTTCCAGCGCTGGTCTGACAGTAGCAGCTCTGGAAGTATAATCCGCATGTAGCTTGTGCATCCAGCGCGGCCGCTGTCAGAGCAGTCCTGCAAGTGCCTGGAGAGACTAAGAGAAAACCCTCTCCCGGCTGGGGTTTTCAGGGTCTGGGGATAGGGGTGGGCCTGTGCTTAAGAGGTGGTGGGTAGGGAGAGGGGAGCAGGAGGGAGCCTTAATACAGAATTCTAAAAACTGGGGAAGGGGGACGGGGGGGACGGGACGCTAACCTGTGCACACTGCACAATTTGCTTTTTTAAATCCTTCTGAGGGATGTAGAGGGAAATGGGGGCTGCTCAGCCCAGCAGGGCGAGTTGTGAAATATTGAAGGGGGCTGGTTATTGGACCACAGGCCTGCAGCGCACCATTTTTAAAACTTTTTTTTATACAATTCCACGTAACCCACCATAATCTTTTGAATAAAGCTGGTTAACTCTTAAGTTATCCAGCTACACAAGACCAGAGAATTTTAAAATCTAACGGGTTATATTCAAACATAGCTGGTTAGATTTTGAACTTATGCGGCTACATGTAGCCGGATAACTTTATGTGAGTATATTCAGCGAGAAGTTTATTCCATTGACTCTCGGACAAGATATCTGACTAACTTTAGCTGGATAATTTGTCTGTTCACTGGTTTTCCAAATATGCCCCACCCCCTTTTTAAAATCTTCTAGGCTTCCAAAATTTTTTTTAATGTTCTTTTTAACAAAATTGTCCATAATTCATTGTACCATCAGCACTTAAATGGAATAGAGTCTCCCCTTAAATAACCAAAGAATTGTTCTGAAATGATTCTCACACAATAATTTTCTGATGATTCAAACTTGCCTTAAGTAGTTGCCTTATTATACCCTTTCTTCTGTAGTATTGTGTGGCTTAATACTTCTCATTCCAAAATCCTTTATTTCTTGGATAACTGTACATCCTCATTCACATTTAACTTAAACTTCAAACGCCAATGTGGCCACTGTTTTGCCACCATTTCACCACAGCTAGAGCAAAGTTGTATATTTTGTTTAAATACTCTTAAACTAACAGGTCTGAGTACTAATATAGAATGGAGCTTGTTTCTTTGAGTGGATTGGATTTGAAGATTAGGATTGGCTGATTTTGTTGTACTTATGTGATTGGTGGGAGATAATTCAATTTGATTGGTTCACAGGCTTATATAAGTTCTGTCAGTGGATGAAGCTAGTTGTTCCAGCAGAATGAGAGAAGCAGTAATCTAACTTGCATAGTGGGAACTGGCAATTTTTGCTTATTAGTAAGTATTTCTGTAGCCCAAGGATACTGTTTTGAATTATTAATTGTACATTCATGAAATAATTATTACAGAATCACCCTGAAGCAGCCATTCTAGCGAAACAGTGGCTACTTTGGTGATGAGGTTTAAGTTAAATTGGAATTTGGATGTACCGTGCTCCCAGAGATGAAAAGTTTTTGGAATGCGAAGTGTTAAGTCATGCAACATATCAACTGTACATTTTGATGGGGATCCATGGTCTTGCATTAGTTGGATGAAACTGTATGAAAAGACAAGTTCTTAAGATAAGATTAAATCATTAGAAAATGATTGTGTGTAATTCATTTCAGAACAATTCTTTGGTTATTTAACATGGTGACTGTTTTCTATTTCGATACTAATGGTATAGTGAAATAATATTTTTGTTAATGAGAGCATAAGAGAGTTTTTTGGAAACATTATAAGATTTTTAAAAAGGGGAGTTTTATGACCAATGACTGAAGAGTTGCCAGTGGCAAAATCTAATTTTCAGATAACAACTGTTCTAAGGTCTGTTTCTCCATTCAGAATAGGAATTGGAAGATATTATTCCTCTTGCTTTTGTTAAAAAAAAATATATAAAAATTTATTGAAGTTTTTCGGTTAGGGTTACTAAAGTGTACCCTTAATACATCTCAATATCATGTGGAGCTGCTAAAAAACCAGGGCTGGCCCAAAGTCCGTCTCTCTACAGAGATTGAGTTACTGGGCAGCTCTGGGAAAATGGAAGTGATGTGTGAGACAGAGGAAAGTCAGGAAAAAGGGAGAAATTGATCCATTTAAGAGGAGCAGAAGTTGGCAAATCCGCTGGGTCACGTCCTTCTTCAAGTTGGGTGTGTGCTGCCTCCGATAATAAAGCAACAAGAATGACTATACCCAACTTGGAGAAAGAAGTGACTCAGTAGATTTGATACATTTTTTTCCCTTCCTCCTTGCTTTCCTCTGCTTTACACATTGCTTCCATTTTCCAGAGCTGCCAAGTGACCCAGTCTCTGGAGAGATACCGGAGGCCAGTTTTGGCTTGTTAGCATTGATGCATTGTGGTACTTGTAGTGCTTTTTGATTTCCAATAAAAGAAGCAGGTCTGCCAATACCACAGTGCACTGGGAAGTAAATTTAAGAAACCTCAGTCTGGCCTGGATTCTCCTTCCAGAAGATGGGATTTCATGGCAACTCTGATTTCCAGGAAAGCAGTGAAAGGGCAGCACTTCATAGTTCACCAATGGTTTCAACAAAAGAAAAAAGCCAGCAAACTTTATTTTTAGCTGCAAAATTACAAGTGCAAAACATGGCAGGTAGGTAAAAAATGAGGTGAGCCAGGCATTGAAGCTTTTGAAGGAAAACTGCTTTTTTGTTACCCCCTTGTATCCTTCTTTTGCACTGTAAATTGTCATCACTTTAGAGATGAGCTCAATATGCTTAAAGCAGCAGCTGCACAATAGTGAATGAAAGAATTCAAAAAAGTGCCCCAGTCATCAGCACTTCCCATTTGGTGAGTACATGAAAATTTCCTTTGTGGATTACTGCTGCCAGCCCAGCTAAACTAAGGCTTGGGACTTCATGCTTTTCTTGTTTTTACATCTGGTGCTTGTAGGGGGAACACCTGCTCTGGTAATTATCGATCATGCCACTTTCTACAGGGGAGGGATTCATTTGAAGGCAAGAACAGGGCTGTAGGAGCTTTCAGGAGACTTGCTTTATTTAGAAAAGTCATGTCAGATATGATCCACGCTTATATATGATTATTTAGAATCCCTTTTGCGAAATTGTATAATGGGCAAAACTACTGTTTGCTTACTGTTTGACACTGGTGCCTTTATGTAACATCTTGAAGGCTGTATTTGGTGAAACTGGCCCATAATCAAGGAGCCTTTAGCTAGTCTGTAGTAAATTTTGATCACAGAGGAAAATGTTGTTTGATCAGAATTATTCCTTTTCTTTTGGGCTAGAGATTTCCTTATGCTATGCTGGCTTCTCTCTTTCAAAGTATTTGGAGCAGTGGTTCCCAACTCTGTCACACAGGCATACATAACTGGTCTTGTTTTCAGGCTATCCATAATAAATACACAAGAAATACATTGGAGACCCACTGGATATTCAATATGGCTGTTGTGAAAACAGTTTGATTGGTTAGGTGTGCCTCCAGGACTGGATGGATAATCACTAATTTAGAGAACACGACCTCCCACTTCATGTTCAAAAAAGCAGTTTCTTATAGATCGCACAAAATGCTGTCCCATAGCTTTCCTATCTAAAATTCTGCCACCAGCCCTCTATGTGATTTTAGATAAAACACTTTGTCTTTCAGGACCATTTGAAAACAAGACATTTGTCTTAATATGGTTCTTCTAGTCAACAGAGGAAAAGACAATGCAAAAATCAGAACTGTATCCTCAGCCTAGAACATGTGAAAGTAGTAAGAGCAATTTAGATGCAGATAAAGCATTTCATTAATATAAGATTAGAGCACACTTCACCATCATATTATTTGGTAACATTTCTCATGCCTGCCTCCAACGTGGGCATCACAGAAGACTTTCTAGCAAGTAAGAGTACTGTAGAATAGCTTATGAAGAGAAAAACGGATTATTTACCTAATTACACTTGGGTTAAAGGAGGCACTAAATAGTAAAGTGCTTTAGCCATGGTCAAATAGGCCTTCCTCACCTCTTGTTCATAAGACTAAGTACAAGCCCAGGGGTAGGCAACTCCGGTCCTGGAATACCCCAAGCAGGTCTGGGTTTCAGGGCATCCACAGTGAATGTGCATGAGATATGTTTGCATACAGTGGAGGCAGCGCCTGCAAATATACTTCATGCACATTTCTTATGCACATCCTGAAAACCAGACCTGCTTGTGGCACTCCAGGACCGGAGTTGCCTACCCTTGACCACTCCTCTCAAGTGGTTTACTAGTCTGTGCAAAATTTCAGTTTTGTTGCTTGGAAACAAAAACAGCAATCTTAGAAAAAGAAAATAAGCTGTTTGCATAATTTGGCTGTACTTGGTTTCATAAAAAGAATGATTTATTTTTTTTTAATGAGGATTTTCTTTTTTCATGTGTTGCTGGGGACTGTATCTTAACAGGGTAATATGCAAAGCCATTTCAATAGCTGAAGCAGTGTGTTGCTCATGCAAATTAGCTTTTGCAAAATTGCCTGCTCCATATGCACATAAGTTTACCCACGCTGAGCAGACGCATTCCCTGGGCAGGGGTTGGCTCGTGCATGCACAATTGTCAATTTTCAAAAGTGTGCATAGAAATTTACCCCCAAAAAAATCAATGCTCAAGTTAGCAGGTGTAATTGTGTGGGGGTAGTTTTGGTGGGATAATTTTCAAGGGGAAAATATGCATGCAATTTTATCCATTGAAAACTGATGTAACGTCTGAGAATAAATGCCTTAAAATCTATATGGGCTGTTACAAAATTACCCCCTAAGTGTGTGTGAATTTTTCTAGGATTGCCCTCGTGCCAGTTTATTCCTTTGGGGAGAATGAAATATTTAACCAGTACCAATTTGAGGACGGGAGCTGGAAAAGAAACCTTCAGAAGCTCTTTCAGGAATGGATTGGATTTGCGCCATGTGTCTTTATAGGACGGGGGATTTTTTCAAGCACCTCCACAGGCCTTCTGCCATTCCAGAAGCCCATCAATACTGTGGGTTTGTATTTGATCCACTTAGTTACGCATCTTTTAAAAACACATGCAGAATTTACTGATTTTCAACAAACAGAGCCAAAGTAGAGAACAGTGACAGTGGCATGTTTATTATTATTTATTTATTTATTTGTATATACCGTGTTCGATTTTACATTGCTTCCTTGTCTGCTATTATACTAATGAATTTTGACAAGGTAAGTGATGTAATATGTTAAGGAACAGCTGCGTGGTTTTATTACAAAATGTAAGCTCCATCAGCTTTCATTTGCCCCACCCTAAAAGTCTGGAAACACCAAAAGAAAGAAATGCTCATGTTACAGGAGTACAGTGCTAATGTGGAAAAGACCGTTGTGCATTGGAGAAGATCACACCTGAGCTCCTGTTTCCTTGACGTGCTTCCTTCCAGTTAACCACTGAACGCCACTGCTATTAAGAACATAAGACGAGCCATACTGGGGCACACCAAGGTCCATTAAGTCCCGCATCCTGTCTCCGACAGTGGCCAGTTCAGGCTACAAGTACTCAGTAGTTCCCAAAAGATAGAGCTGTTTCTTATTGCTCACTCCCAGGGGTAAGCAATGGCTTTCCCAACTCTGCTTGGCTAATAATTGCTCACGGACTTTTCCTACAGGAACCTGTTCACTCCTCTTTTAAACTCCGCTATACTAGTCACCGTGATCACATCCTCTGGCAAAAAAAACTTCAAAGCTTGATTGTTTCGAATGAAAAAATACTTTCTACAATTGGTTTAAAATGTTGTTGTTAGTTTCATGTGTGTCCCCTTGTTTTAGGATTATTTGAAGGAGTAAATATCCACCCTTCTCATGATTTTTATAAACTTCTACCATATCCTCTCTGTCCTCTTTTCTCCAGGCTACAGAACCCTAACCTGTTTAGCCTTTCTTCATAAGGGAGCTGTTCCTTCGTCTTTATCATTTTTGTTGCCCTTGTTTGCACTTTGTCTAGTTCTACTAGGCATTTCTTTAGGGATGGGACAGCCAGCGCTGAAGGCAATACTCAAGGAATGATTGCACTATGGATTGTACTGCTATTCTCTGTTTTATTTTCCATTCCTCACCAGTTAATTCCTAACATTCTGTTTGCAATTTTTGACCTCTGAGGATTTCAAAGTATTGTCTACTGGGACTCCAAGTACTTTTCCTGGGTGGTGATTTCTAATAGGGAATCTATTGTGTGCCTGTTGTTGGGATTATTTTTCTCTATGTGCATCACTTTGGATTTGCCTACATTAAAGGTCATTTCCCATTTTCCTTCTGCAATTCCTCACAATCAGCTGCTGTTTTAACAATTCTGAATCATTTTGTGTCCTTGCAAATCTGATCTCCTCACTTATTGCTCCCTTTTCCAGATCGATAATGGCCTTGTTAAACAGCACAGGTCCCAGAACAGATTCCTGAAGTACTCCACTATTTATCTTTCTCCTTTGGAGAAAACCATTTACTCCTACTCTCTGTTTTCTCTCTCTTAACCAGTCACCAATCCACGATAGGCCACTGTCTTCTATCCCATGATTGTTTTAATTTCTTGAAGAGTCTCTCTTGTGGGACTTTGTCAAACACTTTCAGAAAATCCAAATACAGTATGTCAACGGGCTCACCTTTCCATGTTTTAATTACATTTTTCAAAAACATTTTATACATTGATGCTACTTTCTGTAGAACAGGCTGTTAAAACCTCCATGTGCTGAATGTGGTACTCACCTGGAACAGACCTGCACATTACCTGGCAATTTTCAGATGCTCTCACAAAAGGACATTGATCCTGAAAAGCTTCAGTAGACATAAACAAATTGCTGTGCTCAAGATTTTACCCAGGAAAGCAGTTGCTGCTCAGTTAAAACTGAGAAGAGACCTAACCATCTGACTACTTAGGCCAGCCATGTTTTTTCAACAGAAAAATACATAAAATATTTTAAAAGTCCAACTGCCTTTCTTTTCATTTTGAATTTCTCCTACTTTTGAGAAACTGTGTGCCAGGAGAAGAGGTTTGGTGAGAACCTTTTTATTTTAATTTTATTCCCTTTTCCCTGTTTTCTCTCTTCCCTGTGCTCAGACTCAGTTTTTTCCTGGTAGTGCTTTTTAGGAGGAAGAACCTATAAAGGGGCAAGCGTCATCGTAGCACAGACTGATTTTACAGATCCTGGATTTCAGAAAGTGTTTTGTGATCCTTATGTCTTGCAGCCCTGGGGAGAGCAGGCATGGAATATGGTAAAGAGATTGTGTTTTCGGTACTAGAAAAGGCTGTTTAATGCTGCAGGTAACAGCAGGATATGACCAGCAAACATGAGCTCCTTCTATTCACTTGGTTCAAACAGGTACCAGAAGTCACTGGGTCCGACATTAGTCATTAAGATCAAGGAGAAGGGCAGGAAAAAAGATGCAAGAAAATGAGCCCCACAGCACGTTTTTTGCAGAAGGGTTTTTTTTTTCCATGGATTTTTTTTTTCTTTTCTGAAAGTTTAGAGGAAATTCAAGCTTTTGGGCCAAAGCTGTGCAAACAAATTAACCTATGGGTTCTTAGTCCTTTATTTTTTTTTCATCCCATCTTTAAATCATGCCCTATGCTCGCAAGGTATATTTGGTCTCATTGAAATGTAGTGGACCATAAAAGTCTTTTTTTGAAGAATTTTTTAAAATTTGCAAATAAGATCTATATGGTAGGAGGAATTAACTATTATTTCCAAAGTACTTGCACTATACAATATATAGGAGAACACTAATCGGGAATAAGATAGAACCTATCCTAGATACCATGGCACTGGATGCTGGTTCAGCATTTCACAATTCACATTTCTTCCTCGGGGGTGGTAGTGATGGTTTCTAATGCCCACTGGTTCACCATAAACTTTCATGAAAAAAAGCCCCGATTTCTTCTAGAAATGAATTCTTATCAAAAAGACTGGCAGTCTCTTTATTTTTCATTTATCTCAAATATCCTCCTTATTTCTCTTTATTGTCGCCACTATTCTTAGCAATGGCATAACAGTACAGCAGAGAAAGTGTTCTAACGCCAGCATCGTCCACAATTTTCAGAACCCACTTGTCCTTGGTGACGCAGATCCATTCTGGAAGAAGGAACTGGACTCTTCCACCAGCTGGAGGAGATGGAGAGGCAGGCCTTGAGGTAGATATTTTTTTTAGTGTGTGTGTGTGCACCTACCTAAAAGAGAAGAGAGGAAATGTAGTGTCTTTCTTTCCCTCCCACCTATCCCTAAGCAAATTGTTTGATTTATAGACTCCTATCCCATAGAAGAGGACAAGACATTTTCATACCAAAAACCATGCATTTATCTAAAACAAGGGAGTGACCCAGCCCTTATCAATATATTCATTTTTGTCCCCTTGTAGAGCTATGCCAAATTAATATTAAATACACCACATAAATTTAAAGGACTTTAATTGATGCAGCCTTACTCCCTTGGCAACCTAAATTAAGAATTCAACAATATTAAGGTACAGCAACAGTGCAGCAACAAGATGGAGTCTTCCATCTTTTTTACTGAGTGCCACATGTATGATTATCAGTTGGAGCGAGGTTGTATGTTGACGCCTAGTACAAAGAGCTCCTCGTTCCCAGAGAATGAATCTGATCTCTGGAGGCTAGAGTGGCAGACCTGGAGGAGCTGTGGCAGACGTGGAGGATCTGAGGCAGAGAGAGAAGGCTAAAGAGGAGAGACCTTCAGGGACATAGTAGCCAAGTCCCAAGTCCAGTCTGGCAGCCCCTGTGCTGCCTTGGAAGATCAAGGTCTCCTGATGAGAGAACATCACTTTGGTGTGACAGGAAGTGATCCTATAGCAAGGACCTGCTCTCCAGGTGATACATTGTCCTCTTGTACAGAGGATGTGTTTCCAAGGGCTTGAGTGCAGGAGGGAAGGGTTAGGTCTGTCATTGTAGTTGGTGATCCGATTATTGGGAATGTAGATAGCTGGGTGGCTGGTTGACATGAAGATTTCTTGGTAACTTGCCCGCCTAGTGCAAAGGTGGCAGACCTCACGCATCACTTAGACAGAATTTTAGACAGTGCTGGAGAGGAGCCAATGATATAGGAAGGTGTAGGAGGGAGGTAATGGAAGCAAAATTTAGGCTCTTAGGTAGAAAGTTAAAATCCAGAATCTCCAGGACAGCATTCTTTGAAATGCTCCCTATTCCTCATGCAGGTCCCCAGAGTTAGGTGGAGTTTTGAAGTCTCAATAGGTGGATGAGATGATGGTGCAGGGAAGAGGGCTTTAAGTAATTTTTTTTTTTTTTTTTTTAAAGAAAATGGACCACATTTGGGGAAGGGGGAGCTTATTCTGAAAGGATGGGCTCTATCTTAACTAGGGTGAACTCAGACTGCTGGTACTAACCTTTAAAAAGGAGATAGAGCAGCTTTTAAACTAGCACAAGGGGGGAAATCCAATAGTTGCTCAGCAGCATATGGTTTGGAGTGAGGTGTCGTCAAAGGATAATAAAGAAACAAGGGAATTAAAGCAACCTGATAAGGATGTTCCAATAAAAGCAAAAGTAGTCCATAGGCCTATAAGTAAAGAACAGATTCAGTTAAAAGATTCCAGATTATGCTGTTAACTGCTAGAAAAGTATAAAGCACAAGTATAAAACATACCTTGAAATGTCTGTACGCTAATGCTAGAAGCCTAAAATGTAAGATGGGAGAATGCATAACACTGAATGAACAGGTAGACTTAATTGGCATCTCTGAGACTTGGTGGAAGGAGGTTAACCAGTGGGTCGGTAGTATACCAGGGTGCAAATTATATCACAATGATAGGATGGATCAGCTTGCTGCAGGGGGATGGTGCTTTATGTTAGAGATGGCATTAGGGCCGGTGCTAGCTGTTTTGCTGCCCTGTGCAGTCTCTATCCTGGGCCCACCAAAAAAAAAAAAAAGTCCAGTTCCCTTCAGTGATACAAATTTTAAAAGCTGACCCCCCCCCCCTACCTGAACCCATGGCTGGTGCAAGGATATTAGGTGCCCCAGGTGAGCCTTATAGCCTTGCACAATGCCCCCACCCCCGCCACAGTCCACACACACAGTTAAGAGTATTGCATTTATATTTTACATGAAAAATATCAAAGTACAGTATTCTGAGGTAAAAATATCACTTACATTATATTTACATGCACTGCTGTGATGCCAACCAGAAATCCCTGCAAAAAAGACATTTGGAACCCACATGGTATTTGGTCTATTGTGATGTGTGTTGGATGTGGGCTTGACCCTCCGAAAGCTTTAAAACACTAATACATTTCCTATTAGGAGAATGCCTCACCTCAGTCTCACATACAGAACATAAACAGACACTCACCAAACACAGAATAGAGCAACCATAAAGTAGAAATACAAACGTGCAGACAAAAACTGAACTGGAAACCACAAGAAGCCAGACTCTCTATGCAGTACAACAATGAAAAAACAACCATCACCATTCCTCAAAAAATCAAAATCAAGAAATAAAATAAATACATAATCATAATACTAAAAGCATACTAATAATATTTTTTAAAAAGCTGATGAATAAAATATAAAATAATTAAAAACTCATATAGAAGTTTTTTTAAATGTTCCAAACACCAAAACTATATTTCAGAACAACAGACACAGTAAATAACTCCTGAAAAATAAAGCTAAAAAGGATTTTAAAAATTCACACTCTCCATACCTGGCAACTTTTGACTTCCAGTCACCCTGGGATTGTTGTGGAGTAGTGGGAGTGGGATGCACAAACGTTCTCCTCTCTTTCATATATATATATATATAGAGAGAGAGAGAGAGAGAGAGAGAAAAGAACACACTCTAAACAGAGTGGGATAAAAGCATTTTCACTATAACCCCAAAAAATAATAATAAATCACTAAATCAAGAAAAAATTATTTACAAAAATGTTTTTATTACAAAAAGAATCTATCTAATCATATGACTGTATCAAACGATGTTTATATACATCAAATAATTGATCCTATTCTTCAATGATTGATATGGCTTTGTCAAAAAACATACCCTGCAGTTATGCCTTTCCCTGCTCACTTGCTGCAGCTATAATTAGCAAACCCAGGTGATTCCCTTTCAGTCTCTGTATGTAACATAAACAAAATCCAAACAAAAAAATTCGTCCTGACAAAGGCTTTCTCACATCATTGTAAGATTGCCAGCAGGTTTTTTTCCTTTTTTTTTCCATCATCCAATGGCAATATTACAGCAAACTTCTCCTTAGCAGGGAAATTTGCTAACAATTCTTTTGCACACTTGCCCTCTCCTATAGCAGTATAATGCTGCTGGGGATTTCAACGTCCCTCTCCTTGTACTGAAATCCAGTTTGTGTGCAGTCCTTAGCTATCTGTTTTTTCCCTTTTCACATATTAAAGATCTTTGTCTTAATCCTCCAGCTGGGGCCTACCTCCTATGGAATTATTCTGATATATCCATGAGGTCAGGATTGTCTTGGGACTCCTCAGTTTCTTCAGTCTCCATGGGTTCTGGAGCCAGGTGCTCTGCTGTTTTCCCTCCCCAAAAGGGTTCTCCTTCTGGTGTTTGAGAATAAGTCCCATCCCCTTCGTGCAGCACATTTTCCCAATCTAGCTCCTGTCTTTGCCTCATGAGTGGTTCCCTCAGGGGCCTGCCTCCCTGGGTTTCCCCTCCCCCAGCTTGCCACCAGCTTGCGTTTGCCTAGGAACTGTAGTTTTTTGGGCTTTTTTTTTAATCTGGGCATTCTATGCCTTGGCCTGGCTCTAGGAGCATTCCTGGCTGCTAGCAGTCTCTGCATAGGGAGAGAGGGAGTCTCCCCTTCTTCACTACAGCAACCCACCTCAGACTTTAGCCTGGATCACGATCATCCTTACCTGTCATTGACCATAGCGAGGACTCTCACCATTCCCACTTGCCGCCTGTCTCCGGCCTCAGCCTGATACTGGATCTACTCATCTGCCTGCATCCCAGAGACTGCTACCTGCCAGCCCCCGGAACACAAGGACCCGACCAGAAGGGAAAAGGGCTGGTATTGGTGTAGCTCCAGCTCAGTCTCTGCACCACCTGCTCCGCTAGTTGGCGAAGAGAACCTACAGGAACTTCTCTGTAGGTTGTATCAACCTCACTCCAACACAAGGATCCACAATCCTAATATTGAATATTATGCTGGCTCTGACAGAGAGATAGTGTAGTTCCTTAAATAAAGGTATCACAAGCAAAAAAAGACTGGCTTCAACCTTCAGAATCTGCTGAAGGTTGAAGAAACTGAAGAAGCCCAACGAAATCTGTTCTTGGGTCTTGCTTTTTCTTGACATTGATGGACAGCATCTTTGCTAGCTTATCCAAAAAATATGAGTAGCAGAAATATTCTGGAGGAGAGGTATGCTGAGGCAAGTCAGGTAAGGGCTGAAGGAATCCCAATGGAATACTCCTCCTCCCCAGACCACAGGGGTATGCTGAGCAACAACCCCCAATGATAATTGCATTAATCTTCTCTGACACACTCAATCCCTGTCCTGTGACAGATCTAGGGGGTGGGTGGCAGGGGTGGAGAGCCGGGGAGAAAGAGCCTTCCCAGACTTGCAAGATAGAAGGGGAGAAGAATCCTGCCTAGATTTCTTATGTTGTGAGTCCATTGATGCCTTTCTCCAAGAAGAGGAGAAGCTCTACTTCCCTTCCTTGCACCATGGATTTGGGCTCTTACCCGCTGATGCCTTCAACAGGGCCTCCATCTTCCAGGTGCAGTACTGTTGTGCCCTCATGGACAGGACATACTATCACAACTATAACAGTTGGAGGCACAAATGTACCCCGCGCACGCTCGTTTAAAAATCTGCCCCAATATGTTTTTATATGTAGGTGTGCCTTAGGCTTGAAAAGATTGGGAAACACTGTGTTGGGGGTGAGTGTGTGTGTGTGTGTGTGTGGGGGGGGGGGGGGGGTTAGGGGTAGAGTGGATGTGTGTGGCTCAGGAGTGGGGAGTCCCCCCTTTTCCCTCAACCCTCCCCCTTTCACACCCCTCTTCACTCCCTTCTCCCTTCATTTACTTCAACTGTCTGTACTAGGCTATTCATGGTAGTCCACCTCCCATAGGTAAGGCTGCTTCTTGGGCCCGCAGGGCTCGGGCTTCCCCCTATTCCCACGCCAATGACATTATCTGGCTGACACTGTCATGCCTCTTCCTGATTTGCTTGAGGGTTGCCGTTGGATGATGTCATCGTAACTCCACAAGGGCAGTCTGTTTTCTGGCTTTTACAGTTAGAACAAAAAAAAAACAAACCCCAAAATATTGGGGGTTTTATTGATGTTTTAACCAATATATATTTTGTGCTACAAGAAAGTCACCATATACAGGTTAAAATTGAAAGTTGGGTGCAAGTTACCAGTTAAGCTTAATAGTGGGTCTTTGGTTTGGAAAGATTAGAGATCGCTATAGTAAAGGATTTCTCTCATTTAAGGTCATTTTTTGACCGGCACCAATGATTCAGAGTCTTTAGACAATGCATCTGTATTGGTTGCATTAGAGATGCAGACATTACAAAAGCAGTTTTTGATAGTGCAATTCTTTTCTTGCTGTCTGTGAGAGACTGACACTATTAAGCGCGGTGTGCTTTGTTTTGTTCTTTTACAGTTGGCAAACCCATTCCTGTCCCTAAGACTGAGAAGCCTTCTGACCAACAGATTGAAAAATATCACAGAATCTACATCAGATCCCTGATGGAGCTCTTCAACACACACAAAATAAACTTTGGTTTATCAGAAACAGATACGCTAACTATTATCTAACACAGTACCCTGCTGTCTGTGAATTCCTGCAATGAAGCTCCATTGTTTCTTAAACTAGTGCTATAAAAACAACCTCAGACTATGGTGTAGATTGCTTTGAGATAGAACACCCTTTTGTTTTGCTTTTGGAAAATATTCAGATATATATAAAATAAAAGCATTTATTCTCTGTTGTATAGCTAATATATTGAAATTTAACTATGTTTCTGGCATGTTTTAAATAAAATGATTCAAATATTGCCTATGAGTTTCCAGTACTGATATCTATGCCAGCAACCTGACCACAAACAGCAGTGATGGCATAAAATGAAACAAAAAAAAGTACTGATGTGTATTTGTTTATTTTCACAGACTCTGCCATCCATCTTACCTTCAACAGCCTTAAATAAATTCTCTCTCAATAGATGATACAAACTATTTTTATTCAACAGATAGCCCAAATAACTATTTCCTTCTGGCCATATTGTGGCAGCAGACTAGTGAATTAAGGCCTTAGATTGTAAGGGGGAAATTTTCAAAACTTGTATAAAGCCTGGTTTTATGTGTGTAAGTGGCCTTTTGAAAATTGACCCAGAAGCTCGTACACATAAAAATACACGAAAAAGCAATTTTGCACAGCCTTTTCTGGGTATTTCAAAGATGTGTTCCAGGGGAGACAGAGCTGGGGAAGGGAAACAATTTGCACATACTTGAGTTTCAAATATATGCACATAAATTTGCACATACACACACACACACACACGTTTACAACTGATCCCGAGCAGGTGTAAATATGTGTACATTTGTTGCCACTGTTTTCTCTCATGTTTTCTCTCATTCCCGAGAATTTTCTAGGTGGACCTGTGCACATAAGTCTGCTTTGAAAATTCAGGCTAAAGCCCTTGCATACTTTCTACATGCAGATTTCAGTCCTATGCGGGCTTCCCTATGTCCTAACTTAAACATTTGAAGTCAACAGGGCCACGGCAAAGAATGCAAGTGCAATAAAATTGGCAGGACCTGTGGCACTCCTGCTCATGCTCAGGGAGCGTACTTGTGACCAGCAGAAATGCCTCATAGTGTTTCCTGTCCCACGTTTTCCTCTTGCATCATTCCGTCCTAACCAGTTTTTTTTCCCTGATCTTGGGCAGAGAAACACCCATGGAATGTTGCTTTTTGGGCTCAGAAAGGTGTGGGGTGGGGTGAAGGGAGAGGAGAAAAAAACAGAGGCTGCCATACGGTAGTAGCATCAAGGACACTGATTGGACTGTCATTGCTTTTGATAGTGAAAAAGGTTTGTCCATGGGGACCCCACAGCTGCAATCACAGCAGGCAGGCTGCTTGTCAAGCAGCAATAGTTGCTTTAGATTGAAAGAAGCCCAGAGGTCCCTGATCATGGTCCTCTTGAGACTGAAATGCTGGCACTACTTTGGGTAGCCAGCTCCAGTTCTCAAGAGCTGCAAACAAGCCTGGATTTCAGGATCTCTACAATGAATGTGCATGAGAAAGATCTGCATACAACCGAGGCAGTGCATGCAAGTCCATTTCATGCACATTCACTGTGGAGATCCTGAAAATCAGGCCTGTTTGTGGCTCATGAGGACCGGAGTAGGCAACCCCGTTTTATTAGATCATTTTCCAATGAAAATTCTTTTGAGTATGGGCTCTTATTTTTGATTACTGCATAAATCATAAAACATATTTTAGGAGCAAATTCTTTGCAGTATCAGTAGCAGTTGGGGCCAGAATAAGTTAAGTAACAACTTTTAAGAATGAACTTTATGAACTGTAGGCAGTTTGATCTTATAGATCCTAGGTTGAAAGCAGAGTTCCTTTGCATTCAGCCTTATGATTGCCTATCAGCTATCTGTTTGGCAATCCAGGTGAAAGCAAAAAAAAAAAAACCAACCCACATTCATCTCTAGTCAGTTCTGTAGCATGAAAGAAATTCCTTTCCAAATATAAATTTGACAATCAACCCAACATGGCTGGATTAGCACTTTCCTTAGCATGTAGCTGTATCATCATACCCACTAATATCTTTTTCATATTAAATTGTATTCAATTGAATGTTGAATTGACTTAGTTGTAAAACCATAACTACTACTGCTGGCAAAACATTCTATACATTTTACCCCTTCATGAGAAAACAATCTCTTCAGATGAAGGTTGTGATTTCTCATTTTTCCAGGGACAAGCAGGATGGTAGTCCTCACACATGGGTGACACCATCGGATGGACATGCACACTGAGCATGCTCAGCATGCCGCTAACCACGTGTCCATTTCAGTCTCTTCTTTTCCGCAGAGCTGTCACCTTGCAGTTTTGGAACTTGCGCTTCTTGTTTGTTAATTTGCTTCGGCAAGTGTTTTCTTCACCTTCCACATGTCACAAAGGGTCCTTCACTCTTCTTGGCCTTTGGTCGGTAAGATTTTCGGTTCTTTGTGACCAATCACCGACAGCATCTCCTTTGGTACTCGCCGACCATCGATTGAGCATCTCGCTCTTTTTCCTATGGCATCTACCGGCTTCCGCCCTTGCCCCCACTGCCCTCAGACTATATCCATTACGGACCCCCATGAGATCTGTGTCCTATGACCAGGGACTTCCCATGATGTCCGTGTTTGCGACCTCTGTGCCCAGATGATCCCTAAGGGTTGTTGGACTTGTCTCGACAAAATGGAGAAACTTCGGGTCCAAGTGGTCAGAGCTGTCCTCACCCCACTTGGTGGAACCTCCACCCCACTTGGTAAGGAGGCCCTGGCCCTGGCCCTGGCTTCATTGGGTTCTACTGCCCTGGCCCTACCGGGTCCCGAGCTCAGTGCAGGGGACTGACCACTGACCCTCTTGTCCCGTTCCTGATCGGGCTCCTTGACATTGCCATCGGCATCGGGCAGGGACCATGGTGATCGTCAAGAAAGGTCCAAAAAGCACAGGCATCAGTCATCTTCTTCTTCCGAACGGACTGTGAGAAGTTATCAATCACGGTGCCTCCCACAAAACTGTCGAGGGTGAAGGAGGCTATTCCCATGACCTCTCAGGCCTTCAAGCGGCCTCCACCGGCACCAGTGGAGGGTTCGGTTTCCCTTCAGCCCGGGGATGCACTGATTCCACCAGCTCTTCCTCAACTCATTTGATCCTCACAGGCTTTTGAGGAGGAGCTAGAGAGGCATATGTGACTGGCAGTCTGCCGGGCCCTGGATACCGCCTCCGCCACAAGAGCCTGCTCCACCAGTGCTTCAATCTTTGCTGGAGTGACTCGACATGCTGCTCGGTATACTACCCACGCAGCTGGCTCCAGTGCCCCAAGCCCCTCAACGGCCTCTGGGTGCACCGCTGCCATCACCACCGGCCCCCATACAAGTGAACGACTCCTCTGAGGAGGAAGGGCCATCGGTGCAATGGCAGGCCGGAGACACGTGGTGCCACCTCACCGTCTAGCTGTCCCAGGGCCTTCGAGATCAATTCCACCGATTCCTTTGGTACCCCTGATCCCGCTACCACCATCGGATCCATCATCTCCCTCGAAGGCACGAAGCCCTCCCATGCCTCCGATGCATCTCTTGGTGCCTTGAAGGACCAAGCTGTGCACACTGAAGGGCCTTCAGCCCCTCACATCCCCGGAGGATTGCAGCGGGGGCGAGATCCCCTACAACCCCTGGGAGGGTGAGGCGTCTGTATCCTCGGAGGAATCGGAGGATATGTCTTCTGAACCTTCTCCCCCCAAGGACCTCTCCTTTGCTGGTGGTGGTACCAGTCCACAATATTTTCAAGGAACTAGTACCCTGCCTGTGGGGGCATCTCATATCATTGCCGCCGGTTAATAGAAAGATGGATGCAGTGCACCTAGTCCAGCTATCGACTGGGTTAGATCGCTGTCACCTCCCCCACCAATTGGTGTAATCAACCCTGAAAAAGGCTAAGAGGGTTCGTACCCATGCTTCAGCTCCACCTAGGCGAGAATATAAAGCCCTAGATGCATTGGGATGCCGAGTGTTCCAGAGTGCCATGCTTATTGCCCGTTGAGCTTGCTATCAGCTTTACATGGGGCAATATTCACGGAATCTGTGGAAGCAGGCCCTGGAGATCAGTGAGTGTCTGCCTCAACAATTCCAGGAGGATTTTTAAGTCATCATCCAGCAGGCCTGGAGTGCAACAAACACAAAGTCTGCTCAGCTTATGATGTCTTCGACACAGCCACGGGATCTTCTGCAGCTGGCATTGGGGCCCGTTGAACGGCTTGGCTACGAGCCTCCAACCTGCTCCCTGAGGTACAGGACCGTCTCGCCAACCTGCCTTGTACGAGTGAAAACCTGTTTGAGGATAGGATTAAGGAGCCTGTAGCTCAGCTGAAGGATTACCAAGAAACCCTTCAACAGTTGTCGACTAGTACTTCCTACAAGCACCCTACCAGGAAGTCCTCACAGCAATACCCAAGACGACCTTTCTATCGGCCTCCTACGTATTACCCATCCGCACAGAGACAAGTGCTCAGAGGCCTGTCCCCAGGGCCAGACTGAGGCAGCCTAGGGTGCCCACTGCTCCACCAAGAACCCCGCCACGGGAGTATGAGCCACCCCTCCACGTGGGACCCTGGCCCCCTCAGTTGGGAGATGTCTCCAACTTTTTGCAGATCAATGGCTCTTGATCACATCTGACCTTTGGGTCTTATCCATCATTCGCCAGAGTTACCGGCTACATTTACAGCTACCTCCACCCCACTAAGCCCCCCGCCCTGTCTCCAAAGTGGGGAGCAGCAGGAGACATTCAGATACTTCCGATAGAGCTCTCGACCCTTGTTGCTGCTCGAGCAGTCAAACCTGTTTTGACCAGCCAGTGGGACAGAGGGTTCTAGTCCAGGTATTTCCTGATTCCCAAGAAAACGAGCAGCCTCAGGCCCATTCTGGACCTCAGAAAGTTAAACTGCTTCTTGGTAAAGGAAAAGTTCAAGATGGGTTCACTGGGCATTCTGATCCCCCTGCTCAGGGCGGGGGACAGGTTCCGCTCCCTCGATCTACAAGACGTTTACACCCATATCCCCATTTTTTAGGCGGATCGGCAGTACCTCAGATTTCTGGTCAGTGGGCACCACTATCAGTATCGTGTTCTGCCCTTTGACCTGGTGTGTGTGCCCCAAATTTTCACAAAATGTCTGGCAGTTGTTGTTGCACATCTTCGAAGGCAGGGAATTCATTTGTTTCCCTACCTCAACAATTGGCTCATCAAAGGCAACTCCCATCAAGGGGCTCAGAGTGCCATGTGTCTCATGATTGAAACTCTTACACAGCATGTCTCCAACTGCCCATGTCTCTGCCTGCCAGTTTCTCCTGGTGCTGGGCGATATGGCAGCGACAGTGCATGTCACCCCCATTTGTTTGGCTACACATGTGCCGTGTGCAATGGATGCTGCGCTCTCAGTGGTGTCAGGCATTGCAGAACATGCATGCCTGCATCATGGTCACTGAAAGCTTGCAAAAATCCCTTCTGTGGTGGACAATCCATGCAAACCTGGAGCAAGGTTGCACCTTTTGGAATGCCCAGCCCCAGGTCACTCTCACCACCAATGCTTCTCAGACGGAGTGGGGAGTGCATGCTCTGGGTTACCACACCCAAGGGCTTTGGTCAATTCAGGAGGCTCGGATCCAGATCAACCTCTTGGACTATGAGCGGTCCGCTATGCCCTGCGGGTGTTCTGAGAGCTTCTCGTGAACAAGGTAGTGCTGGTTCAGACAGATAATCAGGTGGCCATGTGGTATCTGAACAAGCAGGGAGGAACCGGGTTGTTTCCTCTCTGCCAGGTCTGGACATGGGCCATCGAGAATGGTATCACTCTCTGGGCGGTGTACCTCCCCGGAGTGGACAACATCCTGGCCGATACCTTTAGTCGGTCATTTAGACCTCACAAGTGGTCCCTCAATCAGGACGTAGCAAAAGCATCTTCCACTGCTGGGGTAAAATGTATGGTTTTAGCCCTCATATAGCAGACACAAGACTCAGAAATATTTTTAGTAATTTAGTAAAATGTTTATTATGATAAATAAATGATTACCAATCACAATATGTGTGCCAGGGAAGGAGGAATGCATAAGATCCCTCCTTGCCTATGTCACAAGGCTTATATACATTATTTTTAGATACTTTTGCAAAGTATTGATCATTTCTAAATGTGTCATTCTGCCTGGCTTAGTAAGGCCTAATATAGCAGACCAGCAATCAATCAGAATTATACATTTCCCTCTTGAAGCTCGAATTCCCGCTGAAACAACGAGGTTCACAACAGAGAAGAGAAAGTCCAGAGAAAAGGACAGGTGGGCAGAGAATCAGGAACTCTCAGGAACACAGCAGCACCAACAGCAGAGGCAGAGCAGGAACAAGAATTTCAAAAAGGATGAGCATCAATGTTATCACCACCCCTAATTAAGCAAAACCCAATTTAAAATCACCAAGAGGTGAAGCCATTTAATGAGCCAGTGACCAAAATAGTCCATTGAGAAACACTTGGCAAAGATATCATAATATGCAAGAGAACTAAAATACAACAGTCTCACCCATCAGTGGTGCAAATGCAAAAAATGGAAACAAAATCCCTGTATCAAATATCTATTATAGTTCTCTCTAAAAAGAAAAATTACTATCTGAATATCAGATAAATTTACAGACCCCGCAGATAGACCTGTTTGCCTCCATGGAAAACAGGAAAGTGCACCAATTTTGCTCCCTCGGCAGGAGGGGCAGAGGATTGATGGTGGATGCTTTCCCGATCCACTGGGGGGTGGGCTTGCTGTACACCTACCAGCCCCTTCTGCTCATATCCAAGACACTACAGAAGTTGCAGCAGGATCGAAGCTCCATGATCCTAATTGCTCCCTGTTGGCCCCACCAGGTCTGCTTCTGACCCTTCAGGACCTAGCTGCGCACTCCCCAATTCAGTTGGGAATGGCACCAGTGTTACACTCTCTTCCTCCAGAGAGGAGGATTTAGCATTCTGTTAATGCTCACCCCGCCAGGAGGGCGGAGTTAGCAATCTGTTCTGCTTTTCTCCTGAAAGGGGGAGGAGTTAGCAATCTGTCATGATCTGCTCCTCCAGAGGGGAGGAGTTAGCTATCTGTAGTGCTTACCCACCAGGAGGGCGGAGTTAGTAATCTGTTAGCGAACTGCTGTTAGATGCTCCTGTAAGGAAGGAGGTAGCAATCTGTTATGGATCAACTCCCCAGGGAAGAGGAGTTAGCAAACTGTTCAATGATACTCTTCTGAGGAGAGGAGCTAACAATAGGTATATTGTACTTCGCTACTGAGATAGCAATCTATCATGCCTCCGCTACGGAGTAGCAATCTGTTATATATAGGCTGCTGGCAAGTCCCATAGAAAGAGAAGACAGCTATCTATATAATACTTCCGTAAGCAGGTTTAGTGGTCAGTAGTGGTTGGCTCCCACAGAGTGATAGTAGTGTAAGGAATGACCACTTGGAGGAAATGGTGAATCCCTGGGCCGCTGGCAGATGTCAGCGCCCCCAGGAGGAAGATCCTGAGAGGAATCACCAGCTAGGCTAGAATATGAAATAAACACAAATAGTTCTTTATTAGGCTGGAAGCTGGACCACCAGTGGTGGCTGTAGTGAGTTGATGTGTCTGGCAAGACTGAAGTCCTTCTAATACTGGAATATAATCTCTGGGTCACTGAGCTTTAGAGACTAGAAGTAGTGAGTAGGCAGGGTATACTGGATTCAAGATGGTACACTCACAATAGTAGATGTCTGCAATGGTCTCTATGCCACAGAGAGTCTTCAGTACATTCAGGAACAAGAGCATAGGCGAGTACTGGTTCCTATAAACAGTCTGTAATAAGAACTCGCAATAGCTGTATATGAAATGGCTTCTAGAGTAGAAGAGAGTCTGTAAAGGATTCTAGGAACATGGGCCCTCGAGGAGCGAGTACCGGTTCCTATCTGCAATCTTGCCAATATAACTCTCGATCTCCGTACCTGCGATAACTTCTTGGACGGAAGGGAGTCTTCAGAGCTATAGGAATGTAAGCCCTCGTGGAGTGAGTACCGATTCCTATCTACAATAGAACTCACTAGAGATGTGAATCGTGTCCTTGATCGTCTTAACGATCGATTTCGGCTGGGAGGGGGAGGGAATCGTATTGTTGCCGTTTGTGTGTGTAAAGTATCGTCATAATCATTAAAATCGTGAGCCGGCACACTAAAACCCCCTAAAACCCACCCCCGACCCTTTAAATTAAATCCCCCCCTCCCGAACACCCCCCCCAAATGCCTTAAATTACCTGGTGGTCCAGCGGCACACTAAAACCCCCTAAAACCCACCCCCGACCCTTTAAATTAAATCCCCCACCCTCCCAAATGCATTAAATTACCTGGGAGTCCTCCGTAGCGGCGGTCCGTGGCTAAATCGGGGGAAGGGGGAGAGCACGAAAACCGGCACACTAGATCGTGAGGTCTTCAGCCGGCGCCATTTTTCAAAATGGCCGCCGCAAAATGGCGGCGGCCATAGACGAAAATGATTCGACGCAAGAGGTCGTTCCGGACCCCCGCTGGACTTTTGGCAAGTCTTGTGGGGGTCAGGAGGCCCCCCCAAGCTGGCCAAAAGTTCCTGGGGGTCCAGCGGGGGTCAAGGAGCGATTTCCTGCCGCGAATCGTTTTCCGTAGGGAAAATGGCGCCGGCAGGAGATCGACTGCAGGAGGTCGTTCAGCGAGGTCCGGAAATCTCGCGAGGGTTCCGGACCTCGCTGAAAGACCTCCTGCAGTCGATCTCCTGCCGGCGCCATTTTCCGTACAGAAAACGATTCGCGGCAGGAAATCGCTCCTTGACCCCCGCTGGACCCCCCAGGAACTTTTGGCCAGCTTGGGGGGGCCTCCTGACCCCCACAAGACTTGCCAAAAGTCCAGCGGGGGTCCGGAACGACCTCTTGCGTCAAATCATTTTCGTCTATGGCCGCCGCCATTTTGCGGCGGCCATTTTGAAAAATGGCGCCGGCTGAAGACCTCACGATCTAGTGTGCCGGTTTTCGTGCTCTCCCCCTTCCCCCGATTTAGCCATTCAGGAAATGTGTTCCAGAACAAGAGTCTTAATACAGAAAAGGTTTGATCTCATGCCTCTGCCAAATGAACTGTATGTAAAGAGTGTACCTCAAGCAGATCACTATTAGTAGACTGGAGAGCACGAGATGACACATAAATGCGCAAGAATGCATTAATCCAAGGAACACTGTCGTTATTTATCAGTTTACAGATAAACATCACACTCTGCACATGCTTAAACCTTTCAGTGGGAGGACAACAGTGTCACTTGATCTAGATGACATGCTACATTTGGTGGTCCTCAGGGTGTTCCCACGAACCAATGCACTCACCATCTTGGCCAGGCTGTCCCTCATAGGCCGATGCACCCTAGTGCTTCTTACATGGCAAGACGCCACCAGTACTTAGACGCGGCAGGATGCCACCAGCACCTCTGTGGCAGAATGCCCCTGGTTCCCCCAACTGTGCTCCTCCTTAGGCACGCATGTGCCTAACATCACCTTATTTAAAGGGCCAGCAGTGGGAAAGTCCTGATGGCGCTAATGATGACATCACATGCTCAGGTCTATAAGAAGCCTTTGCTGGCTCTCTTTCACCACCTCAGTCCAGCTATGCTTCGTTGTGTATGTTGCTTCTCACCGTTTTGTCTTCAGTTCCAGTCCAGCTTGTCTTCAGTTCTCATCATGCTTGTCTTTCGTTCCAGTCCCACTAGTCTTCTTCTATGTTTCCCACCTGTTCTTCTCCTCACCCATCTGCCCTGCCTATCTGTCCCTCCTCCTTTCTCTCAGATGGATAACTGGCTTGATCTTGGTCTGGACCTTGGATGCAATTGCCTGCCGCCTACCTCTGACCCTTACCTGGACCTCAGACATGTCCAACTACTGCCTGTCTTCAACCCAGCTTGCTATGAACCTCTCAACCTGCGGAGAATGAGTGCTGGTGTAGGTGAAGGTCCTGATGGGTCTTTGCTTCACCTGGATCTTCATCTCAATGGTAGGAATCTGCAGGGTTCCTTCCTGCAGGTACAGCCAATCCTGCCTTAGCCCAAGGGTCCTCTACTACAAATGACAGATATAGGCTTATTAAAAAGATGCTTCACTGTGATTTGTCCTTCATATGATCTCCTTACCAACTTGTCCTGCCTCATCTCCCAAGAGGCTGTGATGTCAAACAGGCAAGAGTTGGTTGCTATAGTTTCCAGTTGTTTGTTTCATCAGCAGTGTACAGCCATAGACTTGAATGTGCCTTTGACTTGAATGGGAATCACAAACAAATGAAATATAAAAATTTGCTTAAATTTGTGGGACCCCTCTATTTGTTTTAAGGATCTACAAATGAAACAAAAATAGACTTATTTGTTGCATTTTATCCATTTGTTTCAAATGAATGCACATCCCTACTCAGCATACTTATGCAGGTTTGCCTTCTATTCTCTGTTTGTTAATTTGCCAGAAAGAACCAGCAGCTACAGGTAAGGCTCCTTAGATGGCTGATAACAAGATAGCATAGCAAGATGCACTGTTGCCCTTGAAGGCATCTGCCTTATCAGGGCCAAGAGCACACTATGTCATTATTATGCTGGATTTTCTTGCAAAGGACAAGCTCCTACAGCTTGCTTGGAAAAACACTAAAAGCTATATTTACTGTGATGCGTTAACACTCCATTGAGCTTCATGGGATCTATAGCTAAACAATGGGTGTTAGCATGCAGTACATTTTAGTAAATATAGCTCTAGATGTAACTAGGAGTGAAATGGAATGGGAATAACTTATGAGCACATAAAACTATTATTTGTTCCATTGTTGCAGTCAGGATTGCAAAGTAGTAATCTGACACCAGTAATTACTTATACTCTGGAAAGTCAAAGTGTAACATAAATGGTGAGAAAAGTGCTCAGCGGTATCTAGCCTTGTTAATAATTAACATGGCTAGATTGCCTGTTTGAAAATTGCCACCCCCAAACCCCCAGTATAACCAAAAGTACCCACTTATTTTTGGCTACATCAAAAAGGGGCAGGAAAAGGAAACACATATGTGAGAAATTTGTTTTGAAATTCCTGCTCATACCTTCCTGCATGAATTTTGTGCCTGCGGACTTCGTACCCTCTGTTCCTGCCAGCCCACAGAATTTATCTTTGCAAATGAGCTTGCAGAACCCGCAGATATGCAACTTCCTTGGCTACTTTCAAAATACCCGCTAACAAAAGCAATGATCTCACTTCTACAAAGCAATCCTTAGTAATATAGGAGCCTCAGAGAGTGGGGCTTTGATATTTTTAGACATTTCTGCATCTTATTTCCTTGAAGTCTTATTTCCTTGAAGTCAGTTGATCTCCAAGCACTAAAAGTAAAAGTGAGACTGTACATGATTGCTGCTAGTTAGTTGCTGTTAGAAAGTATAGTGAGTAGGGTTCATGTTTTATGCATTCAATCTTGCAACGCTCAGTAATGGAGGACAGGGGTAGCCAATGGCCTTAGGGAGTGGTAAACACAGTAACGGGCTCTGTGCTTTCTGCTCCAGATGCAAAAAAAGCAGGTCTGGGATGGTACAGTCCAGCACATGCATAGAAGGTGCTAGCTGGGTGTATAGGGAAAGTGCACAGGCCACAACTTCCCTCAGCTTCTGCTCTCAGATATGTTGCTTCTCTCCCTCCCCTCCTCCCCATCCACTGGAGGCCTCATACCCTCTGGGTCTGCCATGTTCCAGGATATATGAAAAAATATTTCTGTTAACCCTATTTATTCACCCAACACACAATTAAATTGTGGAATTTCTTGCTAGAGAATGTGGTCATGACATAGCAGTGTTTAAAAGGGGTTTTGACATGCTCCTGGAGGAAAAGTCCATAAATCATTATTAGTCATGTAAATTTGTAAAAGTCACCACTTATCCCTGGGAGTAAGCAACAAGGAAAGGATCTATTCTTTTAGCATCTGCTGGGTACTTGTGAACCGGATTGGCTACTGTTAGAAACAGGATGCTGGGCTTGATGGTCTGACTCAGCATAGCATTTATGATTTATTGGAAAGGAGAAGTAAACCAACCATATTGTGCATATGCAATTTTGACTCCTGTCCTGTTCAGAACAGCATCACAGATGACCTCTTATGAGATGAGATCTGATTGCTTCAGGCCGTATGCGTAGATCAGATGCCATTTGTAAGTTTGCAATATCATATCCAAATGAGTAAGTAAAATGTGAAGTTTGGCCCTTATTTCAACATAGCTATTTCTAGACATATAGGAAAATTAGGGACATTTTAATTTTAGTAATAATGACTTAGTAAAATTATTATTTGCTACAGAAGCATAGACGACTGTGTTTTTATGTATTAAGTTGTTTAATCTGTAAACCGGAGTGAAGGCAACTTGCTATACTTCGGTATAAAAAAAAAGTCTACATAAATAAATAAATAAATAATGGACTGGATTCCTATTCCAAGGAGACTGACAAGAAGAAAGCTGAAAAGGTTAGGAAATCACAAGTATTGGCTCTCTTTGGGAATAAGAGGGAGAATCCCTGGCATTTTATCTCTGTTTGGGGAAGGGAAGAAATCCATAGCCCTGAGCCTTTCTTCAGCCTTTAGTCTTAGTTGTGAGAACAGTATATTTTTAAATGTTACAAAAACAAGAAATTAAATGCACACAGGGCCAGTGGAAGCACTAGGAGAACTAGGGCACGCAGCAAGAGCCAGCTGCATAGCCACGGTCTCACCATCTCACGGCGGTGCAAGTCGGGGACTCGGCCAGTCGGGGTGACTGACTGACATGCCGTGCGGTGCGACCCGTGCCAGAGAAGAGACAGCCGCTACTGTGGCGGCGGCGGTAGTGGCAGCTCAGCAGCTGCCGGCAGGATATTTTATTGCAGCGACGAGTGACTTACCTGTCCGTCCTCACCCAACTGGGTGCGGCACGACGGGGGGGGGGGGGGGGGCAGAAGGTCCACCTGGGGCACCTAATACCCTTGCACTGGCCCTGAATGCACCTATACTTTTAATTTTGTAACAAGAGATGCTTGTCTAGGCCTCACATTTATGATTAAGGATTGATTTCTGCAGTTCTCTGCCCATGGGTAAATCTAAACAAGAAAAACAGTACAGCACTGCCAAGGCACTCGGTTTCTGCAGGGAAACATATAGCCTTGCTATATGACATGAGATTAAGCTCTGATCAGGGCAAGGATGTGCTCATTGTCTGTATATTTAATTAATCTCTTTTTTCAAAAGTATTTGTTAGCTGCCCCTCCATTAGCAAAGTGTGGGATAGGGTACAATCAGGACATACATAATTAAAATCAAATGAACAATAGAATAAACAGTAAAGACAAAAGACATGAGTGCAGTCTTTTCCTTAAATCATTATTTATTGTTAGAACATAAGAACATAAGATTTACCATACTAGATCAGACCAAAGGTCCATCAAGCACAGAATCCTGTTTCCAACAGGGCCAATCCAAGTCACAAGTACCTGGTAGGATTCCAAAAGGTCAACAGATTCCATGCTCCAGAGAAAAGTAGCAGATTTCCTCAAGTCCACCTTAATAATGGTTTATGGACTTTTCTTCTAGGAATTTGTTTAAAACTTTTTTAAACCCAGCTAAACTTACAGCTTTCCCCACATCTTCCGGCAAAGAATTTGAGAGTTTAATTATGCGATGAGTAAAAAAAATATTTTCTCTTATATGTCTTAAATATATCACCTAGCAACTTATTGAATGTCCCCTAGTCTTTGTACTTTTTGAAAGAGTAAACAACTGATTTGCATTTACCTGTTCCATTCCACTTATTATTTTATAGACCTCTATCATATCTCCCCTCAACCATCTCATCTCCAAATTGAAGAGCACTAACCTCTTTAGCCTTTCCTTACAGAGGAATTTTTCTATCCCCTTTATCATTTTGGTCACCTTTCTCTGTACCTTTTCTAATTCTGCTATAGATTTATGTGACCAGAAATGCACACTATACTCAAAGGGGTAGATTTTCAAACAGCGCGAATAGGCGTACTTTTGCTGGCGCATCAGGAGCAAGCAAAAGTACGCTGGATTTTAGTAGATACGCGCGGAGCTGCGCGTATCCGCTAAAATCCGGGATCGGCGCGCGCAAGGCTATGGATTCTGTATAGCCGGCGCGCGCCGAGCCGCGCAGCCTACCTCCATTCCCTCCGAGGCCGCTCCGAAATCGGAGCGGCCTCGGAGGGAACTTTCTTTTGCCCTCCCCTCACCTTCCCCTCCCTTCCCCTACCTAACCCACCCGCCCGGCCCTGTCTAAACCCCATCCTTACCTTTGTCGGGGGATTTACGCCTCCCAGAGGGAGGCGTAAATCCCCGCGCACCAGCGGGCCGCTAGCGCGCCGGGACGCGACCTGGGGGCGGGTCCGGAGGGCGCAGCCACGCCCCCGGACCGCCCCGGGCCGTAGCCACGCCCCCGGGCCCGCCCCGGAACACTCCCGACACGCCCTGAAAATGCCACGCGGTTCGGGCCCGCCCCCAACACACCCCCCTCAGAAAACCCCGGGACTTACGCGAGTCCCGGGGCTCTGCGCGCGCCGGTAGGCCTATGTAAAATAGGCTCACCGGCGCGCAGGGCCCTGCTCGCCTAAATCCGCCCGGATTTGGGCGGATTTAGGCGAGCAGGGCTCTTAAAATCCGCCCCAAAGTGTGGTTGCACCATGGAGTGATACAAAGGCATTATGATATTCTCTGTTTTATTCTCCATTCCTTTCTTAATAATTCCTAGCATTCTATTTGCATTCTTAGTTGCTGCTACACACTAAGCAGAAGATTTCAATGTATTAACAATGATGCCTAGACCCTTTTCCTGAATGATGACTCCTAATGTGGAACCTTGCATTATGTAGCTATAAGTGGGTTACTCTTCCATATGTGCATCACTTTGCACTTGCCTACAGTAAATTTCATCTTTCATTTGGTTGCCCAGTCTTCCAGGGTCCTCTTGCAATTTCTCACAATCCTCTTATGATTTAAAAATTTTGAACAATTTTGTGTCATCGGCAAATTTGATCACCTCATTCATTTTTCCCATTTCCAGGTCATTTATAAATATGTTAAAAAGTCTTGGTCCCAGAACAGATCCTTGGGACACTCCACTATTCACCTTTCTCCATTGAGAAAATGTACCATTTAAACCTAGTCTCGATTTTCTATCTTTTAACCAGTTTCCAATTCACATTAGGACCCTGCCTCCTATTCCATGACTTTTTAATTTTCTAATAAATCTCTCTTGAGGGAATTTGTCAAATCCTTTCTGGAAATCCAGATACACTACATCAACTGGCTGACCTTTATCCACATGTTTATTTACACTCTTAAAAAATTGTAGCAGATTGGTGAGGCAAGACTTGCTTTGGCTAAATCCATGTTGGCTTTGTCACATTAAACCATGTCTATTTATATTTTCAGCAATTTTGTTCCTTATAATAGTTTCTACCTTTTTACTTGGCACAGATGTCAAACTCACTGGTCTGTAGTTTACTGGAAGGAGTGGAGAGAATGAGACGGGATTTAAGCAAGCTGGAAGACTGGTCAAAGATATGGCAGCTGAGATTCAATGCCAAGAAGTGCAGAGTCATGCATATGGGGTGTGGAAATCCGAAAGAAATGTATTCGATGGGGGGTGAAGGGCTGATGTGCATGGAGCAGGAGAGAGACCTTGGGGTGATAGTGTCTAACGATCTGAAGTTAGCGAAACAATGTGACAAGGCGATAGCTAAAGCCAGAAGAATGCTGAGCTGCATAGAGAGAGGAATATCGAGTACGAAAAGGGAAGTGATTATCCCCTTGTACAGGTCCTTGGTGAGGCCTCACCTGGAGTACTGTGCTCAGTTCTGGACACCGTATCTCCGAAGGGACAGAGACAGAATGGAGGCGGTCCAGAGAAGGGCAATCAAAAAGGTGTATGGTCTTCATTGAATGCCTTATGAGGAGAGATTGAAAAATCTAAATATGTATACCCTGGAGGAAAGGAGGAGCAGGGGTGATATGATATAGACCTTCAGATACTTGAAAGGTTTTAATGATCCAAAGTCAATGACAAACCTTTTCCATTACAAAAAAATCAGCAGAACCAGAAGTCACAATTTAAAACTCCAGGGAGGAAGACTCAGAACCAATGTCAGGAAGTATTTCTTCACAGAGAAGGGTGGTGGATGCCTGGAATGCCCTTCCGGAGGAAGTGGTGAAGACTAAAACTGTGAAGGATTTCAAAGGGGCGTGGGATAAACACTGTGGATCCATAAAGTCTCGAGGATGTGAATGAAGAGAAGAGGCATGGGGGTGGCTGGCGAGAATGACAGCTACTTCCTGGTGACTAATACCCTTATTCAATAAACATACACACGGTTAATGCGACTCCAACATTGCTCTATGCTTCAACGGCAAGAGGAAATGTGGGACAAAGGATTTGCATTCACAAATAAGCGTGGGAGTAGCTTGCTTGTTGCGGCGGTTACTACCCCTAACCAATTAAACCTGATACTTCACTTTGAATACATTTACAGCGCATCTCACTGCTTCAACGGCAGGGGGGAATGAAGATAAGAGGATTTACAGTCAGACAATGTTGCGACCGTCGCTGCTCGATGTCCTCACTCCGCCCTTTTTACCTCTGTGGCGACTCCCTCCGGGTCTGATGGATGGCTGGCTGCCGCGGCGTCTCCATGCCGTCTCCCTCCAGCGTTCCCGGACCGGCTTGACGTTGCAGATCCGCCATGTTGCCTGAAGACCTAGGGCGCATGTGCACGTTCTGATTGAAGTACCAGCAAGAGCGCGAACCTCAGGGGTGTCCCCCTGAGATGACGTCATCCGCTTCCAGTATTTAAAGGTCTCTATTTCGCTATCTAACTGAGTTAGCAAGGGGATTGCTTCGGTTACGCACCCAAGCTACTCTGCCTCCTTGGACTTACCAGGGGTACCCACTCCTCGGGGGCCTCGCTCTTTTCTTTACTTTCAGACTACAGATAGGAACCGGTACTCGCTTCTCGAGGGCCCATGTTCCTGGACACTCTGAAGATTCTCTACTGCCTGGAAGCTATCGCTGCTACAAACAATTGTAAGTTACCATCGCTCTCACAGAGCTTTCCCTGGAACCAGGTGCTCACTCCTCGAGGGCCTAAACCTTTCCAGCTCCTGAGCTTCCTTGAGACCTTGTGTGAGTTTTGTCATCTAGTTCTGTTCATGAACTCTGCCTACTCTGCCTACTCACTTTCTACAGTTTCTCAACAGCTCAGCCATCCTGGGATCGCTGTTCCAGTACCTGAGGGACTACAGCCCTGTCAGGCATATCAGCTCACTACTGCCACCTCTGGTGGTTTAAAAAACCTGTTTAATAAAAGAAATAATGTGTGTTTGTCTCCATACTCAAGCCTAGCCAGTGGTCCCTCTCGGGATATCCTCCCAGGGGCGTGGTCATCTGCCACCGGCCCAGGGATCCACCCACAACTATATCAGATTCATTACAGATTGTTAACTCCTCACGGAGAACACTACAGATTGCTAACTCCTTAGCAAGACGATATCTGAGACACTACAAGACTGCTGACTTCTTCTTCTTTAGAAGCCAATAACATCTGATTGCTAACTCCGCATTCCAAATAACAGCAGATATACTACAGATTGCTAACTCCCTAGCAAATCCAGAACAGATTGCTAACTCCAGTGGATCTGGCTTAAAAGATGGGATGTTGTTAACTCCATGGATACGGCACATCTCTCTGCCTTGCAGGCTATATCGGGCCTGGCCCAACGCATCTCAGAGCAGCAAGAAACTTTGGAGAAACTTACTGCAGCATTTCATCAGCTACATACACAGAAGATACAAGGCACAGCTTCTAATCAAGAAAGTCAGTTACAGGAGGTAACTTTAAATACTGCTATACCACTGGCGGCTCCTATTCGCTTTTCCGGAGAAATCCAGAAGACCCGGGGCTTTCTGAACCAGTGCTGCATGCATTTCACCTTACAGCCAATTTTATTTCCCACGGCTCTTTCGAAGACCACCTACATCCTGTCATACTTGGATGGAAGAGCCCTGTCGTGGTCATCTACCTTGTGGGAATGCAAGGACCCTATTTTGCAGGACATAGAAGGATTTATGGACTTATTTAAATCCGTCTTTGATGATCCTGCTCATATTTCTGTTGCCAGTTTTACTTTGGTGGACTTGAAGCAAGGCAACAGATCACTGGATGAATTCGCCATAGAATTCAAGACTCTTGCAGCGGAACTTCGCTGGGACTCCAAATGTCTCAAGACTCTCTTCTGCAGAGGCCTGGATACCTGCTTAAAGGATGAGCTGGCCGCTCGCCAGACACCTGACTCACTGGACGAATTAATAGCCTTGGCCACTCAGATTGATCACCAGCTCCGAGACAAGGTTAAGGAACTCCGGCCTAAGTTGTTACCTGGGTTGAAACAGGCTAGTTCTACCACTGCACCTCTGATGGTTCCAGTAACTTCTGCTGCTGATACAGATGAACCGATGCAACTTGGTTATGGACGCTTGACCTCCAAGGAGAGAAGATTCTGGAAGAAACGTGGACTATGCATGTACTGTGGTCAGGCCGGCCATGATGTCTCTACATGTTCCATTCGTCCGAAAGGACGGACGGGCAAAAGTCCTGCAGGAGGACTATTCTTAGGCCTCACTGCGCCTTCTTGTACGCTCTCTCTCCCAGTCTCCTTGACCTACGGACCAGTCACGGTTCAGACTCCTGCCCTGGTGGACTCGGGGGCAGGAAGTATTATATAGATAGCTACCTTCTCTTTCTATGGGACTTGCCAGCAGCCTATATATAACAGATTGCTACTCCGTAGCGGAGGCATGATAGATTGCTATCTCTGTAGCGAAGTACAATATACTTATTGTTAGCTCCTCTCCTCAGAAGAGTATCATTGAACAGATTGCCAACTCCTCTTCCTGGGGAGTTTATCCATAACAGACTGCCATCTCCTTCCTTACAGGAGCATCTAACAGCAGTTCACTAACAGATTACTACTCCGTCCTCCTGGCGGGGTAAGCATTACAGATAGCTAACTCCTCCCTTCTGAAGGAGAAAAGCAGAATAGATTGCTAACTCCTCCCTCCTGTCGGGGTGAGCGATAACAGATTGCTAGCTCCTCCCCTCTGGAGGAGGAGAGCGTAATAGTTAGTGCAGTTAGTGTAGCTGTGTTTAAAAAAGGATTGGATAAGTTCTTGGAGGAGAAGCCCATTACTTGCTATTGATTAAGTTGACTTAGAGAATAGCCACTGCTATTACTAACAACAGTAGCATGGAATAGACTTAGTTTTTTGGGTACTTGCCAGGTTCTTATGGCCTGGATTGGCCACTGTTGGAAACAGGATGCTGGGCTTGATGGACCCTTGGTCTGACCCAGTAGGGCATGTTCTTAAGTTCTTACAGACTGTAACACTGGAACAGATAGAACAGACAGACCAGGACAAGGACAGGATAAAACAGAACAAAGAATACAAAAGCTTGAAGGCAACAGACTAGAAAGCAGGCCTGAGAAGACCACCAAGCAGAACTATAGCAGAAGGCCTGAAAGGCTACAAACAAGGCAAAGGCAGAAGGCCTGAGAAGGCCACAAAACAAGATAAAGGCAGAAGGCCTGAGAAGACTCCAGGACAAGGCAAAAGCAGAAGGCCACAAGGCTGGAAGGTTCGGAGGCTAGAGAGAAGTTCAAAGAAGTCCATTCAGGGGGGAGAAAGAGAGTGTGAGAGTTTGTGTGTGAGAGAGAGAGATTGGGAGCCTGCCTGTGTGTGAGAAAGATTGGGAGCCTGCTTGTGTGTGTACCTGCGCGTGAGAGAGATTGAGGACCTACATGTGTATGTGCCTGTGTGTGTGAGAGAGAGATTGAGAGCCTGCTTGGGTGTGTGCCTATGAGAGAAAGAAGATAAAGTTTGTGCAGCCCTCCCTCCCCCAATCCATGACAATCTCAGGGTGACTGGAAATCAAAATATCCTAGGTATGGAGAGGAGTTTTTAAAATCCTTATTGTAATTATTGGGTGGTGTATGATATTTTTGCTGTTTTTAAATATGAAATTGGTGTTTTGGGAAATTTATAACAAGTTTTTTTAAAATTATTGGATGTTTGTTGACTGTTTTAATATTTATTCTTATTATCAGTATGATTTTAATATTATGAATCTTTTATGACTTGATTTTGCTTGATGTTTTGAGAGGAATGATGTTTCTCTTTTTCCATTTTTGCACTGCTTAATACAGTCGTGCTTGTGGTTTTGTTTCTGTTTTATACTCTATGGCCTTTCTGTTTTGTTTTCATGAGGGTCTGGTCTTGTGTGACCAGGGGCGGATTGGCCTATCGGGGGATCAGGCATCCCCCGATGGGCCGGTCGCTCTAGTCACGTGGTCTGTCGAGCGCGTCCGTGACAGAGCCGCGCTCAGCAGACCACGTGGTATCTCCTGGGCTGGCCTGGGTGGCGAAACCCTGGGCCGGTTATCATCGGGAATCCGCCCCTGTGTGACTTTAATTCTTGCTGTGAACAAGATGGTACATCTCATCACTGGCTTTTATGGCATTATGGTCATCCTATCTTCATTTCTATTTTAACAAACGTATGCTCTTTAAGTACCAAGAACTTAAAACCTGGCTTAAAACTGTTGCACTTGTGGAACATTGGTACCTAAAAGGTTCACCTGCATGCAGAAAGCAGCTTTCAATTCACTGCTGTTAGTAGACATTAGGTGATTATTTTAAGCAAGGGATGGACTTAGGCAATGTTCCCTTTAAGGAATGGGTTGTTGTGAGCATAAAGTGATAGGCTTTTTGCATCAAAGAAAGAAGTGCTGACAGGGTTATGTAACCAAACATTTTTGCACACAGCAAACCAATCTTTAAAGAGAATACTTGACGTTGTGGAGGAGATTGGGTTTGGATCTTGAGGGGGTTGGGTTTAGAGAGAAAGGGTGCTGTTGGGGAAGGAAGGTAGTGCTGTTCAATTTAGTTAAAAATACATTTCTGGGCATTTTCACAATCACATGAACAGTGCCCAGCAGCTTTGAATATATGTGACATTGTAAAATTTGGTTTGGTGCGCCACGAGGATCAAGAAAACTTTAAAGTGTGCCCTGGTATAAAACATTTGAGAAGTTCTGGCCTAGAGCACCAAATTTTGAAGACTCCAAATAGCCAGGCCAAAGAGGAGCCTGCTTCTACTTGCTTTAGGGTACAGTATACTAGCACAGCTTCTAAGAGGCGCCACCTTCGTACCCTGCCTATGGGAGGTATTGCTTATATTTCTTTTGTTGCTTAATCGATGTCAGTATAATAAAGCAGCCTCATCATGTCGCATGCAGAGCGGGAAAGAAACTGAATACGAAAGCTAAAAAAAAAAAAAAAAAAAGGCAACACAAAACGTTCATGACCGCTAGTAACCTTAGGTTCTGCGGCTCTCCCACAAACCCTCCCCATTGATGACATCACAAGACCGGCCTCTCGCGCGCCACCCGAGACGGACCAATGACGGCGCAGCTCATGAATATGGAAGTGGCTGGATGCCGGAACGTAGACTTCCTGTCAGTGGGCTGTGGGGAGAAGGAGTGCGTGGCTTGGGCCTGGCGGAGGAGGGGCCAAGGGGAAAGCGGGTAAGTCCCTGCCCGGAACCGAACTGCGCTCGGTCGTTGCCGTTTCCGTGCTTGTCAGGTAGTGGGGACGCTGAGCCCGGGTGAGTCGCTTCTTGCCTTTACTCTTTGTGCGTTTGCCTCTAGTGTAAAACAAATGTGCCCGCCGCGGCTCGGAGGCACGCGGCTCGGTGTGTGTGTATGAAAGGGCCGCGGCGGGACCCTCCCCTCCCGCTTCCGGCGCTTCTGTCTCGCCGCAGTGAAAAGAGCCCCCACCTCCTTCCTCGCGGGGGGCGGAGGGGAGAGCGGCTGCGGAATCGCCGGTCCTCCCAGCTGCGGCTCCCTGTTCCGGGAGGAGCTGAGCACGGTAGCCTGTGGCTGAGCTGACGTGGTGCCTCATCACCACTACACGCTGCACCGAGTAGTGAAATCGGGATCATTGTGTGCCAGGAGCAAAAAAAAACAAAAACCAAAACACAAACCAAAACAAAAAAACAGCGTTGGCTTGAGCCTAAGAGAAAGGAATAAAAGAACTTAGTCATTGAGATACTCGATAATGGTGAACGCTTTTCATCCACCCATAAAGGAGCTGCTTGGGGGAGGGGGTGAGAAACAACAGTTGAAAAGTCACAGTAAGAATGGGTACATGGCAGCCTTTAGAAACCTAAAGCGAGAGGTTTGTTGAATGAACGTGAGAGATGTCTTTTATGAGGAAACCTAACAAAAACAATCTCTTTCTGTATTTATCAATGAAAATATTTTAGCGATGCCAACGAGGACAAAACAGAGACAAAAGCGATGCAGTTTTTCATTGATTTGCCTTTTAATCTTATATGGTGGAATTATTGGAATGGGACATTTTTAGAAGTGGAGGTGAAATGATTCATTTTGTGTTTTTACCGCAAGAGGATTCTACTGAAGTGGGAGTCGCAGCCCAGTTCTCCCGCAGTAGGTTTATTTGTTGATGTTTGTGGTCCAACTTCTGTCTACTAGAACTTATTTTTAGATCTCTTGTTTGCATTTGGTCTGTTTAAATAATCCTTTGCTATTCTAGTCTTGGAAAATTGTCCTTTGTCTATGTCAATTATATCAGGAAACCTGAATTTCTAAAAGGTTGAGAAACAGATTATTTAGCAAGATACTACTAGCTATGTCTAATTTTTGTTTGTCTTGGCAGTATAGTACCTGACTTTTAAGATGCAAACAGGCCGATGCAATACTGTGTGCTGGCTGCAGCGCAAGGCTCACCTGCGATTGGACGTGCGTCCATAACCCCCGATGAGGTTATTATCTAGTGCCCCCCTTCAAAAAAAAAAAGTGCTCCCGAGGCGCACATTTTTACTCTTCAAAATTATTGCCTGACTGGAGCAGGCAATAATTTGGAAGAGCCTAAAAAGTGTACAGAAAAGCAGAAAATACTGCTTTTTTGTACTTCCTCTGACTTAATATCATGGTGATATTAAGTCAGAGGAATTACAAAATTATGTCCATCCCCTCCAAAAAAAAGTGCTGGTGGTCAGGTTAGGAAAATGGACGTACAAATCCACCTCTCCGGTGTGCCCAATGAAAAATACAAATTGGCTGCCGTGGTAAAAAGAAGGCGCTAAGGGAAATTGCGTACCCCTAGCGCCGCCTCAGCAGCGTCCATTTTCCTGTGGCTGTGCAAAGGTTATGAAAATGGACACTCTAAAATTGAGCATCCATTTTCTTAAGTGTCTGACAGCCTCCTCTCCCGGGCACCTGCTGCTGAGGAGGCGCTAGGGGTGTGCAGTTTCCCCTGGCACCTCCTTTTTACCGTGGCAGCCCATTTTCATTGGGCACCCCGGAGAGGTGGATTGGTGTGTGTTAAGGGGGCGGGCACTCAATCATGAGCGCCTCTTTAACATGCGCCGATATTGCATCGCTTGAAAGTTAATATTACTGCTATTGAAAGTAGGCAGCTCTGTATCCATAGACATAAGTGAGTCCCTGCTTTGTGGAACTTTCAGCCTATTCAAAACAGACAAGGAGCTTCAGGAAATCTTAGTATAGAAAATGTTTAAAATTGACAAGGCTATGAGCTGGGATGGCCTTTAAAAGACTTTAAAAGCATTCTCAAAAAATTAATTTGCTTTTAGTCTTAAGTCTTTTAAGTGTTTTGGTATTTAATATTTATAGTGAGCTACATATAAACCACCAAGATCTCTATAGGTCTGATTGATGTGATCTTATCTAATGTTGTAATTACAAAGTGAAGACCAAGACTATAAATAATATAACTGAGAGACGTGACATTGAAATTTACTGTAATTATTTAATTTATTTTAACTTTTTATATTCTGCTACTTCTACCTTTTATACAGGGCAGATTACACTTTTAAACATTCATAAAATTACAAACAAAAAATGCATTCAGCAATAAAATGCATCAGCAAAAAAAGCTGCTTTAAGCTTTTTTTCTTAAATGACAAATGTATTTGGTTTGATTTATGTATTTGGACATGTTCTTTTAGCATAATTGAGAAATCTGGAATAGCTAAGACTTATTTCTCTTCATCTGGATAAAAAAAATACTTCAGGTTAAGAACCTAACATAAGACTTGCCATACTGGGTCAGACCAAGGGTCCATCAAGCCCAGTATCCTGTTTCCAACAGTCGCCCATCTAGGTCTTAACCTTTTGAAGTTGCTCCTTTCAGTTTTTTCCTAACCATTTTCTTCATTTTATTATAGTCACCTTTTTGAAAGTTAAATGCTGTCACAGTAGATTTCTTTAGTGCCCTCCCTCCGGTTATTAAGACAGATTTGATCATGTTGTGATCACTGTTGCCAAGTGGCTCCAACACTGTTACTTCCTGCCCCAAATCCTATGTTCCATTAAGAAGTAGATTTAAAATTGGTTCCCCGCTTGTTAGTTCTTGTACCAGTTGCACCATGAAGCAGTCATTTATTTTATCTAGGAACTTTACCTCTCTAGATTAGAATGACCCGATGTGTCAGTGCTGGGGTAATTGAAATCACCCATTATTACTGTGCTGCTGATTTTGTTAGCTTCCCTTTCATTGTTAGTTCATTCTGACCTGGTGGATGGTAATACTCACCACTGCTATTTTATTCTCCTTTTTGCCTGGAATTTCTATCCATAAAGATTCAGCATTGCATTTTGTTCCTGCAGAATTTTTGTCCTGCAACTCAGTGCCGCTTTTCACATATAGTGCCACTCTCCAGCAATTTAATCCAACCTATCATTTCATTGTTCTCAATTATTTGGATTCAAAGATATTTATGTACAAGAAGAAAATATTTTTTAATGGGAAGGAGGTTCCCCAAACCTGTCCTGGAGGACCCCCAGTCAGTCAGGTTTTCAGGTTATCCACAATGAATATGCATGAGAGAATTTGCATACCATGGAGGGACTGCACGCAAATTTATCTCATGCATACTCATTCTGTATATCCTGAAAACCTGATTGGCTGGGGGTCCTCCAGGACAGGTTTAGGAACCCCTCTCTCTCTAGAGCATGATCTGGGGTTCCAAGAGGCTAGGCTCAGGAGCAGTGTCAGAAAACAGTAACAAGGTGATGCATTCCTGGAATGTCCTCCTGTAGATAGTGGGGAAGGCTAAAAGTATAACAGACTTCAAGCAGGCAAGGAGTAAGCACAGAGGACTTTTTTTTTTTTTTTAACTAAAAGGGAAGAGAGAGCAGACATACAAGGTAGTAGCATGTGTTTAAAGTGCTCTGCTTGAACAAAGACTGTTGGGGGTGTTTCAAGAATGAATGGAAAAGTGGGTAATATGAAATGCTAGAAGTCCTAGTGGAAAACGCATATAACGCTGCAGTCAGATCCAGTCTAACAGTCAGAAATGACAGGAATTCTAGTTATTATTGTACTATTCTAGCTGAAACACAGGCAGCCATGCAGCTGGATCTGTCTGTCAGTCTGTGATGACAGAATTAACTAGCAGTTGGATCTGTCTGGCAGACTGCAAATATAGTAATAACTAGAAGTTCTAATGGAAAGGCTGTGTACCTTGTGTTGACCAAGATAGTGCAGCAGGGTGGTGATGGCCACTGGGTCCTAGAAGGCTGAATGTATGGTCATTGGCCTTGCTAGTATTGGTAGCCGTTTTTATATTAATACAGAGTTTTAGGTTCTATATGAGAAAGGAGGAGTGCAGAGGTGAATTAGGTGGCTGGTAGCAGGGATTTATTCTTAGCAGTGTGAAGTGGATAAGACCATAAGTTATACCATGCTGGCGCAAGACCAAGGTCCATTGATCCAGCATCATCTTTAACAGTGGCCAATTTGGTTCACAAGTACCAGGTAGTTCCCAAAAGTAGTTCTGTATCTTGTTTTGTTCACTCCAGGGAGAAGCAGTAGCTTTTTCAAGACTGCCTGGTTAATTGTTTATGAATTCTTGTTTCAGGAAAGTATTCAAACATTTTTTAAATCCTATTACTTTAATCACCCTGACCCCTTTCTGTGGCAGCAAATTCCATAGGTTCTAGATCTGATGGTTGTTAATTCCATGGTGTCGCCTTGTTTTTGTATTATATGAAAGGATAAATTACCATTCCCTATTTACCTGTTCCACCCAGCTCATGATTTTATAAATGTATATCATATTTCCTTCCAGTCATCTCTTTTCCAAGCAGAAGAGCCCTGTCCTGTTTAGCCTTTCCTCATAGGGAATCATTCATGCCATTTATCGTCTTTATTTTTTTTGTTGCCTTTCTCTACAACTTTTCCACTTCTGTGTTCTCTCTTTTTTTTTTTTTTTTTTAGATGGGGCAACCAGAATTGCACACAGTATTCAAGGTTTGGTCGCATTATAGATCGGTACAGTGCCATTATAATATTCTCCATTTTTTAAAGTTTATGTTTGGCTCAGTGTGCTGTTGCGATCAAAAAAGCAAAAAATGTTAGGAATTATTAAGAAGGGAATGGCAAGTCAATGATGGATATCGCTTCATGGGGAGACCGCATCTTGAATGCTGTGTGCAATTCTGGTCGCCGCATCTAAAAAAAAAAATTATATAGTTATACTGAAGAAAATGCAGAGAAGGGCAACCAAAAGGATAAATGGCATGGAACGGATGCCCTATGAGGTAAGGCTAAGGAAGTTAGGGCTGTTCAGTTTGGAGATGAGCGTCTGAGAGGGGATATGATAATCATGAAAGGACTTGAAAAGTTAATGTAAATTGGTTATTTACTCTCTCAGATAATAGGACTAGGGAGCAAGTAGCTGAAGAGATGAGAGCAGCACCAGGCCTTTTGTAGGGGAGCGAATACAGCTTTGAGCTTTTTTTGCTCTGACTCCATCTGCTAACCTACTTGGCTGGACTGGTCTGGCATAGGCAATAAGGAAAGAGTAGTTAATAGACATCTGTCTGGATAAGGTTACAAGACCATTTCTAAAAATTCAGAACATCATCCTTCCACAGTCAGTCTACAACTGGAAAAAAATTGAAGAACATTGACTCTACCCAGGAGCAGTCATCCTACTAAGATTACACCAAGAGCAAACCAGAAAATTATCCACAAAGTCACAAAGAACCCCCAGCTAAAGATCTGAAGGCCTCTCTGGCAGCAGCTGATGTGAGGATTTGTGCGTCAGCCATTAGGAAAAAAACTGAATGGGAATGGTATTCTTGAGATGATAGCTAGGAAGAAACCAATGCTTTCTAAAAGCAGCATTGCTGCCTGCCTCAGGTTCACCAAAGAACATCTGGAATAATGTTCTCTGGATAGAGGAGTCAACAATTGAACTTTTCGGTTACAACCAACAAACAACATTTCGAAAATAAGAACCTCATTTTAACTGTCAAGCATGGTGATTGAAGTAACATGGCATGGAGCTGCTTTCCTGCATCAGGACTTGATTGGTTTGCCAGCATTGATGAAATCAGGACATTTTTGCTTTATACTAAAAACAATTCTAGAGGATGATGTCAGGACATTATCCATAAGCTGAGGGTGAGCCGAAAATGGGTCATGCAGCAAGATTACCCTAAATGTTCAAGTAAATCAACTACAGAATAGCTGAAGAGATCCTGTGTTTTAGATTGGCCAAGTCAAATTCTCGACCTAAACCTTAGTGAAAAGTTGAGCAATTGACCAAAATTCCTCAAGGGCCAATGTGAGATAATGATCAGCTGTTATTTGAAGTTATTGCCTTTCAAAAAGGTGCTATCAGTTACTAATTAATTGAAGTAGCTGAAAGGCAGATATAAATCTAAATATCCTTTTTGTCCAAGTTATTTTTTCCATAGGATTATCATTCTCCATCAGAGTTCAGATTAGGATCCAATAATGTTTTTGAGTATAAATTGTGCTAACACACAGACCATCCTATGGCGTTGATAAACTTTCTCAGCACTGTATATGCTCCATTTCTTATACACCTGCTCTACACATCCATTGCTTGTCATTTTCAGAGACAAGTTGCTGGGCTAGACAGATCTTTGACCTAACCTCATTTAGCAATTGTTATGTTCATATTCATAGGTACTCACTGTATCATTTTAAAATTTCATTAAACCAGCCTCTTTTTAAGTCTTTATGGAGTATCCTTGTAATTTCTCTGAAAAGCTGTGGCAGTCACATTAGCAAGGCTCTGACAAATTACTCTACGCTTACTTGATATAACTAGTTCATGCCAGACAGAGTGACCAGAATGATAAACAGGATGGAATGGCTCCCCTATGAGAAAAGGCTAAACAGATTTGGGCTCTTCTGCCTGGAGAAGATTCGGGTAATAGGAGATATGAAAGAGGTCTATAAAATCTTTGAGTGGGTTGGAATGGATAAATAAATGGTTATTTATCCTTTCCAATAATACTAGGACTAGGGAACGTTCCATGAAACTGATAGCACATTTAAAACAAGCGGAAGAAATGATTTATGGACTTTTTCTTCAGGAATTTATCTAAACCTTTCTTAAACCCAGCTATGCTAACTGCTTTAATTACATCTTCTGGCAACAAATTCTACAATTTAATTGTGTACTTAGTGCAAAAATATTTATTAGTCATGAACACTTGGAAAAGCTACTGTTTGATTCCTGTTTATGAGCAAGGATTTGGATCTTTTCTTTGCAATCCTGCTTGATTACTTGTGACCTTGATTGATTGTTAGAGACGAGACACTGGGCTTGATAAACCTTTTGGTCTGACCCATTATAACATTATTTGTTTCTAAATGATATTGCACATACTGTATAAACTAATCAGTTATATTCATTTGTGACACTGTTCTGAACAATATTAGCAGTCAAAGGACAACCTCTGTAGCCTTACTTGGAATAAGATTTCAGAGATAAGACCATAATTAGTACCATGCTATGTAAGATGAATGGTCCATCAAGCTCAGCATCCTGTCTCCAAGAGAGACCACCTTGGGTCTCCTGGAAATGTATTTCTTTATTTAAAGCCTTCATAATCCACCATCAAACAATTCTCCACAGACTATCTGAAATTGGTATAACTGGAAAAACTAAAATGATTCAGATCCTTCCTTCTAAACAGATCATTTCAGGTAAACAGTAACAACTCCATCTCGGAACTAGTCCCTCTAGAAACCGGAGTGCCACAAGGCTCAGCCCTATCTGCCACACTTTTCAACATCCTCATACTCCCCTTGTGCCAACTACTTGCAAGCCTCAGCATCACTTACTATTTATACGCAGACAACATTCAGCTACTCATCCCTGTAATGAATACCGTTGAAAATGCTCTTAAACTAACCGCCACCCATCTCACCACAATAAAAAATACTCTAAATCAAATGAATCTATGCCTTAACATGGACAAGACTGAATGTATACTGCTTGAAAGAAAAAGCCAACTTAACCAACCCAAGAACTCAATCCAAATAGACAACACAATGATCAAACTAAGTGAAAATGTAAAAGACCTGGGGATTTGGCTCGACCCTGAATTGAACTTCAAAAAACATATTGCCATGAAAACCAAAGAAGGCTTCTACAAGCTCGCAATACTTAAGAGACTAAAACCACTCCTAAACAAACCTGAATTCAGAACCATTCTTCAATCCCTAATATTCACAACCTTTGACTACTGCGATTCACTACTAATAGGGCTACCCAAATCAACCACATGCCCTCTTCAGCTACTACAGAATGCTACAGCGAGAATATTCACCAACCACAAAAGAATGGAACACATCACCCCAGTACTAAAGGAACTACATTGGCTGCCCATAGAGAAACGCATAGAATACAAATTACCAGGCTTGTCCATGGGACATATTTTTCTGTCCCATCCCATCCCATGGGATTCCCATTACAATATTAATATGGAATACAGTTCAAATAAAATTATTAAATTTATGAAAGTTTACGTTTAGTGTCTACTAAATAGGACTACATGTACAAAGAGACATGCAAAACGACAAAATTTATTAACTTTATTAACTTTAACACTCAAAAGTATAATCTAAGTATGACAATTCAGTATCATTCTGACACTCTCATTCTATTTCTGAGTCACTCTGCTCATTCAGCACACTATCAATTTCCTGCTCATCGACCGTTTCTAATAATTCAGTTAATCCAGGTAATCCCTGAACCATTTCCACAATTTTCATCTTACATGCAAATCTGATATACACAGAGTTTATAACGACAGCTGGTGACATCCGTTTTCGTAACTTACTCAACAACAATCCAGTCGCACTAAATAAGCGCTCTACTGCTGACGATGACACTGGTATGGCCAAAACAATTTTTTCTATTTTGTTGCACTTACGCAACTGCAAATTTCAGCCTAAATTTATTTTACAATATCAAGTATCGACTACCATGGGAAATACAAATGTGTGCCGTCCCATCCCATGGGAATAACATTCCTATGGACAACACTGCAAATTACTTTCTATAAAACACACAAACATAATAATGAAAAAGAATGCTTAAATTCTATACTCCACAAACATATCCCATAGCGCAACACCAGATCAGCGAATAAGGTTCTGCTCACCATCCCATCAGTAACAATTGCTAGCCTCACTACAACTAGCGAGAGAGCAGCTTCAATAGCCGGATTTCGCCTATGGAACTCACTACCTAAAAACCTTAGATTACAAAATGACATGAGATTATTCAAAAACAACTCAAAACATGACTTTTTAAACAGAAAGATGGCATCGGTTAACAAAATCCTCACCAAATATACACATCAAAAAACCTTTGCACAAATAAATTCGGACAAATAAATATTAACAATGTATAACAGTAGCCAATAATTACCCAGACTGTTAGTAAAGTTAAATGTAACCAAGCTACCATTAGTAAATTGAAATATTACCATGTTACTGTTAGTAAGGTTAAACATTAACAAAGTGTATCTGTTTTAATTGTTATGACATTCATTGTAAGAAGTTGTTATACCTGTAAACCGGAGAGAAGGTGTGTTCCAAACTTCGGTATATAACAATACACAAATAAATAAAATATAATGAGCATTTGCTTAACAGAGTACAGATTGAGACATAATACAGCACAATAATACAATTCTATCATATAACATTAAAACCCAGCAAATCCTAAAAGGGAAAAAGCCAGTCCATGTTGTTCACTCCTTGAAGTAAGAAGAGGTGGCAATCCTCAAGCCTGCCTGGCCTATAATTGTTACTAGATCTGTCCTCCAAAAACTTATCCCTTAGCCTTAACTATATTCTCTAGCAATAAATTCCACAGCTTAACTGTGCATTTACTAAAAAAAAAAAATATTTTCCTAGATTTGTTTTTAATCTGCTACCAGTTAGTTACATAGCACTCCATGAAGCATATGCATTTCAGAGAGAGAGAGATGCAACCCAAAGGAGAAATGCTTGGACAGAGAAAAGTAAGATAGAATGAATGAAAGACAAAGAGAGAACAAACATTGTAGTTTATGAAAAGAAACATGTTCAAACACTGAAAAATCTTCCATTAAGTTATACATATTAAGTGGTGTAAAACTATATGCAAATACATGCATTTGTGTCAAAAATCTAGAAAACATCATCATACAAACTTGTAACCTTTGCTAAAGAAATCAATATACAGCATATAAAAAACAGTGTGGAGAGGCCAGCTCAACAGCAGAGCAGCATAATGCCATTCAGGCAACCCACTACGAGTCCTGGACCCAATCGCTGCTCCTCGAGGTGGTTGAGTGGCAAGGTTTACAGGCCTAGGGATTGACAATCCCAGCCATTGCACAACAAAAGCATTTAAAGTTGAGTTGAAGGATGCATGTATACCAACTTTCAAAGGAATCCATAGTCTACGATTCTCTACCAAGGGCGATGACTACAATGGCTGGTAAGAGAAAGAAGGGTGGGGGTCCAATTAGGAAGAGCCTGATGGTCCTGAAGGAAGACTCTTTGTTGCTCGGCATTTAACCTTTCTCATAAATGGCAGAAAGTGAACTAGTGCAAGTTGCAAATGGGCTGGAAGCTCATGTATGGAAGAAGTCAAGACAAGTTTAAAAAATCAAACCTACATCTACAAACAGCCCCACACCAGCAGGAAAACTATATACATACATTATTTATATTTAATATGTTTGTGTTTAATAGTAAGAATTTTGTGTGTTAGAATGTGTGATTGCAACTATTTTATGAATGTGAATGCATTATCTGTGCTGATCAATCATAACTGGATGCAGCGCCCCGCATAACTGTGGATCTCTAAAGACTAGACATTGGGAATTGAAACGTCGCTCTCCACTTTAGCAGTGGAAAAAGTGGAACTGGATTTAGATGACAGCAAATGCTGGCCCCTTAAATTTTTCAGTCCGGGTACTGATACACAAACATTAAGGATAAAGCATAGGATTGCTTCTACGGCCAAGTCTAAAAGCAAAGCACTCTCAAGCAATGTTTTCTGAATTGTCAAGAAGGCTTCTTGCTCCATAAAAATATTGCTAGCAGTAATTTTGTTAGGCGTTTGACAGATGCTTGGTTTTGATTATAAATATTACTACCCTTATCATAAGGCTTGGGGAAACCTGCATGGAGTAACTACCACTCTATGCAGGTTTCCCCAAGCCTTATGTTAAGAGTAGTAACTGCCTCTCCGTGCAGATATATATTGTGTCTCTTCTTGCGTTTAGAAACAACTTCATTTTTTCCCCTTTTCTTTGCCTCCCTCTCCCAAGGGAGACATTTAACTATAAGAGGGGTTTATCGCATTCTCCAACAATACAATTCTCCGATGCATGATAGATCTAAGATTCTCCATTCCTGGCTAGGCAATGCACTATAGGTGTTCCACAGAACTGAGAGGTGTTAATTTGCTGGTTGCTTATGCTTGCTACAGTAGCCGATCAGAATTGCATCATATTTATAGCTAAATAAGAACATAAGTGACATGATGCATCAGACTAATAATAGTGACCTAGCAGATCCTTAAGGGGAGATCCATACTCTGTTTCTCACTCCCCCAGTAAAGGGGCGATGATCCCCAGTTTTCCTGGCTAATAACCATTAATGGACATGTCCTCCAAGAACTTGACAAAACTGTTTTAAATCTAGCCTTGACCATATCTTGCAGTAAAAACATCCATTGCTTAAATGTGCACTGACTGAAAAAAATGCTCTTAAACTGATTTAGTTGTGTCTCCATTAGATCTAGAATTATTTAAAAGGGGTAAATAACTGGTTCCTATTTACTTGTTCCACATCACTCTGTTTTTTCCAAGATAAAGAACCCTAATCTCCAAGATAAAGAACCCTAATCCAAGATAAAGAACCCTAATCTCTAAGATAAAGAACCCTTTCCAAGATAAAGAACCCTAATCTCCAAGATAAAGAACCCTAATCTCCTAATCCTAAGCTCCAAATGGTCCAAAACGCAGCAGCCCGTCTACTGACAAACACTAAGAAAAGAGACCATATCTCCCCAGTGCTACAAGACCTCCACTGGTTACCAATTCATTTCAGAGTCATTTATAAATCCATCACCTTGATATACAAAATCATTCACCAACATACCACAATCAATCTACAAATTCCTCCCCGCTTCCACAAATCCACAAGACCGACCAGGGAAGCCTACAGAGGATGCCTCATTGTTCCACCCACGAAAACCACTAATCACAGCACCTTAAGAGACCGAGCCCTTTCCACCGCAGGCCCACAGTTATGGAATTCCATCCCTCCAGAACTCAGAAATGAACCATGTCTCCTAACCTTTAGGAAAAGACTCAAGACATGGCTTTTCAGGCAAGCCTTCTCGAACTCTACCTAATATGCACCATAAACAAACTCTCTACTCAGAGACTGTACATACGAGACACCATATTTATATTGAACTTTTGTACATAATTATTCTCCTCTATCTCTTTCTATTTCTTACATTCCCAGTTCATTAGCCCTTGTTAATTGTAACTGCTTCTCTTCATCACGTTATTTATGTTTTTTGGTTGTATTATCCGCACCCCTGTTTTCTGTAAACCGACATGATGTGAACGAGTTCATGAATGCCGGTATAAAAAAACCTTAAATAAATAAATAAAATAAATAATCTGTTAAGTCTGACTTCATAAGGAAGCTGCTCCATCCTCTCTCTTTGTTGCCCTTTGCTGTATCTCTTGTATTTCTACTACATATTTTTTGAGATGGGGTATCCACTTGTGCACACAGTACTCAATGTGTGATCAAACCAGTATCCACAGAGAGGCATTATGATAGAAAACAAAGCTGTGAATATTGCTTTTTGAATAGTTTCCAACACACTTTGCATTTCCGACTGCCAGGGCTCTCTGAAGCAAAGGATTTCAATGCACTATGCACCATGGTCCTTTTTCCTTGGTGGTAACCGTTAATGCGGAAACTAACATTTGCATGTATTTGAGATTTATTTTCCTCGATGTGCATCACTTTATACATTTCCACACTAAATTCCATCTGTCATTTTAGATGGCCATCCTCACAAGGGCCACCTCCGGTTTCCGATATTATTCTTTTTGTGTTTTAACTGCTTTGAATGTTATCTGAACACTTGATCACAACACACACTGCTCCCTTTTCCAGATCATTCATGAGAATGTTAAACCACAGCGAGAAAAAAACAAAAACCAACTTTGGCTCAAGTCTCCCCCTATGAGTAAAATTTGGCACCTGCTGCCGGAAAGAGGAAGCAGGGCCAGGAAGAAGAGGAGCCTAAGAAGCAGCAGCAGCATGCAGGGTCAGACAAGCAGCCCATCTCAAACATTGGCCAAGCTGCATCTCTAGGAAGTACCAGCAGATACCAAAGACTAGATCCATTTTTTTGTTGCCCATTCCTGGAGATAAGAGGTAGCTTTCCTCCAGTCTACCTGGCTAATTGTTTCTGGACTCTTTTTTTTTTTTTTTAAGTCAGGAACTTGTCCAAACCCTTTTAAAACTCAGCTGCATTAGATGCCTTGACCCATATCCTCCAGCAACAAATTCCATAGCTTAATTGTGTTGCATGAAAACACGCACTTTTTTTCCAATTTGTTTTAAATCTGCCCCCCTAGTCCTTGTACTATCTGAAAGAGTAAATAACCATCACCTATTTATCCTTTCCATGCCACTCATGATTTTATAAACCTCAAACATATCCCCTCAGGCTCTTCTCCAAGCTGAAGAGCCCTTACATGTTTAGCCTCTCTTCACGAAAACATTTTTGTTGCGCTTCTCTTTTTTTTTTTTTTCAGTTCTGCTATATCTGAGATGTGACTGCCAAACGTGAACGCAATACTCAGTGTACTTGCAGCATGGATTGATACAGAGACAGTACAACAATATCATAGGGTCATTTATCAAAATGTGTTATGGCGTTAATGCACGCGCTAACGTCATAATCCATGCAATAAGGACAGTAACGCACAGTGCAAATGCAAATTTTTTTTGGGGGGTGCGGGATCAGGGAGGAGTTTGGGTGGGATTTAGGAAAATGAGGGGCAATATTGCACCGTGCGATAGCATAACGCATGCTATCGCATGGTTTTAACACCAGAAATAATTACACCAGCCCCTAGATTCTCAAAATGCGTTACCGATGCGAAGCGGTAAGTTGCTGCATGATGCGGTAATCCTAAAATTTCCATAAATACGCCCCTTTTTCTTTCTAAACTGTGAATTTCAACTTATAGTCCACAATGACACCAAGATCCTGTCTGAGGATTCCTAACATGGAAACCAGCATTGTATACCTACAGTTAAGTTTATTTTTTCCCCCCTATGTGGATCACTTTGCACTTGTGCACATAAAATTTCATCTGCCATTTAGATGTCCAGTTCAAGGCTGGCAAGGTCCTTCTGCAGTTCCTCAGCCTGCTCTATTTTTAATTAACTTTGAATATTTTATGTCGCTTGCTAATTTGATCACCTCACTCTCTGCTCTCTTTCTAGATCACTAATACATTTAAACAGCATAGGTCCCAGCACAGATCCCTCAGGCACCTCTTGAGCAGCGGATACACAGACAGAAGAGAAGGTGGAGCTGGAAAGAGCAGCAGTATTAGGAGAGCAAACATTATAGGGGAGGGGGTAGCCAGTGCTATCCCTTTTGAAGTGGTTCCCCCCCCCCCACCAAAGGGCTGGATAACAAGATTCCTCTTCAGCCCAGATATTTGGTGCCTACAAAATATGGCATCATAGGCATTTGCCTATGTTGCCTGGGCCAGGGGTGGGAGGAACAGTGGCAGCTCTAGGGCAAGAGGAGGGGCCAGAGCCATAATTAGTTACAAAAACAAAAAATACACTTAAAAAAAAATTATCCCTACCCCCCTCCCCCCAACACCTACGTTTTCTTAAAATAAATACATTCTACTCCTGTGTTAAATACCGGTCCTAAAACAGATCCCTTGGGCACTCCACTATTTGCCTCTCACCACTGAGAAAACTGACCATTTAGTCCTACTCTTGTTTCTATCCTTCAAGCAAAGGCAGAATATAAATCAAATCAAGTAAACCATTTACCAACCCACAACAGGATATTGCCTCTTATCTCATGACTTTTTAATTTCCTCAGAAGTCTCTCATGAGGGAATTTATCAAATATTTCGGGGAAATACAGCAACAGTAAGTTGATCTGCTTGCTATTAACCACGTTCTTATTTTTACATGTTCAATGAATTTTAAAACCTTAGTAAGGCATGACTTCACTTTTGCTGAAACCATGTCTATCCATATGTTCTGTAATTCAGTTCTTGATAGCTTCCAGCATTTTATCAAGCACCAACATTTGGCTCATTGGCCTGTAGCTTCACTGGATCTCACGTGAGGTCCTTTTTAAAAATTGCTTTGACATTGATTACCCTCCAATCTCCAAGTACAGCAGATTTTAATGATTGCAAACTAGTAATCAGTTACCTATTACATATTTGAGTCCCTGCAGAAGTCTGGAGGTGAATACCATCAAGTCTTTATTTGCTACTACAAAGGTAGGCAACCTCGGTCCGAGTGTGCCACAAACAGGTTTGGTTTTCAGGATATGCATGAAATATGTGTGCACTGCTTCCACCATATGGAAATATAGTTCAAGCATTTTCTTTGTAGATGTCTTGAAAACAAGATCTAATTGTGGCACTCCAGGACCAGAATTGCTTACCCCTGTGCTACTATTTAATTTGTCAATTTCCTCTAATACATTTTCCAGATTTGCTTTATTTCCTTTGAGATACCACCTCCAAAGAAATGTTCTGTCATGGGTCTGTTTCTCTCCAATTTTTCTTCATTAAAAGAATTTAAATTTGCAACTGAAAATTAAAAAAAAAAAATGTTGCATTTTGAGTTTTCTTAACTTTTAGGATGAATGCAAACAACTGCCTCTATGCACACATCACACACAGGCTTGCAAAAGTATTAGACCCTCTAAAAAGTTAGATGTGTGTGGATTACAAATCAATCTTACACAGATTGTTCCAAACACTATGGAGCTGATACAATAAGACGTGCATTAGAATGGGTGCGCATATTCAGCACCCGTTTTTCCTAACGTGCCACAGCTACGTCTTTTGGGTGCCCAATGCTATGTTTTAATGAGCCACTGTGTTAAGGATGCGCCAGGAAAGAATTATGCGTCCCTAGCACTCAAATGCATCGGGCACCCAGGAGACGTGATTGCACCTACAATTACAATGGGTGCTAATATTAACATCCATTTTATCTTGCTTCAGGTCGATTTCTGGATGCCCAATATACATGTGCAATAGCAAGGAGCATAATCGGCCTGGAGCGTGTCTATTGTATATATTATGCTTCCAGAATTTTTATCACAAACCATTACATTATATCTTTATTCTTAAATTCTGCATGCAATAGATGTTTAAGAATAAAGGTAGGAACCACACAGGACACTTTTTAAAAAAAATTTCTCCTGAGCCCTTAACTCGCGGATTAATTTAACGTCAGCTCTGGGGCAGAGTTAAGTTTGCCGCATTAAAAAGTTGGGTGTCCAGAGATTTTCTGCAACGGGGGTAATAGCTAATAGCCTCATCTACATCTTATTGGATCAGGTGCTAGTCTAGCATGTCCAAAATGTGCATCCAACCACTTGTTAACCTGTGCACTTTATCGCATCGGTCTGTATGCACTTAAAGTAAATTTTCAAAGTCACAATTCATTATTTCTCTGAAATGCTGCTTGTATAAGTATTCAATCCCTGTGCTATGGAAGATCCTATTTTACACAGATGAAAGGTATTGCCCTAACAATTGGATTTTACCTGTGAATTATTAAATAAGTTTAGCTTTTCTGGATAAAAGACCACCTAATTCCGGTACTATTGGTCAGACTGTGAAACAGAAGGAAAGCTGTCAAAACGAAGACCACAGATAAGGTTACAGACATGCACAAGATAGGAAAAGGCTACAAAATAATATTCAAGTGCTTGGATATCCCAGTGAGCACTGTTGGATCAAGTGTGAGGAAATGGAAGCTGCATCGTACCATCCAGACACTGCCTAGATAAGGCCATCCCTCCAAATTCAGCATCTGAGCAAGAAGGAGACTTGTGAGGAAAGCCACAGAGGGGCCAGCAATCACTTTGAAGGAGTAATAATGGCTGAGACCGTAGTGGAGATGCACCAGTCAACCATATCAAGAGCTCTGTATGTAACTGGCCTGCATGGGAGGGTGGCTAGAAAGAAGCCATTACTGAAGAAAAACCAAATCAAAGTACATTTTGGAGTTTGCCAGAAAGCATCAGAGTGACCTAGCTAAAATGTGGGATAAGGTTTTGCGGTCAGATGAGACAAATACAGAACTTTTTGGCCAAAATTCAGAACAGTGTGTGTGGTGCAAACCTAACACTGCCTATTCCTCAGCAAACGCCATCCCAACAGTAAAGTATAGGGGTGGCAGTATCATGTTGTGGGGCCTGGGCATCTTGTTAAAATTGAAGGATGGATGGATGGTGCAACTTACAGGGAGATATTGTAAGATAACCTGCTTCAGTCTGCTAAAAAACTAAAAATTGGGAGAAAGTTCACCTTTCAGCAGGACAATGATCCCAAGCACAAGGCCAAAGAAACACAGGAGTGAGTAAACAACAAAAAGATGAATGTTCAAGTCAAAAGTCCAGATTTCAATCCAATCAAGAATCTGTGGCACTATTTGAAAACTGCAGTCCATAAACATCATCCAAGCAACCTGGAGCAAATCTGCCAGGAAGAATGGGCAAATATCACTCTCAAACAGTGTGGAAAGCTGGTAGAAACTTACCACAACAGACTTAAACTGTTAATGCTGCAAAATGTGGTTCTACCAAATACTAGTCTGAAAAGGTTGAATACTTTGACAAGCAGCATTTTTTCAGTTTTTAATTTTATTTAACAAGAAATAATGAATTGAGACTTTGAAAATTTACTTTTAAGAGCATACTGGTTTGCAATACACAGATTGTCCTAGACAGTATGTTTAAGTGTCATTTTGTAATCCCTACAAATCTACAGACTTTTTAAGGGGGGTTGAATACTTCAAGCCAGGGGGTATGTAATATATATCACCAAAAAATGATAGTGGACACTGCATGATCTCAATGCATAAATCCAATGATGATGTCCAATGCTGGAAGCCTCCTGTATTTGAAGCCCCCCCCCCCCCCCCCCCCCCCCCCACCATGGAGGGAAATATTGCCTCCATGGTTTCTGATGAGTTGTTGAATCACAAAGAATTTTAAGTGTTGGATAGAATTCTTGGTCTCAATCCAATGTTACACAGTGGGAGCATCCAATTTTGCATTCGAATGTAACCTTTATGTTATGTGATACAGGTTTTAATAAACAATTTAGTGTGGCCAATATCTAACATTTGGCATGGACAAATTATTGTGTAAATCACCTGAGCAGTATTGCATGTGAAATGTCCCCATAAAGTATAGCTGACCGACAAGAATGGGTGCAGAAATGTTTTGATGGCACAAACAGCACACTGACCACATGCAAACTAACCCCACAATGTGTGGGATCGGAGTGCAGTGATGAGGGAAGTGTAGTTATTACAAGGTGATTCCCTTAAATTTTGGCCCCGAGTTTTGGCAAAAATGGGAATTTGTTGGAATACATTGTTAATAGCCAACACATTCCAGTTCCTCAATATAATATCCTGCACTTCCCGCATATGGGTGGATTAAGGTAACGTGCACAAGATCTGTTCTAATGCAGCTTTTAGGGAACTACTCGAGAGGTTGGCATATAGTATCCATTTAAAGGCACATCTGATCATTTTCATAGGCTATCCCCTCTGTAAGAACCGGATTTTCATGTCCTCAGCTTGTTTATATTCCTGAGTACTAGTGCACACCTGTCTAAGGGAAAGAAATTAACCAATTGGAATATTTTCTTTTAATCTTTGGGGTTGATGACTGGAAAACTGCAAAAGTGTATTCTTGTTCTGTTGGTTTCTGACAAATAGTGGTATTAAGCTCCCTCCCATCTTTGTATATAACTATCTAAAAAAGGAACCTTATGCAAATCCACTGATAAACACACATTGGGGTCTTGACGTTTTAGCCACTCAGATAATTTAGAAAGATGTTCCAAAGAAGAAGTCCACACAAAAAATTATGTCTCTGAATCTTACCCAAATAACTATATGTTGCAGAAACTCCGAAGGATATGCATACTGTTATTCAAAAGAGGAAACAGACAAGCTACTGTTTTTACATTGGAAGGTGGTCCTGAAGATATGTCTTCAAGACCACCATGCAATGTAAAACCATATTTGTTTTTTTAATTTACATTGAACACAAACTTTAAAGGCTTGATTAATCGCACATGTATTGGTATGGCACTCAGGGAAGTTAAGGTGTGCGTGAGGTATATGTATGCGTTCCACCAGGTAGCCACACTAACTCATTGGCTGGTAAAGACCCCATTTTGCTTCTCTAAGTTGCTGAAAGCAATAAGTTCACGCATGCATGGATTATAGAGACAGAGAGACAGAAACCCAACACCCAGACAGGCACAGAGCCAGACAGACACAGCACACCTAGATACAGAGAGAGAGAGAGATACAGATAGACCACATCACACACAGATGTGGGCCAAACACACTTCACCCTCCTAGAGAGAGACACACAGGCCACAGACAAATGGCAAGGGCCGGAAATTTAAAAAGAACAAAAAACCCTTCAGGTGCTGACCAAACGTTTTTAGCAGCTGAAGAAAAATTTCCATTCTACTAGGCCCAACTTCTTAATTTTTTACTCTGTTTTCACTAATTTTTCTTATTTTTCTTTTTCTCATCTTTTTCTCATGTTTTAACTATTTAGACACTTTCGTCTATTATTCTCCCCAATCTCTCCCTCCCTGGGTAGGAACCCAGCAGCAGCAAACTGCTCCTGGGCTGAGGCCCCGAGGGTGGCAGTGCTTCCTGGGTTTGGAACACAACAGTGGCTCCTTCCATGTTAAGCTCTTCTGCAAAGTAAGTAGCTCCCCACCCGGCTGCAGCACAGGGGAAGCTGTTCCTCTGGCTGGCCTGCTAAGCCTCGGCGAGCTTACGGCGACGATGCCACTATGCTTTGGCAGCATCCTCCTTCCTCAGCTTCCCGTGCCTCCACAGCACCGAGACTTGACATTGCAGCCAGTTTTTCTTCCCTGATAGGGCAGCCAAACGTGCTCTCCTTTAGGGTCCTTTCTGCCCTCCTGTTTACCCCCCCCCAATCTAAAGGTCCAACTGACTTCCTCACAGGCCTTTGGCTTAAATATTTGAAAAAAATGTTGTTTTTTACCTCTTTGGAAAGCTTCTTTTCAAATTTTCTGGGTCAGTAGTTTTTATATATTTTTTAATTTTTTTGCTGTCATTTACTATGTTACTTTGATTTGAAAATAATTCAATAGCATTAATTTAACGTCTATAACACACACCATCCTGAGAGCCCCAATTTGCATTAATGCAAGGGCAGCAACGGCTCTGAAAGTTTGTTCAATCATACTCCTAGATGTCTAGAGGGCAAAAAGGGGGTCCAGGAAAAAGAAAAAGGCAGAAAAACTAAATTCTTCACCTCTGTCTTTGAGGAAGATAGTGTGGATATACCTACAACAGAAAGTTTCTTCCATGATGAGGATTCTGAGTAAATCAATGTGAAACTGGAAGATATATGTTCTCTGTTACATGTAATGCTTTCAAGCAAGTTTAATTGTTCAATGTAAACCGATTTGATTTGCATCCAATACCAAAATAAATAAATAAATATAATAGAGAAAACTGACAAACTAAAGAGTAACAAATCACCAAGACTGAATGGTATTCACCCTAGAGCCCAGCTCAAAACCTGGCTATTCAAACAAGCCTTTCCCCAACACCCTTGATGAATATTGAATTGTGATGGATCATGACCTGAATTTGACTATGAACTTGTTCTTATGACATTATAGTTCACTTGTTAATTGTTCCTATGCTTCTCTGCTCTCCTATTGGTTTTTTGTACCCCCTACCCTTCCCCTGTTACTTGTAATTTCCGTTGCTTTTGTTCGACTAACATCGGTATAGAAGACTCAATAAATAAATAAAATAATAGAGTACTAAAAGAACTCAAACATCAAAATATAAGAATCTGTAACCCATCATTACAAGTTGCCACAGTACCTGAAGAACAGAGACTGGCCAATGTAACACCAGTTTTTAAGAAGTGCTCTAGGGGTGATCTGGGAAACTATAAACCGGCAAATCTGAAGTTATTCTTAAAAACAAAGAGGCCAATATTGAAACGTGAGATAAGTATAGTTTATCCACGAAAGCATTAAGAATTGTGATACTGGGTCAAACCAAGGGTTCATCAAGCCCAGTATCCTGTGGCCAATTCAAGTCACAGGTACCTGGCAACCACCAAACGTTAAATAAATCTTAAGCTAATATTACTTATTAATTAATAGCAGTTTATGAATTTTCCCTCTAGGAACTTATCCAAACCTTTTTTTAAACCCAGCTACACTAACTGCTATAACCACATCCTCTGGCAATGAATTCCAGAGCTTAACTATGCGCTGAGTGAAAAAGAATTTTCTTCGATTCATTTTAATTGAGCTACTTGCTAACTTCATGTCCTGGTCCTTCTATTATCTGAGAGAGTAAATAACTGATGTATATTAATTGTTCAAGTTCTTTCATGATTTTGTAGATATCTACCAGTATTTAATCTTTAGTCGTTAGGAGCAAAGTGAGAGAACTAGTAGCTCTCAGGCACCCTGGGAAGTGAGTCACTTTTGCTTCAGGATGGAATTCCCCCTGCAAGTCGAACAGCTCACATGGCCAACACAATCATCTGATGGTCAAATGGTTTGAGCTGATGCTTTTGAGAGCCTAAAGTGTAAGAACTGGCAGAAGTGACCTTTGCCCTACAAGGGGCCAGATGTTCCACTTCCATGAGGCATTTTCAGATCAATGCCATGAAGTTCTGAGGCTAACATTCTTAGGCCAAAAAGGGAAATCGGAAATTGGGGATTTGGATATCCTCATCAGGCCCATGGCTGGCATCCAGTCTGTGATGGATGTATTAGCCAGATGCTCATATGTTGTCTGGATTGATTCTGGGAGATACATACATGGGTGTGCCTTCACCTTAGCCAAATAATTTTTACCTAAAATCCCTGCAGTTCTCTTTTACATCCTTGGTTATTAAGAGAACCAGGCTACATGGTGAGGATACATAAAGACAAGGGTTGCTGCTGTTGGTGGTGCGAAAGTGGCCCACATAGCAGAGTTGGAGCTCTGGGAGGGCAGTTTATGAGGGGTACTATGTTTCTGGTCAGGGGATCCATGCCCTCAATTTTGTCCTTTCACTGAAGGAGACTGGGATTAAGGCATAACATGCAGACAGGGGGTACCTATGTCTGCAGCCAGACAATAGGTCCGACAAAGCTATGTCTTGCAAAAATCCGAGTCAAGCTCTGTTTTGCTACCTCTCTGCTCTCTCTGATAAGGTACTTTCTTCCAAGGAAGCAAGATCACAAGTCCTCCTTTGCGGGAGGTCTCCTCAACTTGAAAGTGAACTTGCATATGAGGGGATCTGCCATTTCTTCCTTTCAAGCTTTGTAGGGTAGCGTATGCGTCCTTTGGAAGTCTGTCTCCTTGGTGGCCATTGGTAATATTAAAGGAAAAGGCATCTCTGTTCCCAATACGCTTCCCTTGTCTCGAGGGTAGTGTTTCACTTTTGGATTTGGGCTCTTCCCACTCATGAGGGTAAGAAAGTCAGGTGGATGCTACTTGTGGGATGTTGGTAATTGACCATGTTCTTTTCCAGATAAATCTTTAGTCTATTAATGTGTCCTGTCAAAGCACAGTGGCTTCTAAGTCATCAATTTCAGGAGTAATCGAGGAGAGGAGCCCAAGGGCCCACTCCAGCAAGAGTTTGCAGGGCTCAGACCACTCAAGGAGAGGAATAAGTCCTCGTAGGCAAATCAGCATCTGGCTTTCCAGCGAATTATTGCAAGACAATGCCTTTGCCCCCGTGGCATTCCTGCTCTGAGCACCTCAGTGAGGGTGCGCGGGTGGTGGAGACTATGCCTTGGATGCTGGGGTTCTGAGAGCAATCATGGCTTCCTCCTGCCTGGATTGGGTGGAGCTTTGGGACATCCCACTTGTCTGGATGGGTCTGGCATGGACGATAAAGAGGGTGAAATTAAAATGTACCTGTTGCCGGTTAATTTCCTTTCCTTAATTCTGCCAGACCCAGTCCAGAATCCAACCAAGGAAGCTGCAGCATCAAACGCTCATAGTTTGCTAAGCTCAGAAATATAACAGCAAACTGGCCTAATTGTGAGTTTGGTGTAGGGATTCTTGTTCCTTGGTTAATAAACCATGGCGTGAACTTTTGTGGCTGTAATCATATTTATTTATTTCATGTTTCTTATATACCGCTCACTCAGATATCTAATCTGACTGGAATGGTGGACAACTTACATAGTAATAGAACCAATTAAAACAACTTACAATAAACTCCAGCTAAAAACAATAAAACCCAACTGATTGGAAACAAAAACTAATCAATTGCCTTTGGTGGTCTTAGCTTTGCCATCAGATACTGAAGAACTGAGGGCAGCACTAGGCCTTTTATAGGGGCGTGAGTTCAGCATTGAGCTTTTGTCTCTTCCTCCATCTTTTGGCAGGTGGACATATCCCACTTGTCTGGACTAGTTTGGCAAGACTAAAGGAATGGAAATTAACCAGCAATAGGTAAGTTTTACTTCACCTTTTTTGTAGGTCTTCTGAAATTACTTTTGATCCTGGCATGATGCATTCCTATTAACTTTTTAATTTTTTATTTATTGAAATTATTTTATATCCAAGAAAAAAATAATCATTTAACAATATACCAGAATGGGGAGAAAGTCAACCACAATATATATATATAGGTTTCAGATAGCTTACAGAAATCTAATTGTGACCCATGAATCACAAGAAAAGGATGTTGTCACAGGAGTAAGAGGGGAACTCAGGTCTGCTCTATCATTTAGAAATTGCAGTTAGTGAGAAGGTTCATAACATACATATTTCACACATTTACATAGAACATTTTAGCAAAACCAATGCACCCAATTGAAGGACCTCAGGCTTCAATAATAAAAATCTTTTTCTCTCAGATTGAGTCACTGTAGCAATATCAGAAAACTTGTGGTTGCTCAAACCCAAAAATGGCGCCTCCTTATGACGGAAAAATATTCTCATTTAATTGTCTGTATCAGAGTCCAATATCTAATTCATTATCAAAGTAGATGGAATCGGCTCCTTGTCTCCAGATTGCTCCAAAAGGCCATCTAGTTCAAAGGATCAAAGAAACTGTGAGGCAACTGATTTCCTGCAGAAATATCCCCAGCTTTTTTTTTAACAAAAGGTGGTAAATATATGCTTGATACAGAAGGAATAGCTTTTCCTGGGACCTTGAGAACTACCAGTAAATATTTTTTAAACATTTCTATAGATGTCACAATTTAGAAAAAATTGTCTTATATTCCTCCTACAAATCTCATTTTCCAAGATTTCAGTTTTGTTCTGAAGAACTGTCTGTCCCTTAACCAAAGATCCGTATAAGTCTTGAATAGCAACAACGCTAGAGTTGGTTATGTTGCAGGAGGTCCCCCTTGAAATTCTGATTAGCTTTATCAAACTCCTGCTGTTGGACCAATATTTGCCTTATTTGTAGGTATGATACTGAGTAGCCTCCCATTTTCCCTCTAGTAATCAGCCCATCAGTAGCAGCCATGACAAGGGCCCAGTCCTCTCCTCCTCCACAGAACTCCTAATTCTTCCAGCATTCGCTGGGGCCTCTCCTCACGGTGGATAGCAATCTGTCATAGCCAGTGATGTCGTCAGGGGGAGCCAGCTGCAAAGGAAGTTCATGGATCTCAGTCATCAAAGATGTCTGTGCATCTAGAAAGCTCAGCAGCACTCCTGCTGGCAAATTCAGCAACGCTTCTCTGGGGCTCAATGAAGATGCTGCCATCTTGAACCTCACCAGATAGAAATCATTCGGACCAGTCAAGACCTGCCAAGAGATCTCCACAGGGTAGGTCTGGATTTTCCTCTTGTGCTTCCTTATATCAAAACACAAACGAAAAGGAAGAGAAGAGAGAACCCAGCTACCCAGGGCCATTGTGGCTCCTACCCTGAATTCACACTAACTTTATGACTAAAACCAAATTTGAAATATTTTAGACATTTTTATAGATTTATTCTGCAGGGTGGTTTACTGGTCACCCAATTATTTAAGCATCTAATTCTAATTAGCCAATTTCACATACTGATTATGAATTTAGTCTTATGTCTCAAACACAGAATTGTTTAATTTCTTCTTTTTTAATTGCATAAGGAAAGACTATTTTCAATTAAACAAAGGTATCGTAGAAAGAATTTGTACTTCTCATTATACTTGGTGTCACGTAATGCCTCAATGCCACCCCTAACCCCTCTCAGGGTTAACCAGGTGTAAACTTGGAGAGTCCTGGCAGCTCTGCTCAGACCTGCCTATACCTGCACACTTGGCATTATCTGGCAACTTCCCATCTTGTCAGTTGAGTTCTTGTTTACCTCTGGGCAAACAGGAACTCACAAGTTATCCTCTGGTTGTTTCTAGGAACACTGAGACCCCAAACAACCCAAGGGTCATACAATTTCAGAAATGCACCCACAGACCAAACACAGAAAATATTAAAATCATGAATCATCCAGGACAGACAGAGCTAATAAGCTAAAGAGTTTATTAACAAAAGCAGGAACAGTGAATGGAAAAAGATTTAGCTTGCAAAGAGTAACAGATTAAAATAACCTTTACTGTATAAATCCTTGTTAAGTAGAAGAATTTCATTGGGCTTAGTGGTGAGGGAGAAAGTTGGGAAAAGGCTGGAGCAGGGCATGTGTGACAGATCTGGTCTGTCTGTTCTCCTAGCCCAGACTGAGATTTTCTGGCAAATTCTGCGCTGAGTCATCCCAACACTGGTATTGTATAACCAATGAGAACCTAAGGCACAGCTTCCTGACCAATAGCAGCACAGAATGTTGCTAATATTTTACCACTTGGACGAAACGAGGGACATAGGCATTCCAAGTCTCACTTGGGGAGTATACAAGCAAATTAACCTGTTAGTCCTAGCTGCAGGAAGCTGCCACTTTCCTGTCAGTTCTAGGAGTGCAAGGGAAAAGAGGCCTTACCTGGTAAACAAAAAGGACTCTACAAAATAAATCTCAATAGGCACACAGATCCCCATTTTACTTTGCTTGGAGTTAACAAACTTTTCTGTTGCACTGTATATAATTGTCCTTTGTTGTCCTCTTCCAGTTGCTAGCACTCCCACTTTAGGGATGCATTGAATCTGGGCCAGCTTTTCTCACTGTTATGTTAAACAGCCTGTAATTGATCTATCTCCCCATAGTTGTTGAATCCATTTTTAACCCATTTGTGCTTGCTTCCACAACATTCTGTAGTAGTAAATTCTGCAAGATGATAATGTATTGTGCAGTGGCGTAGCCACGGGTGGGCCTGGGTGGGCAGGTGCCCACCCAACTTAGACCCAGGCCCACCCAACTGGCACCGGAACTGCAAGGCTGTCGCGGGATCCCATCCCCGCGACAGCGAACAAGAGAACCCATGCCTCGCGCGCCATCACGGCACACATGGGGAAGCAGTGCTGCGGCCGTATGGCCAACCGGTCTTCCTGTTGAGGGGGGGGGGGGAGCGGAAGCGCCGCGCGCAGCTTCCGCTTCCTCCCCCCAATGCAGGAAGATCAGCTGCCTCTCCTGCTGCCACCCGTTCTCCTGCTATCTTCGGGTCAAACGGCCCGCCGAACTTCCTGTTTGGGGGAGCGGAAGCGCCGCGCACAGCTTCCGCTTTCTCCCCCAAAGCAGGAAGATCAGCTGCCTCTCCTGCTGCCACCGGCCTCCTGCTATCTTCGGGCGTCGGGCCGTACTGCCCGCCGATCTTCCTGCTTGGGGGGGGGAGGGAGGAAGCGGACGTTGTGCGCTGCGCTTCCGCTCCCCCCCCCCCCCGACAGGAAGTTCGGCGGGCAGTACGGCCCGACGCCCGAAGAAGATAGCAGGAGGCCGGTGGCAGCAGGAGAGGCAGCTAATCTTCCTGCTCTGGGGGAGAAAGCGGAAGCTGTGCACGTACTTGAATGTGTATGTGTGGATGAGAATGGGAGTGTGTGTGGGTGAAAACTGGAGCCTGGGTGTGTATGTGGGTGAGAATGGAAGCTTGAATATGTGGGTGAATGGGAGCTCGAATGTGTGTATGTGTGGTTGAGAATGGGAGCCTGGGTTTGTGGGTGGGTGAGAATGGGAGCTTGAATGTGTGTATATATGGGTGAGAATGAGAGCCTGGGTTTGTGTGGGTGGGTGAGAATGGAAGCTTGAATATGTGGATAAGAATGGGTGCTTAAATGTGTGTATGTGTGGGTGAGAATAGTACCTTAAATGTGTATATGTATGGATGAGAATGGGAGCTTGAATATGTGTGGGTGAGACTGGGAGCACGGGTTTGTGGGTGAGAATGGGAGTCTGGGTTTATGTGTGTGGGTGAGAATGGGTGCCTGGATGTGCGTCTGTGTGTGCATAAGAATATAAGCCTGGGGAGGGGTGAGAAAGTGAGAACTTGAATGTGAGCTTGTGGGGGGGGGGGGGGGGGAGAGCATATGAGAGTGACAGCTTGAGTGTGTGAGAGGGAGTCTGTGAGAGAAAGCGTGTATGTGTGTGTGTGTGTGTGTGTGTGTGTGTGTGTGTGTAAGGGAAGAAGACAGTAATAGAAGAAAGACACTGAAAAGGAATTAGGAAATGAGCTATAAGGGAAAAAATGGGAAAAAGAGACCAGGACCAACTGATTAGAAAAATACAAAGATCAGACAACAAAGGTAAAAATATATATCTATATTTTGAGATGTTAGCAATTTAAATATAAGCAACACAACCGCTCTCTCAAAATTTATGGACAGGTAGGAGCCGTGTATAAAATCGTAATAATAAGAAGGCTAAAGTACCACAAATCACCGTGAATTATGTTTGTATCATTAAGTAAACCTCATACTTAGGCGTAGATGTGAATGCTATGCTGCATAATTTGGCATTATTTATCAGTAAAAAAACAACTAGTAGACCTGCATGCCTACAGCCCACCCATGTTAACCTTGTGCCCACCCAAAAAATCAATTCTGGCTACGCCACTGGTATTGTGTGATGAAGCTTTTCCTTTTGTTTTTAACCTGCCTCTTTTTATTGTTTCATTGGGTGTCTCCTAGTTCTTGTATAATGGTTCCTTATTTACATTTTCCATGCCTTCCATGATTTTATCTATTATATCATCCTTCAGTTGTCTCTTCTTTTTTTTTTCCTATACTGAAGTTCTTGTAATGTGGAAGATTTCCCATGCCCCTGCTAAGTATTGCTGCTTTGTGAATATACTTTTGAAACGGTGACATAGTCATGGGTGGGCCATGGCCTACCGATTGTGGGCTCACACTCACCCAAGTAGAGTTACCAGTCACCAGAAGAGGCCTGAAGAATGGTCACTTTGGATCCCAGCCCTGCAGCAGCCACAGAAGAAAACCTGCAAAGCAAGGCTGCTGCTGGAGCCCATCCCTGTGGCGGTGGAAGAAGGGGTTTGGCGGTGGTTGAAGGAATGACCCTGGATGTGTGCTTCTATGTGGGTGTGTGTTTGAGAATGGGGGTGTGTGTGTGAGAATGGGGGTGTGTGTGTGAATGTGGGAAATTGTGATTTGGCAGGGAGGAGGTCATAAGACTGGGACTAATAGCACTACCGGGCAGTACAGGCAGTTGCCCACTCCCGGTGCATTCAGAACATGTTGGGGGACCTGCGGATTTAGCCTCTGACATGGGGGAAGCAGGGCCAGCACAGCTCTACCGTGACCCGAGTCCTGCAGGTCTTCCCTTGGAAGTTTCTTTGTGAAAACAGGGTTCAAGGCCACCCCCCTTCCCGAGGCAGCAGCCCGAGAGCTGTGGGTAGAATTCCTTGTGACTCCGCAGGGGTTTTCAACATATGTTGTGGTGCTAATGCACCAGGCCCGTGCTGAGCAATGTAGAACCTGGGTTTGGGAGTGTCTTCCTTTGCTGCCATCCTAAGGCACCCCATGGGATCTGAAGGAGCTGGCCCCAAAGAAACAAGAGGACCCACTTAAAGGGCTCTGGTTCCTCTGGCATTACAGTCGCACTGGAATCAAGAGAAGGCACTCTAGTGGTTGAATTCTTTTTGTGGTTATGTTGCTTTCTAGTTTCTTGCCAGCGGGAGTCCTTTATTTAATCTATGCACTACAAATGTGTTGTATTTATATAACATAGTATTAAAACAAAAGGCAGGATTTAGATCCAAACAACATTTTCCCCTGTGTGTCTTTTTCTTAATTTGCTTTTGTGAGGCATAGTGAGTCTGGTTATGATGCATGTTACTTAACATCACAAATCAAATATACAAGGATTTGCATGTGAACTCCAGTTAGGTAACCTCAAAGCAGCATTTGTATGTAACCAGTCCTTAAGCTGGCAACATTTAAATGTTCCTTTATGACTGGATTTGAAAAGTTTTTTTTTCTTGGACCTAGGAGCCAACCCAAAAATTTAGGAGCCAGTGGCTGAAAAGCTCTCAACCTCTCCCCCATTATCCCTACCGAAGTTGAAGTTCTCGATGAGTTTGAGCCACACGTGCCCAGTCTCCCGGGCTGGTCTTGAAGAGACCAGAGTTTTTGAGTTTGTGCACTGTGCAGCTCGAACGTACCGAGAGCTACACCGTGCTTGACTGGAAGCGAACAGCAGTTCCAGGGACCGAAGATGCACTTACAGCAGTTGAGGGCATTCAGCAAAGGAAAACCCCCAAGCACCATGGCATAATTTCTTGCTGCCGTGTCGACGTGGGGGCCTGGGGTTTGTTGAACACTGCTTTTTGAGTTTTTTATGGTCCTCACTCAGTAAGTCTTTTTTTTTTTTTTGCATAGGCACAGCATGGGAGTTAAAATCCTTTTTTGAGTAGGCTGGCAACGTCCCACAGAGATTAAAATAGAGCAAAGGTTATTACTGAATGTATCTCCAGGGAATGATTGTTGCTGCCTCCCCCTCAGCTGTCTGCTTGGCACAGTCTTAGAAACTTTTGTACTGTATGTTTGGCAACTTGCGGGAGCCCAGCAGTTGTTCAGAAAAAAAAAAAATAAAAAAAAATCATCTGGGAGGTGTCGTATGTATCCTAAATCCTCAAAACTATGCGGGTAAATAGTTTTGTTTTTAAATTTGACTTTGACTTTGGTACACTCTGCCAAGGGAAGTCATCAAACTGCTATTGCTGGCAAGCCTTTCCCTTCCATGCAAGGGGAGAGAGGCCTAGATTCAAACCTGTGTTGAGGGCGCAGTCTGGCCGACTGAGCCAGGAGTCGAGGGTGCTGCAATATTCCTTTTAAAAGGAAGGCGGTGTGTCAGCAGGATTTAACAGTAAACCAGTCTTGGGTTTGGACAGCCCTGCCCTAGAGCCCTCCCTACTAATTTTCTAAAGCATCTAGAAAAGGCGGGTCCCGGCCCCCAAACACCTCCTAGCTAGTTCAGCTGCCAGGGCACCCTTAAGGAACTATGCATGAGAGACGCAGTACAGGTGAAACAGAAGAAGAAATGTCCATAAAAATAAAATATTATTAGCCAGGTGGAACTGAGGAAAACCAACCGCCGCGGATCCCTGGGAGTGGGCAACAAGAAATGGATCAGCTTTTTTGGGATCTACCAGGTACTTTTTAAGGCTGTTGATTGGCCGGAGGCAGGATGCTGGTCTCGGTGGCCCAGCATGGTATTTCTCACCTTCCTTACGAAGCTTTTGAAGTTTTAAATGTCTTTCCCCTGCTTCTTTCTTTGCTATCTTTTTTAGCTGCAGGCAAGCATAGTGTGTGCTGAAGGATTGCTCCTATGCAGGGCCAGCTCTAGGGCAAAGGGCGCCCTGGGTGAAAAACGTTGACAGTGGGGCCCCCCCCCTCCCCCAAAACTGATTCTCACACATTAGTAGCTGGCATGGTTTTGCAGGTGCGGGGCTTCTTCCTCCCAAGTATCTGCACCGCCTGCCTTCCTAACCCTGTATCCCACCATCCGCCCCCTTCCTCTTACCCTCCCCCAGCAACCCCCTCTCCAGTCTCTTACCTCTCTCCTAGCATCTTCTCCTGCCTCTTGACCCCCCATCCCCAGCACTTCCGTTTCTACCACTGTATCTGCCTCCTCTGCAGGCACAATGCCTGTTTCGTGGCAGAGCTCCTACGACCATGTCTCTGTTTGTATACGCCCTGCGAGCATGTTCAGAACTCGCGGGCTGGCACTTCCTGTACCCTCATCTCATGATGCACAAGATCAGCATACAGGAAGTGCCAGCCCGCGAGTTTTGTGCATGCTCCCAGGGCTGGCACTGTCGGGAGGGAGCAGTGACAGCTTTGGCACGGGCACCCCCAGCTCCTCCCGCTTTCTCATCAGAATTATTATTATTATTATTTTTTTTTTTTGGCAGCATAGCCTAAGGTGCAGCACGCATGGCAGCTTAAGCAGCCACGGGGAGGTGCGCCATAGGGGAACAGTGCTGATCCCAGGTTGTTGGCGTCCCTTGTTGCAGGTACCCTGGGCAACCACCCTGCTCATTCTGCCCAAAAGCCTGCCCTGCTCTTAACCCCTCAGTCTGCCTTGCTGTGGAGCTTAGGCCTCTTATAAGAATGGCCATGACTTGAGTCATCTTAGACTTTCACAAGTTCTGCTATATGCAAAAAAAAAAAAAAAAGGGAGAAAAAGTGGGATTTGGTTTCCTTTTAAAGTATCGGCCGTTTGAGTACTTCCCCTTGCAAAAATTAAACATTTTTTTTTTTAAATGTATTTATTGCATTGCCAACAGCTGTTGCCCAAGGCAGGGTAGAACGTGTAATTAAAATACATTTTAAATAACATTTGAGATACAGCACAGCATTCTAATAATGAAGTTTTACGGACAAAGCATTACTGATTTTTCAGGCTGCCAAGCTCTGATCAGCCACTTTGCTCTGACTGAATAAAATTTTTGCTCGGTGTTTTTGTAGTTTTCATAAATGTACTGTTCTTTCAGAGAGAGCTGACATTTTACTCAGAATTATCACTTGCGGCCTACAATTTAAGTAATAGATTCATCAGAATCATTCATTCCATTTGAAAGCACAAAAGTTAATGTCTGCTTGCCCCCCCCCCTTTTATAAAAAATGCACTGAAACAGAGGAAAATGAATGACTTTTTATCAGGCCTGCAACAAGGGACTGTGAACCGTCTTCTGGAATGGTACAGAGATTTTACATTAATGTAATGTACAGAAAATAGATTCCATGCATTGCTTGCAACACCCTCCTTGGTCAGTTGTTATAAAGATGTGCATTTTGCTTGAGGTAGGGGATTTGGCATGCCATTTTTAGCGTTATTTAAAAGCTTTAATATCCTGCTTAACTCGACATAAGACGTTCTAGGTGGATCACAGAATTAAAACAGTTAACATCATAATTGGGACAATGCAAGGCATACTCAAGATGGGATGTTTCTTGTAATATGTTAAACACGCCATCTGTTTCCAGCAGCATAATCGTAAATTGCAATAGCTAGTTCTCTGTTGGGAAAGCCAGTTGAAAGGCATTCAGTTTCTCAATACCCCATAATCAAGGCTTTCGCGCACTTCCAAAGGAATTGCATTTCACAAGGTGGGTTTTGCCACAGAAAAAGCTTCCTTTCATGTATCCTGCCGACAAATATTTTTTAATGGAAGGTAATGTTAACAAACCGTTTTCAAATGAATGTAAGGTAAATGAGGGGACATAAGGAGGAAGTAGCTTAAGTACTGAGGTCCATTTTGTCTGTGGGATTTGAAGACTAATGTTGCTAGCTTGAAATTCATTCAGTGTGTCACTGGGAGCCTAGGGATGCAGCATTTTGTAGGATCTGAAAAATCTTTGGGCGACTCCTGGGAAGGCCTACATAAAGTGAGTTACAATAATCTATGGTGATGAAGGTCATGGCTTGGACCACTGTATGGAGTTGGCACAGTACTTTTCCCTCAGTTATTTAATATGGGGGTGGATAAATCAGAAAGGGGAAGGGTTTTTACATTAAATGTGAGGGAGAACTGTTTATAGGAGGATTTCCATAGGGCCAGATTGTACAATTTATGTTGCACTTTTTAAAATTTTGATTCAAGAGTTAATTTACCCAAATCCTGATTTTTATCCAGGCCTTTTCTGATAAGCATTTTTTCATTTATTCCATGCCTAGCAAGAGGTCTGCAGCTTATAAAAGGCATCGGTCTAGTTTTTGTTTTCTTCACTCCGTGGCTTATCTAGACTGTCTACCGTCCTGTTTCTTGGGTCCTTCCCTATTACGGCTTCTAAAAGCATGACCCTGATGTCTGTGGGACTTTGGTGTAGGCCCACATCTGGAATGTGGTAGGCATTCATACATTGACGTAGAGATGGGAACAAAGCAATGTGGCAGAAATTCAGCGGCCAATAGATACCAGGCTACTACCTCCCCCCCCCCCCCCCCCCCCCCAAACGGGCAACCAAATAAGCAACCAGCAAGCTTCAAAGGGATTTCTGTAACTTTTTGTTGTCACTAAGTTAGAATGGAATAATGACTGAAAAGAACAAGCCGGGCAGAGAGTTGACCTGTTTCAAGATATCGTTGAAACTGACATGCTACCATTTTTAGGTTTTATTTGCACTGAGCCAGTTTTCTCTGTGGACAAGCAGTAATCAACCATTCAAGTGGGGTAAGGGCATCTGATGGGGCTGAGAGATCAGAAAACCCGAGAAGGCTTTTTATGAGCATGCACAGGTGTTTTGGGCAGTTGCCACTCTTCAAGTCTCCTCACTCTCTCTCTCTCTCTTTTTTTTTTTTTTTTCTCTTGCTCATGGAAAAGAAAGCATTTTCTTTCATCAGTTATTAGGTTTTTGAACAACTACATTAAACTGCGCCTTGACAATGCAGAACCATAGTTAATAATTTCACAACCCAGCAATATATCATGTTAAATATAATGGCAGAAATAATAATAAGAAAAATAATAGTAACAATTATAATGATATAAATATTAATAACAAAAGCAATGACATGTATAGTAGTGACCAATATGTCCCAGGCATTCAAAATCTAAGACCCAAGCGTTCAGAATCAAAAAAACCCAAGGACTGGTCACACATGAGCACCAGACTGAGTATAAGAGAGTGCATTTTTGAGTTCTCCTTCAGCTGTTCAAACTTCTTGCACCTGTTTTTTTTTTTCTCTTTTTGTTTACATGCTTTCTTTTTCCTTTGTCTAAGTAGCTTTTTTTTTTTTTTTTTAACTCTTGTTCCTATTCTAAAAAAAAAAAAGTTTTGCTTGCTTCAGTTTTCCAAAATTGAATTCACCCAAGCATCAGCTGTCTTCATGATGGGGGCTTTCCTGGAAGATATCTTATTGGACCAGCATGACTGTTGTGTTGGCTGGTTAGGCCTGTCGCATGGTGTACCTGACTGTGCTGCCTGTACCCAAATATCACTCCGAGCCAGAAAGATCCAGAAGCTGCACCATAAACATTTTTTAAACTGCTTCTCAAGCCTTTGGATCGGCAAAGAGGAAACCATCACCAGCTGAGGGACTGTCGCCTAAATCAAAGAAGGCAGTTCCTTCATGTTAAGTGCCATCTTTCCAGAGAAGATTCTGTGCAGGTGCCATATCTTCTATTATACTGAAACAGACAATACCAACCAATCACTACAATGTTTTACTTCTTGTTAAACTTTTTATCTCTCCTCTAACTCTAATCCCAGTTAGAATAACCCCTGTTTTATTGTAACTTTTTCTTCTACGCACTTGTTATACTTTTGTAATGTATACTCTTACGTTTTAGCTATGTACGTTATAATGTATTGCTCACCCCTTGTTTTATGTAAACCGACATGATACGAACTGCCGTGAATGCCGGTATAGAAAAACACAAATAAATAAATAAATAAATAAATATCCCCTCTGCTACAAAAGGGAGAGAGAAACCGCACTCTTTGGTGCCGAAGCACACAGGAGCTGAAACAGGTCATGGGGATGCTGACAACACAGTGCTCAGAAAAGGTTTAGCCCCATGACTCCTGTTTTGGCACAGAACGTTTAATGGCACCATCAGTAAATAAAGGTCGTAGAGCTTTCTTGGTGCTATGAACTTCTCAGCACCACCACGATAGAAATCTTGGTCCTGATCAAGCAAAAATGAATTTATTCTGAATCTTCTCTTGCCAAAGAATGCATGCCAATTCTAGTTCCATAACTGGATATTTCCTCTACTGGGATTATCTCCCATCAAGACCCGCAATGAGTGAGTGGAGGAAGGGGGAGGGGGTGGGGAGCAGTTCTGAAGGAGAGAGAGGAGAAGCCAATTAACCTCAAGATGGGGAGGGGGGGGGGAAAGAGAGAAATAGGGACTTTAAACTGCAACTCTCGGGAACATTGGCATAGCTGGGCTAAGGGAAAGATTTAAAAATGGGGAGAGCCCATGGGTATCAATAGATGATGGCCTGTAGGCCTGGAAACCCAAGAGCTAGAAGCTAGAATAGTAGGCACCCAAAAAAAAAATGGAGAAGGGAATAGCAGGTGAAACAGAGGTGGACTTTATTTCTGTTTTGGTGTGGAGGAGTAGAGGGAGACTGTGATATTGCCAGTGTATTGTCATAGGTATGATTAGACCTTTGTTAAACTTTTTTGTTTAATTTTTCCTATTAAGTTTGTTTATTGTAGACAGTGAAAGCCATGTCAGCACTGTTGGGCACATCCAGAGGAAAATGATGGTCTGCATTCTCTAATGTATACTGGGAAACTGGAACCTCTGTCTGTAATCTAGTTTGGAGCCTTAAGAGTGGTTTGCAAAGTACCTTAATGTGTGTGGGTTTTTTTTTCCCCCCCCATAGTTAGCAATAAAACTTCTAGGGTAACTTAATTGTATTCAGAAAACTAATTTCCTAAAAGCTACCTGATGATCGGGCTGCTGTACTCTGCAAATGGTATGATATACTGCCTTGCAATGTCCTGAGCTGCTTCATGTCCACAACTCCTCCTGCCGGTCGGCTATAACAAAACTCTTCAACACGTGAGTGTTGAAAGCGCAAAGAAAAATATAAAGAACTTTATTGGAAAAAAGTAAGGCAAGATTTTGAATCTGCTCTTTGGAGCCTCCTTTTTCTTTTACCTTTTTGTAAAGAGGAGGGCTCTAGGAGCGAAAGTGCTGCTTTAATACATTCCAAGTCCTGTTGTACAGTAGCTGCTCAGAATATAAAAATATAGAAGCTAACATGGAGCTGTGAACACGACTCTGCTGTTTTTAGGCAGAAACAGAATAAGACCGAGAGAGAGAGACTGAAGAACAGCATTTGGACAAGGTATAAATAAACCTGCATCCTTCTAAAACTTGCAGAGTAGGATAACGGCAGTGTGCGTATGTGCGCTTATTTCTCTAAAATGCCAAAATAAAATTTCAGCCAAATTGGTGAAATCATTTTTGGTTACTAGGAAAAGTTGTTCACCCCCTCCCCCCTTGGGCTTCAGGTATACCATTTTAAAACTTGAGTTTTACACTGGCTTTGATGCCAAACGTTACTCATGCACTGCGAATGCAAGAATATTTTTGCAATCTCCTATTCCAGACCAAGGAAGTACAAATGGTGTTTTACTGTAATAATGTCTCCGCTTGCCAGGGTGTAGCATGTGACTAAAAAATGAAGTTGAGCTTGTGGCACCCGGTTCAGTCCCGCCCTAGCTGGGTGACCTTAAGTAACTTGCTCAACCTTGGTACACTCTGGGGGTAAGGTGTGTTGTTGCCATGGGATTTCTCTTACACAGCATTGTGTGTGTACGGCAGGCACTCTGTGAATAATATTGCCGAATGCCCTCCCATTGCACAGTGCTTGGAGAGATGCAGTGCTATTGTCCTGTCCATACTGTTCATGAGAAGCAGTCTTTGAAGTCCCCGTGTCTTGTGTAATTTAAGAAATAGGTAAAGGTGTTATTAAATGGAATCCTGCTATGGGAGGGCCTCCAATCATGTCATGGCCGCCTACTGCCTGTGTTCTGCACAGTTTTTGAATTCTCCTTTAAAACAAGTTTTTTGTTTTTTTTTTAATTGGCAGCTGTAACTCCTTGTGTTTCGTATGCTGTCAGTGTTGCATGAGCGTCACTGTAAAGCCATCACAGCTCGCTCCTGAGGCCAATGCTTGGCAGAACGCATGGTTTTAGCTGCAGTTGTACGCACATTTTACTTGCGATGTAGCAAGAAGTTTTACGCACAACGGTGTCGATGTAATAAAACCCTCACCAAAACCGGTGCTAAATTTTAGTGCCTTTTTTTTCATACCGCACACGTTAAAAAATGTGGCTGTGCTCGGTGCAATAAACTAATGGGATGCAAATCAGACTGGCACTAAAAATCCACAGTAATCCCCAAAAAGTGCCAAAACAGATATGCAGAAAACCATGGTAAAAACCAGTGCTAGTTTGAAAAATGCGCAGTGTTCGCTGTTGGTTTATAGAGGTGACTTAGGCTGACCTGTGGTGCACAGATGTTTCTCTGTTTTCTTGGGCACTTCTCTTTGCATGGAAGTAAAAGGCAGCCTCTTCCAGGGTCATTTTGTCAGTGTTGGGTGGTGTTAGACAAGCTCTCCACTAGGAGTCGGAGGGTTTTGTAGGTGATGGAGTTGGTGGTGTTCCGTTGCGATTGCTGACTGGTGTCATTTTTTTGCTCTTTCCCATCCTTTTGTCTGTGGTGTTAAGCGAATCTTGAGAATGCATCTGATTGCAGGTGGGTGCATCATCGTCACTCGTCACTGCAGTTTGTAGAAATGGCGGTTACTCTCCTGCTGTTCTGGGGCAGGGGCTTGTTCCATTCAGTTGCCTGATCTCTTTGCAGATGCTTCTCTTCCTCTTCTCTGCCGTTGATTGACCCGCCCTCGACACTTGTCTCTTCTGTTCGTGTGAGTATTTAAACGCCAACGTTCAACAGCACTATTCTTATAAATTCCTTGGTGTGCGCTGGGCAACATCAGACTTATTTCTCGCTTTTTTTTTTTCCCTTTTCTTTTCGGGTGGATGCATTATCGACGCTTATTGCTGCAGTATGCAAAAATGGTGGTTACTGTTCTTCCTTCTGGCCTAGACGCTTCACCCACTTGGACACCTTGTCTTCATGTGAATGCTTCTCCTACTCGGATGCCTCGAATGAATCGTCACTCACTGTGCCGCCGACACTGGTCTCCTCTCCTCCCATGAGTATTTACTATGTACTATTCTTGCTGGTTCCACAGTGGGCGCTGGGTGGTCAGTCTCTAGGCTTCTGATGTGCATTTCTCACTTTTGTTTTTCTTTTCTCTTCTTTTTCCAGGTGGGTGCATATTTATAATGGTCTCTCGTCCCTGCAGTCTGCAGAAATGGTGGTTCCATTTGTGCTTGCCCATCACTGCTGTCTTGCCAAAATGGTGGATAGTCTATCACTCTTTCTTCAGAGGGGGGATGCTTCGTCCACTTTGCCCAGGCTGTCAGTGTGGGTCTTCCAAATGTTTTTCCAGTGTTTGGATTTGTGGATGGAATTTGCAGACTTATGCTCTATATGCAACCTTGCAAGTTAATCATTTACTTTGAAGTCAGTCTTAAAATTTTACTTGTGCAATTGCTTTTGGAGTCAAACAATCTGAAAACTTTACTTTTTTTTTTTGCTTTTTTACCCTTGTTGCAAGTGGGTCATGGGTCTTTCCTTTCCTTTCCTCCTTTTGGCAGGGGATTTACAGACAGTTTGGAAACCTCAGACTCGAAGATGGCCAGCCCCTGATAAGAGTCACGGGCCCCATCCTTCATGCAGAGGTTTCCAGGCCTGTGTTTCGCAAATGCCACAGGCGCTGCCTCCTTGGGACAGAGTGTGGAAATCTCTGTCCCAAGCACGACAGGCCCTTCATAAAATGGAGTCATGCCAATGAAGAATCAGATGCGTGTGTCACTAAAAATGTCACTTTTATCAACTCACTTTCAAAATTGGAACATATTAACTATTTTTTTTTTAAAAACAGGTACATGGCCACATTATATATCAAAAATACATTTAAAATAGGAAAATATTAAAAAAGATATTAAACAGGTATATGACCACAGTGTGTGTTTCTTCTGGTATTCATCTTCCCTGAGCTTTGCACTGATCTGAGAAGAGACAAATATTGGAGTTAGAACGCTATCTCTTCCAAACATTCCTTCCCACCCATGTCGTCCCCATTTATTGAAACATACCTCCAAAATAGTCGGCTAGGACCTGTGACTGAACTCCTATCCCCTTGCCATACTGTCTCCGTCTGTGGCAGGTGCCAGATCTGGATCCACATTCAGATGAATGCCATGCTGGAGAACGTATCACGAGGCATATAGCACACCGCGAGGATAATCTGCTACTTTCTCTGGCAAATACTATAGTGCTCCTCCGGAGTGGTATAGGCTTTTCTGTACTGCTCTGGTTCTTGTGTGTGCCTCATCCTATCGGATTTCTGCTGCTGTCCGTGGTGCAGATGGATGTGAGCAGTAATGCTTTGCAGCCATAATCGGATTCTCTTGCAAAAAATTGGAATGTGTGTACTTTTGAGAGCTTACATTTTAAATTTTCAGCTAATGCTTTTGGCACCAACCCCAGAAATCTTACATGTGTAGTGGAATAGTATGCACTTTGACACCATGTATCAGAAAGCATGTACTATTCCGCCTTTGGTACCCACCCCAGAGAGCTTACATTTAACCTCCCCAGGCAGCTAACGTTTGATAGTATGCATTTTTGGTACCAAGCATCAGAAAGTTTGCACTTTTCCACTTTCAGTACCCATCCCGAAGAGGTTACATTTTAACCTTGTTATACCATGTTAATAACCGCTGAGGATAAATCTCTGTTTATGTATTACTAATTTATTGTTTTTTGTTGATTATATTTATCACTCCTTATTGTTATAGTTTAATTCTGCCCTATCTTCCATCTTCCATGTTTTACGCTCCCTGTTTTAATGTAACTTTTTCATTTCTACCTAGATGTTAATTTGGTTTTCCCCCTGTTCTATTGTAAACCGGTACGATATGACCTGGTCTTGAGTATCGGTATAGTAAAAGAAGTTAAATAAATAAATAAACCTTTTAGTTACCTTTTGGTTTGACTTCGGTTTCAAAGTTACTATGAAACCAGTCTTTGCCATATTTCCCATTGGTGAAATTTTGAGCCAGTGCCAACTGCACAAGGATGAAGGAGTCATGGCCGCTTCTGGAAAACTTGGATATAACACTGAGGATTTTCATGTATGCATTGCACACAACTTGTACATACAGGGAGAAGAAATGCTTCCTTTGACATGCTATTTTTCTCCTCGGGGGGGAGGTGAGAGTGAAATGGGTGCAAACGATTATACCCATTACAATTGGTATACCAGCTATATTTAAAAAAACAAACAAGCAAACAAACAAAATACCACATGCTTCCTTTCCTGTCACTCTGTAAGCTGCTGAGGGTACCTCATCTACTCCCTGACCCATTTCATCAAAGCTCTCAGTACCTAGCTGAAATGCCTTGAAAACAATGACTGATTCATGCCATCCGCTACAGCCACTGTATTCTAGAAAGAGCCAGTGGCAAGAAAATGCAAGGTACTGAGAAGCTTGAGCAAGCCTGGAATTGGCATGTGCGCAATCGGAGGATCAATATCTCTGATTTCTTCATAGAGAGGGCATTTCTCTGGAGCTCAGTCTATCATCTGCACCACATCTGGTAACACCACTCAGGGAAAATATCCTCTGCCTGCATGCCCTTCTGTGAGCAGCTTGGAGCAGGCTAGCCTGCTCCTCTCAGACCCTCCTTTCTTTGGTGATAAAGTGTCTTCTTTCTCTTGGAATGGTGGCTCGGATTAAAGCTATACCTAGATCCGATTATTGTAAACTGCATCTACAGTTATTGGACCATGGGGACTTCTGGATATTTGTCAAGCTATGATGTTGCCAGCATTAGACTGTTCTAGGGCCTTGTTAATAGGATTACCACAGTCCTCCCTGAGAGCACTTCAAGTATTTCAGAGCTTGGCTGCTTGATTGAGAGTGGATGTCAGCAAAAGGTCTTGCATCACTCCAGTTTTAAAAGATCCACACTGGTTAGCGGTTGGATTCTGGATTCAGTTTAAAACTGCTCTGCTGATAAACTATTTTAATTTTTTTTTATTTATGCAATTTTTCCAATATATAAACAAGTATAAACTTGACTCAGAAAAGGAAAGAAAATTAAACCAAAATAATAATATAGAAGAAATACAATATAAACATTTCAGTTCCAGTGGTCTTCAAAAAAAAAAAAAAAAGGTGATCTAAGTTCACAATTCGAGACAAATATAAAGAAATATGTACTATGGTGTATCAGAGGCATCATAAAGAGCAAGGAATTCAAACACCTTCAGGCAGATACAGAAATGATCGCGGGAGAACGGGCGCTCTGTGTTGAGTGCCCGCTCTCCCAACGCACGCCCAGCCACCTCTCCTGGGCACGCGATCCTACATGTAAATGAGGGGTCGCACTAAAAGGAGGCGCTAGGGATGATTATGCCCCCCTAGCACCTCCTTGGCCAGGAGAGGTGGTTCTATCAGTGGGTTCAGGAAACCGACACTCAATTTTAGGAGCCTCAGTTTTCCGAACCTGCTGACAGCGATCGGTTAGGAAAACAGATGCCGGTAAAATTGAGTGTCTGTTCTTCTAACTGGACCAGCCAGCACATCTTGTTTTTTTTATTTTTAAATTTAAAATTTTTTTTTATTTGTACTTAATTATTTAATGTGATGATTATCCATCGTTTGAGCAAAACATTTTTTTTTTTTACATTTTTGGTTCCTCCGACTTAATATCGGCTAGGATATTAAGTCAGAGATTGTACAGAAAAGCAGTATTTTCTGCTTTTCTGTACACTTTTCCTGACTGCTCATAAATTGTGCAGATTGGCCGCACATTTTACTTTCTGAATCCCAGGTGAATGACTAATAGGCTCATCAGCATGCATTTGCATGTGATGAGCGCTATTAGTTTTCAGGGGGTTTGGCCGCACGTTTTCGAGGCGCTAAACCCCTTACAGTATATAAGGGGTTAGTAGACGCCCTTAAAACATGCGGCCAAACGCGTGTTGAACAGTGCGCACAGCCCAGCGCACTTTACTGAATCAGCTCGCTAAGGAGGTAAATCAGAAAGAGGAGAGCCTTATACCATTGGCTTTGGAATCACTTTTAAAACACAAAAATAAAGAGAGCTGGGATGGACAAAGAAAAACATAAGACATTTAAATGTAATTAAACATTTACAGGGGAAATTTAAGAAGCATAGGGCCCCTAATTGTAATAATCTAGGTCTTATAAGAAGAAACAGTTTTTTTTTTTAGTTTGCTTGGAGGCGTCAGGGAATGCATGGGCATTAAGATGTAAAAAAGGACTCTTGATGATGCTTAAAAAACAAACAGAGTACCCAGTCTCGATCAGGTTCCAGAACAAAAGTAACAAGCATTGTAGCAGGTATAGCTAGATCTGAATCTGAACTTTCCAATAGTTGAGAAACATCTAAATTAGAAGAGACCAAAGGGTCCATACATATTCTGAGATCCGATGACCGCTTCTTGTCCTCTTTTCATCGACGGCAGATAAATACGCCTTAGAAATAGGTGGCATGGCCTGTTCAGGGACTTTTAAAATTTCCATCAAATATCTCTTGAACATATCTTTAGCGGTATATTGTGACATTTTAGGGAAGTTCATAAATGTTAAGTTCTGCTGATAAGACTATTGAGCGTAGATTCTGTGCCCTGGGTGAAAGCTATGCTTCGTATCTACAAGCCTGCTCGTACATTGCATTCATTCCATCAAGGATGGTTGGACATTGCATCTGTATAAGTAATTCAGCTCGCTGAGTCTCGTGAATGGATATTTTCTGTGGTAGGACTGCCTCTCTGGAACTCTCTGCCTGAGGCCTTGTGGTCAGTGTTATGTACTAAGTCTTTCAAGAAAATGTTAACACTTGCTAATGTCAATTGACATTTCCTGAGTGAGAGGGCTATGGACACTGTGTCAGTTTAACTGTGATTTGTTGAGGGTTTTGCTCTCTGTCTGGGTTTTATGTGATTTTTAAATTGCGAATGTGCTTTTGTAAGCCACCTCGAGCTGTGAGAGGGGCGGCATATAAATACGAGAAATATACTTCTATGCTTTTTGAGACTCAGGCTGTTTTTTATAGTAGCCATTTATTTGCATAAAACCGGGTTTATTGCATGTAGATTGCATTTGAAAATTGTTTTCTAAAAGTAAAATAATTTTCTTGCTTTCTTTTAAAAGTGAAATCCAGCAGTAGCATTTGTGAAGCAGATACTTTTTTTTTTTTTTTTTAAATTTCTGTTTGAATCGTGCTTGAAAATGTCTCCAAGGATCCTAATTGTGGGGGCGGGGAGATCATGATTATGGTTACAGTTGCATATGATGTTGGCATTGCAGCTCCCAAAGTGATTACCTGTTGGCCACATTTCTCTCTGACTTCCCCCCTGTGATAAGCAAAAGAAACCTGACCACGTCATGTAAGGTAGAGAAGCAAGTACTGGAGACCCTTGCTCAAAGGCTAAAAAAAACAAACCTGCTTTAGACCAAAAACTTGATTTATCCAAAAAGAAGGTATTTGTACTGTGACTTTAAAATGTAAGTAAAAATAGCAGGAGGCGGGTGGCACTGTATAGACTTAACTTGTTTATTGACGCATGAGTTTTCAAGAACAAAGTCCACGGTCAGATGCATCTTCTGAAATGGACTCTGTCCTGGAAAGCTCATGCCTCAATAAATGGGTTAGCCTATAAGGTACCACCTGCCTCCTGTCAGTTTTGCTACAGCAGACTAACACAGCTGTCCCTCTGAAGATTTAAAATGTAAGTGTTTGCTAAATATTTTCGTGATAGAGTTCTTATAAACTAAAAAGTAGTGTATTCACTTAGATTCTGAATAGTCCTACTGGCTGGCGCACAGAGTGTTAATCCCCTTGAAATGCCCTGATTTCTTTCACTTACTGATCATGCTCTTAACAACTTTTTTTTTTTTTTTTTATTTATCATAGGGAAATATTTTTCTTTTTTAATCTCGTTAGTGACGCTGTATTTGTGGGTGAGTGGCCTGTCTGAATTAAAGACCCAAAGACCTTTCAAGCAGAGCATTGCAGGAGAAATTTTAGTTCTTTTTACCCTCATGAACGTGGCCTCTGCCACTGAATTCACGTTGGCTCAGGTTCACAATTGCTCACCTCTTTGTGACTCTCGATAGGTCTCGCACCACCTTCAGCTTTATTGGGGTGCTGGTCTGGGTCTGGTGTGCCTGTGGAATATCGCAAATTGGTTGCTCAACTGTTGTTAGCGTCCAGATTTACTATTGCAGCTTTTTGGAAAGTTGCTCCTGAAGTCTCTCTTACTGGATAGTCCCAAGTGAAGTAGGTGGCAGGACCTAGAACAGCTTCGCTATGCTTTGAAGGGCCAAATGTTCAAATGCCATTCGATCTGGAAAATTTACCAGCAACATTCCTCGTAAAATCCATACTTGTTGACTGTAATTTCTCTGCTCCTGTATGTTTTATTATGTATGCCGAAAAGCTAATAAATAAAGAGTTAAAATCGCTCACCTCTGCAGCCTCTCTGAGGCACGCACTTTGTAGTAAAGGGTTGAATAAACACACAACCTGTTTGATTCCAGACAGCGGATTTTAAAATGTTCTCTGTTCGCGTGGGGGCTTCAGGTTGGATGGCACCTAGCAGCTGCCTGGTTTGCTCACCGAGCAGCAGCATGGGGCTATCCTGCCTTCTGCTAGGCAAAAGGCCGTTTCTGAATGAGACAGATCTGTACTGCTTGGAATGTTAAGTCATTGGCGAGTTTTGGTTTTTTTTTTCAATCTGCTGAAAGAATTTCATTTCTTTGCCACCACTTTTTTGTTCCTGCAGGGCAGAGAGGTGCCTTTTTGCTTACGCGGATAGTAGTTGTCTATGGAAAGGGAGACAATGACCCATCTAAATCAGTTCACAGCGCACGCACACACAGCTTGCTGCAATTTATTAGTTTCTCTGTAGATACAATTTTGAATGACGTTTTGTGCAAGCTCGAATCTGTGATTGGAAGGGTAATACCCAGACCTCCCCCCCCCCCCCGAGTGGTGGTAATTTGAGGAAAAGAATGTGTTCGAAGCTGAAATAACAAGATGATAACAGCAGGCAAAGTAGTGGCTATATGAGGAATAAGGCTGTAATGTTAAAATCAAATGTATTATTTTTGAAAATCTCTAGTTCTTCTAATCCACAAACCTTGCTTTCAGTATTTAAGAATCACATTAAAAACAAATAAGACAGACAGGCCACCCGCTTGTACATCACTCCTCCGCTACCCCTGTTCCAAATGAAGCTTTGTTTTCTTTTCTTTATTTTGTCTTTTCAGACTTTCAGCATAGTGTTTTGTGTTTTTTCTTGTTCATTTGGTTTTGTAGCCCTCAGGTGAATGGACTTGAGTTGAACATTAATTTCATTTGAGTAGTTTTTCTTGATCTCTCTTTTTGATGTGCTTACATGGGATGTGTCCAATTTTTTCTCTATTTTTCCTTTTTAACAGAAATCAGAATGCAATAAGAGTGTTGCAAGGGGTTCTTTTTGTTTTTATAAGAGAGGCATTTTCGGTCTGGAAATTTAAAAAAAAAAAATCCATTTGGTTTTTTTTTTTTTTTTTTTAAGAAGAACCTTCTACGTCTTACACCATCGTGTGCAGTATAGCAGTGCGCTGCAGCAAATAACTGCATTACACGGTCCTACTAGTAATTATTATCCTGCTACGACTATCCAAAGATGTAGCACTTTCAGGAACTGCAGCGAATGATTTCCCTTTCAAAAACTGCCTCAAATATTCATAAGAACATGAGACATGCCATACTGGGACAGACCAAGGGTCCATCAAGCCTTGCATCCAGCCTCCAACAGCGGCCAATGCAAGTCACAAGTACCTGGCAAGTACCCCAAACATTAAATAGATCCCATGCTGCTAATGCCGTGCACAAAACTATACGTTAATTCTGCCTACTTAATACACTGCAGGGAAATTTCACAAAGATTGCACTAACTGACTGCGCCCAAGAGCATAAAGTCAGATGTCTTTCTTGCAGCTACAGTAGCTGGAGAAAGATCAGGAAACACGGTTATTTTGTGACCAGGTTTTTGAAAAAACATTTACAGTACAGTCCCTCTATCTGTGTCTAAAGTGAGGGTCGCTCTGTTCTGTCTCCTCCCAAGATATTTCCAGAATCTCCATCAGATTTTAACCCGATCAGCGAGCAGAATATCCACTACCCCTTCTTCCTGTTTCTAGTTTGGTGAATTGGTCAAAGCACATAGCCTTATTATTGATGGTAGGCAAGGATTCAGGACTAATTTTCAGGATGTTTAAATTTTTTTTTTTTTTTTTAAAACATCTCTCCTGAGCAGATCAACTTAGTCTTGGGAAAGTTTAAGAAACAAGTTTCAATAGCTAGCAACAATTTCTAACTTTCCTGGCTGAACCCACTGCATTGTATTGTCCTTGATTAAGGCAGCATTTGCCAGCTCCAAAGTATCTCTTTTGCAAGTATCTTAGAGCGAAATTCTTGGCCAACCCCATCCTGCTCTTGAAACTGCTGGACAGACTAGAAAAAAAAAATGCAAAGAGGAGACAAGCAGCCCATTAGGGATATCTCCATTCTGTGCCATAGTTCAACGGTGGAAATCATTTCTTCAGGGGCTGTGGCCCAGCACCAGGGAATCAGTCACTGGAGGAAAGGACACCGGCTTCGGTGATCCCACCCAAGGGCCCGCTGCTCCTCTCTCACTCCCTTTCATCACATGCAGATTCTTCCACCTGATCTCACACCAGGCCCCTGCTGAGCTTGACCACGTTCCAGGTGAGGCTTAATATTACCAGCACCTCGAGCCTCTGCTCCTTTCCAGGCGCGCCATTGGCAAAGGTGATGGTAGAAGCCGATGGCTCCAAGGGAGGACCCGGATTTCCTCCCCCATCCCCATCAGGGCAGCGATGATTATAACCTAGGTCCTGGGAGAAAAGGGAGGGTAGTGAAGGAAGTGGGGTGGATCATAGTGGGAAGCTGTAGGCTGCTAAAACTGTGTTTTGTATGCAGCCTTGATCAGTGAATACAGGGAGAGGTGAAAGAAGGAAAGAATTTTTACTTTACGCCCTTTATAGAAACTCAAACCTGCATACTTGTGGCACAGACATCCCGATAACCTTGGCAGTGTTGCATGTGACATGGATTCTGCCAATGCAGAAGGGTTAAAAATAGTTGGGTAGAGGTGAGAATTTTGTATAAGGTTAACAAGTTGTAGGTGTCAATTCTCAGCAGCCTACTTAGTTGCAAAGTACACAGGCACCCATAATGTGTTTTTTCTTCTAGCTTAATTTGCAAAGTCTTTGAAAATTAGAATAAAGTGTGTGGAAACAGAGCATGCATATTCTGTACCTGCTATTTCTGCCTGCGGCCAAATTTGGATAAAATAAAATGTGCATATTTTGAAAATGGAATGCATGCCCTGGAAATCTCACTTTCTCCCCTGACTTAAAAGTATGTGTGTTTTGGAAGACAGCGTGTACTTTGAGCTGGGCACAGCTGGGCAATTTTCAGCCAGGTAAATTTTACCTGGGTAAGTGGCTTTGAAGAGCGCCCTCTTAAAGCAAGAAAGAAATCCATGTAATCATAAAAGAACAATGTACTGGAAACTGAGTAGGGAGCCTTCATGATCCTGTGAGCTTATAACTTTAAATGGCCCTTGCCTTCTAATAGTATAAGAACATAAGTGCCATGCTGGATCAAAACGGTGATCTATTGAGCTGAGCATCCTGCCTGTCAGTGGTCTGGGTCACTTGGATGTACCCAGCAGATCCTAATGGGGAACGTTTGTTCTCTGTTGTTCATTCCCAGAAGTAAGAGGTGGTGAATTCTGTCTTCCTGGCTAATAATTGATAGACTTGGCCTCCAGAAACCTGCCCTGACCTTTTTACTATTACTGACCTTGACTACATCCGCCAGCAAAACATTCCACAGATAATTGTACATTGAATGAATAAATACTTCTTTTAAATTTGTTTTAAATCTGCTGCCAGTTTCGTGGAGTACATTCTGGTTCTAGTATTCTTTGAAAGGGTAACTAGCCATTCCCTATTAACTTACTCCACACCATGCATGTGTGTGTGTGGTGGTTTTTTTTTCTTTTTTTTAAACTTTCCTGCTCCTCTACTTCCTGCTCAGCTGGAACCAGGGCAAGGGTCGGTCTCCCTAAGCCTCTATTTGCAACTAACTGGAGATTTTTGTTTTTTCTTACCTTTATATCCCCTCCACAGCGTCCCTAATCGGGCCATTACTGTGACTCTTGGGTCAGGGGCCACGTACAGAGGGCTCCTTCTGGAACCTTGCAGTCTTAAGCCAGATCCTGGCCACTTCCTGTCATCCTTGAGCAATAACTAGGAGTACCTTGGAGGTTCTGACTTTGTCTCCCTCTTAGTAAGCTTACATTTTGGCCTTCAGAACCTTCCTTCCGTACTTTCCTAAGTCAATGTTATCCACATGAATTATGACAACCAGTGGTGGCTGTTTTCTGAGTTTGTATGTGAGGTCCGTTGCCTTCGCACCAGCCGATCCTGCCAGCCACTCAGCTATTGATATTCCCAGTGATTGAATCACTAATAAGGACGTTTGTTATCTGTACTCTCTAGGGCATATGCTCCCTTAGAGAGAGAGATTCTCAATAGTAGAGACTCACCTAGGCTCAAATCTTTTGCTCATGAGCTCGTGAGTAATGCTAGTTTTACGTTTTATTGTTGGCTGGAAGGTGAGGGAATATTGCTCAATTTTTGTTTAAAGAAATAGCGAGGGGGAGGGGGGATTTTCAGCCTAGGCAAGCTAATTATGTGAGTTATCCTCGTATGTGAGCAGGTTCCAGGATAGCTTTTTCAGTTTAATGTCCAGCACATCATGTATCTGATCCAATTATTTCAAAGGAAGATGTTGGCTGCAATACAAAATGGTCATCTGTGTATCAGCAGGGATACTGTTTCTTACTTAATTCAATAAAATGGTTTGCTGCCTGGATCTTGATGCAGATGGCTTTTCTTTCACTGCTGCTTTATTCCCTTTGCACACGTTTCAAGTGAAGCTGCAGTTGCCGTAGGCAGAAGTCCTATCTCTATTGTATTTCTTTGGGTTATTCTAAATAGAGGATTTACTGCTCATGAGAGATCCTGTTGTCCTGTATTTATCCAGAGAAGAATATAGCTCTGGTAGTGCAGACTGGTAGAAATCAGACTACTGAACAAACCACAGTAGAAATTTTGCATGGAAAATATAGTGTAGGACCCAGATTGGCATCTTGCCAGTTTGACTATTCAGGACCAGTAAATCTACCAAAAAAAAAAAAAAAAAAGGCTTTCTCGCACCAAGCATGAGTATTCATGGCTCTGTCCTTGAATTGCTTTTCTGTGATATAGCAAATGCCTGTTCTGTGGTTTTCTTCTGCTGTCTTGGTTTTGACCCAGGACCCCCCTCACAGTACCGTAGCAGTGCAAACTTCTCAAAATATCTGAGAGTTCTGTTTTGCAAAAGAAAAAAAAAACTTTTAAGTTGTGATAAGTCTTTTTGAAGCTACAGTAACTGTCCTCTTGAGCCACAAAGGCTTCGTGGTGGCACTTTTTGAAGCCCGATTTCCCTGAGTATTTCTCTTAGTGTCATTGATCTTGCAGGGGACAAGGACTTTGGCAAAATAATGCACATGTGTAGAATTTAAGAATTGGAATCATTTTTCATTTTCAGTAGATTTTATGTGACTGAGCAGTGGTGGGTCAGAAAACCCACATAAAGGGGTATATAGTGGTCCAGATCCACACCTCCAACATCAACAAATATCAATGCGGAAAACTTTCTAAGTCACAAATGGGGTGAATCAAATGATAACTAGTGTTCCTATAAAAGCATATTTGTACGGGTACTTTTATTTGTTAGGCTGGGTTAAAAGGCTCCCTAATGCAGCATAATGCTGATGTATAGATCTAGGCACTTCCTCAGATGGAAAACATAATAAACAATTGTCTTTTCTTTATATTGGAACACGGCATGGGTCAAGAGAATTTACCTCCTTGACAAAATCTCACGTCACAGTGGAATTAGGTGTGTGTGTGTGTGTGAAAGCTAACGTGTACGGCATTGTTGACACAAATGGAGAAGGCCCCATAGCAGACTGGTCTAATTTCTGTTTCCATGTCAAGTTTCCAGCTGTAGACAGTAAACAAGCCTGTAGGTAAGAGTTGTGTTGGCAGTGATCAAGTGCTACGAAAATGTTTGTTTTTTCAAAATTTAACATTTAGTAATTTACCAGTCTTATACTCACTGGGAGTGTGATCAATCCGTCCTTTAACTTTTTGGAGATTTCCGGTAACCCTTGCAGTTCTTAGTAGGCCATACCTTTGCACCTTATTTCAAAATGGTATGCTAGCTTTTACTTTTACCTTTAAAAAAAAACCAAAACAAAAAAACAACAATTTTGTAAACTTGGGTGTAAAGAGAAGCATCCTGCCAATGTCCAGATCTTAGTGTGTAGTATTGGCAGAACATATGCGAAACAATATTATTACCCAAGGGAGGCATCTATGCATCCTAACACAAATAACTAACAGGCCGATACGGTAAAGTGCGCTCTGACGGATGGCCCTATTAGGTATTCCCGCGCGATTCAGTAAGCAAAATGTGCAGCCAAGCTGCACATTTTGCTTTCAGAAACTAGCGCCTACCCAAAGGTAGGCGCTAGTTTCTGCCGGCGATATTAAGTCGGAGGTCCCGAAAGTTTAAAAAAGTAAAAAATTAAAAAAAAAATGTTTAAAATGGGCCCGCGGCTGTCGGGTCGAAAACTGGGCACTCAATTTTTCCTGCGTCTGGTTTCCGAGCCCGTGGCTGTCAGTGGGCTCGAGAACCGACGCCGGCAAAATTGAGCGTCGGCTGTCAAACCCGCTGACAGCCGCCGCTTCCGTCAAAAAAGAGGCACTAGGGACGCGCTAGTGTCCCTAGCACTTCTTTTTACCGCCGGGCCTAATTTAAATAAATTAAGATACAGTATCCCGCGCACAGGAGAGTGGCCTGTACGTGCGCCGGGCCCGTAAGTGTTGAAAAAATTAATAAGGAAGAGAAATCACTTGAATAAATGTTTTTCTCAGTACAAAAACACTTTGTAAATCTGGTGCTTGCTTTCTTTCTTACCAGGTACTGGCAACAAACCTTAGTAATCCTACTTCTCAAAAGTTAATTAAAAAAAAAATAAAAGAAGAACATGAGAACCCACCACCCAGCAGACCATCAGGCCGATACAGTACAGTGTGCTCCGGCGCGCTAGCTTTATCCCTTATTCAGTAAGGGGTAATAGCGTGTTGAAAATGCGCGTCCAACCCCCCCCCCCTCCCGAAACTAATAGCGCCCGCAACATGCAAATGCATGTTGATGGCCCTATTAGTAATTCCCGAGCGATTGAGTGAGTAAAATGTGCAGCCAAGCTGCACATTTTACTTTCAGAAATTAGCGCCTACCCAAAGGTAGGCGCTAATTTCTGCCAGCGCCGGGGAAGAGCACATAAAAGCAGTAAAAACTGCTTTTCTCTACACCCTCCGACTTAATATCATGGCGATATTAAGTCGGAGGTCCCAAAAGTGAAAAATAATTAAAAATTTAAAAAAAAAAAAATTTAAATTGGCTCATGGGTTGAAAACCGGACGCTCAATTTTGCTGGCGTCCGGTTTCCGAACCCGTGGCTGTCAGCGGGTTTGAGAACAGACGCCGGCAAAATTGAGAGTCGGCTGTCAAACTCGCTGACAGCCACCGCTCCTGTCAAAAAAGAGGCGCTAGGGACGCGCTACTGTCCCTAGCGCCTCTTTTTACCGCAGGCCCTAATTTGAATATTTGTTTTTACTGAATCGCGCGCACAGGAGACTGGCCTTTTACTGTATCGGCCAATCTAGGGTATTCTGTTACTTCTGTATATCTAAGTAACTTTATATTGATAAAAAGTGCAATTTTGCCTTACCTACCTAATTTTATTTGTTCACCTTGTAAGTCTTTTAACATGTTTGTTAGGACTAGATGATGTACAAACAGTCTCAAACTTTCCCAAAGTGTTTTGCATTAGTTTGCTAGTATTTGTTTTGTCTGTATTGGTCTCCAGCGTGATATTAATATGTTGATAGCTTTGTGGAGGATTAGTGTCTAATCCTATTGATTCAGTATTGTTATGGAGACTGTTATATCAATGTTCTTGGCAAAACTATCACTATGAGCATCATTAAATATTTTTTGCTTCCATAGTAATATTCTATGAATATCTACATTGATATAACAACTTTAGCATTTGCTTGAAGAGAGGAGAAAAGGAAAAGAGGACTATTGACTGTTTTCATGGATTGTGCAAGATCCTTCCTTTGAATACTGTGAGTTTGGAGGTCTCCTTTTTGTACGAACATTGAAAAGGATGGTTGGCATTTCAGAGGAGGGCTTCTAAAATAATATAGAGTATGTAACAAAACATCTACATAGAGAAGGTTAAGGAACTCCAAAAATACTCTGTAGAGAAAAAAATGAAAGGTAGCTATGAAAAAAATATTCAGTTTTATGCATTGTTGTGTTTTTATTATGAATGTTTTAATCTTGTAAACCACTCTGATCTTCTCAGGAAGGCAGGCATATAAAACCTTGCAAATTATTATTTGTTTATTTAATATCCCCCTTTGGATAAATTTCCCAGAATTATTTGGACAAAAAAGCGGGCTAATGTTTAGCTGCATAAATCTGTGTGGACAAGTTAGGCCGCACAGATAGCAGGCCTGAAATTATCTGGATAACTGTAACTGGATAGTCAGTGGAGCACTTATCTGGATAAAGTTATCTGGGTAATTTATCCACTTGATGGGTTTTTGAATACAGACCTCTTAAATATTCATAATGCCCTTTTTTGCTTCCACATACAAAACACAATGGAACTGTAGTTTATCACCCAGATGTATATTTTTGCGTTACTAATTCTCTAATTTGTGCGTTTATAGACAGGAAAATAAGATATAAAAAGGTTGTTTTAACTTCACAGAATGGGCATGTGTACTTCCAATATGCCATAATATATGAGCAGGCAGCACAGTTCTTGCACTTTTGTGAGAGACGTGGTTAAGGGCATATCCATCGGTCACTCATGTCATGATGCATCACTATCAAGCCGATGCTGCAGCGCCCGGTTTAACCCGCGATTGTACACGGGTTTTGGATGCGCGTCCATAACCCCAAATGCAAAACGGGTGTTAGCGCGTCCAAAACACGTGTCTGTAATAGCGCTCATCACATGTAAATGCATTTTGACGAGGTTATTATTGATTCCCCCCTCCATGCAAAAAAAAAAGTGTGCCCGAGGCGCACACTTTTACTCACCAAAATTAAAGCCTGCTTTGGATCTTGGAAGAGCACAAAAAAGGGGGTAGACTTTCCGCTTCCCAGCGGGCACACATGGACACGCCAGTTTTCTATCGTGTGTTCCGGCATGCACATGGTGGAAAATCCGTGGGCCGTGCGCACATGCGTGCCGGATTTTATAATTCTCGCGTATGTGTGTGGGCGCCGTGTGCAAGGGGGGCATTTTTGCAATTTCCGCACAGCGACACATTCCAGCCTTCCCTACCCCCCCCCCCACCCATACTCCCTCCCGCTTCCCCTCTCCTCTCCTCTCCTCCCCACCCCCTAAACCCTACCTCTTTTTTTTGTAGTTTATCTTTGTTTTGCAACTTCATCTCGGGAGCTGAAGTAAGTTGTGCGCACCGGCCGAGCAAACAATGGTGCTGTCCCAACAAACCTCTCCCGGCCTACCCCTTCGAAGAAGCCTGGCACTTGTGTGCGTACTGGGCCCCTTTGAAAATTGGCTCGGCACGCGCAAAGCCTGGATTTTACGCACGTATGGCATTTAAAATCCGGGCTAAAGTGTACAGAAAAGTAAAAAATACTGCTTTTCTGTAATTCCTCTGACTTAATATCGTGGCTATATAAGTCAGAGGAACGAAAAAAAAAATTAGAAATGTCCCAAAAAAAGTGTGCTGGCGGTCAGGTTAGGAAAACAGATGCTCTAAAATTAAGCGTCCATTTTCCTAACAGGCTGACAGCCACCTCTCCCAGGCGCCTGCTGCCGATGAGGCACTAGGGGCACGCGATTTCCCCTAGCGCCTCCTTTGTACCGTGGCAGCCCGTTTGCATTTTGCATTGGGTGCCCCAGAGAGGTGGATTGGCGTGCGTTAAGGGAGCCGGCGCTCAATCGTGAGTGCCCCTTTAACGCGTGCCGATATTGCACAGGCCTGAATGTAATGTAATATGTCTCCTGTTCAAGACAAGTTCTATTTGGGTGAGAGGTAAGACGGCCTCTGTTGCAGTAAGAGAAGATCACCTCAACTCCTAAAGGTTGATTTAAAAGCCCTACGCATCTCAAAGCCAGGAGATACGCCTTTGTCTTGGGCCGGCGTGCGCCGCATGGGTTTTAAAATGCGGTATGTTCACGAAACGGTTTACAAAGGGGGCGTGGTTGTGGTGTGGGCGGGAAATGGACGTTCCAGAAGTTACCTTGAAATGTCTGAAACAACATTGTATTTAATTATGAATCCCTGTATATAACCCCACCCCCTCATTGTTGTTCCCACCCCTTCCCATTCTATGTTGCTCCCTGTTTGACTCCCTCCTCCAATTTATTTAGCTTTTTGTTTTATTACTGTATTTTAATTGTTCTTTGTTCTATGTAAAGGCTATGCCTATATGTACCCTGGTTTTAAGTTATATGTAAACCGACACGATGTGCAAACGGTTGTCGGTATATAAAAGCGTTTAAATAAATAAAAATAAAATAAATAAATGTGCACGTAAGCATTTGCACGCATCAGAGTCCCCTACCACGTAACTTTACTTCTGCTATGGACAGCGTGTAAGAATTAAAAAAACAAAACAAAACTAGGCGAATCAGTGGGGTTTTAAGGGTCGGGATTAAGAGTAAAGGGAGGCTAAATAACAGGGTGGGTTAAGAAATCCAATCCATGAACTGGGAAAAGGGCTATTGTGACAGCACGCATATCTAATTAATCTCCCCCCCCCCCCACCCCTTACGTGGAAGAGTCGCCATTTGCATGCACAAGCACGCGTCCATATAAAATTGTGCACACTTACGTGCGTACAGCCGTTTTTCATGTGCGCATGAACGCACGCATGTTTATAAAATGGCTGTGTCTCTGGGCACGAGCCGACATACATATATGCCTGCGCGGCTGTTAAAAAAAAAAAAAATTGTCATTCTGTAGTTCACATTTACATAGTAAATAGATGTCAGCAGTTCAGGGCCATTTTCTTCACCCAGTCTGTCCAATTGCTGCTACTTAACATTTGTTCTAGCGTTGGCCAAAGTCCTTCCTTGCCCTTAATACCACTCTCTGCTACGGATCTTTCTCCAAGCTGTTGGCTGCACAAGCTTGAATGCCTGCAAAATATCATTCTCTGTCCTTTGTGATATTAACTGGAGACTATAAGCCATAGTAGCCAACTGCCCTTTCTGACCCCCTCTACCCATTACACCAAGCGCATAGCAAAACCTTACCACCACTCTATGCTGTTTGATATTGCCACCTTTCCCTGGAAGCTCAGAACATAGGCACTGCTGTACTGTTCTAGCTGGCATTGTTAGCTCCACATTTTGGTCCTCTAACATTCTGGGTAGATGGGCCCATGTTGAAAAATATCTAAGTAAAAACCCTAACCATCACAATGTGTCTGTCCTTAAGGTTTCTTTTTTTTTTTTTTTTCTATGGAAAATGTTGCCGCCTTGTTCCTAATTGAATTATGCTAAATCGCCTATGATCAGTAACACAAACATTTCTTGGATTCTGCAAATGCACATATCTGCCTGGTTATTTAGTGGCAAAGGCTGCTGTAGAGAGTCAGGTTTTTAAGGCTCTTTTAAAAGATTAGTATCAATTGTTTTTAGGGATTCCGGCATTCAGTTCCATAGTCTTGGTCCTGCTATTGAGATTGCTCTTTCGTGAACTGCACGGTGTTATGATGGTATCTGTAGGAAACCCTTATTTCGCAGGGCATAAAATTATAATGCGCCTCCCAGCCAAACAGTATTATCATTGGTTAGAATCTTATGAATCTGTTACTCCTGGAGGAATTCTGCGCTACTGCAGAATGCAGAATTTGTGCAGCATTTTTCTCCTGTGCAGAATTTGGAGATTCCCAGTGGGTCGCAGGTGAGTCCTGGCTGCCATGAGCGGAGCCCAACCGGCTTGTGGCTGAAGATGTTGGAAACTCTGTGCATGGAGCCTGTGTACCTACCTGAGGGAGTGGGAGAGTGGGACAGAGGGAAGCCTGTGTAAAGGGGTATGTGTAAATGAGAGAGAGAGCCTATGTGCAGGGATGTGTGAGTGTGCAAGGGTATGGGACACTGTGTGTGTGTGTGTGCATGAGAGAGGGAGCCTGTGTGAAGGGCTGTATGAGAGAGTGGACAAACTCTGGGAATGGAGAGTTAGGGGGTGAAGATAGAGGAAGGGGTGGAGCCTGGAGGGGAGAGCTGGGGGTGGGGTGAAGATAGTGGAAGGGGTGGAGCCTGGAAGGGGAGGAAAGAAACAATGGAGAGCAGAGGAGTTAGAGCCTGTGAGGACAGTATGAAAGGGGTCTTACCAGGTGAGTAGGGAGAGAGGGTGGAAGGGACACTCCTACAGTGCACGTCTAAAGGAATACTGCTCAAAATATTTAAAACTCTGCATCTTTGAGTAAAAACTTGTCTGTATTACATTTTAAGTTAATTACTCGAACTTGGAAGTATATTGTTGTTTTGACCAATATAAAGTATGCAGAATTTTAAAATTTTGCGTGCAGAATTCCCCAAGGAGTAATCAATGTTAATATTTTATAATATATATGAGATTGCATCCGGATGCAATGGAAAAAGTCTAATGTTGGGGTAATGTGATCATATTTTCTCACGGAAATCTAAACTCTTATTGCTGAGTTCTTTACAGTTAAAGGGACCTCAGAGTGCCACTAGGAAGTCCCAGGAGTAGGGAGTTACAGTAGTCTGTGTTTGCAGTACAGTCTGAATCTTCATGCTTAAAAAGTGGATTTAACCATTTAAGTATTCAGTTTTTTTTTTTTTTTATATAATAGCTCTGATGTGTGCTGTCCTTTAGAGTCTCTTGTAAAGGATTACTCCAAGGTAATGAAAGTAGCTTGGGATATTTATCTCATTTGAGCCAAATTTAAATGGAGGCATTTGTTCGATGATTGTCTTCCTTGTGAGATTATTTCTGTTTTATCAATGTTTAAAGAAAGTTTGCTGGGGATATATTTAAAGGGCCAGACTTATGTGGGTTAAAACAGAATTTTTCTTATCTGCATACATTTTTTTTTTTTTTACTTATGAAAAGATTTAATATCTGTAACTGGTAAAATATAGTTTGAAGAATTTTTTCACCATCTTGTATGATGATAGCATAGTGACAGCAAGATTGGTGGATCAGTGGAATAGAAATTCTGGAAATAAATAAGCAGTTGAAATGAGTTTGGTTCTTAAGAGAGAAACAACCCATCTATGATTTTCAAATACTGTCTGATTCTGTTGCATGCAGAGCCTGTAAGGCAGATGAAGATCTTTTTGTTTTTGTGTTTTGTACATAACACACAAATATGCAAAACCAGATCTGCAAGCTTAGGCTGGGTCAGTGGCCATGAAGCCCTGTCCCGGAGAAGCATGTGCCGGCGGCAGTCTGGCACACGAAAATTACTTCTGCTCCGGAGGAGCAGTAAGTAAAAAAAAATGAAAAACAAAATAGGGGATAAGTAGGGTTAGTTTAGGGGTTGGGGAGGAGAAGGGAAAAGGGAGGCAAGGTAGGTAGGGGTATAGGAAAATTCCCTCCCAGTCCGCTCCTTAATTGGAGCGGACTGAAAGAGAACTGGGCAAAGGCCCGATCGCATCGGTGTGTGTATTTTTATAAAAACCCTCCCCTCCCCCATGCGCGTGATCCGCGTCCTGTCCACACATGCGCGTGTGGATGTTAAAATCCGGTGCGCACATGCACGCGGATATCATTTTATAACATGCGTGCGGTGATGCGCGCATGTAAAATCATCGCGCACATGGACGCGCACGTTCGAAAATCCACCCCTAAACTTATAGTTAAATGAAAGAAAAGTACTTTTAAAAACCCTTTGTACAGTTTCATGAGATTGTTTGTGTGTATTGGCAAAATCTAAGTTCTGATACACTCTTTTGCAAATTTATGCTACAATGATGCGGTAATAGGCTTGATTCAGGCAAAGTAGGAACTTAAAATTTACAGTCAAGATGTTTGGCAAGTATGATGAATAAAAGTAACATCCTATGTATAAAAATAAAAGCTAGTCAGAGATCCTGATATTTGTTTTTAGACAGACCTTCACTCTGATCTTGTTTAATATCTCCTTCCGTACAATATGCCTCATTTTTGTCTTTTTGACAGTACTAGCATTAAACTGCTGAGCTTGCTCTCATTGAGATGTCAGCTTGAACAAAGGATAAGAAGTCAAAAAATCTCTCAGCCACGCTTCGTTCACTATGCTATCTAATTTTATACATTTTCAGAATTACTTGCATGTGCTAATGCCATAGGATTCAAGAGGAGGAGATTATTTGAAATCTTGACAATACACTTGAAAAGTTGTTTGGAATGATGTGACACCCTTCTGCAAAAGCTAGGAAGGATGCACACAAGATTAGAAACATTTTCTCTCAGCCCCGTTGCAAACTTTGCCTTGCCCCTCAATCCCTTATGATGAGCACTACACATCAAGGAGAAGCAAACCTTTTCATAAACAAAACTTTTAGTTGTTGGCAAAACTAGGAAGCTTAATTCTCTACTCCCTCTCCTAGAAACCATTGGCTGACTTATATAAACTGACCAATTCAGAGCAAACTATCAAAGGAAGGAAGGTTTGACGCACACAGGCATCCTCCGCCTCTTACCACTTTCAAGACATGCTATGTCATGGAAGCCCATTGACTCCCATTGTGTGTCATGTACAGTTCAGGCATAATGGAAGTAAGGAGGAAATGCAGGCAGCCATGGCATTCAAAAAGAGTGAATACATCTGGACATAAGTGATTTGGCATCAGTTATTCTCTATCACTTTGAAGGCACCGATCATAACATGCTATCTAAAGTAAGTTCTTCAAGATCACATTTGACCAAGGGAACTGTAGCCTTGGATTCCATATTTTAAAAGGGTTGAAAAAACAGAAGAATCAATTGCAGACCTATTTGCATGCTCATGAAACACAAAGGGATGAATTTTCAAAGGCTTAGATGCTTGTTTCATGGATAAAAATAGATTATCCCCACAAAATCTGTTGTTTTGGCTAAGTGGATTGTTAGCTGGCAAAAAATATTTTTTCACTATCATGTTTGAAAATTGCATGTGTGTGTTTCATTTATAAAAGTATGCATTATGGATATGCCACTTTAGCACATACTTTATACTGTTTAACAGTGTAAGCATGCATGCATACTTATAGCTCCATAACGAGCTGATATTCAAAGGCAATGTATGCACATACCTTGTGTTTTGAAAATCTTTGCGTATGGGCTGTAAAGTAAGCACATATGTTACCAGTTAGGCCAGTGTTTCCCGACCCCTGCCTCCTGGATACATACCTATCCACTTGGAGTTTCAGGATTGCCACAATGAATATGTATGAAATAGATTTGCATGCCCTGGGTCTTCAATGTGTGCAAATCTATCTCATACATATTTATTGTGGCAATCTTGAAAACCCAACTTCTTAAGTGTGCCTCCAGGAGAAAGTTGGGAAACACTGACTTAGGCAATGATTGAACACAGAGCAAGTGTGCCTCTAAGAGAGAGTTGGGAAACTGAGTTAGGCAATGGTTGAGCTCAGAGTAAGTGTGTATAAGGTTGCATAGCATTTCCTAGCCTTGCAGTTTCAGCCCTTAATAGAAATCTTTTTTTACCATCAGCTGTGTGAATTAGTCACAGACCCGTTAAACTCTTCTGCAACGTCACCTTTGTGGTCATGCATGGGACTTTTGTATCGTGTTCCTAACATGGTTTTCATCATTGTCTGACTCCGGAGATTAGAATTGCAGTGCCTGCATGCCTGGTTGTAAGGGAGCGCAGACTGTTCATCTTTGTACAGCTGGTAGGTCTTCTGTCTGCCTGCCTGCCTGCCTGCCTGCCTGTTAACGTGCCTTGCTGTTTTTCAGGTTTGGTTTGTTGAGTGTAGGTAATGTTGTACGTACATGGTTCTTTTGATAAATCTAGCATTACAAAGTGAGGTACTAAAAAATGTACCTATGTTTTATATATGATTCATTGATTTGCTTGACATGGATTCATTGTTTTTGATTTTTCAGTTTATTGGTGGCGAAGCTAATATCCTCTTGAGGTGCAGAGAAGGGTCATCCTCCCTCCGAGGTTCAGTGACCAAGATCACCAAGTATCAGATTGCTCCAGTGGATGCATGGTGGTCCAGGATAGTACATTTCACTAGAGTTCCAGTACAGACACATCACTTTCATTGAGACGGTGAGTACATTTTTAAGTTATTTATTTTTATTTATTTATACAATTTTTACATACCGTTGCACAGAAACAAGTTCTATCTCCACGGTTTACAATAATCACATTTTAAGAACAACATAAAAGGGAAAAAAGAATAACAATATATCTTAAAAATATCCAAAGAAATAAAATCCAATCAAAAACTATCTAAAATAGAACTAAAATTAATATTAAAATAGATACGAACAGACTAAAAGAAGAAGAAGAAATCATATAAAAAAGTGGATTAAGCTTCAGTGACCATTTCAAAAGTTTGTTTAAAAAGCCATGTTTTGAGATCTTTCCTAAATCTCTTCAAATTATCTTGTAGCCGTAGCTCTTGAGGCAGTTGGTTCCAGAGGGCCGGCCCCGCAATAGAAATTGCACGGGCCCTTACTTCGCTTAAATGTGCAGACCTTACTGCTGGAACTGTCAGAAGTGCTTTATTGGCAGACCTTAGATTACGCTGAGGGATATGTAGTTTTATCGTAGAATTTAACCAGGCAGACATATCACTATATAATATTTTGTGAATAATGCATAAGGTTTTATAAGTTATTCTACTTTCTACTGGCAACCAAGGTAAGTCCTTTAAAACTGGAGTGATGTGATCCTTTTTTTCTAGTTATGTTGCGTGTGTGCATGCATCTGTCTGCAAGTGTGAAATCCTGTGCTATCTGATTCTTACAAATGCTCAAAGGACATCAAGGTCACAGATTCATATATTTGAGACTTTTCCAATTTGTTGTGCAATCACACAGATTGTCCTACTGTGTGCCACCCGAAGTGCTTGCATGTAGCAGTAAATTCTTACTGTTCACCGTACAGTTGTCATCTGTTACTATGGTGGGGGATGAGGTTTATGTTCACATATGTTCTTCCAAGTGCCACAAGTTTTCATTGGTTGCTACATTCTTGAGTTGGATTTAATTGTTAACCCTTTGACAAATTATTTGTGGTATTCCTGTGGTGGGCCTTTATCTCTATGACACTTTATGTCTTGGCCACTAATGTCATTTATCAGTGTTCTGTTCTCTGTAGGCATTATTTGCCATGAATCTTGGTCTTAGAGTTTAAGAGGTTTATGTGCTTGCCCCCTGATATTTCTCTTCTTTTTTAGGCACACAAATGGCATGATGCTCCTGGCAATTGCAGTTGCAGGATGAATAGTTTTAACAGCCATAGAAATAAAGCTCCAACTCCTCCTTCCCCCTTCCTCTCTGCCAGTAGCAGTAGTCAAAAGGCAGGAAGGGTCATTTCACATACCGCACCTGTCATTATCACCTCCACCTGCTAGAAAGTGCCAGAGGGTGTAGCAGTATTTCTTTTTGCTTTTTTTTTTCTGTCTTGTAGTCAAGTTACATTTTTTTATTTGCACTGTGTGATGTCTGAGCTTTCAGTACATTCATGTCACAAAACAGTAAATACAGAAACATAATGTGGATTTGTAATTGCTAGTCTTAAGTACGTGGCACGAGGGAAGGATGTGTGAACTGTGTGCACTACGTTGTGTACTAGAGAGATGACTATGCAGTGGTGATACGTAGTATTCTAAGCACTCTGTGTGGATGAGCTGTGCTTATTAATGTGACTGAGCAATTTTCCTACAGCTCTTGGAATACGGTTGTATGCTGTATAGGAGAGCAGCCAAGAGTTGTAAATGTGTAAAAATGTTTTCCTGCATTTAGTTGGTATGTGGAGTGCAGCCGGGTATATTAAATGTGACTGAGTGAGTGTGAGAGGGAGTAAAGACATGAATGTACAGAATATAGGTTTTAGATTGGGGCAGTCATGATGTGTGCATGTTGCAGATACGATTCTACAAAAAGGTGAGGCATTATGTGATAGAATAAAAGAAAAGGGTTTGTTGCAACCAGATTTTAGTTTTTCCTAGTTGTGAATAAGAATAAAAACCTGAGTGATTCTTAATCTGGAAAGCAATTCATAAATGTCGGATTGCTCATATAGGAAATAATGCCAGCCTTGAGCAAGAGTAAAAATATTTTAGGTCTGTGGACTCTGGGCAGTGAATAAAAGTCAAATCAGTAGAGTTAAACAGGTCTGTGGGCCGAGCAGAGGGTATTAAAGGAGCATTTATAGTAGCTGTTCCTTCTGTACACTCCAAATATCTTTTTTCAGGTTATGATTTTTCCCCTGCCAAATGTCTTGTGAATATCTCCAATTTGACAGTAGTATCTATAAAAATATGAATATTTCCTGTCATTTGGATGCCATAGACTAAACAAAAATCAAGATAGAGACCTAATTATGTCTGCCCTAAGAATAGAGGGGTAGTGATATCAAGATTTCAAATATATTAATGCTCAAAAAGCAAGCATTTTTTCATTGGAAAAGGACTTCCCTAACATCACATGAGGCTCAGAGGTCATCAACTCCAGAACCCTTTTTTTTTTTTTTTTTTTTTTTTGCAGAAAGGGTGGAGGGTAATACATGGAACAGCCTCCTTTCTGGTGAAAGCCAAAACAGTAACAGAATTAAAGAACATACGGTATGAGCACAGAAGATCCTGAGCTGTGAATGCAAAATCTGAGATTGGGTGGGTTCTGTGATATTACATGAGGAATGGGCAAAGTATATTGACCTTGCAGTATAGAACACAAATTTGGACTTCAGCTGTTTTGCTGATTTTATAATGCTACCACTTAGGAAAAGCTGTTTCACTTCTATTACAAAAAAAAAAAATCAAGCTAGGAACGTCTCCATTAAAAAAAACCCCCAACAAAAACCCCCTTGAGTATATTTCAGATCTCACTTTAATGTGCTATTGGCTTAAAACAACTTTGCATGGCTCTAAAACATAAAAGCCATTTTGGGCACGTTGGGTTGTGTACTGTGCTGCTGTATGAGTGTACTCTTTTTTTGACTTTCAAATCCAAGTTAATTTTGGCTATTAGTTAAATATCTCTTATTGCTGGTTTTTATTTATAAACATTTGGTATCCCATCTTTTCCTAAATTAGTCTCAAGGCAGCTTACAATGAAAATTTCAATACAGATTGCTAAAGATGAGGGTTGGTATGGCTAAAGACAAGAGGCGGATCATAAGAAGTCAGCTGGTGTGAAACAGAATGTTATAGTAGGTAACAAAGGGTCCCATGGGTCAAAAAGGCAAGAATATTAAAGATGTGTGCAAGAGTACAAATGCATATATACTATAATAAGGCAAGCATTTTGTTCTAATGTAGTAAGAATAAATTTAAGTAGGAGTAGGCCAGTTTGGGGGCTCACGATCAGGAAGTTCTAGCCGCCCTTGCCTTCATGTAACATTCACTTGCTGGGTAATTGATTGATATGAGAATTCAGAAAACGAGCTTGTTGCCTTCTTCACGGTGCAGTATGATACAGACAGCTTGGAAGTTACATTTATCCAGCAAACTGAAGCACTTGCAACTAAAGACCACTTCTTCTTCTGCAAAGTAAACCTTTCAAAGCATAGGATTTTATCCGGCTTCTGTGAAGCAATCATATCCCCGATGAGGAGGGAGACCTCCTGACAAGGGGCTAGGCCTCCAAAGAAAGAGGGGAAAACAATTTTGTTAATCTTATTAGCATATTCTATGAAATAAAATGTGTTTGCGTGTTAAGTTTTCTTTTTTCCGTGGGTGATGACGCACGCTGGCGCAGGCGGCACCGCCTGAGGATCCCAGCACAGATGAGAAAAGGGAGGTCCTGGTGCTCTTTGGCCTCCTCCCCCCAGCCTTGCCCAGCCCTCCCTTACTGGGTTGTAGTTAGAGGAAACCGAGCTGAGAGCCCCGTTGTGTCCCCTGCGTCTGGGTCTTGCAGTGCCTTGCTGAGCAGATGGAAGGTTAGAGAGGAGTCTGCCTCTGTCCCCCTTACCTGTTGAAAACACTGGTGAGTTCTAAAGTCTATATTTAAAAAAAAAAAAATATATTTTTTTTTTAATAGGACATGCGCTTTTAAATTGCCATGCAATGCTAGACTGTTTCCCCTCCCCTCCCCTCCCTGATCAAGGTTATGTAATGTTACACTTTAGGACTGCATATGTAGGGGAGCATTTCAGCTGTTCATGTAGAATAAGTCTCTGCTCTGACATGGTTTTGCTTTTAAGACTCCTTGCAAAATCATACTTTGCAGAAAGTTCATCAGATAGGTCCTCACCATATATATATATATATATATATATATATATATATATATATATATATAATTTTTTTAAAAACTTTTGAAAGCCCTTCCTACTTGGTCCTCCTTGTTTTGAATAGGAGTAGATCAGGGCCCTGCATGCTGACCTTTTATGAAAACCGCATGCTGATACCAATGTAATATGTATGGGTATTGTGCGATTATAGCATGAAGAACGGACTTGAGGGAGGGTGGGGTGGAGGAGTGATAACTGTGATGCTTTTCTAATGAAAGGTATGCCATGGTGTGTGAGGAGAAGAAATGTACTCCTAGGAATAAGATGAGCAAAAGGAAGAATCAGAGTTAGATGACAGGGGAGTCTGTCTGGTATGGCAGGGTTTATTTATTGGGTCGCGGGTCGAATAGACTTAGACTGGGCTGGCTTGGTTCAGTGGAGGTTTCTTTGTATGTAATAATGATGTATTGTGATGTCTTTTGACTGTGCCTATTGTTGATACAGGGTACTTGCCCTTCATATATATTTTTTTTGTGTGTAAATAATGATAAAATAGATTTTTGTTTTTCTATAAAAATGTATTGTGAAGAAATGTTCAGGACGTATCCCATCTTTTGTGTTTTTGGTCCTATGTTTGGTAATTGTGCTTGTTTTAGAGAGGTAGATTTATTTCTAAATATAGCATTAATTGTAATTTTATTTAAAGCGGTTCTCTGGCTGCTGTTTCTTCCTAATAATTTGAATCTGAGAGCAAATAAGCTTTCATATGTTTATTTACACTCCTCTCTTTTTGGAACAGCATTGTGTATTTATTTAAACGTGGATTTGAAAAGTTGAGGAATAAATGGAGACATACTGGAGGACCTATAGATATGTAGGTCTGCTGGTGGGATCCAATATTTTTGCAGGGTCTCAAAGTTCTTTAAAAATACATAAAACAAAATGTTTTAGAAGACACGAGCTAGGCGTGGAGAGTTTGGTTAATCCTGGGTCAGTGTTTGTCGATTCAACATGGTATCTGCATACTGTAAACAGTTTTGTGTTAATACTATCAACAATGCCACCTTTTTGTATTTAAAGTCCTTGGTGAAGGCCTTTGAAATCTGTCAGGTGCACATTGCCCATGTAAAAGGAGCTGCACTTTTTTAGAAGCTTTTCCCAATGACAATGTTAATCTCTCCTCCCTCACATCTAAAATAAGTTCTTTGTGTATTGAGGTTTTTTTTTTCTCCCCCCCCCCCCCCCCCCCGACTCATGTATGGGAATAAAGATTAACAAACAAAAAATAATATAACACCATATCTTTTTTTTTTAATTGGATGAACATTTATTGACTATCAGAAGCCAAAACAGAATGAACAGGTCAGAGCAAGAGAGATTATCCACACAACTCTATCCAAGCTGGAAATTTCAGTCATGTCTAATTTTAGAATAATTTTCCCACTGGTTAGTCTTGCTATGCCAGTAGCAACACACTTTCCATCATGCACAAGGAGGAAAATGCTGAGAAGAGCACTGCTGTTTATATACAAAACTAGGGCTGGGATCTGGTACCTAAACAAGATGGTTTCGGTGGCAGAGGGTGGCTACTAAAATGGTCGGTAGTCTTCATTCCAAAGCATATGGGGATAGACTTAACGATAAACGTGTGCACCCTAGAGGAAAGGCGAGATAAGGGAGATATGATAGAGACATTTAAATATGTCAGTGGTCTCCATGCACAAGAGATGGGCCTCTTTCAATGGAAAGGAGGCTCTAGAAAGAGGGGGGAAATGGGTAGACTCGGGAGTAATCTTAGGAAATATTTATTTACAGAGAGGGTGGTGGGTGCATGGAACAGCCTCCCAGTGGAGGTAGTGGAGACAAAAACAGTGTCTGAATTCAAGAAAGCATGGGATAAATATACGGGATCTTTAAAGGAGTGATGGGAATTATAAAGCTAAATTAATTGGTGGATGAGCAGACTAGATAGGCCATATGGTCTTTTTTTCTGCCATCATGTTTCTATGAGCCTTTAATTGCAACTACCCTAGGATCTTTCCTCTATTTTATCTCATTTCAAAGGTATAAAAGCAAGAATTTAAAAAAAAATAAAAATCTGATAGTATGATTTCTGATTCTAAGAAACCTAGGGAGTAAAACTCTGGCTACATTGCTTAGCCGGAGGGATAGAATGCTCTTTATTGATAAAATTTGACCAGTTGCATTTTCATGCGCTCCTGGTTGGTACTGGGTTAGGAGTCCTGGAATGTAGGAGGCACTGCTTGAGCTGCTCACACTAGGCAAATTTCCCTCTTACAGCAGTCGAGTTGCATCTCAGGTCAACCTTAAAAGGTGAATTTTAGAAGCCCAATGTGCACATTAATTAGGGGATGCGCGACTGTCAGGCCGATACAGTAAAGCGCGGCCACGGTTACCCTGCTTCTAACCCGCTTCTAACTCACAATTTGGCTGCGTAAGTCCAACCTGCGATTCACTATCCCTTTTAACTCATCCTTACCGCTTCTTTAAATCAACTGGTAACCCTTTCCGCCCGCAGCATGTATATGAGATGTAAACGCTCCGATTAGCTATTCCCTCCCATACAGTAATGTTCGCCCCGACTATCGCCTTTTTAACCTGCAGTTTTGCCGCGTGTTTAACCTGCTAATTTACCGCCTACCCTTACCCCTGCGTTAGTGTGGAGCGTCAGGTCAGAGAGACGAAATTTCATGGGCAAACGACCCCCTCACCCCCCGGGACCCTTACCCCCTGGTGTTAGTGTGGTGTGACAGCAATAGGCAGGCTCCGGTCAAAATCCCCCCCCCTCCCTCCCGAAGCAAGGCGCAGGGTGAAAATCGGCTCAACATGTCATTAAAACAAAAGTAAATAAAGTGTAACAAAAGTAAACTTACTGCATGTGAATTTTCTTTGAACAGTCCTCTCTCCCCTCCTCCCGAGGCGCGCACTGCAGCTCCCCTGCCTCCCGGGGGCAGCCGGCGGCGAAAGCGGCTTCCAGCAGCCCCTGCCGGCAAAGGTGGATGAATGGATGCCCGTATGCCTGGATGAATGCACGCCCGCCGGCGAAGGTGAGTGAATGAATGCACGCCCGTAGTGCCGGCGGGTGTGCATTCATCCAGGCAGGAGCCGGCGGGCGTGCATTCATCCAGGCAGGAGCCGGCGGGCGTGCATTCATCCAGGCGGAGGGAGCTGGCAGCGAAAGCGGCTTCCAGCAGCCCCCGCTGGAGGTGAATGAATGCACGCCTGTGTACGCCTGTGCGTGCAATTTGGGTGCTCAAGGCGTGACGTCATGACGTCAAACGTCATGACGTCACGACGTTTGACGTCACGGCGTGTGACGGCATTCGCTAATGCACTGCCTTGAGCGTCCAAATTGCATGCACAGGCGTACACAGGCGTGCATTCATTCACCTTCGCTGGCGGGGGCAGGGATGCCAAAGCGGCTTCCAGCAGCCCCCGCCGGTGAAGGCGAATGAATGCAATTTGGACACGCAAGACAGTGCATTAGCGAACGCCGACGTCACACGCCGTGACGCCAAACGTCGTGACGTCACGCCTTGAGCGCCCAAATTGCACGCACAAGTGCACATTCATTCACCTTCGCTGGCGGGGCCGCTGGAAGCCGCTTTCACCGCCGGCTGCCCCCGGGAGGCAGGGGAGCCGCGGTGCGCGCCTCGGGAGGAGGGGAGAGAGGACTGTTCAAAGAAAATTCACATGCAGTAAGTTTACTTTTGTTACACTTTATTCACTTTTGTTTTAATTTTCGCCCTGCGCCTTGCTTCGGGAGGGGGGGGAGAGAGGACTCGCAATCCCCGATGCCCAAGCGTAGGAGACTTATCCGCTTCCTGGTACCTGTCATTTCAAACGTCATTTGAAATGACAGGTACCAGCGCACCCAGGTTACTGTATAGGCGCTGTATAGGCGCTCTATACAGTAAAATGGATTGCGCGGGCCTAATGCTTCACGGACGCTTCTTGGACGTGGCTTGCATTTGCAAGCTATTTACATACAGTATCGAGCGGTTTGTGATCTGAACTGTGCGTGCGGCAAACGCGGGTGTGCCCGGCACTAATGCACCTCTTCCTATCTCTCCTTACTGTATCAGCCTGTAAATCTTATTTCATGGTCAAGCACAGCAGCCTGCAAATTTTACTTTGATTTTTCTTAATAGTTAGAATGGTAGAGGACGAGGAGCTTCCAAGATCCGGACACAATGAATTCTGCCCGAGAAACAAACACAAAGTGCAGGAGGAAGACCTTTAATGGTTGCTTGTTTCAACTGCCAGCCGATTTTAAAATCTGGCAGACGACAAAACGTTTGTGGAGGAATGAGCATTTGTTTTCCCCCTCCCCCCCCACTGTGTCCGCCATCCCATCGCTGCCTCCCTTCTCCAAAACCCACGCCAGCAACGGTCTGCTGCAGATATTCCCCAAAGCGCACCCGTGTACTTCAGCCTTGTGGCTGCCGAACTTACACACATCCTCCGTGGAGGGTGGGCTTATGTAATTCACACTTCACCAACTGTCAGACCCCCTCCAGAAGGTCAAGCCTATTATATATATAGAGAGAGAGATGCTTGGATAATAATGCTTCTTTTCCTTCTAGATTATTCTTCATTCTGATTTTTAAAAATTACATTTCTCAGGATACACCAAGGATTTCTGGAAGCTTAATCCCATGTGTCATGGCTTTCCCATAAATAATATTAAGGCTGGAGGAGTAGCCTAATGGTGAGAGTAGCGGGCTGTGAACCAAGGAAACCAGTACTCAAATCCCACTGCCACTCCTTATGACCTTGGGCAAGTCAATTTACCGTACATAGCCTCAGATAATTAAAAAAAACAAAAAAAAAAAACGTTAGATTGTAAGCCCTGCGGAGATAGGGAAATACTTACAGTACCTGAATGTAATCTGCTTTGAAGTGTCTGAAGGCGGAATATAAATAAAATGAGATCTTCCTTCCAACTTTTAGTGATCCTAGTGATTAGAGAGTCAATTCGCTGAAGCATTAATATCTCAAATCTCAGCAACCTTTTAAACTAGCTGAGCAATGCTTGAGCAACATTGCCTTGAAAGCTAGAAGTCACTGAATGTGTTATTAAATCCTTCTTCCCCTTTGACTCAATTGGCTACAAGTCTGCTTACATGTCAGTGGTTTATTTTGGGATAAATGAAAAACAGTACTTGGCAATATGGTAATCTCTCAGAGCATTGTCAGTGCCCGTCACATTCTTCGTGGCTTCATGCCGTCATGTGCCAGCTATTTCTACTAGGAATCTTTGTAGGATGCACAGGCGCCAGCCCTGTGGGTGTTCAGGCACCCCCCCCCCCCCCCAATAACAGTCAGCTGTGTGATCTGCCTCCTGCCCTCACCTCTTTAATCCCGTGGGTGAGTGGCAGTTGAGATACTGAAGAGGTGGTGGATCAGACAGCTGACAGATATTGGGAGGTGCTCACGTCCCCATGGACCTGGCACCTATTGTTTGCAAGACCTTTATTAAAAAAAAAAAAAAAAAAAGACAATAAAAGATATAGTACCTGGCCTTCCAAAATTGCAAAGATGCCTTCTTCACAGGCCACTGCATGCTGAAGGAAACTTTTTTTATATCTACAGAATGTGGTGGGGCAGGGATTCCCACACTGGAGGCTATCAGGTGTTGAGTGGAGATTAGATTAGCATTCAAGAGAGAATACCCGGAATCTTGGTCTGCAGGAAAAACTGCAGGGTTAGAATAGAACTGTCAGCAGCCCTCGATAAATTGCACTGGGAAGGTGAATAAAAAGTCACCTTGGCAGAGGTGGCTTTTGAACCTCTATGGAGAAATAACAGAGCTGAAACCTGATCGCTCGTATGGTGGCTACAGGGCTTAGACTATGTAATGGGCAAGCATTTCCCTTTTAAAGGGGACACTGGCATCAAACTTGTATACAGGGTTTTCAATCAACTATGTGGCTCTGGATGCCTGTGAATTAATCAAACTGTATTATGCCTTGCAAACAAATGTGAGGACATTTTTGACAGCCTTGCTTGGACAATAGTAACTAAAATAATCCTCTTTCTATAAACTGAAGTAAAAACATAACTTATTTTGTTTCCAGTAAGGACTTCTGACCAGTTCATTAGTGACTGTTCTCCCCTACTATTAGGACAGAGAGCATGTGTGCTGGGGATATAAGCAGGATTATCCACCTTGCTGGGCACGCTACATATTTTTCCCCCAATACAGTTTTCTATTAGAGCCGAGAAGCTAAGAGATTTCTTCAATAAAGGACAAAAGCTCCTAACACACCCAAAACATTTTTACTGCTATAAATCCCTGAAAATTACATAGTATGATGTAACAGACACAATGTTAACTAAGGTTCAGCCAATTCTGGTTATAAGCCATGCTTCACCAAGAAAAGGTTATTAAAAGCATTACATTGATTGCGGAGGCTGTAATCAATCTTTTCATACTCTGGGTTCACTGCCAGGTCGGATAATATTGCAAAGCACATGACTAAAGGTCAAAGTTAGACAAGGCATGTAGCTAAGCAGGAGCCAGCGAGAGAAGAGTGAAATCAGAAGCTGAACACTCTCCACCCTACAAGAGAACTCTCAAGTTTGATTCTTAAAATACATTTCCAGCTACATACTCCCCTTCAGATGGTTTTCAAATCCTTTTATGCTACATTTAAAAAAAAAATTTAAAAAAAAAGAGAAAAGAAAAAGAAGCACTGCCAACAAAGTGGAGAATATGTGGGTTTTTTTTGGATGTTTACACACCCAGACAGCAGCAAAATAATAAAAGAAATCACAAATGTACTTTCTTAAAAGGTGTCCGTTTCAAATTCTACAACTAAGAACAGGATCTTCAGGGACTTTCATTTTCAGTTTTTAATTCTTTTTTTCCCAGGAATTTCAATGTTATAACAAAAAAAGTCAGTGTAAAAAAAAAAAAGGCTTTGTTATAACACAGAGGAGAAAAATGAGTGGAAAGGTCAGTTTTATTATAAACACTGAAATTCCAAGGAAAAAAGAAAAAAAAATGAAAATTAAGATCTTTCTGAATACATAGGGGCGGATTTTAAAATGGTTACGCGCGCATGTCCCAGGGCTTGAAAAAATTGGGCGGGGCCTGGTAATGAGGAGAGATAATAAAAAAAATCCCTGGCTCTCCTGAGTCAGGGGCTGTTTGAGATTTCACTGAAGGAAATTGGTTGGAGCCGAGATCCTCCTGAAGGATCCCAGAAGGGAGCAGCCAGGAGTGAGGCTGGGGATTTTCCACTTAAATCGCTAGATGCCGAAGGAAAAAATGTGAGAGACTGCTCAGAAGCTGCAGGTTACAGCTGGATTTACTAGGGTAAGGACTCTGCTGGATTAGGACCCTACACTGAGCCACAGAATGCCCACCTTGGGCTTGGAGAATCTTGAAGGCTCTTCTGACGGGTTTACCCTGTAGCTGTAAAGAAGTCCCAGTGAGTAACCATCCATCTGGTGGAGGAGTGGAAGAAAATACTAGCCTGGTTTTCCAACAGGAGACAAAGGAGGGAGCGGTAACAAAGTTACTGGAGACCTTGTGCTGCTCTACCAAGAAACCATCATAAGGGGGAGTTTGTGAAGAGAGGACTAAAGCTTTCTGTGAACTGTGATTTCTTTTAAGTTGTCCTTCTACCTGCATATATTTGACTGTCACTATGTTTAGCGCTGAAGACTCGGAATTAAACCCTCTTTTCTTTGCAGCACAGTTAGAGACTGGAGAGTGTTTCATTTGGATGGAGCGTTCTCGGCCAGGCACCGGCCCTGCAGGAAAACCTGCCCTCCGCTCTCAGTTCTGGAGAACTGCTTCCTCACCTCGGGGTTTTCGTGAGGGCCGGGAAGGTGGCCCTCACGAAAAGGGGGGGGGGGCTACATTAATGTCTCAATAAGTCAGCTAGTATTGCCACATAGCAAACAATTCAATATGAGTTTGTTGTTTCCTCATAACAGGGAACCCTCACTTGCTTCCTCACCCCCTCAGGTGCTTGCAGATTCTTTCTGTTTGTCTCTTTCAGCTTCAATTTAATCTGATCCCTTTCTTTACCTCCCATCCCTCCATGGTTTTCTCTACATACTAGAGATGTGCATCGTTTTTTGTGTTCGTGTCGTTCTTCGTTTTTCAGGCCGCCATGGAAAATGTCGGGTTTTTTTTCGGTTCCGGTCTTTTTTTTCGCGAAAAATCGATTTTTAGTTAGTGCGCGCTAACTCCCCGTTAGCGCGCACTAACAAAAACCGTTAGATTTTGTTACTTTTTCTTACTTTTTGTTAGTTTTTGTTAGTGCATGCTAACGGGGAGTTAGCGCGCACTGACTCCCGTTAGTGCGTACTAATCGGAAAAACGAATTTTTGTGAAAAAATTGGAAAATCCTGATTTTTTTCAGGCTCCCTGAAACATGCCGAATTGGACAATTTCGTTGCAATTTTCCAATTCGGCAAAAATGAATGCACATCTCTACTACATACCTACCTTCCATATAGTTCAGAGGGTTACCACACTTTAGGAAAAGACAGGAGGTTTTTTTGTTTTTTTTCCATTGCTGAGGACATCATGTGGGTGTTCCGTGCTCTCTTCTGCCAAGGTATCCTAAGTGCTGTTAGGTTTTAGTGTATTAAAATATGGTTTTATTTTATATTTGTTTTTAAATAATTCTTCGTGACCTGGGATATGAGAAGAGAGAAACCTGTTCTGTCCTTGGTGATTCCTGCTCCTGCAGATGCTGTTTCCAGAAACTCCTACAGATAGCCAAACTACTTGTTCACAACATTTGTGTCATCTCCCGTCCTTTCACATGTGCCTTCAGACGTTTTAGAAGTTGTTCCGTAGCACTTCAGTGTGATCCTGTTTAAATAAGAGCTTACGTTTTTGTTGTGTGAGATATGAATATGCTTAATAGGACAAGCAAGAATTATTTTTATTTATTTATGGGATTTTCTATACCGATATTCGTTTAGTAACATCACATCGGTTTACAGACAACTTGAAATTAGCAACAGTGCTGCTCTAGTCCCCTTTTTTTGCCTGGCTAGTGTTAACATAAAACTAAAAAAAAAAAAAAGCATGTTTACTTTGCTTACATTGCCTTTGTTACTGACTCTTTTTTTTTTTCCTAAACTCACATGATTATTTATTTAAGTTCTTTTAATATACCGATGCTCAAGACTAGGTCTTATCGTACCGGTTTACGATGGAACTGGGGGGAAACCAATTAACAACTATATAGAAGATAAAGTTACATTAAACAGGGAGCATAAACATGGGCTTTGGAAGAAAGGAAAGATTTCAAACTAAAACAACTGGAGAGTACTGAAAATAAGTCAGCGAAAAACAATTGAGTAGCGAGACATATCAGGTTAACATAAAGTTGCTGAATTCGGCTGGAGATTTTATTTTGAGGAAGGAGGAACAGGGGGGTGGTGGCAGGGCAGGGGGGGAGGGAGGAAATAAGGAATGGGTAGGAAGGTGAGAGAGGCAATATTGGTTGATAGGGGCTCGTTCAACGGTAGGCTTGGGTGAACAGCCAGGTTTTCAGTTTCTTTCTGAAGGATAGATGGCAGTGATTACAGCCCAGGTTAATGGCAATCATTAATAGAATTCTGTAAGGGGTTTTTTGTTTTTTTTTTTTGCCATTGTGCATGTGGAATTCTCTGTATCAGAGCTGCCCTGCTGCTGCTTTCCACTTGTGAAAGGGTTTTTTTTTTTTTGTTTTTTTTTTCCCCACAACACGAGCGCTTTTGGTTGCTTAGTGGAGGGCAGCTTTCAGCTCAGAGAATTTACCCAGGTGACTTCTTACAAATGCCTTTGAAAATTATTTCTATGGGTAACTAAGTAGTTAACATATAAAAGAGAAAAATAGTATATCTCATAGTAACATTTTATGAGTCCAGAAAGGACAATAACAAACAGTTTCAGGATTCTAGTGAACGCTATGGTTTCTGGTCAGATTGAGAGTGCTTTACCTGCAGAAATGGCTTGCTTTAAAATTGCACGCAGAGACGCTTTTATATAAATGCACTAAAAAGGTCCCAAAGTCCTGATATTAGCTAACATTTCATTGATCCAACTACGTCGGGGGGAAAAAGCTGTGGTAAACTTATCTGAAATATGATGCTGGTCTGTGAGAGAGCACATCTCACAATGTGCTTGATGGGGTCCTTAGCAAGGACTCGAACAAGCATGTTGGTTCGGTGAGACATTAGTTAACATCAGGACTGTGGTGGGACTTTATATATTCACCAAAAATAGATTCTCTCGGGTGACTGACAAAGAAGACCAGTCATCATTTATTTACCGGCTTCCTGATACCCTTCCTTATTCAATATTTCATGTTGTGTTTGGTGGATTTTGGGGCTGATTCATAAGACTTAACCTCTGTCACTCTATTCGCTTTTAAAACGGGCCATAAGCAATGTTCTGCTGAGTTTCACTGGCAGATATGTACTTCTTGGCAATTTCATTTCAGTCTTCTGCAACTTGCATGCTGCTAAACTTCTGTTGGTAGCCAACTGTAATTTGGCAGCTTTGGTGCAGATTCCTGTCCAGGAAATGAAAGAAGTCTGCATGTGTGTGTACTCCGGAGAAAAAGGAGTGGCAATAGTATAGTATGCAGTACTGTGAGAACAGGCTAAGATTTTTTCCCAAACTTCTCCTGGAGGCACACCTATCCAGTAGGCTTTTCAGGATTGTCACAATGAATATGCATGAGAAGTTTCCTTACATTGAAGAGACAGTCAGGTCGGTGCAAGGGGATTAAGCACCCTAAGTACCTTCTACCTTGTGCTGCCGCCACCCCCCCCCCCCCCCCCCCCCCCCCCCAGTCTTGACCCTGACTCCTACCTCGTTCTTGATTTTCTGGGCATCGAGCAGGTTAGGTGCTACTTGCGGCCTGCCGAATTTCCACTCCTCTTTGCCACCGCCGCTCGCGGCCCCATGTGGCTCGCCCAGGCCTAGTTTGCCTAGTGCTTCCGCCGGCCCTGGAATCAGTGTAGTGAAATCTATCTCGGACACATTCATTACAGATATCCTTAAAACCTGACAAGATAGGTGTTCCTCTGGGAGAGGGTTGGGAAGCACTGGGTTAAACTAAAGCAAACATAACTTATAGAAATAAATAAATAAACCCATTAGTTTGGCTGTATACCAAGAGAGAGAGGTTTTGAAATCAAAGGCCATTTCTGTATTTATTTATTTTAAAAATATTTATACACCACACAATCTAAAATTCTTGGCACACTTATTGAAATAAAGTTATTGCATTGTGTCTACCGCCATCATAGCAAAATAAAGGTGCATTCTTTTCCTGGCTCCCTTCTTACACTTTGACATAAATATTTATATAGGATTAGTAAGAGTTTACATTTTACTAAAAGACTTGCCCCACTGAATACAAAGTCTAGGTTTGAAAAGGTTAAATTGCTTGCTGAAGAATACACAGGAAGGGGGGAATAGATGAATTGACCCATGGCCTCCTAATTTCAATTTTTTTGTGCTGCAGCCAATATGCTATGCTGCCAACCCAAGTGTGAGTTGAATAAGCCAAGCATGGATTTACCAGGTAGCTGCCCTTTTGTCTCTTGGGACTGTAATAGAGTACAATAAAAATCATTGTTAAGCCCCGTTCATTGTTGTAGATAATTTGATACATCTTCCAAAAGAGTTTAACATACATACAATACATGCATTGTATCCTCTGGGTTAAAACTGTTCAGAATCAAGGGTGTACATTTTTCCACCGCAAAACAAAATAAACAGAAAACTTTTCAGCAGGTCACACTTTTAAATAGGTTAATGGTGAAAGCAAGTAATCTAACAGAAGAGATTAACAGTCTTAGACTATCAAGTCACTGAGTTAAGATAATGAGTCTAGTCATTTAGTCTGCTGCATGGAGAAAAAGAGATGAAGTAGCTTGCTTATATTGAACACGGAAAGGAAATGTTAATACAACATACTGATGCATGAACGGATGCCTGGGAAGTCTTTGTAATACTGCATTAGAGTGCATGCATCAATAAATTAAAAAATGCGGTCTAAGCAGGGATTTAGAGGCACAACAACCAATGAAAAATAATTGCTACAAAAGGTTACTCGAAATAGGCAAACCTGGAGAAAGAAGCAAAACTATTTATTGATTGATTGATTGATTTTTATATACCGTCATTTAGGATTGCCTTTCACAACGGTTTACAAGCTTGAGATAAAACGGTAACATTCACGTCATATAAAATTAAGTAAAAAGAAAACATATTTAAATCTAAAAATACAAGTGTTATACATACTTTAAAATATAAAAGACAAAATACAAGTTCAATATTTATCACTCTAAAATGTATCAAATAAACTAGTAAAATGATTAAAAGTGTAGTGCTTGATGAAAGTTGTTTGGGCTGTTATCATTCATTATCCTTAAAAGCATTACCAAAAAGCCAGGTCTTTAAACCTCTTTTAAAAGCTTTAATATCTAATTGTAGCCTTAATTCAGTCAGGAGAGTATTCCACAGCTTGGGTCCAGCCAAAGAGATGGTTCTTTCCCTTACTTGACTCAAATGGGCAGAATTTACGGAAGGGATGGTTAGCAATCCTTTATTCAATGATCTTAAGCTTCTTTGAAGTTTGTACAACCTGATTGCTGCATTTAACCAGTCTGTTTGTGTATAATGCAAAGTACTTTGAATTGGATACAGTATTTTATGGGAAGCCAGTGCAAGTTTATCAGGGTTGGTGTTATATGGTCATTCTTTTTGCTTCCGGTTAAGACTCTGGCTACTGCGTTTTGCAATACTTGAAGAGGGCGGAGTGTGGAAGATGGTCAACCTAGCAATAGTGAAGTGCAATAATCAGTACTGGAGAAGATCAGTGACTGGGGGACTGTCCTAAAGTCAGTTTGAGTTAATAGTGGTTTTAAATGTCTAAGAGTCAAAAGTTTGCTGTGGCCCTCTCTTATTTTGTTAGTTATGTGTTTTTTGAAAGAAAGTTCTTTGTCAATAATTATTCCTAGGTCCCTTGCACTATCGATTGGTTTGATTATACTGTTGTCCTGGAACAGCAGATTAGGTTGGTTTAAGATTTGTGGGTTTTCTTTCTAGTAATATAATTTGTTTTATCGATATTCAAGACCAATTTCATGTGTGATAGCAGTTGTTTAATTGCTGTTAGAGTATAGTTAATTAATAGGTCTTTTTGATACTATCATGTATTGGGACCAAAATTTGAATATCGTTAGCGTATAAAAAGTATGTGAGCCCTAGACAAGATAAAAGATGAAATAAAGGCAACATTATATATGTTAAATAATGTCACCGACAGTGCTGAGCCTTGAGGAACACCAGTATCAAGAGTTATCTTCTCTGTTGTCTTGTTTACTTGAACTTGATATGAGCGATTTATCAAGAAAGGAGGAGAACCATTGGAGGGTGGTTTCTTTTAGTCCTATATCAGCCAATCTATCTAGCAGTATAGAACGATTTACTGTATCGAAGGCCGCGGAAAGGTCAAGCAGAATTAAAAGGTAGCTTTGCCCACTGTCAAAGCCTCTCGGTACTGTGTCTGTCAATGCTAGCAAAAGAGTTTCTGTATTAAAATGCTTCCTAAATCCGTATTGAGAAGAATAAAGAATATTATTATCTTCCAGATGCTCTGTAAGTTGTTTTTGCACCACCTTTTCAATTAATTTGGATAGAAATGAAAGATTTGATGTAGGTTGATGATTGCTCAATACCTTTGGATCAAGGTTTTGTTTTTTTAAAATTGGTTTGATTGTGGCGCATTTTAATATGTCTGGGAAATGTCCTTCATGAAGAGACAGGTTAATTATAGACGAAACTGAGGGAGCGATAAGATTTGCTATCGTTTTTAGTGATAATGTGGAAATAGCATCAAGAGGGATGATTTGGAGGATTCAGTGTATAATAAGTTTTTCAGTTTCATCTCTTGATATGCTTTCAAAATTTAACCAATTATTAACTTCTTTTTTTGGGCATGTTTATTACCTGCTTTGGTGTGGAATCAATTTTGATTATTAAATTTGATATTTTTTCTTTAAAGTAATAGGCAATTTCGTTACATTTATCCTTGGGGAGAGATATGTTAGTCTGATTTAGGGGCTTTGTGAGGTTTTTAACTATATTAAAAAGAGTTCTAGGGGTAGTGGACGCGTGTCGAAAATGTGCGTCCAACTGCATGTTAAACAGTGCACTTGGCTGAGCGCACTTTATAGTATCGGCTTGAAGGTAAGCTATTCTGCTCTCATGTGGGGGTCTATGTAGCAATCTAAAGTAATCCAGCTTGCCATGTTATCCATTCTGCATCCTGTAATACTAGGTGTTTCGGCGTCCTAGAACCTGCTGTAATATTTGCAGTGCAGCCTTTCATAGGTGGGGTTGTTGCTGATTGAGTAGTAGCAGTTAGGGTTTTGATATGGTAGGTTTACTATACAGGTAGAATGGCTTTTGCAGGATTTTATTATTTCACAAGTGCCTGATTGTGCAGGAAGTTTGTTGCTGTTACTGAGGCGACACCAGAATTTGAATATTTTCATTTTTATATAACTGGAGTATTAAGGAGGAAGTATAAGAGTTCTGTTCACTGTTGAGGGAATTACTATGAACACAGGATGTATGCAGAACTGGAGGCACAAGGTTATTATTGAGGTTCGGTTCCATTTTATATAATTGTGGATGATTACACTTAGTTAGCATCATTCAACCAATTGTCTTTTAAGGAAGTGATGAAACAATTTTAACAGTAATTTTACTGGAGAGTGTTGAAACTAGCCAAGGATTTTTTTTTAAATTTGCATATAAGGCCCTTAGTGCTTTCTTGCAGTGTTATAAGCAATTTAAAACTCTCAGATGGCTCTTAGTGTCAGGTTAAGATATGCTTAGTCTGCTGTGTAATTCATGTAAATTTTTAAATTTGTGTTGGAGGTTTTTTTTTAAAAACCTTTTTCCCAGATTCAATTGTAGGACTCATGATTTGCAAATGCTCTCTAATACATTTAGGTTCTCTTGCAAAAATTTTGGAAGAGATGATATCCTCCACTTCTTTGTAGCTTGATCCCTTTTTACAAATTCTATCTGCTCTTTAATTCTACCATTGTTATTACCATCACCAGTTCTTCCCAATATGTTGTAACCCACTTAGTCTATCTGGTTGCTAGATTTCCATCACCCATTTAATATTGGAAATGGGAAGTTACCTTGTTGCATTTCAAATTTTTTTTTTTTTTGTTAAAAAAACAAATCCATCCAAACATTAAGTAAATCTCGGACCTTTCTTTCAAATTACAAAAAAATAATAAATTCAAAAAAATAATTTTTCTGTTATAAGATTCAACTTTTTGAATCTTATAACAGAAAAATTATTTTTTTGAATTTATTATTTTTTTGTAATTTGAAAGAAAGGTCCGAGATTTACTTAATGTTTGGATGGATTTGTTTTTTTAACAAAAAAAAAATAAATTGAAATGCAACAAGGTAACTTCCCATTTCCAAAATGAAATGGGTGATGGAAATCTAGCAACCAGATAGACTAAGTGGGTTCCAAGATACACAGATCAAGCCATAGGACATGAGGACTCCTCCCTCTTAAAAATACTGGAATGGTTTCACTGATAAATCTGGAGCAGTCTTTTGCACATTGGAGGAATGTTTCGATAGATCAGCCCCATAGTTTTTTTGTTGTTTTTTTTAAATGAATTGAATGTGAGGAAAACTGGAATACAGTTATATAACAGCTAACAGATGAAAGTCAAGTAAGACCAAGAAGAAAGACTGACTTCAGGAAATATACTGACGTTTTTTGGTTGTCTGAGATGCTAAGTAAACTTAGGGCATGCCAAAATTACAACATATTGGGAAGAACTGGTGATGGTAATAACAATGGTAGAATTAAAGAGCAGATAGAATTTGTAAAAAGGGATCAAGCTACAAAGAAGTGGAGGATATCATCTCTTCCAAAATTTTTGCAAGAGAACCTAAATGTATTAGAGAGCATTTGCAAATCAAGAGTCCTACAATTGAATCTGGGGAAAAAGGTTTTTAAAAAAAACCTCCAACACAAATTTAAAAATTTACATGAATTACACAGCAGACTAAGCATATCTTAACCTGACACTAAGAGCCATCTGAGAGTTTTAAATTGCTTATAACACTGCAAGAAAGCACTAAGGGCCTTATATGCAAATTTAAAAAAAAATCCTTGGCTAGTTTCAACACTCTCCAGTAAAATTACTGTTAAAATTGTTTCATCACTTCCTTATAAGACAATTGGTTGAATGATGCTAACTAAGTGTAATCATCCACAATTATATAAAATGGAACCGAACCTCAATAATAACCTTGTGCCTCCAGTTCTGCATACATCCTGTGTTCATAGTAATTCCCTCAACAGTGAACAGAACTCTTATACTTCCTCCTTAATACTCCAGTTATATAAAAATGAAAATATTCAAATTCTGGTGTCGCCGCAGTAACAGCAACAAACTTCCTGCACAATCAGGCACTTGTGAAATAATAAAATCCTGCAAAAGCCATTCTACCTGTATAGTAAACCTACCATATCAAAACCCTAACTGCTACTACTCAATCAGCAACAACCCCACCTATGAAAGGCTGCACTGCAAATATTACAGCAGGTTCTAGGACGCCGAAACACCTAGTATTACAGGATGCAGAATGGATAACATGGCAAGCTGGATTACTTTAGATTGCTACATAGACCCCCACATGAGAGCAGAATAGCTTACCTTCAAGCCGATACTATAAAGTGCGCTCAGCCAAGTGCACTGTTTAACATGTAGTTGGACGCACATTTTCGACACGCGTCCACTACCCCTTATACTATAAAGGGTTTAGTACATCAAAAACATGTCCAACCCCTCTCCCCCCCCCCCCCCCAAAAAAAAACAAAACAACCTAATAGCACTCATCACATGCAAATGCATGTTGATGAGGCTATTACGTTTGGACCCAGGATACAAAAAGAAATGTGCGGCCAAGCCGTACAATTTCTGAGTGACCCGAAAAGTGTACAGAAAAGCAGAAAATACTGCTTTTCTGTACAGCTTCTGATTTAATATCCTACTGATATTAATATCAGTAGGATATTAAATCGGAGGAACCATATTAAGTCGGAGGAACCAAAAATGTTAAAAAAAAATAAATATATAAATGTGCCAGCTGGACTGGTTAGGAAAACGGACACTCAGTTTTACCAGCGTCAGTTTTCCTAACCCGTGGCTGTCAGAGGGTTTGGAAAACTGATGCTTGTAAAATTGAGTGTCTGTTTCCTGAACCCGCTGACAGCCACCTCTCCTGGGTTTCCACTAATAAGGAGGTGCTAGGGACATGCTATTGTCTCTAGAGCCTCCTTTTTAGTGCAGCCCCTCATTTAAATACAGGATTAAGAACATAAGAAAATGCCATACTGGGTCAGACCAAGGGTCCATCAAGCCCAGCATCCTGTTTCCAACAGTGGCCAATCCAGGTCATAGGAACCTGGCAAGTACCCAAAAACTAAGTCTATTCCATGTAACCATTGCTAATGGCAGTGGCTATTCTCTAAGTGAACTTAATAGCAGGTAATGGACTTCTCCTCCAAGAACTTATCCAATCCTTTTTTAAACACAGCTGTACTAACTGCACTAACCACATCCTCTGGCAACAAATTCCAGAGTTTAATTGTGCGTTGAGTAAAAAAGAACTTGTGCCCAGGAGAGGTGGCTGGGCACACACTGGGGGAGCAGGCACTTACCACCAAGTACCTATTTTCCCCTATTCTTATTTGTATCAGCCTGCTTGTATTTAAATCCCATCTAAAAACCTACCTTTTTTTTTTTAAGCTGCTTGTAAATCTTGAGCCTGATTATCCACTTTTAGCCTCATTAAATAATTTTAACCATTGTCTCACTATATAAACCCCCCCAAGTGTTTTGACCTGTGTGTTTGTCTTAATTACAGGCCTATCCTGTAAAGTGCGGCCGCGTTTACCCTGCTCCTAAGCCGCTTTTTACTCACGCCGCGTTTACCCTGCTCCTAAGCCGCTTTTTACTCACGTTCCGGCCGCGTTAGCCCTTCCTGCAATCCCGAATCCCCTTTAACCTACTCCTACCGCGTCCTAAATTCCCCGGGCAACCCCTTCCGCCCGCGGCATGTATATTGCATGCAAACGAGCGAATTAGCTATTCCCTAGCATCCCGTAACCCGCGCCCCGACTATCGCTAGTTTTCCCTGCCGTTTTGTCGCGCGTTTAACCTGCAAACTTACCGCCTACCCTGACCCCTGCGGTAGAGGCAGGGGTAAGGGTAGATGGCAAGCTTTCCCCCAGCCCCCGCTCACCTGCCCCGGCCGCGATCATGGGTGCCGGTCTCCGTGGCAGCCCCAGTCCTCTCCCCTGCTCCCGAAGCCAAAAAAAAAAAAAAAAGCGAAAAAAACGTTGCAGCCCCCCTCCGATGTCCGGACTGGGGCTGCCACGGAGACTGCAACGGCAAAGCGACTTTTCGTTTTTTTTTTGCTTCGCCGCTGTCAGTGTCCCCCCTCCTCTCGGAGCAGGGCGCGAAAAGCAGCCTTGCTCTGGGAGGAGGGGGGGGGCACTGACAGCGGCGAAGCAACGGCGAGCGACTTTTTCGTTTTTTTTTTTTTGCTTCGCCGCTGTCAGTGCCCCCCTTCTCTCGGAGCAGGGCGCGAAAGCAGCCTTGCTCCGGGAGGAGGGGGGGCACAGACAGCGGCGAAGCAACGGCGAAGACAGCGGCGAAGCAAAAAAAAAAACCAAAAGCAATTTTGTGTTTTTTTTTTTTTCAAAAGCGACAATTTTTTTTTTTTTCCAAAAGCGACTTACTTTTGGGATCTGTCAAGGTCCCAAAAGTAAGTCGCTTTTGGACGCCTGCCAACTTACTTTTCTGAAGCCATCATCAGGAACCCATGCGATCGTAGCTCCTCCCGACGAAGACAAAGATGGCCGCCTGCACGGGGGAAGCGTACAATTGGCCGCTGAAGACGTGACGTCACGACGTCACGTCTTCAGCGGCCGTCACGTCTTCAGCGGCCAATTGTACGCTTCCCTCGTGCAGGCGGCCATCTTTGTCTTCGTCGGGAGGAGCTACGATCGCATGGGTTCCTGATGATGGCTTCAGAAAAGTAAGTTGGCAGGCGTCCAAAAGCGACTTACTTTTGGGATCTTGACAGATCCCAAAAGTAAGTCGCTTTTGGAAAAAAAACAAAATTGTCGCCGTTGTGCTTCGCCGTTGCAGCTCCGTGGCAGCCCCAGTCCGGACATCGGAGGGGGGCTGCAACGTTTTTTTCGCTTTTTTTTTTTTTGGCTTCGGGAGCAGGGGAGAGGACTGGGGCTGCCACGGAGACCGGCACCCATGATTGCGGCCGGGGCTTTTTTCGTTTTATTTTTTTGGCTTCGGGAGCAGGGGAGAGGACTGGGGCTGCCACGGAGAACGGCACCCATGATCGCGGCCAGGGCTTTTTTCGGTTTTTTTTTTTTTTGGCTTCGGGAGCAGGGGAGAGGACTGGGGCTGCCACGGAGACCGGCACCCATGATCGCGGCCGGGGCTTTTTTCGTTTTATTTTTTTGGCTTCGGGAGCAGGGGAGAGGACTGGGGCTGCCACGGAGACCGGCACCCATGATCGCGGCCAGGGCTTTTTTCGTTTTATTTTTTTTTGCTTCGCCAATCTCAGTGTCTATTCTACCCTCCTCCCGGAGCAAGGCTGCTTTTTGCGCCCTGCTCCGGGAGGAGGGGAGAACAGACACTGACATCGGCGAAGCAACTTCCTGGTATCTGTCATTTCAAATGACATTTGAAATGACAGATACCAGCGTGGCGTGAAGCCTTAGGCCCGCGCACCCAGGATACTGTATAGGCGCTCTATCCAGTAAAATGGGTTGCGCGGGCCTAACGCTTCACGGGCACTTATTAGCCGTGGCATGCATTTGCATGAAATTAGAGTTCAGGATCGAGCGGTAGGCGAGCTGCACTGTGCGGGCGGTAACCGCGGGTGCCCTAGGCACTAACGCAGCTCTTCCTACCGCTCGGTACTGGATAGGCCTGTTAGATGGGTAAAACAGTGCTTTACCTGCAGGATAGACAGGAGTTCAGTCCCAGTGCAGATCTTATTACGTTTGTGTACTCAGCTCTGCTGTTAAGGGCATTTTCTGGTGATCAAAGCCTCAGTTTTTGGGTGCCTAAAGGTTTAAATTGGATTAGATTAGAACACAAATAATAAAATGATAAGGATTGTACAATCTGCCAGTCCTCAAAGTTTTTCAAATCCTGTTTTGTGTAACTTCAGGCTTCTTGGCCTTGCTGAGGCTGGGGATACTGCTGAAGCGAGGAACCTAGATCACAGGGTAAAACTAAGTGTTCCTTTTAATTGGCCCAAAAGAGTACTAAATGTGCCTGGGAGCTGCAGTGTCCTTTTTTCCCCGTAGCATATCTTGGTTTGATCTATGAAAGGGTGGCCAACTCAAGTCAAGAGACACAAATGGATCTGGTTGTCAGGATGTCCACAATGAATATGCATGAGATACATTTGCATGCACTGCCTCCATTATATACTAATATCTCATGCATAATCATTGTGGATATCCTGACAACCAGACATGTTTGTGGTTGTTGAGGACCAGAGCTTGGCCACCCATGGTCTACAATAAATGAAATAACAATGGAGGAAGTCATGAAGTGTACGTAGTGAGGTTGCATTGCCGGGACATAACCATAGCCGGGCAATTTTGGCACCAATGGCCCAAGTGAAAAAGTGCACCCACCCCCCCTCCTGTTCTCCCCCCCCCCCCCCAACTTCTCCCATTAATTTCTCTCGCCCTCCCACCCATTAGGGATAAGCATTTGTTGGGCCGTTTCATTCACTTTGCGGGTATGTGCGTACTTGACGAATAGATGCTGCATGAGCGTGCCCATCCCTACCAGCCAGCGTCACAAACTGTCCCTTTCCCTTGGATGGAAATGGAATGGAACAGCTCCCCTATGAGGAAAGACTAAAGAGGTTAGGACTTTTCAGCTTGGATAAGACATGACTGAGGGGGGATATGATAGGGATGTTTAAAATCATGAGAGGTCTAGAACGGGTAGATGTGAATCGGTTATTTACTCTTTCGGATAATAGAAAGACTAGGGGACACTCCATGAAGTTAGCATGGGGCACATTTAAAACTAATCGGAGAAAGTTCTTTTTTACTCAACGCACAATTAAACTCTGGAATTTGTTGCCAGAGGATGTGGTTAGTGCAGTTAGTATAGCTGTGTTTAAAAAAGGATTGGATAAGTTCTTGGAGGAGAAGTCCATTATCTGCTATTAAGTTCACTTAGAGAATAGCCACTGCCATTAGCAATGGTAACATGGAATAGACTTAGTTTTTGGGTACTTGCCAGGTTCTCATGGCCTGGATTGGCCACTGTTGGAAACAGGATGCTGGGCTTGATGGACCCTTGGTCTGACCCAGTATGACATGTTCTTATGTTCTTATGAGTTAATGTAGCCTTTCATGCTTTTCCTGCTGGAGAAGGCTCCTGCTCTTCCTCTTCTGTCTGCTGGCAGCAGCGGGTCTCTCTTCTCTTTCTCTTAGCTGTGGCCACGGGGCCCTTTCTTTGGCGGTGGCACCTGTGGCCGTATTGGGCCATAGGCTGGCCACAGCACTGTTGCAGGGTAAATCAAAGGAAAGCAAGCACAAAGGAAATATCAAACTTGTGCTTCCTTCTGTTTTTGTCCTTGCTTGCATATATCTGGCTGCCAAAGGGGGGGGGGGGGGGGGAGGGTGAGAGAGACCAGATGTGGCCAAAAAAGGCGCCTGTATATACTTTCTAGGGTCCATTTCATTAAAAAAAAAAAAAAAAGTGTAATTTCCTGATATCTGAAAATCTTGACAGTTTTTTTTTTTATTAGTAAGACTGGGCCTGATTAACTGAATTATCCATCTTCCCCGCCCCCCCCCCCCCCCCCCTATAAACACAGAATGAGCATCAGACCACTTGTGATCAAATTCATGTATTCATGAAAATCACTTTCAATTTTTTCTGATATTCGAAAAATAGCATTTTCTTCTGTAAATTTACGTGTTATTGGGTCCTGTACTGCAGCAATTGTTGATGAAAGCGTTCACACTTAAAAATATAAACGTTCAGACCTTCGAATGGAAAACACGCATGCATGCAAGACTTGCAGGCTTGCGGTCTGTGCTAAGTGTTTGAGAGAGTAACTATTCTGAAGCTGTGGCTGACCTGGGTATTCATGCTGTGCATGGTTTTTAAAGGAGCAGCACTTCCTGAACGAGGCAACATATCCTCTTTCTAGAAGTAAGAGGCCGAGGGGGATGGGAATTATATACATTTGTTGTATTCTTCTGTTTAAAAAAAAAAAAAAAAAAAAAGCTGTAGGACTCTTCTTAAGAGAAACATGGGGGTAACCTTCATGGCAGATACTACTACAGTAAGAAGCTTGCTGGGTAGACTGGATGAACCATGTGGTCCTTTTCTATTATGTATATGTAAGTTAAAACTGCAGTGGATTAATGGGGCTCCAGTAAAATAGATACCCATCCTACTCTATCTCTTGCTCCCTCCCTGGTCCTTTCTCTCTTCCCGTGTGAGAAACTGAGCCACCCCTTGAATGCCACATTAAAACCTTTATTTTGCTGGCTAAGCCTCTTCCAAGTGACTGAGGTGGCATATGTGTTGCATATTTTATTATTCCTTACAGGACAGCTGCTGGATTGAGTCCTTACATTAAATCGTTTATGCAGAGCAGGGATTGCTGACCTTTTAGGGAGTGTGGCCCCTTTTCAACCTCCCAAAATTTTGTGCCCTCCCTCCCCCCCCCTCCCTCCCCACCACATGCGTGTCTCTAATTTTTCCATGCAGTTAAATGCCATACGGACACTGATTAATGTAATAATAAGATGCACTCCAGAATCATTTGTAATGTGTAAAAGTTAAGTAAGGAATGGTATTAGATAATAAGCTGTGCTCTCCTTTCTGCGCTCCCCTGGAGGTCCCTTCATGAGTTCTACTTCCCAATCCACATGGCTTCTTTCCAACTGCCTTCCCTCCTCCTACAGACCTTTCTGAGTGTTGCCCCTCCTGCCTTCCCCCTTTGACTCCTTCTCTGAGTGCTCACCCTGCATTTACAGTAATGTTCACTGTGAGTCGAATTTCATGCACAGTGTCGATTGTGCATATGTAAAATAAAAATAATCTTTGGATATTGAATTGTTATTGTCCAGTATAATTTATGCCACACATTTTTCTGTTGTGATTTATCTATATGTGTGTGTTTTTCACTCCGCCCTTTTTTTGTGCTGTGGGTATATCTCTTACATTTTCCTCAGTGAATACTGAAGCAAAGAATTCATTTACTCTTTCTGCTATGGCTTTGTCATCCATAAGTGCTACTTTTACCCCTTGATCAAGTAATGGTCTAACTGACTCTCTCGTAGGCTTTGTACCTCAAATGTACCTGAAAAGGTTTTTGAGTTTTTGCTTCCATGGCAAACTTCTTTTCAAATTCTCTTTGCCTTCCTTATCAATGCTTTGCATCTGACTTGCCATATGGAGAAATGCGTGAACCTAAGCGCAATAAGGACCTATGTAATAAGTGGCTGCATCCATGCTCAAAACCTGCTCAGATAATCCACATATATAGGCGAGTGAGTGAATGGTTCTCCCTATTAAGTGAAAATATGACCCTGGAAATTATTCTTAATATTTCAAATAACTTTGCTGCAGAAAACATGGCAAATATTTTTGCATGCTAATTCACAGTGGCATAGCAGTGAGGTAGATGCTCAGTTTGAATGTGACTTACGGTACTTAACAATCTTGCTGCTCTTCTGGCCATGTATCTGTCCGCCCAGGGAAATGTCTACCTAAGCTGGCTGCTCGGACGCTGAGAAAAGCACTTAGCTAAGCTGGCCACTCTGAAGCCGAGATAGGCGCTCAGCTAGGTGCTTATCAGGGTGCTAGTGTTCTGTTCGTGGCAGAAAAATCTATACGATTGTGGCTCAGAAAGGTGCCTAGCCAAGCTGGTCACTCAGACGCCTAGGTAGGCGCCCAGCTAGGTGGTTTTCAGGATGCTCGGACGCCAACATAGGCCCCCCTGAGTTGGCGCTGGCACTTAACTCGTGCCCTGACCATGGCGGTAAAAAAACCCGCACTAGCATTAGTGTGGCTTCCTGCATTAACTATGATTAGCTAATCACCTCCTTTGCATGCCGTTAGCATGCATTCGCACAGAAAAATATGCGGGTCTGTAAGCACGTTCATACACGCTTTTTTCCCGCGCACAAAACCCTCATCACATCCCTGTATAGGGCTTTGCGTGGGAAAACGCGCGTACATTTACGCACCTAATTACATCGTCCCCAAAGAGTGCCAGTGGTATCTGAACCATGGGTTTTCTGGTTCTCAGCCTATTGCTTTAATCATTAGGTGGCAACTTTATTCCTCTACTCCACATTGTTTCCTCATCAGTGGTACATTTAGGGTCAGGCTCAACATTCTGCTCACCTTCGGGCCGATACAGTAAAGTTCGCGCGAGAGCGGACGAACGCCCGCTCTCCAGGCGCGCGCACCGGCCCTTTGCCGGTGCATGCAATTCTCTATTTAAACTAGGTGACGCGGTAGATCCGGGTAAAAGGAGGCGCTAGGGACACTAGCGCGTCCCTAGCGCCTCCTTTTTGACAGGAGCGGCGGCTGTCAGCGGGTTTGACAGCCAACGCTCAATTTTGTCGGCGTCTGTTCTCGAGCCCGCTGACAGCCACGGGCTCGGAAACCGGACGCCGGCAAAATTGAGCGTCCGGTTTTCGACCCGCGAGCAACGGGCTGACTTCAAATTTATTTATTTTTTTACTTTTTTTACTTTTCGGGACCTCCGACTTAATATGACTATGATATTAAGTCGGAGGGTGCACAGAAAAGCAGTTTTGCAGTTTTTACTGCTTTTCTGTGCACTTTCCTGGCGCCAGAAGAAATTAGCGCCGATCTTTGGGTCGGCGCTAATTTCTGAAAGTAAAATGTGCGACTTGGCTGCACATTTTACTTTTTGTATCCTGCATGCATACCCAATAAGGGCCATCAACATGCATTTGCATGTTGAGGGCGCTATTAGGTGCCGCGGGTTGGACGCGCGTTTTCCTCCCCTTACTGAATAAGGGGTAAGGGAAAACGCGCGTCCCAGAGCAGGCTAACAGTGCACTCCATCGGAGCGCACTGTACTGTATCGGCCTGCTTGTATGTACTCAGTAGTAGGCTGATGTAATAAGATGTGCATTAAAACTGTGTGCTAAAAAAAATTGTTTAACTCTTGATTCAGTAAACTAATGGTATATGCTATGCATGGGATTTTAAATTAAAAAGAAAAGCACTAACTCAAAAATGTGCATTAAAACATGTTTAGGGCTCCTAAAAATACGATTTATGCACATATGTATATATAAACCATTTTTTAAATAAAATATAACTTAAGCACACACAAGTTTTCTGCATGTAAATCCCGAATAGCTTGAGTTAGGAGTGCCACTATGTGCCCATTAAATCCATGTTTTGTTGCACAGGTTTTTCGTGTACAACTTTTATGCACACAAGACATGTTGTAGACGCAATGTGCTAAAACTCTGTTTTGTGCGCAGAAAACATGATATGTACACAAACCAGGTTTTCTTTGTGTGAATTCAGAGTATAGGACACCTGTACCACCAACTCCATGTCAGCCCCATAGATTAACACTGACTCCAGGCGCTTTATTCCTCCTATGGCCAGGAGTAAAATCTCCAGCACTAAGGAAATATGAGTTAAGCCAGTGCCTCTCTCTGCATTGGGAGAAAATTGCCAATGCCTTAATTAGCATCAGATTTCCATGCAAGGACACTAACCAATACAGACAGTTCTACATGCACATTTTTTGTCAGAGAACCCCTTGATGCATCTGGAGTAAAGTTTGTGGACATTTGTATATAAAACCGTGCTTTTTCTGTTAATTCCACCCCACCTTAAAAAAAAAAAAAAAAAAAAGTCAAACTTTTTTTTCACAAAGGCCCTTATTCACATGTTTTGCATAAACACATTGAATGGCTTTTCTGACTTGTGAACTCAAGCATTTGCCAGGTGGAGACACACACAAGTTATTCATGTAGGCAAGAAAATCACAAAGAATGTTTGTTTATCTCATTTGTTACGTTCTTGCTCAGGTAATACCAATAATTTATCGAAATATGGATAAGGTCACCTTTTAAAATCACTAATACTCATTTATTTTGTATCTTTAATTCAAATCTAGACCTCTCTTGAACTCTGGTCATTAGACTTCAATTTTTGTGTGAGTTTCACGAGCTGCTGAAATGGAGCTGAATGAAGAGCTTCACCCTGTCGCTGGACTCCTCATCCATCTCCTCATATCGCTGTACTCTGCTGTGACTTTTATTCCGTGGTACTTTCTGTCCGGGGAGGCATGGAATCCGAACAAGACAAAGAAAGTGAAAGCAAAGCCTGTGACTGACAAGCCCGGCAGCCAATACCGCTCGGTGAGCAGTCTGAATTGCTTAGCGTCCGTCTTATACCCTGGAAGCGATACACTAGACAAAGTTTTTGAGCATGCGAAAAACAAATTCAAAAACCAGGACTGCCTGGGAATGCGGGAACTTTTGAGTGAAGAGGACGAAATCCAGCCGAATGGAAAAGTTTTTAAAAAGGTGAGTTGCTTTTTTTGTCCTCCTGCCCCCTTTTGTAAAGGGAAGAGCACTCTCTTCTGTACCTCTTTTTTTTTTTTTTAGTTTGGTTTGTATTTATTCAATTTTAGATTCTCTGCTGCTTAGTCTTAGGTCAGGTATGGATGTAGTTATTGAAAATGGGGAAAATTTCTAATGTCAAAACATGTCACCTGGGGTCCAGTGTTCAGACATTGTGGATCCATAAGCAAGAGCTGAAAGAGATGGGTCCCTAAGATGAGGCTTCTAGACTTCGAGTGCCAGCTTTAAGACATGAGGGTACATTAGGGAAGTACTGCCAGTCTGGAAATGTCTGGGTTTAGCAGAATAATGGGTGAAAAGAAAATGAGCCATTGTAAATAGAAAGGAGAAGACAGACTAGAGGTGACTGAAAAAGTAAGAACCAAGAAGGTTAGCATTCAAAAGGTGCAAGGGATTTCAGGAGGGGGGCAGAAACAAATATCTGGAAAAGTAGGTGGGAGATCAAAGACTCAACTGAAGGAAAAAAATAACTAAGCAATACTTTTTCCATGAAAAAGAAATTCTAGAACAAGAAGACATGATAATGAGTCTCCGAAGGGGTAGATTAAGCAGTAGCATTAAGAAATATTTCTGTACAGAAAAGTTGGAAGCATGGAACGGCCTCTTGGTGAAGACAAAAAGCGTGGGATAATCACAGAGTATCCTGAAGTGAAAAGAAAGCCAGAGATGAGCTAGGTGCCTGTGACATTGCAAAAAGTACCAAATTGAATACATTTAGAGGTGGTTCACCGTCCTTGTCTGCTGTCATGAAGGAGGCAGACCAGAGGTTTGTGAGACAGAAGTAAGTAATGGAGTAAATGTAAAAATATTTGTGTAATAATCATTGAAAGGTTGGGAAAACAGCCAAAGATAAACGTCAGAAATACAAAAGGAAGCATGATAGTCACCACTGTATTCACAAATCTTATGTGTATGCATGGAACTTACAAAACTGAAAATGAACAAGACAATCAGCTGAGACCAGACAGAGTATGGTCTTCAAGGGCCATTGACTAATCTAATTTTATGGATATACTGAGTGATTATGCATGTGGTTGTATATTTGTGTATACAAATATCTCATGTATATTTATTGGGGATATCTTGAAAACTCTGGGTTGAAAGCCGTTGGCCTAGGGTATCAAGGAAAATTAAAGGTGCTTGCAGCTGTACTGACAATTTTGTTCTTTGGGGAGAGGAGTGATTCTATAGGGCTGGAAATAATCAGATGTCATTCATCTTCACAAAAGTGTGGGAAAACTGAAGAGGCTGGTAACTACAGGGCAATCTATCTTCCTGCAATTGTGATAACATTTTAGTGGAGTCACTACCAAATGAGATGATAGTGGAATATCTTGAATCCAGCCAATTATAGGATTCAAAACAAAATGTTATTAATGGAGGGAAGTTTATAGCAAACAAATCTGACCGGTTTTATATGACTGGCTAATGAGGGAATTAGATTAGGGGAAAGCACTTGTGGTACACTTAGATTTCAAGAAATGTTTTGATTTTCTTCCACACCAAGTTGGGCAGCCTATGGATAGGCCCTGAGGAACTAAACTGGATTAGAAAGGGCATGGTAGGTAATAGAGTGGCTGAGGGGGATGAAGGTCATTTCAAGAAAAGGAGGTTACCAGTGGAGTGCCTCAAGGATTAGTTCTAGGTCCACTTTTAGTCACTATTTCCATAAGTGATATTGCAGAGATGTGAGCAGGGAAGATGAGCCTTTTTTCTCCTTGCAGATGACATTGGAATCTGCAATATGATAAACACTTCAGATAGAGTAGGGAGGAAAATAAGACATTGGCTCAAAGGTTGAAGAGTCATTGAGTAATACTTCAAAGGGATAACCTTGTTAGTCTGGTGTAGCAAAAATGACAGGAGTCGAATGGTACCTTGTAGACTAACCAGTTTATTAAAACATGAGCTTTCGAGGACAGCGTCTACTTCGTCAGATGCATGTGACAAAGTGAACTCTGTCCTCAAAAGCTCACTCTTATGTATTGGGGATGCATTAACCCAAGGAGGAGAGAGGGTGAGGTATGATGTGCATCAAATGAGGGATCAGGGAAGCAATCATATCTGGATATCTCAAGGTTTCCACACAATGATATGGCTTCGCGCCAGCATCGACCTCTGACAGGTGACCGTCCGGCATTGACGACTTCTCGGCCTTTAACACCCTCTACTCCCCCTCAAGACCATGGGGATCATAGAGATAGACATCACCACTGGCATCGAAAGTCTCGGGCCATCGAGGGAGCAAAATCATCGACCTCGCCATCGTCCGAGCCACAGTCGAAGAAACCCCGTCCAGAAAAGGCACCGACCTTTTCGGCGACCGGGTCACCGAGGCAACCCTCACCCGACAGAGTATCGGGAGCCGCGAGTCCGCCTTTAACGGTGGTCCCTCCGGCTATGCCTCTGCCTCCTTCTTCTGTTCTGGAGCCAGGGCTGCTTGCTCCAGGTCTCCGAGAAGAACTGGACCGGATGGTTCAGGAAGCCATCGACAAGGCGATGCATCGACTCCAGGTTCCTCCAACACCGGAACCGATAGCGGAACCGGCCATCGACCTGATTCCAGCAGCGTTGGCACCGCTGTTCTCGAGGATGGAAGCGCTCATGGCTGCTTTTCCACCGATGGACCTCGGGTCACCAATGGCTCCAGTGCCCTCCCCGCTTGCTTTGTCATCTGGAGGAGAAACACCGTTCTGCATCCCTCCATCCGGAGTTCTGCCGATGCCTCAGCCATCGATGCCGACACATCCATCGATGCCACCGATGCACCCATCGGTGCCGATCTGTCCGTCGGCCCCACTGAGCCATCCATCGATGCTCTTGATGCCTTCATCGGTGCCTCCAGTTCTCCCTTCGAGTCCTTCGGAGCCTAGACCAGGACCTTCAGGGATCCCACCGCCCCGTCCTCCTCTAGCCCCTAGAGGAGCAGATGCTGATCCCTACGATACCTGGACTGATGATTCTTCACCAGATACAGATGACTTGCCTTCACCATCTTCACCTACTGAAAATAGAAAGGGTTCTCCTCCAGATGACCTTTCCTTTATAAATTTTGTGAAGGAGATGTCTGAATTGGTTCCCTTCCAATTACAGACAGAACAGGACGATAGGCATCAAATGATGGAGTTGCTATAATTCCTGGATGCTCCCAAGGAAATAACCTCCATCCCTATCCACCAGGTTCTTTTGGATCTCCTCAAAAAGAACTGGGAACATCCTGGCTCTGTTGCTCCAGTCCACAGGAAAACTGACACCACCTATCTTGTTCAGTCAGCCCCAGGATTTTGCAAACCTCAATTGGAACACCAATCTGTGGTTGTAGAATCTGCCCAGAAAAGAGAAAGGAGATCAAAACCTTACACTTCCTTTCCCCCAGGCAAGGAACAGAAATTTCTAGATGCCGTTGGTCGCCGTGTCTTCCAGGGATCAATGCTCATCTCCAGAATTGCCGCGTATCAGCTCTATATGACCCAATATTATAGGGTCTTATTTAAGCAGATACAAAACTTGACTGACTCCCTGCCTCAGCAATTTCAGGATCAACTCCAAACCCTTGTAAGCAAGGGTTTTGAGGCAGGCAAGCATGAAATCAGATCATCTTACGATATCTTTGACACTGCTACCAGGGTATCTGCAGCTGCTATCTTGGCAAGACGATGGGCCTGGCTCAGGTCTTCCGACCTTCGACCTTCGCCTTGTGTAGGGGATAATCTGTTTGGCGAGCAGATTCAACGAACAGTGGTGGAACTCAAGGACCATCATGAGACCCTAAGACAGCTCTTTCGTTTGCCTTCTGAGTACTCTTCAAAACAGCCCTTCCGGAAGGACTCTAAGAAGTCATTCTTCCGTCCGAAGAAATCTTACTCGCCACCAACTAGAACCCGTTCTACGAGACAGTTTCAAAAAGCCTAGTCTAGTCAGACACGAAAACAAAAACCGCAGGCAGCTCCTCAGCCGGGCCCTGCCTCCAATTTTTGACTCCTGCATAGAGAGCAACAGCCAGCTTCCATTACCCCATATACCAGTGGGAGGTCGATTGTGCCATTTCAACAACAGGTGGCACTCGATCACCTCAGACCAGTGTGTCCTGGCGATAATTGCTCATGGTTATCTGAACTTTCTCTCCATTCCACCGGACTCCCCACCTCTACCGACGTGGAGAACGTCCGATCACTCCATCCTTCTGGAACAGGAGGTCTCCCTCCTCCTCCAGTGCCCTACTCTCAGCACGGCCTAGGGTTCTATTCCCAGTACTTTCTACTCTCAAAAAAATCGGGGGGTGTTCATTCAATTCTGGACCTACGTGCTCTCAATAAGTACCTACAGCGAGAAAAGTTCAAAATGGTAACCTTGGGCTCTCTTCTTCCTCTTCTACAAAGAGGAGACTGGCTGTGCTCTCCTAGACCTGTTATGAATCGGCTCCTGAGGAAGGGAGGAGTTAGCAAACTGTTATGATCTACTCCTCAAGAAGGGAGGAGTTAGCAATCTGTAATGAATCTGCTCCTGTGGAAGGAGGAGTTAGCAATCTGATATGCTCAGCTTCTGTAGAGGGAGTAGTAGACAATCTGTTAGGGTTTAGACTGCGGAGTAGCAATCTGTTATGAATCTCTTGCTGAAGACTCCTGATGGAGAAGGAGTAGCAATCTGTTACCAGTGGAGTGCTTGGAGAGGGCACTCAGCTGTAGAGGAATGTAGATAGGTGGATCCTTGGGCCGATGGCAGATGACTGCACCCCCAGGAGGATATCCTGAGAGGGACCACCAGCTAGGCTTGAGTACGGAGACAGACACAGATAATTCTTTTATTAGACGGGTTATTAGAACCACCAGAGGTGGCAGTAGTGAGCTGATATGCCCGGCAGGGATGAAGACCCTCGGGTACTGGATCAGCGATCCCAGGGTTGCTGAGCTATAGAGCACTATAGATAGTGAGTAGACAGGGTATGCTGTGTACATAGCCAGAACTGGATGACAAAACTCACATAAGGTCTTGAGGAAGCTCAGTAGCTGGAAAGGGTTAGGCCCTCGAGGAGCGAGTACCTGGTTCCAGGGGAAAGCTCTGAGAGAACAATGGTAACTCACAAATGTCTGTTTCTGCGATAGCTTCCAGGCAGTAGAGAATCTTCAGAGTGTTCAGGACCATGGACCCTTGAGGAGCGAGTACCGGTTCCTATCTGCAATCTGAAATAAAGAAAGAGAGCGAGGCCCCCGAGGAGCGGGTACCCCTGGTAAGTCCGAGGAGGCAGAGTAGCTTGGGAGTAAAGCTGAAGCAATCCCCCTTTGCTAACTTGATTCATTAGCGAATACTGAGACCTTTTATATTGGAAGCGGATGACGTCATCTCAGGGGACACCCCCGAGGTTCGCGCCCTTGCTGGTACATCAGTTGGAGAGCGTGCACGCCCTACGTCATCAGGAACATGGCGGATCCGCAGCGTCGTGCTGGTCCGGGGACGCTGGAGGGAGACGGCAAGAAGACGCCGCGGCAGCTAATGTCCATCAGACCCGGAGGGAGTCTCCACAGAGGTAAAGAGGGCGGAGTGAGGGCATCGAGCAGGTATTTGCGATAATTCCATCCCATCGCAAATACCTGAGATTTCTAGTAGGCTCCAAGCACTATCAGTACTGAGTGCTTCCATTCGGCCTTGTGTCTGCACCACGAGTCTTCACAAAATGCTGCGTCGTAGTTGCAGCCTTCCTCAGGACTCAAGGTGTTCACGTCTACCCCTATCTAGACAATTGGTTAATCAGGGCTCCTACTCAGCAAGCTGCTCTGTCGTCCCTACATCTTACCTTACACACTCCTAATTTTGCTAGGATTTCTCGTCAACTACGACAAATCTTACTTAGTCCCATCTCAAACCTTATCGTTCATTGGGGCAGATTTGGACATCTTGCAGGCAAAGGCTTTTCTGCCTCGACATCGAGCTCTCACTCTCGTGTCTCTTGCCCACCAGCTGCAGTCTCAGCATTCCACGACTGCACACCACTTTTTCATCCTCCTGGGAACATGGCGTTCTCAGTTCAGGTCACCCCAATGGCCCGCTTGGTCATGAGAGTCATGCAGTGGACTCTAAGGTCACAATGGACTCAATCCATTCAGCCCCTGTCGACCATTGTCCACGTAACTGACTCCCTCCGTCAGTCTCTCGCCTAGTGGAGAAATCAGATCAATCTCCTCCAAGGCTTGCCCTTCCAGGCTCCAGACCCTCAAATAACTCTCACCACCGATGCTTCCAACCTCGGCTGGGGAGCCCACGTGGCCGATCTGCAAACACAAGGATCCTGGTCTTCAGAGGAAGCCAAACACCAAATAAATTTCCTGGAGCTTCAAGCAATAAGATATGCTCTCAGGGTATTTCAGGATCGCCTCTCCAATCAAGTCATCCTGATCCAGACGGACAGCCAGGAGGCCATGTGGTACATCAACAAATAGGGAGGGACGGGCTCCTACCTTCTGTGTCAGGAAGCTGCACAGATATGGGCGGAGGCCTTCTCCCACTTGATGTACCTCAGGGCCACCTACTTGTCGAGAGTGGACAATGTGTTGGCAGACAAGCTGAGTCGCACCTTTCAACCGCACGAGTGGTCTCTCAACCCCTCAGTAGCAAACTCGATCTTCCAACAATGGGGTTATCCTCGAATAGACCTCTTTGCATCACCTCAAAATCACAAAGTAGACAACTTCTGCTTGCTCACTCGCAGCCAACACCATCAGCCAAGAGACGCGTTCTCCCTATCATGGGCAACCGGTCTCCTATATGCATTCCCTCCACTTCCACTTCTCTCGAAGACTCTCATGAAGTTACATAAAGACAAGGGAACTATGATCCTGATAGCACACCACTGGCCGCTCCAAGTGTGGTTTCCAATACTTCAGGATCTCTCAATTCGCAGGCACATTCCCTTGGGAAGGGACCCGCTTCTAATCACTCAGAACGACGGATGCCTACCTCACCCCAACCTTAAAGCCTTGTCCCTGAGGACATGGATGTTGAAAGGTTAATCCTTCAGCCACTTAACCTTTCTGAACCAGTTTCCCGTGTCCTGATTGCTTCATGGAAGCCTTCCACGAGAAAATCTTATTCTTACAAATGGACCTGGTTTACGTCATGGTGCTCTTCTCAGTCCCTTGACCCTTTTACCTGTCCAATCACGAAGTTTCTGGACTATCTCTGGCATTTGTCAGAGTCAGGTCTAAAAACTTCCTCCATCAGGATGCATGTTAGTGTGGTAGCCGCCTTCCATAAAGGTGTCGGTGTTCCCATATCAGTACAACCCCTTGTCACTCGCTTCTTGAGGGGCTTGCTTCACCTCAAGCCTCCTTTGCGTCCTCCGGCCCCTTCTTGGGACCTCAACCTAGTTTTGGGTCGGCTCATGAAACCACCATTCGAGCCTCTTCAAACCTGTGATCTTCGATATCTAACATGGAAAGTGATTTTCCTTCTGGCAATCACTTCCGCTTGGAGAGTTAGTGAATTGCAGGCTCTAGTTACCTACCCGCCTTACACTAAACGTCTGCAGGACCGGGCAGTACTCCGCACTCACCCTAGGTTCTTGCCTAAGGTAGTTTTGGAGTTTCATTTCAATCAATCCATTATACTACCTACCTGTTTTCCCAGGCCCCATTCCAATCCAGGAGAGCAGGCTCTGCATACCCTTGACTGCAAACGGACTCTAGCATTCTACCTAGACCGTACAGCTGCCCACAGGAAAAGCACTCAATTTTTTGTCTCTTTCCATTCCATCAAATTGGTTCAGCCTGTGGATAAGCAGACTCTCTCCTCCTGGTTGGCGGACTGCATATCCTTTTGCTATCAGCAAGCAGGCATTCCACTTCAAGACCGTGTTAAAGCACACTCTGTGAGGGCCATGGCGACTTCAGTAGCACACCTACGATCGGTGCCGCTTCCTGACATTTGTAGGGCTGCCACCTGGAGCTCTCTCCATACTTTTACAGCCCATTATTACTTAGACAAAGCTGGAAGACAAGATTCCATTTTCGGCCAGTCTGTCTTGCGCAACCTATTTACAATGTGACGTACCAACACCCTTCCGCCTGCCCGGTGGGGTTCAGGATGTCCTCGGCCAAATTTCATCCCAGGCCTAGTGCCTTGCACACCTGAGTACATTTGGTGCATACTCGGACATCCTCAGCTCGGTAGTCACCCATATGTGAGGACTACCATCCTGCTTGTCCTGTGAGAAAGCAAATGTTGCTTACCTGTAACAGGTGTTCTCACAGGATAGCAAGATTCTAGTCCTCACGAAACCCGCTCGCCGCCGCGCGGTGTTGGGTTCGTAACGTTTTCTTATTTTATTTTTGGCACTCCTTGTAGCTTTTTAACAAGACTGAAGGGGGACCCCTGCTGGCTGCAGGGTTAGTGCCATGCTGGGCATGCCCAGTAGGGGCCAGTCAAAGTTCTGGAAACTTTGACAGAAGTGTTCCGTAATTGGGCTCCATCCTGTGATGTCACCCATATGTGAGGACTAACATCCTGCTGTCCAGTGAGAACACCTGTTACAGGTAAGTAACATTTGTTATCTTAAAAGTAAAACTGACCATGTAAATAGACATGGTTTAATGGGGAGAGTTAACATGGTTTTTACAAAGGAAATTCTTGCCTTACCAATTCACTAGATTTGTTTTGTGGGTGTAAATCATCCTGAGGCTAAAGATGAGGTGCTGGATATAGTGTATTTGGATTTTCAGAAGGCATTTGACAAATCCCTTGAGAGACTCCTCAGGAAATTAGGAGGTCATGGCATCAGAGGCGATCCTATTGTGGATTGGTAACTTCTCTCTGGAAAAATCTACCAGAGGCACTTTGTTCCACCCCTACATTCAATTCTTAAAAAAAAAAAAAAAAAAAAAAGCCTTAAAGACCAATTTATTTATGCTAGGCTTTAAAGATTGTGGAGTCCCAACATAATTGACTAATGTATGGCCTCTATTTTGTTGTTTGCTATTTTTTAAATGTTTTCCTGTTTTTAGTTATTTGATACATAAATTATGTATATCCACTACGTAAACTGCCATGAAAATAGTGATACATGAAGATTAGATCATTTTAAATACCATAAATAAATAACAGGATAAAAGAATATTTACAACACATATTAAAGATGTCTAGTCTAGCATTACCAGCTATAGCGAAAGCTTATTATATTCCTTTGAAATCAGATACAGAAACACATTTGGGAAAAGTACAGTCAAATTCTGAATCTATCTGAAGTAACTGAAACTATAGTTGATACGGATATACCATCTAGAGCTACACTTCTAGTATCTTTCATGTTTCCCACTGAAAGAGACACTGTACTTCATCTATTTTTTAGAAATAGACTAGAAAAATGTCATGGGTATCAGGTCTGGATATATCCAGACCTGACAAGATCTACTCAGAATAGAAGAAAATAATTTTTGAAATTGAAATCAGAGGTTATTGCTAGAGGTGCCGAATTTGTTTTGAAATTTCCGTGCAGATGTGAACTTAAATATCTGGAGCATAAATGTCTTTTTTTATATACCTAATTTACAGCAGTTTTTGGATTCCCATCCCCCAAATATAGGTCCGGGTTAGGAGTAATAGATAAGATACCAGTTGTTCTCGCTAAATGAGATTGAGAGGAGTGCAGAGATACTCCTCTCAAAGTTATTTAATTTCCTGTGATTCGCTCAGTAAAAATTGTTAAGCCCTGGGATTTTCCTGAGGGGAAACAGAAGATTCTAATATTGACTCTGTTAAGCATTCTATTATGTATCTGATTGAATTATTTAATTTTTTGTATTCATGTACAAAATTTGGTTTTGTATATATTATTGAAAATGCCAAAAAAAAAAAAAAAAAAGATGGGAAACAAAGGGTAGGACTAAATTGTCAGTTTTCCAAAGGGAGAAAGGTTGAGTGGAGTGCCCCAGGGGGGTCTGTATTTGGACCTGTGTTTTGCATATTCATAAATGATTTGGAGAAAGGAACACCAAATGAGGTGACTAAATTTGCAGATGACACAATTGTTTTGCATCATTAAAACAGCAACAGATTGGGAAGGACCTTGTGAGGCGACGAGACTGTGCTTCTAAATGGCAGATGTGATTTAATGTAGACAAGTACAAATGAATGCACATAGGGGAAAAATAATCCCAACTACAGGTACACTATGTTAAAGGTGAATTTTAAAAGCCCTGTGTGCGCCAAAACCAGGAGTTACGCGCAAAGGTCGGGCCAGTGTGGGCCAAGCAGATTTTAAAAGGTGCCTGCATATGTGCATATCTCTCGATGCACGCACAATTAAAAAGTTTCTAAAACGTTTCGGGGCCTGGCCAAGAGATGTGCCTGTAAATACTTGTGCATCCTTGCCCGTGACGGGCTGCCTTGCTGTGTAAATTTACTTCTGCTATGGATGGTGTGTAAGTAGTAAATAAAAAAAATATAGGCAAGGCAGTGGGGTTTTATGGGTCGGGGCTAATGGGAGATGGGTGCCTATAAAATTAGGGGAGGGGGGTAAGAACAATCTCTAAACTGGGTGAACTGGGAAAATGTCTCCATTGCCAATATATTTTCACATTTATTTATTTTATTTAGATTTTTACACATTCCACTTTTCAGCACTTCAAAGTGTACATCAAAGCAGATTACATTCAGGTACTATAGGTATTTCCCTCTGGTCACAAGGACTGACAGATGGATTTGAACCCTGGTTTCCCTAGGTTGTAGCCCACTGCTCTGACCTCTAGGCTACTCTTCCACTCCAAATATTCTCATACCCCTCCAATCTCATACCCCTCCAAATGACTTTTTCCATTATTGCAATTCTCCAGCGATTTAAATTTAGTGGACTTCAAATTATAAATAGTAATATGGGCTGCATGTAACAAATGTACAATGATCCCATTGACCCAGAAAGCATAAAGCAGCAGTAAATTGTATATTGGAATTAACAATGGCCCATATGTCAATTTGCCCTTGTCCCCAAAAGTCTTGTACAATCAAGCAATTCCACTACATATATAAATACGAAGCTGAAATAACCATAGCCCCATCAACATTCGGACTTGCTGCACTAAATGTAGCAAAAATATGTTTTGCGTAATAAATGAAACATCAGTTCCCTTACTTTATTGCACCTAAACAATTTGAGTAGCACTCCATATGTCCCTCTAATCATCCTTGTCTAGGGTTAATGATAAACCAGTGTTCCATTTATCTATAAGGGAAGTATATTAGTTCCATCTTGCAAATGTGTATACAAAATTGAAATCAACTTGGACTAAAACTTAGCTGGTGTTAGAAACAATTCCAGTACATGCTCTCAACACTCCAGTAGGGCCCCTAGGCTCAAGCATATCTCTATGCAAAGGGAGAAATACATAATGTGTAATCAGGTATACCAAATTTTGCCTTAAAGGCATCCATGCCAAATTTGATCCAAAAATCGTAGACCTTTTTTATGCCAGTGCCCATATCCATAGACCATGGTAGGTTCTCCTTCAAAGATATGGGGGGAGAACCCCTCAGAATTAAAATCAAGTAATTTGTTCATTAGGTGCCAAGTTTTCAATGCATGAGAGAGAATTGGGCTGGATTTTCCCATTTTATATATATATAAGTGGTGCCATTGGCGTAGTAAGAAATGTAATCAAGTCAACACCATCCGATATCTTTCCAGTGAGACCCAGCTAGGAGCACCAGGATTCTCAAACATCCCTTTATCCCAAGGGGTATGTTGGAAAAGATATAAAAGGCGAAAAAGAACAATCATTTTAACCAGATAAGCTCTACCTGTTAATGATAGTGGGAAATCTGACCATCTGGCCATGTTGGATTGATTTATTTATTTTTAAACCTTTGAGTAATTTATCCTGTATAAATCAATATCAGATGACATGAAAATTCCAAAGTATTTATAACCCTTAGAGGGGTGTTTAGTCCCAAAGACACACAAACTAATTTATCTATCTTCAGGGGCTCCTCTGGCTAGCAAATTCTATCCCATGTGTAACTCTTAATCCCTGGGGGGTGGGGGGATCCTTTTTATTGGGCTAAGCTCTTGCTTGAGTCCCAGACATTGTTATGCTGCTCCCAGTATATGTAATACTATAAGCCCTTCTCATGAGGTGAGGCTGTAAGAAATATGCAGGACCACGCTCTGGGTGTTAAATAAATGTTTACTGATTGGTATTCATAAATTTAAGTCCTTCGTCCAGAAACATGAATTTACATCTGAATGAAGATATATGTATGATTTCTCTCTAAAGGTAGGTGTCCTTTATTCAGACCTCTGGGTAGAGCCCATTTGTGATTTTAATTGTATGAAGCTTACCCAGCGGCTGTCTGGGAATCCTAGTGGAGGGATCCCCAACTTTACTGCAAAAATCCTACCTTGGTTCATCTTCTTCCTCTGATATCCAGCCTGTTCTGGTCCCTTGATGTTTGTGTGGCGATCCGGTTCGGGTCTCCCTCTTGATCTTCCATCCTTTGCTTATTGATGTTTCTGGAGGACTTCTCTTGGGGAAAATGTCCGTGAGATCAGGCTAGTTCTTAGCACTGCAGTTCCAGTGGGGAAAGTGGATCCAAAAGCCTCCCCACTCTGATCAAGTCCAAAAAATACTTCTTAAAGTTAAACTGGGTATCTCTTCTGCCTTCACTGTCTCTTGCAGCAGGATCCATCATTGGTGCTTGCCCATCTAGGGTTTAGAGCAGGCTCTCAGGTCTTTGGTCTTTTGTAGAGAACCCTTTCGCTCCAAAAGGATATCAGGTGTAAAAATCTATCTCTCTGTAAATTTGTAGGAGAAAGGACCCTCTGGCAGGGAGTGCATGATGACGTGTCACTTCTAACAAAAACTCCATTTGATTGAAGCTGGGAGACTTCACCAGAGTGTAAAAATCGGACATCCTTACTCTTCAACTGTTTCCTCAAACTGATCCTAAAGTGTTCTGAAATGGCTGGGCTAGATAGCATTCAGGCATCCAATCCAGATCTTCCAGGTGGGAGGGACTGAAGACTATGGATGGCTCCTTAGTAGTGTGTTCTAATACAGGGACAGTGACATTTGGTGCCAGACCTGGGCAGGGGGAGGGGCACTCTGCCACATATTTAAGTCCAGATTCTGCTAAAGAAAAATTACGCATATTGCCTTGTGAACTTACATGATAGTCAATAGAAAATAGTAGTTGGTATAATTCATCATTATATATCATTATATATTATATATTATATATATATTATATATCGTCCCCCTAAGTAATCATCCTATCCCCTCCCTCTAAACGCCCCCCCCAGATGCTTTCTATAAATAAGTCTCCTGTACATAATGCCCTCCTTGTACATATACATCCCTACTATATCTCTTGTTAATTTGTACAGCTTACCCTTGTTCTCTTCCCCCCACCTTCCCTGATACCCAGTTCTCCTATCAGTTCATTGTAAAGCCCAGTTGGCTACTTTTATGTTATATGGAAACCGATATGATGTTCCCCGAACGAATGTCGGTATATAAAAATTGCAAATAAATAAATAAATAAATAAAGGAGACAGTAACATAGGGGATAGACCTCTCCATATCAATAAAGTATAGCAGAATGCCTCTTGTACAAGGATATTTTGTGCATTACTGATTGCACCCAGAATTTCACAATATCTGAGTCCCTTATCAGTTGCGCCAATGGCTCAAGAGCTAGCAGAAAAGGAGTCATCCCTGTCTGGTACCCTAGAAATATTAAAAATAAAAATTGGAAAGGACTCAATTTGCCATACTTTGAGCTTGAAAATGTTTATATAAAGCTTGTATCCATTCTAAAAACTGTGGTGGGAAACCATAATTCTGCAACACTAAGAATACATATTACCAGGAAACCCTGTTGAATGCTTGTTGGCATCAAAGGATAAAATTACCCCAGGAATCTTAAGTTTTTTTTGCCAAATGAATAATAATTATTTTACAAATTCAGTCTGATCAGGACCAATTAATCAAAAAATATTCCAAACAAAGTGACAAAACCTTTGTCATGATCTTCATATCTGAATTTATAAGGGAGATTTTTCTATAAGATCTGCAATCAAGAGGATCTTTTTCAGGTTTAGGGATCAAAGTAATAAGGGCATCCATTAAGTTCCCAGCCTGAGAAATTGGAGTTCCTAATGGTTCCTAAAAAATTAAATAACTCCATCAATAAAGGAATCAGTTCATCTCTAAATTGACGATGATGAAAACCATCAGGTCCTGCACTCTTCCATAAGGCCAAGGACCTGATAGCTCAAGTAGCTTCAAATCCTGTAAAGGGGACAGTCAGTGAGTACCTAATATCCTCAGGAAACTTGGGTAAGAGGAACAGTATGTAAAAACGGTGTAATCTAATCATCTGTCACTTTGGTAGGTTTCTTATATAATTGTTTAAAGTACACCTTAAACTCATTTAAGATCTGATTTGTAGAATGTAAGATATCTGAAAGGCCTCTTAATAGAACTGATAGCAAAAGATGTGTTCCTATTATTAATCAGATGAACCGATAAGGCACTGGGTTTTTCCCTGCTCATAACTCATTTTTGTTTAACTAAAACCGTTTTTTTCCCCTATGACTGGTAAATGAGAGAATCTCTCCCCACAATACTACCTTTAAGACTTCCCATTGTAATCGAGGGTCATAGTCTATTGGATGTTGGCCTTGGAAAACTTGTGTAGTCTGTTTTAATCATCTCTTAAAAAAAAAAAAAGTAGGACAGTTAAGAAGAGGGAGATTGAGACTCCCATCTATTTCGAGATCCTCTATCCCTTAATAAGTCCAAGATAACAGTAATAGGCTGATGATCAGATAAATGTCACAGTCTATAACATTCCTCAAAATATTATATTTACATAAAAAGAAATCTATTCTGCTGCAGATTGATGCTCAGGCAAGTAGAATGTGTAATCACAACAACTGGAATACTATTCCTTCCAAATATCTTTAAGGGTATACAATTGTATGATATTTTGAAGAGCTACTAGAACTAGCACATACACTGTTTTGGAATGAGGTCTATCAGCTTGAGAATTTAAACAAAGGTTCCGGTCACCACCCATGATAAATCTATGTGAAGGGAAGGCTTTGAGTCTGTCAAAAAAAAAATGCTATGAGAAATTCCTCTGAGTACAGATTGGGGCCATGTACAGTTACCAATAATAACTCTACATCATATAAACTCCCTTCTATGATAACATAACGGCCTTCCAGATCTTTGAAGGATCTCCAAAATAGAGTGTGGTAAAGTTTTTATGACTCGATTTAAACAAGTACCCCTACTCTTAGTGTTATAGGACAATGCTATTACAGTACCCACCCAGTCCCTTGCTGTTTTCTCATGCTCAATTTTAGATGTGAGTTTCCTGAAGAAATGCCAAATGGACCTTCTGATTAGATACTGTAATAATCTGGTTCCTTTGATAGGATTTGAAAGGCCTTCTATATTCACGGAGACAATTTTTAGATTAGAGAGATTTCCTACATTATAATCACATTGAGGACCAGATGCCAATTGAGAACACAAAATTAGATGAGCTACCAGCTCGCATATATCTCTGTGTGCTCTATTTTACAAGAGTACAAAAAGCAAAGTTATTGAGATGTCTAGTTTTATCATTCAGCCATTTCCTCCTTTTAAACTGGGCAGCATTCTATAACCTTGCCAAGTCTATCACAGAGCTGGATGCTCTTGTCATAGCTCTCTTAGAGGTTCAGGTGGGCATTAGTTAGGAGTCTGGTGCTGTACCTCATACTATAGAGGAAGTGCTTTTTTTATTATAGTAGTGTCTGGTTTTCAGGATATGTACCTTTCTGTTTAGTGCTGTACATTTCAACTCGATTGGCTTTGCTAGGCTTCATTTGAACAAGCCAAAGAAATACGAATTACTGTAATTAATGCTTTCTCCGTTTTTTTCCACTAGATGGCAGCCTTGCATAAGTTTGCTAAGCAATTCCTTTATTCTTCCTGTCTTCATTGCATGAAAATGCTTATTTTCAAAACGGAAACATTCCAGAGTTTCCTTTGAAAATTCAGGCCAGCCCGGGAAACAAGGTACTCTGAAACAAGGGCAAAGTACCTGTATGAAAGCAAGCATGGAGATTTCCTTCTCCTGACCTAACCCCATCCTTTTCTACCCCTCACGAGTAACTGAAAACATGTTTTACCCACAGTTTAGGAGGAGGGGGGGGGGGCTCTTTTTACCCCAGTAAGCCCATTTACCCACATAAAAAGTTTGGAAAGTTACCCATTAGATAGATATCTTGTATTCTTTTCAGCAAGTCAGGTTAATTTTATTATTTCAACCAACCTAAGTACCAGTTACATTTTGTATGGCCAGATATTTATTTATTTATTTATTTATTTATTTTGATTTAATTTAATTTAATAATGGGACAATGCTCAGCCCATGTGAAGGCTTTTTGTTTTGTTTTTTTTTTAGGGGGGGGGGGGGGGGGGGCCAGTAGTGGTTAGACAAATAGAACTAGGATGTCATAAAAGGTTGAAAAAAAAATCATTGGCAGTCTTGATGAGGTGTTAACATTTACGCCCTGTTCATAAGTATTCTAATACATCGAATGACTAAGATTCTGCTAATTATCTCTAATTGGAGCTTATTCAATTTCCTGATCGTCCCTAATGTGGCAATTCCCACACTACAATATACAACAGTAATCTCGGATTCACTTGCATCTTCAGCCAGTCTCATCTTTCTTTCTGACCTATTCATTGTGTGTTGAGCTGATGAGTGTAGCAACCCGCTAGTCAAGAATTGTATTGTTAGTCCAATAAAGACATTGCCTTATATATTTTTTGCTTCTGAACCTTTCATTTTCGTCATTTAAGTGGACTAGCAGACTTCTAAACTACGTTATGCAAAATTTTAAAATTGGTTACCACATTGTGAAGGAGGTGGATAACTAATTCTAATCCCAGGCCGGCTGCAGCAGGGTGGTTTTGGAGGTAGGGAGCATATACCAATCCTCTCTGTCAACCCCCCAGCACCCCCCTTCCCCCACATGTAATCCTTTTTCACTCCAACATTGCCACCTCTCCCCTCCCCCTCCATGACAGGCAGGTGAGTGACATTTCATGCCATGCCCGTCTCTCCGTCACTAGTCAGCTTCACTTTGTTTGAACAAGAATCACAAGAGCACTCAGGGGATGGGAGTGGAAACGGTAATGACCTCCAATACTTCACATCATGCCAGGCCTGTTCAGATCTCTTGGTTATGATTTGTCGTCTTTTATTATTTTTTTTAAATCATTTAATACGATTAACAGAAGTGTTGCAGGCCCTGCAGCACTTTGAAATTGTCCTATGAAAATGCCATTTTGTGAACACATCTCATTTACTTACATCCATGCTCTACCAAGTTGCATACCTGTATGTTGCAGATGGTACTCAAAAGATCATTTTTAATGGATTTTAAGGATATGCCCACCGGTTTCCATGAGCCTCAGTTTAGTTGTAGGATGATATTAGATCAAAAACTGCACCCCTGGGTAAGCTGTGAATAGCTACCTCAGGTGCCCTTTCATGCACTTTATCAGTGCTAAGGTTGGCATCTTGCCAAAATCATTGCCTTCTAAGTGATTGAAAAATATCAGCCATGCCCATTGCTGCAACAGCTGTGCCATTAGTGGCAGTAACTGGAGCATCACATGCTGTAGTGCTTTTTTCACACCACATGGCCATCTCTGGATGTGAGTTCGTGTTATGTAACACCTCAGTGCTATTTCTTAATACCTTGTGGCCACTCAGAAGGTCATGACCAGCAATATCCAGGCCTGCCTGCCTGCCCTGTGCATGCGCCCCTACATTGGCAGCCTCATACCCATCAACTGAGTTCCTGCTTGCTTCTGGGCAAGTACTTTGCCCACAAGCTACTCCCTGAGGGTTTTCTGAGGACATACTGACTCCGCAAAACTGGAATCTCACGGTTTCCAGAAATATACCATTAGACCACATATCCAAAGCAGTATCTCACGTACGTGAGATACTAATCGGCCACAAACAGTGATAATAAACTAAAAACTGACTGAACATGGAACATTAATGATATGAATTAAAAGTTCATTACAGTAGGCAGGGAAAATAAAAGGGATTTCACAATAATATTAACTAGTTAACTAAGTTTGTTTGCAGGCTAAATACTGCTCCTGTTTCAGTCCACAGCTCTCCAACTGCCACTTCTAGCAAAGACTAGTGAATTGTCGCAACTTCGGGGCTAGTTCTCTATAAACTGTGTCTGAAGGGCTAATCTGGATTCAAAGTATTAACAATGGTTTTCTGACCATAACATTTCGGCCAATAGCGCTGTAGGATGTTAGGTGGTATAGCTTCCCAAGGATAATGGGAGATTGCTATCCAAGCCTGACTCTGAGTAGAGCAAGCATCTCAAGCCTCTTTATGTCTGTCTTGGGCAGCACCCAGTGAGCTGCACTTGATGCAACCCCTATCTGGAAAGAATGTGTCCTGAAAGCGCTCAGGCCCAATACCAGCACTACCAACAGCATTCAGAAAACTGCCATTAACTGGAACCTGGTTAGGGAGGTGCTAACTGCATGGATCAACATATAGATCCCGCCCTCAGACCTGCAGGCCCGGTATGCCCTTAGATTACTAATTCAGCATGTGACATAGGTTGCCTTTAGCACCAGCTTTATCCCCCCACCCTCCTGGTCAGTCTTGGACTTATGCATTTTGGGTAATGCGGTACCCAGTAATACTATGTTACCCCCCAGCAAACTGAAGTCACCATTGTTCTTTAATACCACCAATTTACAGTTGTCTCCGAAAAATGCTAGGGAGAAGGCAGGGCAGAAGAGGTCGCTTCAAATGCAGACTTGCATACTAGCTGAGCCTCCTCTCAAAGCCTGCTCGATATTTCATGAGTGACTGTTGTCTACCATCCTCGCCCATCGCTTGAACAGTTTCTTGATGATAAAACTCCTATATGGATCCCCACAACCCAAGACTTGCACTAAAGGCCAGGCTAGCAACATATGCAGCAGTTTTGTTTGCCCCTTTATCCTGGTGCACGTTGAGCCCAAATTCCCTAAGTAATGGAGTAATCAGTCTGCACTTAGGTGACTGCTTGTTAATCACCTCCACTACACCCTGGCTTTAACACCAGAACACCATCTTCTTATAGTTCAATCTCAGGCTCCAATTACTAGTGCTACAATGATCGGGAATAATTCCAAAAAATGAAGTTCATAGTCACCCCACCTCAACCCAGGTTCAGTCCATGGACTGCACATTGTGTCACTTGGCAATAGATGCCAAAATCCTCCCCCTTCCCCCACCTTGGGCATCTGAGAAGAGCTCCAGATTTCTGCTGAATAGCTAGGCTGCCTGTCAGATGGAAACTCCATTGTTCTCACAGGACAAGCAAGATGGTAGTCCTCACATATGGGTGACATCATAGGATGCAGCCCAATCACGGAACACTTTTGTCAAAGTTTCTAGAACTTTGACTGGCACCTACTGGGCATGCCCAGCATGGCACTAAACCTGGAACTAAAACTGGAACCAATTTGCATGCAAAGCTCAAATGGCTAAGTACAGATTGCATCTTCCTTAGAGTCACATGTTTAGTTGCCCTCATTGCATCAAGTTCTGCAATTCTTCTAGCTTAGTGCTGAAAAGGTGTACCACTATTTCCATTTTTACGCTCAAAAAAAGTTAGCACCATGACTGGGCCTCTGTTTTGTCCTGCACCAAGGGAATGCCAAACTCCTCTGTGACTTCATGGAAGGAGCACATCAGCTTTGCACACCCCTGTGATGTAGCTGGGCCACAAAGTGGAAGTTTTTGAGGTAGTGCAAAATATTGTCATTTCCTGCCACCTGCGCTGTCACACAGCGGACAATGGTGTGGAAAGTCTCGAAGTATGCACACAAGATTGAGCAACCAATAAGATGTATTTGTCCACAATACTGTTCTTGAAACTGGAAACCATGAAGGTGGATGCCGGTGGGCAGGCAGCAGCTGGAATGCCGATTCCATATCTGCTTTCTCCATGAATGTTTCTCCACCACAGGGCATAACTAGACTTTTACTGCACTATCGAAGGAGGCATACTTGACAGAGCATAGCTCATAGGGCAAGAAGTCATTGAAGATTCCCCCTCTGGGTATAATAACCAGGTTATGGATGAGCCTACATTTATCAGGCTCCTCCTTGGGAACTATGACCAGGGGTTTGAGCAAAGAGTTTCTTGGAATGGGCCAGCATTCTGGCCCAGTCGCAGCTCCGCATTTATCTTGTACTGCACCACCTCTTCATGCGCCACTGAAGGACACTGCAGGATGGGCCCCTATAGGTGATTCTGAATCCAGATTTGAAACTGTCTTACAAAACTGCTGCCGCATTTGTGCCTCTCATAGGATGCCAGCTGGCATGGGGGTTACAAGAGTCACACAGGAAGATAGGAAACTACTTCAAAAGAGCACTTAGGCAGAGATATTAGGAAATCAAACACAAAATGTATAAACAAAACAGATTTGTAAACAATTGGAATTACTAGATGTATGGCAGGTTTTACATCCTATGGATCGAGACCACACCCATGTTTCTCGGGTTGCACGCCTCTCAGTCCTGCATTGATTATCTTTTATCACTAACTGTGTTTTCTCAAGTGACTGCTGCTGAGATTGGCCCTCTGGTAATTTCAGACCATGCCTTGATATACATGGACTTACACTGGGTGGTTGATGGGCACCAGCATCACAGGTGGCATTTCCCTGCGTATCTTGTCAAAGAAACATTTTCAGGACTTTTTGCTACAGCGCTGGGATGAGTTTCAGGAGCATAATGTTAGGATCTCCATGAGGAGTTAGCAATCTGTTAGGTTTCAGCTCCTGAGGAAGGGAGGAGTTAGCAATCTGTAATGAATCTGCTCCTGTGGAAGGAGGAGTTAGTAATCTGCTATGCTCAGCTCCTGTAGAGGGAGTAGTAAACAATCTGTTAGGGTTAGACTGCAGAGCAGCAATCTGTTATGAATCTGTTGCTGAAGACTCCTGATGGAGAAGGGAGTAGCAATCTGTTACCAGCGGAGTGCTTGGAGAGGGCACTTGGCTGTAGGGGAATGTAGATAGGTGGATCCTTGGGCCGATGGCAGATGACTGTGCCCCCAGGAGAATATCCTGAGAGGGACCACCGGCTAGGCTTGGATACGGAGACAGACACAGATAATTCTTTTATTAGACGGGTTATTAGAATCACCAAAGGTGGCAGTAGTGAGCTGAAGTCCCTCAGGTACTGGAACAGCAATCCCAGAGTTGCTGAGCTGTAGAGAAACTATAGATAGTGAGTAGATAGGGTATGCTGTGTTCATAGCCAGAACTAGATGACAAAACTCACATAAGGTCTTTCGGAAGCTCAGTAGCTGGAAAGGGTTAGGCCCTCAAGGAGCGAGTACCTGGATCCAGGGAAAGCTCTGAGAGAGCAATGGTAACTCACAAATGTCTGTATCTGCGATAGCTTCCAGGTAGTAGAGAATCTTCAGAGTGTTCAGGAACATGGGCCCTCGAGGAACGAGTACCAGTTCCTATCTGCAATCTGAAATAAATAAATAAAAGAGAGCGAGGCCCCCGAGGAGCGGATACCCCTGGTAAGTCCGAGGAGGCAGAGTAGTTTGGACGAATCCTTGTTAACTCGATACGTTAGCAAATACTGAGACCTTTTATATTGGAAGCTGATGACGTCAGCTCGGGGGACGCCCCAGAGGTTCGCGCCCTTGCTGGTACATCAATCGGAGCGCGCGCCCTACATTATCAGGAACATGGCGGATCCGCAGCGTTGTGCCATTTCAGGGACGCCGGAGGGAGACTGCAAGAAGACGCCGTGGCAGCTAACCGTCCATCAGACCCGGAGGGAGTCGCCACAGAGGTAAAGAGGGCGGAGTGAGGGCGTCGAGCCGCGACGGACGCAACACATAATAGGGAACACATTTCTACCCCATACTTTTTTGGGAAACGGGTAAGCTGGCGCTATGGGATGAGATTATTGCCTATGTAGCTCATAGAAGGAGGACTTTTGATGCAGGGGTTACTAAGACTGGAAAGGCAGGTATGCCAGGATCAGCAGCATCTGGGAAGGGGGCGCTCTGAGCAAGCTAAGACAAATGTTTTCACCTCTATGGCTGCCTTGAACACTTTGATTCACCAACGCAAGGTTAAATCAATGTTTTATTATAAATTTCAACTTTATCAACATGGCAGTAAGGCGGGAAAATTATTGGCCAATATGGTAAAGCACAAATTGGGGACTAAATACATTGCGGCAGCCCAGGACAAAATGCATAAAATTGTTAATTCATGGAATGGGCTTTGTGGAATCTTTCTTGATTATTTTCGATACCTTTATGCTCGGCAGCTGGAGTATGTGGAGGCCAGGTCTTGTTTCTCTCGGAGGTTTGCCCTCCCACAACTCTCTGATGTGCAATTAGAAAAACTAAATGCCCCACTTTGAAGGAAATACAATATGGGATTTTAGGGGGCCCCCTCATATAAGGCACCTGGGCCTGACAGATTTGGGGGTGGGGTTTTTTAATAAGATTCTCCAGGAATGCGTGGCATCTCCCTTGCTTCTTTTCTATGAACATGTACTGGACAAGCGATCTTTTCCACCTCACACTAATAGGACTTTGATCATGTTAATTCCCAGAAAAGATAAAGATCCTTTAGACCCTAGTTCTTATCGTCTCATCTCACTTTTGAATTTCAATATTAAATTGCTTGCAAAGATCTACGCAGATCGACTTGCATGCATTATCCCTTCATTGATTGGTAATCATCAGGTGGGCGGCATCTGGTTTTTAATGTGAGACGAGCTCTGGCTTCCATTGCATGGTGCACTTCTCATAAGTTGCCGTCTTTGCTGATTAGTTTTGATGCTGAAAAAGCCTTTGTTTGAGTAACCTCTTTGTTTTAGAACAATTTGGGTTCCATGGTAATTGGCTGTGGATAGTTCACCTTCTCTACTTTGCGTCTAGCGTTCAAATTTTGTTGAATGGCTCGCTCACTGTGAGCTTTCCTTTACAGCGCGGTACTTGGCAGGGGTGTCCCCTGTCACCTCTCTTATTTATTTTATCGCTTGAACCATTATTGATAGCCATTCAGCAGAATGTAAATATTTCTGGTATTTCGGTTGGTACCGAAATACCAGTTGGTAGTGTGTTCAAGGTCGCGGCTTTTGCGGATGATCTTTTAGTGCATCTCCGTAATCCGATGGAGCCTTTGCCTGCTTTGATGGAGGAATTCACTCTCTTTGTGGCCTTTTCAGGCTTTAAATTAAATATGAGTAAATCTGACGTGCTCGCATCCCCCACCAGCTACCAGGCAGACTGGGAACAGTTTCCTTTTAGGTGGGCAGGGGACTCCTTTCGCTATCCGGGTATACAACTATCTATGTCACTGGCCAAAGTCTATGATTTAAACATTCTTCCCCCTATTAAAGTCCTTAAAGACTAGATTTTTGGAATGGAAAGATTTACCCCTTTCAGTAACGGGCAGGGTGAATTTGTTTAAAATGCTTATTTGGCCTTGATGGCTGTATATTTTGCAAACTGTTCCCTTACTACGCCAGCAGAAAGACATTAAGTTAGTTTACGCAATGTTATCTTGGGTGCAGATTTCCATAGCTCACTTGGTGGGACCGTGGAGACAGGGGAATGCTGGGGGTTCCTGATTTAGAGGAGTATAATATGGCCTGTTTATTGTGCCACGTGAAGGATTGGCTATTTTATTCTTTGGATTTTACCCCTCTGGACCTGGAGAAGGAATTGATCAAGCTCTTGCATCCCTCTGATGTGCTTCATGCTCACACAGTCCGGTTACCCTTATCTGTTCACAGCAATTTTATTTTCCTGTCTCTGCGCAAGGCATGGGTATATCTCTGCTCGAAATTGGGTCAGAACCCTCAGGTATCAGTGTATCTTCCTAGTAGGGGTAATTTAGATTTTCTCCCGGGCATGTTCTTTTCTCATTGGGAGACCTAGGGAGTGGTCTCCTTATTACAGGAAGTGGACTACGGGGGGGGGGGGGGGGGGGGGGGGGGGGGCATACTGGCCCATCAAGAATTATCAGTGCAGTTAGCTCTCTCCCCTAAGTCCTTTTTTGCCTATCTTCAACTGCATCATTATGTCCTCTCTTTGCAAAGATGGAATCTTCGTGATGTTTCGGTGGATCAGGTTGAGGAATATTTTCAGATAGGCATGGCCGGATGGGGATTTCCCCTATTTTTAAATCTCTTACCCATCTAAAACCTGAAACTACCGGTGTAGAGTTGTATGCTAAGTGGAAGGCGGAAAATACCCTCTTTATCTGATTTTTCTTTCCTCAATGCATTCCTGAATTGATGGAGGATGCAATTTTGTGGGAGATGCAATATAAGCTCTTACTCAGGGCGTACTTGCCTCCATCCTGGCTGCAGTAAATGCCAGTTGGATAGGAGCACCTTAGGACACTGCTTCTTGGCCTGGTCTGCTATCCAAACTTTTTGGGGTGAAAGTTAGATTGTCTTTTTTTTTTTTTTTTGGTGGGCCAATCTGTGGTTTTTACTCCCGAGGGTGTTCTTTTTGATGTATATTCCTCTTTTCAGATTTGGGGGAGGGAAACGCGTCTTTTGCTTTGTAAAGCGTGTCTGGTTGCAAAGAGGTCCATTCTCTTGCAGTGGCGTGATCAGGACCCTCCAAGGTTTTGGCTTTGGAGGAAGAAATTACATGCTTTAATGCAAATGGAAAATCAAACCACTGCTCGTTAGACGTAAATGTACTTTTATCAGTATTTGGCAAACAATTATCCCCTGGGGCAAGAAGTATGCTAATCAACTACCCCTGAATGCATATGTTTTTGTTGCATGATCTCTTATAATGCACCTTATATTTTTCTGTTTGGGAGGATGGGGAGGGGTTCATCTATAAAAGTTTGCCTTTGGACAAATGACTGTACACGGTTGATGCTATGACATGCTTCAGAATCATGTATGTCATATGTTTGTCATATTTTCTTTAATAAAGTTTTATACAAAATACATTCACGTAGTAGTTTGTCTTAGATTAATTCCATTTTTTTTTCCTTTTAAAACGGAGACAATCCAAACCACCCCGATTGATCCAAAAGAGGTTTCTCTGCAAAATGTGCTGCTTAGCTGCATCCGTTACAAATCAGGTCAGGTGGGGACTTGCTGCTTACACACGAGTCGTTTCTATGGTAACTGCATTAGGTACCTGTCTGCTAGTAATGGGGAACAGGAGGGAAGCTGCGCACGGCCATGAGGATATCTTCCCAGTGAGGGAGGCAGACTTCTTATGTCTCTCTCACACTTGGCAGGAGGCTCCCCTCTTTCGTCGGCCATCTTCCTCACACTCACCAAATCCACCCAGACACCGAAACTCAGGTTGATGCAGCAGGCTCGCTGTGTGGGAGAGGCGGGCATTTCCTGGGAGAAAGCTGTGCTGTGTTCTTTTGTAGTCCAACCTCCACCTCCACCTCTCCCGACTATTTGGAAGCAGTGGGGAGAGAAGGTCGGGCACAGCCCTCCCATGGCTTTAGCAGCAAAAGCCTTCCTGGTCCGTTCCCTCCCCCTCCACAAACGAGGGAGAAGTGAGAGAAAGGGGGGGGGGGGGGATGACATGGGGGAACAGGGGAAAGAAAAGCAGGAAAACTGATGGTGAGGCAGGCAGTTGCTGGGGGAGGGATGAGGCAAGCAGGGGGCAGATATTGGTGAAGATTGGGAGGGCAGGCAGTTGCTCTAATATGTCAGTTGAGGGTATGTATGTGTGAGGTGGGGAGGGAGTCATTTGTCCCACAGAGGTATCTGTATTTGTGTGTATGTTGCCCTTGGGGGGAGGGGGGGGGATGCATCAGTTGCTCCTAGTACTTCACCCACCATTGCCTTAGGTACATGGGAGGGAGGGTGGAATTATGTTATGAGCCTCCAGGCCAAGATGGTGCTAAGGAGCTGATGCAATACAGTGCGTTCAGCTGAGTGAGCTGTATAACCCGCAGTCAGACGTGGGTTGAATAGGCGCTAATCAATCCCCTAATGCAATAAGGGGATTAGCGCATATTCAACCTGCATCCAACGCGGAGTGAATCTAATAGCGTTCATCACATGCAAATGTATGTGAATGAGGTTATTAGGCATTCACTCAGATGCAAAAAAAAAAAAGTGCTCCTCGACGCACATTTAGCGATCAGCTATTAACGCCTGCCTGGAGCAGACTTTAATAGCTGAGCACATTTAAAACAAGTACAGAAAAGCAGAAAAACTTAAAGAAACAAGTTTAAAGAAAACACTTGACAGTCGGGTGCAGGAAACGGATGCTCAACTGACAAGCATCGGTTTTCCTAACCAGCGGAAGGCTGAGTTAGAAAAACTGATCGGGTTCTCGTTAGCAAGGAGGTGCTAGGAGCATCCCTTGCGCCTCCTTGCTAATGCAACCCACTAATTTAAATTGTGCCTGGGGTGCATTAAGAAAGTGGGCACTGACTGTTCAGCGCCCGCTTTCTATGCACATTTATTGCATCGGCCCCTAAGTAAGCTGCTTTTGTTCCCCTCTGTTTAGTTTGAGCTTTTTACTTTCAGGAATATTTTCTAATTATGGTGAAAAGAAAAGGTCTACGACAGGGGTTTGGGGGGGGGGGGGTGTCATTTGCCCCTGTTACCTGCCCCCCCCTTCTCAGAGAACTATTCTGCAGTTTCTCAGAGGGAATATGTAGTTTATGCAGTTGGGTGAGCCTCTTGTTGCAGAACTTCAAGATGGGGGAAACATCGCCGAGTCTCAAGTGCCGCTTACCTTCTTTAGCCCCAGTCCAAGAAGACCGGGGCCATGGGTCTGACAGAAGATAGCGCTGCTGCTGGCGCTGTGGTGGAGTCTTGTGAAAGCTGCAGCTTCCCCAGTGTGTGTGTGTGTGTGTGGGGGCCCAGATTGGACTCTCGTGACCTATGGGAGACAGATGCTGCACCAGCTGAAAGCAGGGAGATGAGAGTTGAGGGAAGGGACGGTGTTTCTCCCTGCATTATGGACCTTAATCTTGGAGAAACCAATGGACATTAGCCTGGAGGCTATAACATTGCTCGAGAGGGGACTGTGAGTAAAAGGCTAGATAAGTTTGATTGCTCGCTGAAAAATAGGAAAGGACAGATTTGTACTGTTCCAAGTACTGTTTGGGCCATGATGGAAAGATTCAAGACTTAGAGTCCTAGTGTTTCAAGAATTTAAGGCTACCACTGCTAAAGATAGTTCAGCTACTCATAGAAGACTTGAGATTTTTGAAAATAAATGGAGTGGACTGAATCTTCAGTTTCTTAATTTTCCCAGATCTCCCCTAATTGGCCCCTATAGAGCTTGCTAAGAAATATGAGAGAAGTATTATGTATTTCAGAAGATTCTTTGCTGCTTCCAGCCCCCCCCCCCCAAAAAAAATAAATTATTTTATTTACCATTTAGGAAAAAAGGAAGTGTGTTGGACACTTTTCCTGTATCTTTGTAAAGTTTGGACTTCACGGGTCTTCTTGAGCAATAAACTGAAGATGTGAAATATCGCACTACTCTTTTGATTTCATGGGAGTTTAAGGCAGATGGTACATGTTATTCTTTAGTAATAGCAAGCAAAAATAGTTGAGAGCAGAGAATTAGTCAGTCCAAATCTTTATAAGTTGTACGTATGCAATATTTATTTATAAGGTAATTCAAAGCGGCTACTCCATAAGCTCTAATACATGCAAGTTTTCCATCAGAGCTTATGTATTATGTATTAGAGCTTATGGAGTAGCCGCTTTGAATTACCTTATAAATAAATATTGAATACGTACAACTTATAAAGATTTGGACTGACTAATTCTCTGCTCTCAACTATTTTTGCTTGCTAATCACAATTGATGAGCAGATATTCTCCTGTTTATGGGTCGTCTTCAGTTGTGTGAAAATGTATTTGGTTTGGGGAGGAGAGTTCTTTTTGAGATATCCTGCTAAAAGTTTGATTGTTATCTGACAGCAGGTTTGTCTTTTGTGGAACTAGTCACCTGAAATCCTTTTTATAATGTAGGATAGCAATGGATCCTGTCTGCACTCCAGTGCACGTCCAGTGATTTGGTTTTGCTAAGTGGCTTATGTATTATCTTATTTCTCTCTCAGTGCCTTTCTTTTTAATAATGTGTTTTTGTTTAGTCCTCCCATCTTTCTTATGATGGGTTCCCCTTTTTGTAGGCTTGGTAGAGTGTTCCTATATTAGGTATAGTCTCTATTATTTTGTTTTATTTTGATTCTGTGTATATCACTCTTTCTGTCAAGCAACTTTTTTTTATTTGTAATTTTTTGAATTAAATATGCATAAATAGTTTAAAAAAAATGAGGGGAGATAATCCAGATTCTTGTGCATGAAGGCTTATGGCTTAGTTGCTCAGTAGAGGCCTGTTCAGATGAAGCTGGAAACCAAATAGGCAGGAGGAAACTGGGCCAAAAAACTGTACTTTTAGATTTGTAACACTAGATGGCAGTGTTGTATATATATTTTCCACTCAATACCGTCATTGTTTAATTTTAAGGAACTGGCATTCAGATGCACGTTTCATCAAGTGGCACTAAAGAATATTGTGCACACTAAGATCATTTACCTTGTGCAGTACACTAAGGCCCTAGCCAGTGCCCCCAAGCTTCTGTGAACCTGTGGCTTGGGGCCTTGGGAGAAACTGCATAATTAGCCTGTTGCCACATAATTTACAACCTGCTTCACAAGCAGCAAACTTGAAACTCTCCCGTGCTAATTCAGTCATCTGAAGCAGTGTTTCCCAACTTTTTAATTCGCAAGGCACATCTATAAACTAAAAATGTGTGACACACTTGCCTCCACGGAGCAGGAAATACAGACATGGAGAAGACTCGCACGGCCAAAAAAAAGAGGGGCTATGGAAGCACTAAAATCCCCAGCAGTCTCTTACAAATTTTAAAACAAAGGGAGAGAGGAGATGAAGACACATGAACCCAACATTTTGCACCAACCCCCATCTTATATCCACGTGCAGGAAAAGGGAGAAATCCAGTACGGTGTGGGCAGTTGTCTCATTTACCTTGGCTGCTGCATGCAACTGCAAGAGCTTCTTCACTGCTGCTGCTCAGGAGTAAGTATTTTCCAGTGCTCACTGCATGCTCTTCCCATCTCCCTCAGTGTAGGGATAAGACAGAAATTGGAAGGAGTTGGATGGAGAAGATGAGGAGTTATGTGCAATGTCTGTGTTGCACAAAGTGGATGCCAGCAATCCGTGTCCTCATGTCCATTAATAACCACTTTCCGAGGCTCATACTGTAGCTACAAAGAAGAGTTTGCATGGTTACATATGTTCTCAGAAAGGAGATCTTATAAGTTTAAAAACCACTACTGTCATTTGTTGTTGAAAGAAGAGCTCAGGTGAATGCCTGGATCTGAGCATCAAGCAGTGGTGACTTTTCTGTGGCATACCTGATCAGGGTTGAAGGCACAGTACCTGCGGGACTGATTCAGCAGTCTTCTGTCTCATCCCCTTGCAACTAATCTCTCTTCTTCGTGCTCCAGCCCCTCCCATCTCTGGCAGCATGCATGGAGTAGTGGGGGAGGGTGAGTCTGAGGCTGAAACAGACAAGAGCAAGACACTCAGCTCCCTTTTCCAGTCCCTTTCTGTTCCCCACTTTCTTCCTGTCCAAAGGAGAGAGGGTGAGGTTGGAGTGGTCAGGGCAAGTAGCTAGTGTTTGATCCTTCACAAAGCTTTTATGTTAATTTTAAATTAAACCAAAGGCTTTTTTGATATCATTCCTGGATGGAGTGATTTCTCTTCTCGAACAATTTCATCTTTATACAAAGGTTCTTTCACCTTCATGCGTAGCCAGCTATCTGCCAGTTGATATGCTTGGTTGTGTGTTGGAAGACTCCAGCTGTTCCTGCCCTATAGCTGGCAGGAACCACATTTTATTATTTATTTAAAATATATCACTCTGTCATCAATTATAGACAATTAACAAAACATCCATAAAATAAGCAATATAATAAATCAATAAAATTTAACAAAATTACTTAAATCCAAAGACAAAAACCACTATAAAACCAAACCTCTGCATTTAAACTTCATAAAACAAAACATGTAAGACAAAAAATAAAACAGAAGGCAAATTAAACTAAAACAAGCTAAAAACATAATCATGTCGCCACTGCTCTGACAGTATAGGCTGGAACTGCTCATGTTCCACACAAGCCTCATGAGCTTCCTCAGTCATTTTTGGTCCAAGCACAGATGTGTACTCTGTGTCTCCATTTACTTTTTTGACCTTAAAACAGCTATGGTGATGGCTACTGGCCAGCCACCTGAGCCAGGGAACAAGACTATCCTCCCCAACCTGGACCCTGCTCACCACAGATTCCAGCCTACGAGGATGGGGAGCACACTGCGAGGAGTTAACCGCCCAAGGGCAGTGGAATGCAGAAGAGTCGGGATGGAACATCAACCGACTAGAACTTGCTGCCTCTGCAGCACCCACTTTTCTGTGCTATTTAAAAAATAAAATAAAAAAATGAAAAATCTTTTTTTGAGGACCTTTGTCTCTTCAACATGTCAGTCCAGAAGAAAAAAACTACAGCAAATGGAATCAAAAACTGTATCTCTGGCAAGGTAATGACTTTCACTGATGGCCATGAGCTCTGCTGTCAATGCCTTGGGCTGCATGATGATCAGAAAAATTGCTGTGCCTATGGTTGAATGTCCCCGCACTCCCAACATTCCATGGTGATAAAGATTGAAGAGCTGTATAAATCTCTTCAAAGTACCAGCAATCCTCTTCCTATAGTGCAGCTTCATCTGCCTTTCAGGGAAAAGAATTGAGTAGGAGCTCTTCAAAAACTCCCTCATTGGCTGAGGCCAAAACCACAGGATTGAGGAGTGTATCAAAGAAGAAGCAGCATCAAACATTGGAGCCATTGGAACCTGTTTTGAAAAGAGAAAACACCTGAAGCATGATGAATTGGCACTATCGACCTACAGAGCACCAGCACTGCCGAAGCAACCATTATCAGCGGGCGTGTTAGCACGCACAATGCATTGATGCACTGAGTCCATGATGTTTTAGTATGCTCTATATGTGTAGCACCAATGCCTTCAATGCATGGGGGCCTGCTCTCCATTGATGCACCTCAAGGCATCAGTGCCCTGGTTGCAAGATGCATAAAATCCTCTGATGCAGGATCCCACAAAGCACAGCTCAAGTACACACTGTGCAGTCTCAATGCAGTTGATATAGCCATCAATGAAATCAGTGCAACTCAATAAACATCCGTATGTTAAAGCCACATTCATCCAGAGTATCCAGACATTCCACTCCATCAAAGCCATCGATGCACTGGTCCTCAGACCCAGGTCCCTACACAAGTTTGCAGGCCATTCTAGGTCTACTGTGGATGGGGTCCTGTTATTTCTGCCCTCTCCAATAACAAGGGCCGTTACTCCATCAAGATTTCTGGCAGAAGTTTTCTGATTAGAAACACCGGATCTGGTATGTTTCATAATGTCGCTCTCTTCCAAAAAAGCCTCCTATCTAAATGCACGAATCTGTCTTTGTCTCCGAAGAGGATATTCTGCCACCATTCCAGGTCAGAGGACGCACGTCATTTGCTCAACCAGAAGGTGCTTTACCTCCTTGACTAAGGAGACAGAGCAAACTATCCAGTCTTTCCTTTCCACCATTGCTTCAGCAATTCCCTTAGGCTGGAGTCCTGTTCTCGCCTACTGGGATATACTCATCATCTGAACCCTTGATTCAAGGTTTTTCATCATCCCACTCAATTGCAGTGGAGAGCAGATAGTCAGAGGTTGTTGACAGGGTGTTATCCTTAGGGTTAACCAGAAGAATTTCCTGGTTCAACCTCTTCATCATTCTCTTGTGGGCTGAAGAAGATAATTAACATATTTAACAATGTGGACTAATAAGAGAGAGAGAGAGATCTGACAGAATTAATAAGTTAAGTTCACTGAATAGACATACATAGTAACATAATATTGGCAGAAAAAGACCAAATGGGCCATCCAGTCTACCAAGCAAGCTTCCCATGACAGCAATTGCCACTATGTGCAGGTTGCCCCCCATGTGTCTGTTAAGGTTAGTAACTGCTGCTCCGTGCAGGTACCCCCATGCCTTATGTTAAGAATAGTATACTTACAAGCAAGACTAAGCAACTGTCAAACCCATAAGAAAACTATTGCAACATTTTTACATGGTGAGCAGCCTTCCTAATAATTCAGACAATTCTGCTTTAATGTTCTTTGCTTTTGGACTTGGCTGTAGAAACTTTATCCCCAATGTCAGCTGTCAGTACCCCACATCATAAAAGTTGGAGCCCCAGCGTTGGTTGTCTTCAGAATCCAATACAATTTTTTCCCTGCCGTGCTGTAAAATCGCAGAGCATGTTGCATTTGGGTCTAAAACATCAAGGCTAATTGGTTAAGGATAGTAATCACCCATGGTTAAGGGTACTATCTGCCGTTCTGTGCAGGTTATCCCCTTGTACCTTTTTCTTCATTATCATCCTCAAGCCTTTAGGAATCCATAGTGTTTATCCCATGCCCTTTTGAATTGGCTTGTTTTTGTGCTCACCACCTCTTCCGGAAGGGCATTCCAGGTACCCAGCCCCCTCTCCATGAGAAAATATTTCCTTATGTTGGTTATGAGTTTTCCTCCCTGGATTTTCATTTCGTGACCCCTAGCTCTGAAGGTCTGTATCATATCCCACCTCTCTTCCAGGGTGTACATATTCAGATCCTTCAGCCTCTGATACAGTCCCCACACCATTTTTGTCGCCCTTCTTTGGACAACCTCTATCCTGTCGCTATCCTTTTTGAGATACGGGCTCCAGTACTGAACACAATACTCCCAGGTGAGGCCTCACCAAGGACCTGTACAAGGGTATCACTACCTCCTTTTTCTTATTGATTATTCCTCTCTTTATGCAGCCCAGCATTCTTCTGGCTTTAGCTATCACCTTGTTACATTGCCTTACCACCTTCAGATCGGCAGACACTATTTCCCCAAGGTCCCTCTGTCTATGCACATCAGTCTTTCACTCCACATCACAGACAGCTCTTGTGGATTATTGCACTTCTTAGTATTGAATCCCAGCTGCCAAATACTGGACCATTCTTCAAGCTTACTTAAATCACTTTTCATTCTCAGGCTTGTCCACTCTATTGCAGTTCTTAGTATCATCCACAAATAGACAAAATTTTCCTTCTATCCCTTCTGCAATGTCACTCACAAAGATATTGAACAGAACAGGTTCCAAAACCTAATCCCTGTGGCACTCAGTTTAACACCGTTCTTCCTTCAGAGTAGGTTGCATTTACCATTACAAGCTGTCTCCTGTTAGTCAACAGTTTGCAATCCATGCCCATTATCTCGCCCACTCTCAAGCTTCTTATGTTCACTAATATCCTATGCAGCACTGTACCAAAAGCTTTGCTGAAATCCAAGTAAATCACAACTAGTGCTCTTCCAATTCTCTAGTCACCAAATCAAAAAAATCAATCCAATTTTTCTGACAGGACCTTCCCCTGGTGAATCCATGCTGCTTCAGGTCCGGCATCCTACTGGATTGTAGATAGTTCACTATCCTTTCCTACACCAGAGTCGACATTAAGTTTTCCACCACAGAGGTGAGGCTGACTGGCCTGTAGTTTCCAGCCATTTCTCTGCTCTCACTCTTGTAAAGCAGGACAACCATTGCTCTTCTCAAATCTCATGGCACCACTCCTGTATGTAGGGGATGTATTCAACAGGTCTTTCAGCAGCCCAGCCAGCACATCCCTCAGCTCCTTCGGTATCCTAGGATGTACCTCATTCAGCCCCATGGTCTTGTCTACTTTGCTTTCCTAACTCTTCCTATACACTCTCTTCTGTAAATGAAGTTTTGTCTACTCCACCCCATCTACATTTTTTCAACTAGCAACAGTCCTTCTCCAGAGTCATCTTCACTGAACACTGAGCTGAAGTATTTGCTAAATATTTCAACCATTTCATGTCTCTCCACATATTGCTCCCTGTCACCTTTCAATTTCACTATACCAATTCGGACCTTCATTCTATCTCTGATATATCTGAAAAATGTTTTGTCACCTCACTTAACCTCTTTGGCAATCCTTTCTTCCGCTTGACCTTTTGCTTTCCTGATTTCTTTTTGTCTCCTTCAGTTTCACCAGGTATTCTTCCTTGTGTTCCTCTTTTGGGAATTCTTTACACTTCTTGAACACTGTTCTTTTTTGCCTTTATTTTTTCATCCACCTCCTTTGAGAACCAGATTGGTTTCTTATTCCTCTTACTTTTATTTACTTTTCTAACATATTGATTTGAAACCTTTGTAATAGTTCCTTTTATTTTGGCCCACTGTTGTTCCACCTCCCTCATTTTCTCCCAGGTGCATCCCCATTTTGACAAAGTCTGTGTTTTTGAAATTCAAAACTGTCTTTCATGTGACTTCTCTATATCCTATTTATGATTTCAAGCCATACCGTTTGATGATCACTGGTGCTTAGGTGGGCTCTCACCTGGACATTATCCTCATTAGTGAGCATTAGGTCAAGTATCACACCCTGCCTTGTAGATTCCATTACCATTTGTTTGAGCAGAGCTCCTTGAAGGTCATCAATTATCTCTCTACATCTTGTAGATTCTGCAGACAAGATTCTCCAGTCTATGTCTGGCAGATTAATATTTCTAACAAGCACCACTTCTCCATTTTTTCCCACTTTTCAGATGTCTTCAATCAGATTTCTGTTCAGCTCTTCCGTTTTGAGTCTGAGGCCTGTAGACCACACCAGTAAAAATGAATGCACCATCATCTTTTTTTTTTTTTTTTTTAGGATGGCCCATAATGCTTTTATTCTACCCCATGTCCCTTGCAGTTCAGTTACTTGGATACTGTTTTTGACATGTAAAATTACTTCTCATTTTCTGTCCTCTCTGTCCTTCCTTAACAGAATGGCCGTATCCCAATTATGAGAATCCATGAACCATGTCTCTGTAATAGCAACAATGTCCAAGTCCTCCTAAATCATTAGGGCCTGCAGGTCTGGGATTTTGTTGCCCAGACCACGAGCATTTTTAATAATAGTTTTTCAGCTACTCTTTCCAGTCACCTTTTCTGCTTTTTTGAACCGATTGATTTTGATCCTTTCTCCTTTCTCTTCCTGTTTTGTTTGGGGGTGACATGCCAAATTCACTGGCCAGCTCCTGCCACCCCCCACTCTCTAATTTAAATGCCTGATAATGTATGATCTGAATTTTTCCCTTAGCATCTTTTCTTCCTTACCATATAATCTATTATTGTTCCATACACGGCCGTAGCCTCCAGTGTATCCAAAACCACTTTCTTTATACCGGGTTCTGAACCAGACATTAAAATTATCTATATGGCATAACCTTTCCTTTCTCTTTCCATGAACATGTAACACTTCTGAAAAGGCAATAGTCTTTGCCATGTGTCTAATATTTTTCCCTAGATTTTGGAAAGCTTTCTGTATTTTGTGGATACCGTTTCTGGAGAGATCATTGGTCCCCAGATGGATGATAACATTTATATCAGGGTTGTTACTTTCTTCTATAATTGCATTGACTGCCTGGTTTGCATTTCTATTAGCTGAGGATTCTGGAAGGCATTTAACTGTTGTGTTCCCAAATTGGTTCCTCTGTCTGAATCTCCCAATAGAAGCAGCTTTCTTTTGACATTTGATCATGTTGTAGGGTTTCTGGGTGCATTTTCCTTTCAGACATCACTTCATATTCTGTTACTTGGGTTTCTTCATTTTACAATGTGGAAAATGCATTATGTAAAGGTAACAGCGGGGAGAGTGGGGGTCTCTTCATCTCAGGCCTTATTCTACCAGAGCCTACTGTAATCCAATTATTCCTGGAATTCTGAATCTGGATGTTTGACTTCTCAGTGGGCGTGAGGTGAATCCTCAGGATGCTTCAAAATTGGGGAAACTGGGTGTCTCAGAGTCACAGGTCTGGTTCTACCAGAGCTCACTGTAAACCATTTATACTTGGATTTCTGAATCCTCTGAGAGTTGGAAGGGATATTCTGGATGCTGCAAGGAAGGGGGAGGTTATTTGAATCTTGTATAATATCTCTTTTAGGAGCATTAGCTCTTTATTTATGACAGACAGCTGAAGACAAATTAGACAATCCTTAATTCTCCAAATGATAGGCCTTGGGACACAGCCACCACAATTGTTGCACTGAATAAAGGACATTTTGCTACTAGTGACTAATAAGCAAGTTGAGAGACTGGTACTTCAGTCCTATTTTATTCAATTATCTTAAGTCCTTAGAAGAACTACTGGTATTTAAGATTTGGTGAGAGAGGTAACTGTGGTGGGGGCACTTGGCAGTAGTGATCATAACATGATCAAATTTGAATTAATAACTGGAACAATAAGTAAATAAATGGCCCTAGCTCTAAACTTTCAAAAGAGAAACTGTGATAAAAAAAAATAGAAAAAAAAACTGAAAGGAGCAGCTACAAAGGTTAAGACTGTACAACAGGCATGGACATTGTTTATAAAAAAAAAAAAAAAAAAAAATCTTAGAAGCGCAGTCCAGATGTATTCCATGTATTAAGAAAAGTGGAAGGAAGGCCAAACGATTAAAAGGTGAGGTGAAAGAGGCTATTTTAGCTAAAAGAATGTCCTTTAAAAACCTGAAGAACTTCCTTTAAAATCTGAAGAAATTAAGAAAAAGCATAAGCATTGGCAAGTTAAATGTAAGACATTAAAAAAAAACAGGCTAAAGGTTGGCTGTAGAAGCTAAAACTCATAATAAAAACATTTAAAAAAATATATCTGTAGCAGGAAACCTGCAAGAGAGTTGGTTTGACCGTTAGATGATCAAGGGGTTAAAGGGGCACTTAAGGAAGATAAGGCCATTGCGGAAAGACTAAATGAATTCTTTCTTCGGTGCTTACTGAGAAGGATGTTGGGAAATGCCCATTCTGGAGACTTTTCAAGGGTGATGATTTAGATGAACTGACCCAAATCATGGAGAACCTGGCAGATGTAGTAAACCAGATTGACAAACTGAAGAGTAGCAAATTACCTGGACTGGATGGTATACATCCCAGGGTTCTGAAAGAACTAAAAAAATTAAATTTCAGACCTATTACAATTAGTTTGTAACCTATCATTAAAATCGTCCATTGTATCTGAAGACTGGAGGGTGGCCAATGTAACCCTGATATTTAAAAAGGGCTCCAGAGATGATCCAGGAAACTACAGAGCCTGACTTCAGTGCTGGGAAAAATTGTGGAAACTGTTATAAAGAATAAAATCACAGAACATATAGATAGATATGATCTAATGGTACACAGCCAGCAGGGATTTACTCAAGGGAAGTCTTACCTCACAAATCTCCTACATTTTTTTTGAAGGGGTGAATAAGCATGTGGATAAAGGTGAACCAGTAGATGTGATGTATTTGGATTTTCAGAAGGAGTTTGATAAAGTCCTTCATTAGAGGCATCTAAGAAAACTAAAAAGTCATGGGATAGGAGGTGATGTCATTTTGTGGATTGCAAACTGGTTAAAAGACAGGCAACAGAGAGTAGGATTAAACAGTCTGTTTTCACAGTGGAAAAAGGTAAACAGTGGAGTACCTCAGGGATCTGTACTTGTTTAGGTGATTTTTAATATATTTATAATTGACCTGGAAAGGAATACGACGAATGAGGTAGTCAGATTTGGAGATGACACAAAATTATGCAGAGTAGTTAAATCACAAGTGGATTGTGATAAATTACAGGAGGACCTTGTGAGTTTGGAAGACTGGGCGTCCAAATAGCAGATGAAATTTAATGTGGACAAGTGCAAGGTGTTGCATATAGGGAAAAATAACCCTTGCTGTAGTTACGATGTTAGGTTCAATATTAGCAGCTACCACCCAGGAAAGAGATCTAGACGAGATAGTGGGTAATACATTGAAAACGTTGGCTCAGTGTGCTGCAGCAGTCAAAAAAGCAAATAGGATGCTAGGAATTATTGGGAACGTAATGGCGAATAAATTGTCATGATGCCTTTTTATATAGCTCCATGGTGAGACTGCACCTTGAATACTGTGTGCAGTTCTGGTTGCCGCATCTCAAAAAAGATATAGTTGCACTGGAGAAAGTGCAGAGAAGTGCAACCAAAATGATAAAGGGCATGGAACGGCTCCCCTGTGAGGAAAGGCTGAAGAGGTTAGGGCTGTTCAGCTTGGAGAAGAGACGCCTGAGGAGGATATGATAGAGGTCTACAAAATCCTGAAAGGACTTGAATGGGTTAATTTGAATCTGTTATTACTCTTTCTAATGCTAGAAATACGAGGGGGCACTCCATGAAGTTAGCAAGTAGCACATTTAAAACATATCGGACAAAAGTATTTTTCACTCTGTGCACAATTAAGCTCTGGAATTCATTGCCAGAGGATTTGTTTAAGGCATTTGGTGTAGCTGTGTTTAAAAAAAGGCTTGGATAAGTTCCTGGAGGAGAATTCTATGAACTGTTATTAATCAATAAGGAATAGCGACTGCTGGTTACCAGCATTAGTACCTTGGGATCTATTTAATGTTTGGGTACTTGTGACTTAGATTGGAAACAGGGTACTAGGCTTGATGGACCCTTGGTCCGACCTAGTATGGCATATCTTATGATCTTATGTTCTAGAAGGAAACATTCTAGGGGTGGGAGGGAATAAACGCAGAGAAAAGCAAAATATTTTGGGAAAAATACAGGCACATGATGGTTTGTTTATCCTCTTGTGGTAGTATCTTCTTGCATCTTCTTCCCCAGGATCCAAATCATCTGTTAATTCTACCCTCAGCAATGACAGTCAGCTCCATATGTCAGGCTTACTTTTGGACATTTATAGCAAGGGAGATGAGCCATGAAAATGACTGCACATGCTCAGTTTCGTTTGCCCTGTCCATACTATTTTTGTAGCAGCCTCACACGGTTTAGCAGCCCACAGAAACTATTAATGCAGTGATACATCATTTTTAGGGGTTAGTGTGCATGCTAATAGGGTATGATTGCTCTGAGGACATCTTGTTTGTGGGCACAGCTAATATTTCCTGTATAACCTGTTAAGTAATGAGTTGGTTAAACTTGCTAAATTTTTAGCTCATGCACACAACATTTTTTAGCTCAAGTTTTAGTTCATAGTTCCATAGTAATTGATTCAGTAGGGGTGTAAAAATGTACATCCTCAGGTTGTTGCTTGTATGTCTTGCCATAAACAGTGTTTGCAAGGAAATGGCTAGAACATGACCTTAACAAATGGTCTGTATGGTAATTTGTATTGAATCACTCTTGCAGCAGACTGTAACTTGCAAAAGAAATGGGAGCTCAGCATTTCCTGCTTACATCCAGGATGTCGGTTTCTGAATTCTTAGTCAGAACATTATCAAGGACCCAAGTAAGCCCAGAACATTAAATTAAAAAAAAAGAAAAGAAAAAAGAGGCTCTGGTCTTGCACTCTAGCATGACTGTTTCATGATTTTACTATTTAACAGGAACATGACATTTTAGTAGCACCAAATACAGGGTAAGTTAACTAGCTAATAGCACTCATACAAACATAACATTACTAAGAAATGGAGTGTGCCTTGCAAGGCACCAGAAGTATTGATCACTTCTGTTCCCAGAAGCTACACAGGGTAACATCTGGTCAGCATTGGATTAAACACTGGAAGTAGTGTCAGCGACTCAGTAGGAAGCACCTGTGAGCCAGCATTGAGCTAATGCTATTATTGTTGCCTATGTTTTTTTTTGTGGAAGACATTAAACCAGGGTGCTAAGTATGCTGCCAGTGTTGAGGCTTGACCGTGTTATCTGCGAGACTGTTGACACGAATTCCATTATCTTCACTAAATTACAATACGGCCTGTACAGACTTGTCTGCTAGAATTCCCGTTGTGTTGAAGTCTGATTTAGTTAACAAAAGAATATCTGCCCCCGATGGATATGTGTCTTGCGCAGTTAGCTGGACAGTGATTTGACTGCAAGAACTATTAAAACAGGTACTCGAGACCAGTCGTCCAGGCAAGCACTCAAACTTCACTCCCCCTCCTTATACAAAATAGACAATACAACTGTATGGCATAAACAAATAAGGCCGCAGTTTATTAAACCTAACCCGAGCCGCAATTTAACATAATTCCAAAATAACTCCCCCACCGCCACCTCCTCTGCCGCATGCCATTCTTCACTTACCACCGCGGCCCAATGGTAAGCAGCTTGGAGCCCCCCCCCCTTCACCTACCCCGCCACATCGCCAACGAGGGTAAGCTTGCGGCCTGAGCATCGGCCCCCCCCCCCTTGCTCTTTAGGCCTTCTCGTGCAGCAGCCCCAAACTACATGAGCATTACCCCCCCCTCCAACGTGTCCTTCACAATTCCAAATAATACAATACCAAACATGGCTCGGGTTTCCGCCTACTGCGACATTCCATCAACATATACAACTAGAAAGCATCATAGCAACTTTAAGGGAGGGAGGGAAGCAAAAACCCAGCCACTTGCTTCGCTGCCGGATTCCCAACTGCCTGCTCCCAGCTAACCCTCCTTCCTTCCTTTCCCCTTTAACCAATGGCAGCACAGCATTTCAAATTGCTGTGCTGCCATTGGCCCCCTGTCCCTCGCTCTCCTACCCCCTCCCCGTCCCGTCCCCCCCCTTCGGCTGCCTTGCCTCTCGCTCGATCCTCTGTTATCTTCGGCAACCCCGGGAGTAGCCCGGTTCGCCTCCACATATATGGCTATAAAGGAATATCCTCCCTGCTTGCTGAGTGAATAATTTACTATTGCCTAGAATGATAAGCGTCAAGGAACGTTTGGCACGAAGCCCGTTCTGATTTGTGCACTTTGGTCCTTGCTATAGAATTCTAAATCATGCTGAATTATCTTATGCAAAGTGCCTTACCTGTCTCCTACAGACTAAACCATTATAAAATTCATTAGCCCACTGATGTAAATAGTGATGAGAGTACTCCCAGAAATGCTTCCTAAGGGTTTCTTAATATAAAACATTTTAATGCACGATTTGTAATTTTTATGTACCATGTCTAGCGGGCAATTATTTGGTGTTCAGAAGTACGTGCTTGTAGGCTGAATAAACAAAATTGTTTGTTTGGGTTTTTTTTTTAAGGTTATTTTTGGACAATACAACTGGCTGTCATTTGAAGAGGCTCATGCCCGTGCTGCTAAGTTTGGAAGTGGTCTTGCCATGCTGGGGCAGAAACCAAGGTCCAACATCGCTGTCTTCTGTGAAACAAGAGCAGAATGGATGATTGCTGCTCAGGCCTGTTTTATGTACAACTTTCCACGTACGTACTTTGCTGGTATTAAAAAGTGCAGTGTGATGCTTCTGTTGCTCTAGCATTCAATAGTGGAAGTGAACTTGTGAAATTTAAAAAAAAAAAAAAAGGGCATTTTATGGTGTGCGTTTGTCTTGCCTGAGTAAAAAAAAATAAAAAAAATGGTGCAATATCTTTTGTTCTTAATAGCATGAACAGTTGGAGAGGGGGTTGCAAAAAATAATGGTAAGCCCCATAATTAAGCAAGGCACAGATATGCCTGTTCCTAGAGAGAGAGAGATCACTGCAGCTAAATCTGTTTCTAGAATAAGGTCTTGAAATGGACATCTATAGAGATAAAGGTGCAGTGTTTTTATTGGGGGGGAGGTGCATCTTCCTTATTCTTCTCCTCTTTCTACAAACATAACTTACAGGAAAACAGCTGTCCTATAACTAGCATGTTGGTTGGTCTTCCTGAATACAACTGACTATTTGCTTGGTAATGTTTTTCTGATGCACAGTGTCAGAAAACAGACCAAACTTTTGATTTACAGCAAATATTTTGCTTGCTTTATTTTAAAACAAGCCATGTAAGATATTTTGAATTCATGCTTTACCTATTTTCCGTGAGATTGTTGCCCGTACAGTTCATCTTCTGTTAGTGTCTGAGAAGGTAGGGGGTCACGCTGAATCCCTACACACAGACACTGTTGTGCTCGGGGGTGGACCCTTGACCTGGGTCAGTGATGGAACACCTCCTGAAAGGGAACAGGAGGTAACTGCCCCTAAGGGGTGGAGCACTGGAGGGGAGACAGAGGCTGGGAAGAGCTTCACCACTGGAAGAGCAAGGTCCCCCCAGGAGGAGCCCTTAGGGACCCGGGCCACTTGCACTTAGATGGGCCTCGCAGGGTCTCCTGAGAGAATGAAAGTCCAGCCTGCTCACGGACACTGGGGGAGCGCGATCGGGTTCGAAGGTGGAGGCTGGTTGGAACAAGGAGGACCAGAACAGAGTTGGTGATGACAAGGCGAGGAACAGAGCCAGAATCTGGAGACTAGGTCAGGCAGGCAAAGGTCAAGATCCAGATGTCAGTCCAAGGAATGGTCAGCAAAGCAGGGGTCAGGTACCGGAGGTCAGATGAGGTCAAAGGCAGGCTGAGGTCTTGAGGCAGGCAGACAGGCAGGTCAGGAACAAGCTGAGGTCTTGAGGCAGGCGGCAGGCAGACAGGCAGGTCAGGAACAAGCTGAGGTCTTGAGGCAGACAGGCAGGTCAGGAACAAGCTGAGGTCTTTGAGGTGGGCGGCAGGCAGGTCAGGAGCAAGCTGAGGTCTTTGAGGTGGGCGGCAGGCAGTCAGGTCAGGAGCAAGCTGAGGTCTTTGAGGCAGACAGGCAGGTCAGGAGCAAGTTGAGGTTAGTACCAGTAAGACAGTCCAAGGGTACTACTTGGGTAGACAGACAGACGAACACAGGAACAAGCAGGACGCAGGAACTAGGATGCAGGAACAAGTCAGGAACAGAACTGGAACGAGACTAGGAACAGGCAAGAGTAGGAACAAATGCAGAGGCAATCTTAGAGCAAACCGACCCGATTGCCAAGGCAAAGAAGCGTAGACAGGAACTTCCTTATAACGAGGGATCAATCAGGGTGCGCCGCGAAGCTAAAATCCGCCCTAGGCCCTACATGAGTCTGGGCGGTCCGTGCGCGTAGAGGTGTGGCCAACATGGCCGAGGACGCCGAGCCTCAGCGTGAGGCCTGGCAACCACCGCCGTGGGACGCCGGGGCCTGGCAGGACTGGCAACTACCGCCAGGGAGGTTGTCCCGGGACCCGCTGTGGAACCATGAAGGTGAGCAGTCCCGCGCAACAGACACAAGTCCAAAATAGCCCCAGAACGTGAATTCTCCAAAATGGGGCTTGGGGGAGGGGGGGTAGAGGAGGAGGCGGAGGGCAAGGATAACCACCTGGGCTCAAGGTGTATGGTAAACTCCTTCTCTCTGGGTTTTCTCTGTCCCTGTACCAATAACCATGCTGGACACTTGAGTGGGGTCCTGTAAGTTTCAATGGCTATTTTCTGGCACCAAACACATCGTCTCATGGTTACATCCATCATTGATCCATAATCTGAAATCATATTTTGACTGGGTAACTGTCCCTCAGGATGGCTGGCATTAAGCTAACCTCTCCTCCCAGTTTTGAAAGTATGGCTTCTAGTATGGTAGGGATTCCCTAGCCAGAAATGGGCTTCCTTCCCAAGGCAAAACCCCCCCCAAAAAACCTGAGGTCACAAATATTTTGGTCCTCACTATCCTCTGGTGAAGGTTTCCAGATGTACTCATTTGCACTCCTAACTCTCTCCTTTGATGTTATACTGGATCTTTATTGTTGAAAGGCCCAAACATCAGAACAACCAGGGAATACCCTTTATTATTTTTCTCTTGGGCAGGAGGGGTGGGCAAAACTTCTTTCCAAAACCAAAAAGGACAAAAACATCTTTAGTTCCCAAAAATACAAACTTTCTAGTGGCGAGTCACTACCCTCCCAAATGGGAGCAGCCGGTCTTCTCTATCCTGACCTTTCCTGAGCAGGATTGTGTCTTTCCAGAGGCCAGGAACAGGGATTCACAAATCGCTCGAAAAAAAACAACTCTTAATCAACTCTTATTAATTGGTGGTAAGCCCTTCAAGTCAGATGGAGCTCAAAACATGTAAGGGAATGCATCCTCCCTTTTCTCCTAGGCTGAAATGGCCATGAGGCCTAATCACAGGATCAAGGGACCCACAAAAATGCAAATCGTACTCCTCGGAATGCTAACTAAAAAAAAATGCCACACCACACCCTATCCCTGCCTGCAGTTATACAAACACAAGCTAACAGTTCTAGCATCCTCACAGGAGGATGCACCCCTCTTAACTTCTAACCTGTATCCCAAGCTAGGACCATCTAGTGGAGATCCTAAAGGATTTCTACACCTGTAAAGATTGACATGTTGATGTGAACTACTATTTTAACTTTCCAGATTACCCACTACCTTTTCTTATCAAAAGAAGCAAAATTCTAAGAGTCCTCTTTTTCCCCACTAATATACACATCTTAAAATGTGCAGAAATCTTGTCATTCTGCTTTCCCCAAAGCTTTCAGTAAGGACTAAGATATGGCTTAGCTGCAACAGAGGAAGTTGTGCTCTGGACCTCCTTTTCAGTAAGGATGCATTGGGGAGGGGGTAGTCTGGCTTTAGTCAGAGGACCTTTTGTCACTACAGTGGCTGCCTCTGACTACAGGATAACACTTATGGCCTCTGTTAGAGGAAATATCAGTCCTCATTATTTATCTTGAGTTGTCAAAGATGAATCTTTATTCTTCTTTCTTTTAAAAATGTCTGAGACATGCAAATGTGTCGTCTTCTACAGCAACAATGAGAGCTATTTCTTGCACAGTCTTCTTCCTAAAACACAATTATAGTTTTTACTTACCAGGCAAAAAACTTGAATAAATTACGTGTTTCTAATACTCACCATATGAGAGAGATCTATAAAATATACGGAGTGGCATGAGTAAATGTGAACCAGTTGTTAACTCTTTCAAAAAGTACAAAGACTAGGGGACACAGTACATTTAAAACTAAAAAGAGAAAATATTTTTTTACTCAATGCATAATTAAGCTCTGGAATTCATTGCCAGAGGATGTGATGACATTTGTTAGTTTAGCTGTGTTTAAAAAAGGTTTGGACAAGTTCCTGGAGGAAAAGTCCATAAACCATTATTAAGGTGGATTTGCAGAAATCCACTGCTTATTCTTGGGATAAGCAGCATGGAATCTATCTGCCCTTTGGGATCCTTCCAAGTACTAATGACCTGTAATGAAAAAAATATACTGGGCTTGATGAACCTTTGGTCTGAACCAGTATGACAAACTGTGTTCTAAGGCTCATCAAGTGAGAGCCATAGCCATGTCGGTGGTTCATCTGAGAAAAATATCAATTGAAGACATCTGCAAGGCTGCAACTTGATCTTCCGGCTATACTTTCTCATCCCATTACTGTCTGGGCAATCTGTCAGAGTGACAGATTTGGAAAAGAAGTCTTGTGTAACCTGTTCATCCAATAATGAGGTCCTGGTTGCTCATTCAGTAATTTCTCTGCCTCAGCTCTCAGCCTGGAACTACCCAAGTGTCATGACTAATTCGGCCCTGCTTGTCAATGGAGAAAGCAAGTTTGCTTACCGTAAGTGGTGGCCTCTGTAGACAGCGGGATGAATTAGCTATGCTAAATAATCGTCTGCTTACCTAAACTTACCTCTAAAATTCACTGAAGTGATTCATGAGGCAAATCCCATGTGGGAATTGCCATCCATACTCAGTAGAATAAAAACTGAGTGTAGAGTGAGGGGTCCTTTTGGTGTCATTTGATGCCATCCTCATGTCATAGCTAATTTATCCTGCTGTGTCTGGAGAACAAGTTTACGGTAAGAAAACTTGATATTCTTCCCATTTAATTCCCTCAGTTTGAGGATTTCTGTTAAATAATTTGACTTTTGTCTTCCTATATAGCTCTTTGGATTTCAAAGTTTTGCACAGTAGCCTCATATTTTCTTTTAAAATTTTATATTCATAAAAAGAATAAATATTTCAAACCAGTTAATGAATAGAATATCTAACATTTCCCAAACATCAATAAAATATTTCAAAACATCTGATGAATAAGTTATCCATTAATTTAAAACATTCTGTTTCCCAAAAAACAAAATATTTAAAAACAGCAAAAATATCAAATTGCACCCAATAATTACAACTAATAAGGGTTATAAAAATCACCTGCTCTCCATACCTGAGGTATTTTGATTTCCAGTCACCCTGAAATTGTCGTGGTTTGGAGGAGGTAGGGCCACAAAAACTTAGTTTTCTATCTCTAACATACACAGACTAACACATTCACTCTCTCACACACTCCTCTCATATACATGCCTATGACCTCACACACACTCCCTCTCTGTCACATACACAGGCTCTCTCTCCCTCACAGACCCATGTGTGCCAACCTGTGAGAGCCTATATGTAACACAGGGATGGTAACATTGAAACCGGCATGCTTACAAACATTTGTACTCATATATGTATCTAGGCCGACAGCCATTTTATAACATATGTGCACATGTTGTAAAATAGCTTGGCCACATGCACGAGTGCCAAATTTTAAGTAGGCATGCGCACGTACGCACACATCCTGCTCCTGCCACGTAAATTGGGGGATTTTAAAAGGGTGCGTGCTGATGCCATTTCCAGTTTTACCAGTTCATCCCCAGTTTGCCCAGTTGAGAAAGGTCTTCCAATTCCTCCTGATTTGATGGCCTTCACTACCCCCAGTTAGCCCTGACCCTTAGAATCCCGCAGATCTGCCTAGTTTTCTTTAAATTTTAACTCTCGTCTTCCATAGAAGAAGTAAAGTTATGTGACAGGGGGTGTCAGCGTGCGCCAGCTTGCATCAGTATTTATGTGCACTTCTTTGCTTCATGCCACACCCAGACCATGTCCACACCTGGCCTCTTTTTGAAAACTTTTGAGATATGCGGATTGTGGGAGATATGCGCGTATCTTGGTGGCTTTTAAATTCTGCTCGTTGTGCGCGAGCCTGACTTCTTCACGCATCCCCCAATTATTGCACACGTCGGGCTTTTAAAATTCACCTTGTCCGCTCCTACAGGCACATACCCATGCGCTTGTGCACTCACATGCACACAGCTTCGCATACATGCACACATAACACATACACGTGGTCTGTTCTCCAGCCGTCGTGGTGGGATGAGCACCACCACGGCCTGCTGGCCTTCCTGCGCTGGGGGTGAGGAGCAGAAGCCGTTCGCAAATTTAAAGGGAACACCGTGGCAAGGCCTGTCCTTATTTTCGGCTGCTGGCTGATTGGGTTCTAACAGTGGCGTTTTTAGATTATTAGAAACAAACTTTTACGCTGTGCATATCAAAAAGTAAATCTTGATATGCACAGCGTAAAAGTTTGTTTCTAATAATCTAAAAACACCACGTATCTCAATTTAGTTCATTGCCCTCGTGGGGTTATTCATTAAGAGATTTTTTTGGAATTTGGGTTCTAACAGTGGCCCCATGGCCTCTCCTGCTGCTGTCACCGCATCCTCCTGGTGTGCTGCCCTTTGCAAATGCATGGTATGCACAACCGGTCTTCCCGAGCCTGAATGCATGATAAGTCCTGAAACAGTTTCTTGTGTGGGTGTACTCAATATTTCACATAGTTTCACTGAGACGTGCTTCATCTCACTGTACTTGGTGTTCACTATGTGTAAACTTAAGTGAACTTGGCTGACTAGTTTGCTGATAGATGCTTGTATACCATGTAGGATACACGTAGACATTCAAGACGAAGGCTAGATTACTTTTATCAAATGAATGCAGAGAAGTCTGTTTTTAAGTTCACCAGTTCAGCACTAAGAAAATTGTTTTTGCGTAGCCATGTAATGTAATTATGACTTTTGTAATTAAGTAGTGCCATCATTTTTGTTAAATTAAAGCAATTTTATGATTTGTTATTAACTTATTCACCTATATAAGCAATTAGAAAACATACAAATAATTTATCCAGTCATTTTTTTTAAAATCTAATCATATAGTCAACATACTCTTCTTAATGCACTCACACAGCAGAGGAAGCAATAACTGCTTAAGACTATAATCACAATCAAAAAGTAACTTTATCATTATAACCTAAATGAATGCGTCGGCCAGAATATGGCTAAATTTTTTTTTTTTTTTTAAATATATAAACCTTATTCATGATGTCAAGATAATGTAAAATTAAAGGTCAACAAGCAAGTCATAGGTGATATCTTTTTATTGGATTAACAAAGGGTTCCCAAACTACAGCCCATGAGGGCACGTCAAGCCCACAGTGCTACTTTTTACAGCTCTCCACGCTTTTCCTACCTGTGGCCCACTCTACCTGCAAAGCAGGGTTCACCTTTTTTTTTTTTTTCCTCTCACACCTTGTGCTGGTAAAGGCTTCAGTACTGGTGGGGTTTCCAACTCCCATCAGCATATGAAGTCCCATTGAGCACCGCGAGAGCCACAATGCTGAGGGGGGGACCCCCAGTTCCTGTTAGCAGAAGGGGAAAAAGAAAGGCGTGAGAGGAGACAGGAGAGAGAATTGGAAGGGAAGGTAGTGCGAGTGAGGAGGAGGCTGTGTTTGCGAAGCAGGGTGAGAAGGAGTTGAGAATGGAGAGGGAAGTGTAAAGGAGGCAAGGTTGAGGGGGAGAGAAAGGGATGGAGGGAGGTGGAGAGAAAGGTAAGGGTGTGTGAAGGAAGCAAGGGTGAGAGGGAGGGAGTAAGTGTGCAAGTGAGGAGGCAAGGGGGGACAGGAGGGAGAGGAAAAGAGATGGGATGGAGGTAAGTACAGAGGGTGTGAGGGCAGTGAGAGGGGAGAGTGTGTGTGTGTGTGTGTGTGTGTGTGTGCAACAAACAGACTACCCTGCCATTCCCTTCCCCAGAAGGAGATACTGAAGGAGGCAGGTGGTAGGACTGTTGGAGAGGTGGCAGGGTTACAACTTTTTAGGAATACTTTACTGACAGCTTATCTGCCCCTCGCCATGCATTAAAACTCCAAGGGAACCCAGCCCCAGGCTCCCTTGGTGATTTGAAATGTTTTTTGTGGCCCTTCCTTTAAAAAAAGGACCACTGTACTAGCCTAATACATTATCTCCAAGTTGTTAGGTTTTTAATTCTATGTATCCAAGTGGACTAACACGACAACTACAATTCTTTGGTCATGCTGATGCAGAAAGGATGCCAAGCGGTAGCTGATGCTGTGACCGCAAATCAATTTCCAGTTTTTGGTTTTGTTTTATTTTTCAACCATAATTTCAGGGAAAAACTGTTTTTTTCTTTTTTTTTTAGTGGCACAAATCATTTAAACATATTTCTTCAGGATAAATACCCTTAAGCTGGAGGCCCTTACCTAAGAGATCTCAATTTGTCAGCAGTAACATGTCAAGGGTAATTCTGAAGTTGAAGTATCTTGTTCAGATCTTTGCAATTATCCTTTTTATTTTTTTATTTCTTTGGAAGATCTGCTTCCTCCTCCTTTTCATGTTGTTTTTGAATTTCTGGGGGTTTTTTTTAAGTTGGTTTTTGGCTCTTGTGTAGTATGGATTGTTTTCCTTTTTGTTTCTGTTTATCGAAATTTTAAAACTTTATTTTTTTGTCCATAGAAAAAGTAAAATAACCATAGCATTGCTCTGATGTTCACATGTTTTATTCTCAGCCTCTTGAATAGTTGTGGGGCATTGCAGGGAGGGTAAGAGGGAAACTATGAACTTTGTGTTGATAGGGGGGATTGGAGGCTATTGAAACTTGCCTAGTTGTTAAGGAATAGTTGCTTCCTGACAGGTGGCTTTGACAGCTAGAATAGACCATCAAGAATTCATACTACATATCCATAACCGATGGTGGTAATTTAATTTTAATGTTGATTGTGTAATTATTTGTTTGCCATGCTTTGGATGGTCATAATTCTGTCTTTTTTAAATATATAGACTTTAAGGGTTTTATATCAGATGCCCTTAGCATCTATGGCCACATTGGTATGTGATGACAAGGATGCGGCTTTACTCGTGCTGTCAGTTGGGGTATTTTGAAGAGCTATGGAGTTACCTTGATCCTGCCACTTGTTTATCCAGCATGGTGGCTCAGATCACAGTATCAGCAAGTGCTATCAATAAGACTATCCAGACAGTTCTCTGAGTAATTAGGTGCATTAGAATGAATATGCATGAATTCCATTTGTAAACATAAAAAATTGCCATGCTGGGTCATTGAGCTTAGCATCCTGTCATGCTGGGTCATTGAGCTTAGCATCCTGTCTGCCAGGTCACAAGTACCTGGCAGATCCCCAGTAGTTGATCTATTTCTTCTATTTCACTCCCAGAGATAAAGTGCTAACTTTCCTGACTACCTGGCTAGTAACTGTGTATGCACTTTTCCTTCAGGTATTATCTAATCCTCTTTTCCATAGCATTCTTAGTTGCCTTGGCCACATTCTCTAGCAACAGATCCCATAGCTTGATTTGTTTTAAATCTACTAGTTGCTAGTTTCATAGGATGTACCATAGTCCTAGTGGTGTTTGAAAGGGTAGATTACCATTCCATATTTACCCGCTTCACCCCACTCATGACTTTGTAAATCTCAATCATATCTGCTCTGTCGTCTCTTTTCCAAGCTAAAGAGCCCTACTTTGTTTAGCCTTTCTCCATAAGGAAGCTTTTCAGTTCCCTTTATCATTTTTGTCACCCTTCTCTGTACCTTTTCTATGTCCACTACATCTTTTTTGAGATGGAGTGACCAGAACTGTGTCCAGTACTCAAGGTGCAGTTGCACCATGGATCTATATAAAGACTATTATGATATTCTCAGTTTTCTTCTCTCTTCCTTTCCAAATTATTCCTAACATTCTATTTGCCTTTTGGACTGCCGCCCCACCCTGAGCTGAAGGACTCTGAGGTCCTTTTCCAGGATGGTGGCTCCTAACACGGAACCCAGCATTGTGCACCTGTAGTTGGGATTATTTTTCTCTGCCTGTATTACTTTGCACTTGTCCACATTACATTTCATCTGCCATTCAGATGCTCAGTCTCCTAGTCTCACAGTGGAGGCAGTGCATGCAAATCAAATCACATTCATTGTGGATATCCTGATAATCAGATTGGTTGGGTGGGCCTAGAGGACCAGGTTGCGAACCAGTGCTATACAGCAGCAGGCACCAAAATTAGTAGCCAGATTTTCCAAAAGCCACTATAGATTGTGGAAGGGGAAAAAAACCCACAAATGTTTCTTTAGTATTCCTTCTTGTTTTAAGAAAAACCCAAGTTTTTAAATTTGTTTGAACAATCTGTTTTTCCCTTTTAAAAAGTTAATAAGGCCATCATTAGGACTACGGTACTTTAAATCAGTCCAGTATTTATTGGCTACTTCATTTCTCTTGGGAACCTCAGCTACTACAGATAGCCCATGTGTGTCTGATAAAAGAATGCCCAATCTCTTCTAATTGCCTTAATTGATGGTATTTTGTTTTCTGCCCTTCTCTAAAACAGCTCGTTTTATGTTCCCTGCTTGATTACTTTTAGTTTTGGCATGTGCAGGCCAGAGAAGAAGAGTTCTGGACTTAATTGAACTGTATTATAAATTGATTTCATACATTAAATAGTGCTACTTGAATTTCTTGTTTTATACCTATCATATTGCCAAGTACAGTGAGTATTTCATGTATTAAATTCTGCAGGGCCAGATGAAGGGAGGTAAGGAGGATATAAAAGGAACGTGCACAGCTTAGGAAAAGCCCCCTTTGAAATAGAAATAATGCTTTGAAATATTTACTCCATGGCCTATAGATTTCTTCTAGTAGACTCATTTCTAAGCAGTTACTATTGTAAATTCTTCGTTGTAATAATACGTCATTGACTGACTTCATTTCTTTTGACTTTTAGTGATACGATAAAATGAACAGTGTGCAAATCAAAGGCTCTCGTGCTAAACTTTCAAAAGGGAAACTTTGATAAAATGAGAAAAATTGTTAGAAAAAAACTGAAAGGAGCAGCTACAAAAGTAAAAAATGTCCAAGAGGCGTGGTAATTGTTAAAAAATATCATTCTAGAAGCACAGTCTAGATGTATTCCACACATTAAGAAAGGTGGGAAGAAGGCAAAACGATTACCGGCATGGTTAAAAGGGGAGGTGAAAGAAGCTATTTTAGCCAAAAGATCTTCATTCAAAAAATGGAAGAAGGATCCAACAGAAGAAAATAGGATAAAGCATAAACGTTGGCAAGTTAAATGTAAGACATTGATAAGACAGGCTAAGAGAGAATTTGAAAAGAAGTTTGTTTGTTTATTTATTTATATTTTTGGTTTTTTATATACCGATCTTCTTGCATTGGATGCAAATCAAACCGGTTTACAGTGAAATAATTCAACTTGCCTAAGAGCATTACATGGAACAAAAGAGCATAAGAACATAGAACAGTAAGAGTGCATATGAGCATTACATAAAAACGAGGAACATTTAACCATTTAAACATTAAAAACCTTTGGTAATATTCTTATATAAGATGTATGAAAAAGAGCCATCAATGTTAAAACGAAATAAGGCTGATAATTGTCTCGATTGAGAAGGAATACTGGGAAGGGAGTGTGAAGGTGGAAGTGAGGAAGGGAAGATTGGAAAGGGGCGAGGAGTCAAGAAGGTGTAGGATAGAGGATGATTTAAGGGTGAATTAAAAACATTTGGAACCAATCAATGTTGTTGTGGGTAGTACATTGTGGGCCATCAAAGTTGGCTGTAGAGGCAAAAACTTTTTTAAATATATCCGAAGCAGAAAGCCTGTGAGGGAGTCATTTGGGACCGTTAGATGATCGAGGGGTTAAAGGGGCACTTAGAGAAGATAGGGCCATCGCGGAAAGATTAAATGATTTCTTTGCTTCGGTGTTTACTGAAGAGGATGTTGGGGAGGTACCCGTAATGGAGAAGGTTTTCATGGGTAATGATTCAGATGGACTGAATCAAATCATGGTGAACCTAGAAGATGTGGTAGGTCTGATTGACAAACTGAAGAGTAGTAAATCACCTGGACTGGATGGTATACACCCCAGAGTTCTGAAGGAACTAAAAAATGAAATTTCAGACCTATTAGTAAAAATTTGTAACCTATCATTAAAATCATCCATTGTACCTGAAGATTGGAGGATAGCAAATGTAACCCCAATATTTAAAAAGGGCTCCAGGGGCGATCCGGGAAACTACAGACTGGTTAGCCTGACTTCAGTGCCAGGAAAAATAGTGGAAAGTGTTCTAAACATCAAAATCACAGAACATATAGAAAGTCATGGTTTAATGGAGCAAAGTCAGCATGGCTTTACCCAGGGCAAGTCTTGCCTCACAAATCTGCTTCACTTTTTTTAAGGAGTTAATAAACATGTGGATAAAGGTGAACCGGTAGATGTAGTATACTTGGATTTTCAGAAAGCGTTTGACAAAGTTCCTCATGAGAGTCTTCTAGGAAAAGTAAAAAGTCATGGGATAGGTGGCGATGTCCTTTCGTGGATTGCAAACTGGCTAAAAGACAGGAAACAGAGAGTAGGATTAAATGGACAATTTTCTCAGTGGAAGGGAGTGGACAGTGGAGTGCCTCAGGGATCTGTATTGGGACCCTTACTTTTCAATATATTTATAAATGATCTGGAAAGAAATACGACGAGTGAGATAATCAAATTTGCAGATGACACAAAATTGTTCAGAGTAGTTAAATCACAAGCAGATTGTGATAAATTGCAGGAAGACTTTGTGAGACTGGAAAATTGGGCATCCAAATGGCAGATGAAATTTAATGTGGATAAGTGCAAGGTGATGCATATAGGGAAAAATAACACATGCTATAATTACACAATGTTGGGTTCCATATTAGGTGCTATAACCCAAGAAAGAGATCTAGACGTCATAGTGGATAACACATTGAAATTGTCGGTTCAGTGTGCTGCAGCAGTCAAAAAAGCAAACAGAATGTTGGGAATTATTAGAAAGGGATTGGTGAATAAAACGGAAAATGTCATAATGCCTCTGTATCGCTCCATGGTGAAGACCGCACCTTGAATACTGTGTACAGTTCTGGTCGCCGCATCTCAAAAAAGATATAATTGCGATGGAGAAGGTACAGAGAAGGGCTACCAAAATAAGGGGAATGGAACAGCTCCCCTATGAGGAAAGACTAAAGAGGTTAGGACTTTTCAGCTTGGAGAAGAGACGGCTGAGGGGGATATGATAGAGATGTTTAAAATTATGAGAGATCTAGAAAGGGTAGATGTGAATCGGTTATTTACTCTTTCGGATAGTAGAAAGACTAGGGGACACTCCATGAAGTTAGCATGGGGCACATTTAAAACTAATCGGAGAAAGTTCTTTTTTACTCAACGCACAATTAAACTCTGGAATTTGTTGCCAGAGGATGTGGTTAGTGCAGTTAATATAGCTGTGTTTAAAAAAGGATTGGATAAGTTCTTGGAGGAGAAGTCCATTACCTGCTATTAAGTTCACTTAGAGAATAGACACTGCCATTAGCAATGGTAACATGGAATAGACTTAGTTTTTGGGTACTTGCCAGGTTCTTATGGCCAGGATTGGCCACTGTTGGAAACAGGATGCTGGGCTTGATGGACCCTCGGTCTGACCCAGTATGGCATTTTCTTATGTTCTTAAATGCATTTCTTGTCGCTTCTGTGTGTCTGCCCAACAGGTGTCAGGAATGAAACCGTATTGTCCTTCATTCAGTGTTGATCTGGGTAAAAGCTTCTATTACCGTCAGTTAGCTGCATCGTGTTTGGGGGGAGAACAAGAAGTTGTTCCAAACCATGCCACTGTAAAATGCGTAGTCAGACCTTTATTTTGCCCATCAAGCCCCACTAGGATCAGCCTTGAAACTCTGAAGCTTACTCTCCAAGGAGATTAGCCCATGGGTTTGCACATGTAATCCGGTTTTCACTCTGCCTAAGAATGCGTTAGGTGTCTTGGCTAAGAAGTGGTGGCTTTGCAGTTTGAGACCCGCGTTTTAATGGCTTTCAGCTGCCTCTGCTCACACTTCCCTTTCTCCATGACGTCAATGCACCATCATGTAAATTCCAGGCTCCTCTCAGCCTCTTCAGCTCTGTCTCTTAACTCCTCAGCCTTCCCTTTCACTCACTCGTTCTGTAGGTGAATAATTAATCATGTAATTTTTACATTTTTTTTTTTTTTTTTTACTAAAGAGTTTATGCATTTATCTAAATACTGTGCAGCTTTCATACGCTGGCTGGCTTGGAGAGACCTAGATTTGGAAAGGTTGTTTATGTAACAGGGGTCACTGGATTAAGTGGCGAGAGCTCGTGGGAACTAGTACAGGCAACTCCTCTGTACTGCTCCCACCAAGTTAAAGAAAACAAAGTGCATGTGCCTCTACCCTGCAGCAACCCCAGGCTACCAGAGACCATTTCATCAAGAAAAGCACAAGGACAACTTGACACTGAATCCTTTTTTCATAAATATAGATTATTTTTTATTTTTACTTATTTTACAGAAAAGACAACTATACTAGCTACTGTCCATCAGCAGGAAGACGCTGTACACTTGGCGACCAACGGATTTTGTGCTCTTGCTCTGATGAAAAATCTTGTTTTATGGCTGTTCAGAATCTGGGAACACTGCCTCTGCATGGTCTATAGAAAAGCAAGCAGGCAGATGGATGAGAAAGAAGAAGCTTGCTATCTGATCAGATATTTTGCCCTTCAGACAAAAATCAAATTATATAACAACAATAATAATAAATAACTTAATTTTTATCCTATTAAAGCTTTTAAAATAAGGAATGCATATTTTGCCATTCTGTGGGATCAGAGTTTAACTGTGACCTGCCTAGAAGACTGGTTTTGCTGCAATTAATTTCACATCGCTGCCTCCTTTTTCTTTCTTTTGGAACTGGTGCCATTAATATGAGGACACCTTTTCATGGTTTCACCATTATCCTTATGCCCTACATATTCAGCCCTTTGTCTTCCTTTGCCTTCAAACACAGCTTGAATTGAATATTCCTCAGAGAGATGAGAAAAGTTCAGGGCTGCTTTATCTGGTCTACCTATCAGTACATGCCTACTGTTCTGCTAGAGATCCTATTCAATTTTTACTCTTCTCCCTCCCTTGCCCTGCCATTAAGATCCATGCCACACATCTTCACAATTTTCTCTATAGTTAACCACCTTACTATTCCTGCAGTTACCTTTATATGCATCTCTTCTATTTGTTTTCATACTTAAACTAAGCTTTTTGGCATTGAGAATCTTCCTACCTGTTGTACCCATATCTTCTCATTGTATCCCCGTTTGTTCTGTGACTGTTCAGTGTACCTTATCAATGCTATTAAAATAAAACTTTTCCCTATGCAAAATCTTATTACAATAATAATTGTAACTTTTGTCCCAAGGGTCCATAAATTCTAAGAGGAAATGGCTGTAGCCTCTCACTGAACAGACTAAGACTTTTGGCAGTAAAGCCACCTTACGTAATCTTTCTTTGCTCTTTAAGCAGCAGAAGTGCTGCTTAAAGACTGGGTTATTGGATTAACCCAATTTCAGAAATGGTAGGTGTTGAGATGGCACCTAAAACACTTATTTCCCCTGCCAATAATTTCCTTACCTTTTTCAAAAGATGAGAAAAACTGGTACCCTACAGTAAGAGGTTTTTAGTAACCAGCTCCTGGTCTCTTGCTGGATGCATAGCACTTAGAACAGAACTGCCCCACTGCATCCTGAGGTGCTTTCCCCTGTAGCCCATTTCCCCATGATGCAATGTCTTTGAAAACTACTATCTGAGTACCCCCTTGTAGTTAAGTACAACCTAGAGTTGGAAAAACTAATAAATAAATAAATACATTATAGGATCTATTAGCCACTGGAGGATGAAGCACTGAAAGACCTATTCTCAGAGGACAAGCAGAATGGTAGTCTTCACACATGAGTGACATCAGGTACACCCCCTATGCGGAAAAGTTATGTCAAAGTTTCTTGAATTTTGACTAGGCACGCTGAGTATGCCCAGCATGCCCTATACCACTTGTCAACCCTTTTATTGTAAGCCACTTCTTTCCATGATATTTAAAAACAAAAAAAAAAGTTGGAATACTTATTGTCTCCAAATAGAGCAATCATTGCATTGATCCCAAGTTAATCGAATCAGCTATAAAATATTTACATTAAAAAAAAAAAATCAGTAAATGTGCAGCACCATCAGCCAGATTTAAAGAACATTTTTTTCCCAAGAACTTTTAAACTTGTTCTTTAGAAATATAGGGGGCGATTTTAAAACAAGCTTGCGGGCGTTCATGTGCACGCGGCAACGTGCGCATGCTATAAAATACGGTTCCCGGGTAGGTTGGGACTTGCGTGTGTAGGGGAGGGAATTTTAAAAACCAATGTACGGAGACATGAGCAGTCCTTCCCCAGTTCCCTCCAAGACTGCTCCAATTAAGGAGTGAACTGGGAGGGAACTTTCATATCCCCCTATCTACCCTTCCTATCTTTTCCTCTCTGCTCCCTGACCCCTAGCCTCTACCTAGCTAGTCTAAGTTTTTTTTGTTTTCATACTTACTGCTCCTGCGGAGCAGAAGTAACTTCTGTGCGCTGGCTAGCTGCTGGCATGCACTTCCCCAGGACAGGGCCTAATGGCCGCTGTCCCGGTTGGCCCCCTTAACTGTAAGGATCTTATTCGTTGGGCCTGGCTGACACGGTGCAACAATTTTTTGTGCTTGAATGTAAAGCTCTTATTCGAATTATTAGCTTTTTGAAGTGTTCTAACTTTTGAAAGGTAGTCAAGTATTAAGTTAGTCCAATAATATATAAAGATAGATTGATATAGAGGCCAGTATTCATCCGCTGAGCGGCTCAGCTAGTTAGCCGGAAAAACATAACTGGCTGTCTTTAGCCCTGGATTCATCATTTCGCTATAAATATATCAGAATGATCGCCAGGGGGCGAAAGCGTGCAGCCGACCGCATCGCAGCGGTGCGCTATTGCACGCCGCGGCTGCGCTGAAGTCTTTTGCCCCCATGGCGCCGGTAGAAAAGGTGTAGTTATTTCCGGCGCTATCGCCAGCGGTAATGTGTGAAACATTTATTGCCTGCAGCGCTACCAAACCCCTCATTGTTCGAAACCCCGCCCCAAATCCTCCCTCCCTTTTTTATTTTAATTTCAAATTTAAATATTTAAATCGCGGTGCGATAAGACCCTGTCGCAATCTGATGAATGACCCTTTTAGTCAGCTGCATATGTTTATGGGGCTAACTTCAGGGTGGCTGAATGAGGCGACCAGAGTTAGCTGCATAAGTACAGTTATGTGACTAGCTCTGCACCTCCCCGGATCGCCCCCGACTTAGGTGGCTCAATTTAGCCGCATATGGCTTTTAATATTGACTGTTAGCCGTTTAGATGCATAACTTTTCAGTTCTCCATCTAAATTACTTTTTGATATCGACCTCTTAGATATCTATATTGATAGATATTTTAATTGTTAACTTTCATTTCTGTAGATTTTTCAGATCATCAACTTGCCTGTTTGGGGTAGTTCAGTGCCTTCCTTTTCGGGGACTGGTTGGGGGGGGGGGGGAGCATCGTGAGCCTTTTTTTTTTTTTCGGTTGTCCTGATATAATTTTATATTTATGTAACTGTTGTGGACAGAATGTCTCTTTACTTGAAACTGGCTGGTTACAGCTCCCTAAATGTCACCCTATCCTGTCTGCGTTTTAATTGTAGTTTGCTTCTCTCTCATGCGCTACAGGAAGGGCACAGAGTGCTTCAGATTGTGGGGTGCTTGGAGTGAACATCCTACTTGTGATGACGGTTAATGTCCGGCATCTGTTGTCAATTAGTTAAATATGTTCCACTGGATTTGCGACCTTGGGAATTGAGGAATTGGCCTGAGGAGAGGGTCACACAGGATAGTATTAGCAGTGCGTGTTTAGTTTTAACTTGCTCAAAGAGCAAAACATTGACTTTCCTGTGCAATGGAATATTTTCATTCTTCTTCTTCTCAGGCTCTGTGTCTTCTATGTAATAATTCTGCAAAGGTCAAATGGTCCACTTATGCTTTAAGTTGAGGCCCAAACAGATAGAAATCCAAAGCTTGTGTTAATACTTCCCTGTCTTACCAAGGTATTGCAAGGATGTGAAAATAGAATTCTCTCTCTTATGTTGCACCTGCTACGAATTCAGTGTTTTCCATGTGTACATGCCACCAATTGTCTTACCTAGCAGCCTTTATTTAAGAGGATTTCATTATTTGTTTATTTTCAGTTGTGACCCTGTATGCCACCCTAGGAGGTCAAGCAATAGCGCATGGATTAAACGAGACAGAGGTGACACACATTATTACTAGTAAAGAGCTTCTACAAAATAAATTGAAGGTAAGGACTTTGTCCTTTTACAGTGTATAGTGGCGAGCATGCTTTGTCTGTGCGAACACACACACCTGGATGCTAGTGCTAAGGGAACTAAAATCCTTGCTGTTAAACTTGATTGAAAATGTTTTTCATAGGTTAAACCCTCTCTACTCTAAGTTATTGTATTAATATAATTGCAGCATAAGCAGAACTGTCAAAAACAATATAATTTCAGACATCTCACTTTTATGTCTACCGCTTAAAACAAATCAAGATATTTCTGTTCAGGTTAAGTATTTATAGCCCATCTTTCATTTTCTGCTTTTGTTAGATTGGATACACTGACTTATAAAACTAAATATATATTTTATTTGGATTAACAAATATTATGAATAGATATGACTACATAGCTCCATGTCCAAGAGGATAGCCTGAAACCAGCCTGGTTTTACCCTGTTGCATGCATGGAGGTGTTTTTGGGGAATGCTCAGTAGCGGGCCGATACAGTAAAAGTCGCAGGAGAGCCGGCGAGTGCCCGCTCTTCCGGCGCGCTCACAGGCCAGTGTCCTGGGAACGCGATTCAGTATTGGCCTGTATGCAAATTGACAGAAGCGGCGGCTGTCAGCAGGTTTCACTGCCGACGCTCAATTTTACCGGCGTCCGTTCTCGAACCCGCTGACAGTCAGGCTTCGAAAAACGGTCGCCGGCTAATTTGAGCATCCGTCTTCCAACCTTTTATTTTTGGGGCCTCCGACTTAAAATCGCTATGATATTAAGTGGGAGGGTTACAGAAAAGCTGTTTTTCTGCTTTTCTGTTCACTTTCCTGCTGCTCATTTTACTTTCTGTATTGCGCGGGAATGACTAATAGGCTCATCAACATGCATTTGCACGTTGCAGGCGCTATTTGTTTCGGGGGTTTGGCCGCGTATTTTCCACGCGCTATTAACCCTTACCGTATAAGAGGTAAAGCTAGTGCGTCGAAAATGCGCAGCCAAATGGGAGCTAACAGTGCGCTCAGCCTGAGCGCACTTTACTGCATCGGCCCGTAGGAAAATTAGAACTACATATCTATGCATGCAAGGGGGTAAAACCAGGGCTGGCTTAACTTTTGTCCCCCTGGGCATGGAGCTATAAGATCACCTTAAGCATATGTAACCCCTGGACTTGGGTCGTTTTTTGGAGTCCATGGGGCACACACTTGATCTCTTGAGGCTGAATATTTTCCAACGCTTCACTCTTACCACTTAACCCCAGAATATAAAAGGGGGGGGGGGGGGGAGGAGGATAACTTCCTTGACCTTGGATATCATGTTCAACTTTCTATATCCATTGTTGGTAATCGAGCTGGAAACAGATTGATATTACAACAAAAAAACTTTATTTAAAAGGCTCCTTTAAAAGGGAAACATGGGATTTGCAATTCTCTTTTCTTTTGAAACATCCAGAAGTCAGTTACTTGTGATAAATCGGCGACTCTGGAGACTTTTCAATAATGCGCTCTCCAACAGATCCCTCTCTGCTCTGATGGCAGATGGGATACTTTCCTGCGATGTCCACACTAGTGGGGTGGCCAGTGCCCCTTAAATCTGATGTCGTACTTCTGGTGTACCTGAAAGATACCTCTTTACCCCAAATCCTGGGTGATGGATACTTATTTACAGTTGGATGGGGCCCACTTAGTCCTCTTCCTTACTACGTTTACTCCCTGTAGACATTGGTGTTATGTCCAAATCCTTCACAATTTGGTTAGGTGGGCACTGTAACTCTCAGTTGGAGAGGAACATAAAAAAAAAAAAGGATAAAAGTACTCTCCAGTGTTTGAAAAAGGAAAAGTGGAAAAAATTTCCTTCAAAGAGTGTCTCAAAATATGCTAGGTTTCTTTTCCTCAAAAAAAACAAACAAACAAAAACTTGAGAGTTTCTGAATTAGTCTCCCAGTCCAGACCTTAATGTTTAGGGCAAAGGATTTTTTCTTCAATAAAACCCAGTAATGCCATAATCAAAACTCCTTTTTTTTTTTTTTTTTTGATGTCCAGCTAAAAATCCACACTTCACAAGGGATGCTGACCTTTTATAGGAACAGGCAGCATCCTCGCGGGGATGTGGGGGCTTTGTAAAATAATGGTATGCTCTTCGGATAATACTCTACCTGCCTGATCTCTTTGCCACTACGCTTTAGTAGAAAACCGTATGAGGCTCTACATATAAATGTTACTCATGAGCTTTTTATTCCATGTCATTAGATATCTGGAGAAATTATTTGTTCTGTAACATCTTTGTATGCATTTTGTATTACTGGCAATCACAACTACTAGAGTAACCTTTTTTTTTTTTTCGGGCCCAATGTGTCAATAACATTTTATTCAGTTTGGAGGAATTTTGTTTTATGTTTTGTTTTTTTAAGCAACAATTCAGCAGTGAATGTTCCATGTGCATGACATGTTAGTCGAGCACTGTATCTGCAGGTGGAGGAAAGAGTCTGTGAGCCAACAACCGTGCTGGGCTGATGTAGATGTTCTGACCCAGTTTGTCTTCTAAAAGGCCTGCTATTAGTTCCTCTTTGGAAAAAGGACAGGGTCTCCTCTTCAAGGAATGTGGCTGAAGTTGCAGAGCAGTTCTGTTGAGGGGAAGCCATGTCATGTGCAAGACTGCATGTGTTGGCGTCCTTTTGCCATTTGTCATGGAGGTTCTTCACATGAGGTTTAGATGATGATTGTCTCCAGGGCCTTTTATTGAAGCAGTGTTTCTTCACAGCAGTGCTGAGGGTTTACATTATTTTATTTCTTTTGGTTAGCTGCTTGCAGTCGTTTAACTGTACACTGAGGGGGAGGTATTTCGTATATGGATGCTAGCTGATGGGATAACCTGATGTATGTGTGTGTTTTTCTCTCTCCCCCCACCCCCCCTCCCTTTAGGGGATCATTCTTGAGATTCCAAAGCTGAAGCACATTATTCTTGTAGATGGCATGAAGACACAGGGCAATATATCCCAAACAGTTACCATCCACACTATGGCTACAGTACAGGCTATGGGGGCCACGTCACAGAACTGTATGTACATTTTTTGCTTTTAATATTTTGTTCTTAATCTTTTGCTTGTCTTAACATAAAATCCAGTCTGCCCAACCAAAAATATCCCTATTGTCTGTAAAATCCAAATTAAAATCTTATTTTTAAGTTAAATGATCTAGGGTTGATGAATTCACAAACCTCACAGATCACTTTTCTAAAACAAGGCCTTGTTTTTATGATGAGCACATTGCTTCCTGCCTGCTAGCCTCTTGTCCGACTTCCTTGTTACTCAGATGTTGTAATTATACTTAAATTCATGCTGACATCTTGTTCTGTGAAGTGTAAAGAGAAGACGTCTAGTATAACTTCTTTCACAATCATTTGTTTCATCATTCAAGATAATGTATATTGTATGCATTCAAACCTTTTTGTTTTTTTGCAACCACAGTATTGGGTTGGCATAGTAATAGTTGCTATGCAACCTGTTTTCTGTTCCACAGACATTTACTTTCAGGAAGAAATTGATGTTCTGAAATTCATATGTTTCAGGGAAGTGTTTTTCCTCCCACCAGAAGATAGTATTGAAGGATGAGGCAGCAGATCTTGGGTCTGGGGATCTCTTTTCCTGGACCATAGATGAACAGAGGTGACAGGATCTCAAGCCTCTCTGTCCACCGGAGCACAGTGGACAGTGTAGGCCCAGAGAAATTGGGCCCACAGGAAGGAGAAGGTGACAGAGCAGATCTGGGGATCTCTGTTCCGCAGGAGGGAAGGGGAAGCAGTAGCACATTCCTAGACAACTGTGGCTTAGTCCAGAAGAGGGAAAGAGGCAGCAAATGCTATTCCAGGGATCCTTTGCCCTATATCTCTGAAAAGGAGACATGTTTCCTGTCGATAGCAGGGCTGAATTAGCCATGCTGTTGTGGGAACTGTTAATCAGGTCCGGGAAGCGGAGCTTCCAAAGCGATGTCAGAGCTTTGCTCTGAGGCTGCGCGTGGTTTCCCGTGCTTGGATCAACTCTCCTCAGTCTGTTTTATCCGCGCACGGGATCGCATGCGGAGCTCCAGACCTCCTCAGTTTCTGAAAAAAAAAAAAACTAGTCAAATTCAACATCATGATGAAGGACAGCAAGGACCTTCGTCCCTCGGGTTTTAAGCCTTGCCCCTGTGGGAAGGTAATGTCCCGAACCGACGACCATGACAAGTGCTATCGGTGTCTGGGCCCAGACCACCCGATGGGAACTTGTTCCCACTGTGGCAAGATGTCTCCGTGGGTGTGTCAGCAGAAGGCCGATAAAATGGAGGCCTTTAAACTGGGCTGCATGGGTTCATATGCCCCCCATCTGAGGTGTGATCATCATCGGGACCGGCTTCCATGGTGTCACCCCAACAGTGCCGAGCAGCCTCGGTCGAGCCGTCCACTTCTCGGACTGACAGCCATTCTGGACAGGACACGTGCCTGGTGCCGTCCAGAGGCAGGGACCGAGGGAAGGGTCGGAGGGAATCGTCTGCGTTGATGAAGTGGCCGTTAATTAAGCAGGGGGCTCACAGGCCTTTGACACACAGCAACGGCATGGCCTGCGTCCATATCCTCCACCGACGCGACGCAGACGACGCATGCCCTACCTTCGCGTCTGCCGCCGCATGTGTCCGGCGCCAGAAGAGTCGCGCCATGAGTCGATGCTGACGCACCGATCAACGTGACCTAAATCAGCGCAATTGATGCATGTCATCGCGTCGACGCATCGACGCAAAAACAGGCCAGCTGATTTAACATCGAAAAAGATTACGATGCCATCAACGCAATTGGCAACACCAACCATTGCGTCTTCCATATCAGAGGCACAAACACCTTCGGGTGACGCTAAGTCGAGAAAAAAGATACAGGATAGACATCCAATTGACCCTCTACCTCAGAAGCGACATCTCACTTCCCAGGGACCGCATTGTCCCCCAGTGGAGCTCTTGGCGGACTCCAGTGAGGATCTTGGTCCGGCGCCAACTCCTCACTCTCCCTCCCCGTCATCTTCGTCTCTCAGGGTCTACTCGGACCTGTCCTCCATCTCGAAAGCACGCTCTGGTGGACACAGTTTACAAGAGCCGCTTGCAAAGAAACAGAGGGCATTGGATTCACCTCATACCCGGAAGGTTAATACGCCTCCGCCAGACTCGGATATACTGTTAGCGGCATTGTCGCACCGGGGCACAACACATCACCCAGTCATGGCTCCTCAGATTCAGGAGAACATAAGAACATAAGAAATTGCCATGCTGGGACAGACCAAGGGTCCATAAAGCCCAGCATCCTGTTTCCAACAGAGGCCAAAAATCAGGCCACAAGAACCTGGCAATTACCCAAACACTAAGAAGAACCCATGCTACTAATGCAATTAATAGCAGTGGCTATTCCCTAAGTATAATTGATTAATAGCCATTAATGGACTTCTCCTCCAAGAACTTATCCAAACCTTTTTTGAACCCAGCTACACTAATTGCACTAACTACCTTCTCTGGCAACAAATTCCAGAGCTTTATTGTGCGTTGACTGAAAAAGAATTTTCTCCGATTAGTCTTAAATGTGTTACTTGCTAACTTCATGGAATGCCCCCTAGTCCTTCTATTATTCAAAAGTGTAAATAACCGAGTCACATCTACTCGTTCAAGACCTCTCATGATCTTAAAGACCTCTATCATATCCCCCCTCAGCCGTCTCTTCTCCAAGCTGAACAGCCCTAACCTCTTCAGCCTTTCCTCATAGGGGAGCTGTTCCATCCCCTTTATCATTTTGGTTGCCCTTCTCTGTACCTTCTCCATCGCAACTATATCTTTTTTGAGATGCGGCGACCAGAATTGTACACATTATCCACTTTATCAACTGCTCTGACGGCATTCTTTGAGGTCATGCAGGCTACCTATAAGTTGCCAATTAGTTCCCCCTGCACAGCACCGACCTCTCCACAACGTTCTGAACCGGCCTCACCGATACCTTCACCACAGACTCCAGTGAAGATTCCCCTTCCCACCACATAACCGCCACCACAGGATTTTCCTTCCCACCCCACGTCACCTACGGGTCACACTACCACTCCTGACTCGTCGACGGGATATCCTTCAGAACCAGAGGAACAACCGGCTGAACCGTACTCTTCGCCCGAGGACCTTACTTATCCAAATTTCTGGAAAAAATGGGGAAGGCTCTCAACCTTGACATACAAAAGATACCAGATCCTAGAGCGGAGACCCTAGGATTACTAAAGATCTTCGACCTTCTGGCGGAACCCACAGCTTTGCCAATGCATAAGGTGCTGGATTCGGTTCTTGAGCATTCGTGGGAATCACCCTTCACGCTACCGGCAGTCTCCCGAAAAATGGACCTTAAGTTTAAAATGCAAAAGTTGTCCTATTATTTCCCTACTCAACTACCTCATGCCTCCGTGGTGGTGGAATCTGCTATGGCGTGAGCCAAGAAATCGAAGATTCATTCATCTACACCACCGGGACGAGACTTGAAATCTTTAGACAACTTTGCTAAGCGAACATTTCAAGCCTCCATGTTAACCGCCCGGATAAGTCATCATCAGTTCTACATTATTCAGTACATATATGACTGTATACAGCGCCTTAAACAGGGTTCTGAGTCACAGCCTCAGACTCCAGCGGATCCAGTCTTGATACAAGATGTCGAAGAAGCCATAAGACATCTTCTGCGTACCGTATATGAGAGTTTTGAGGCCTCTTCTAGGGTTTAGGCAGGGACCATTGCAGCCCCAGACTCGCATGGCTTCGTGCTAGCTCTGTCAGACCTGACGTTCATGACCATCTGGCCAATCTACCCTGCAAAGGGGACAACCTCTTTGGCTCCCAGTTCCAGGAGACAATAGCGCAGCTAAAAGAATAGTTGGTAGCGGTGCAATCTCTCACCGCCACTCAGTCCTACCCAGCCTCAAGGGGCTACTATACCCCGAATAGGAGATTGTCCTTCCAGCGCAGTCTGTACCGTCCATAGACCTCTTATAGGACGCCGCCGTATCACCCTCCTCCATGACAGCAACCACAAGCCCCTCAAAACTATAGAGGCCGTCAATGCCCTCAGCGCCCAGCAGCACAACTGCGAACTACTGCAGCAAAGTCCAACCCATCTTTTTAGTCTTTGCTCCGCCACCATCCCAACAGGTTCTAGCAGGAGGCATAACAGCTCACCTTCAGTGGGAAACGATCACATCAGATCAGTGGGTTCTGGATATTGTCCGTTCCGGATATCGAATCCCCTTCCAGAGTTCACTGCCCCTGCCCCACCTGACATCCAGGGGGCCCAGATCCAACCTCATGCAGTTGTAGAAGGAAGTGTCGGCCTTACTTCACCAACAGGCAATCCAGCGCCTCCTTCCATCCAACCACGACATGGGGTTCTACTCCCCATACTTCCTCATTCCAAAGAAATCTGGGGATCTATGTCCCATCTTGGACCTCCGAGACCTCAACAAATTCATTGTCAAGGAAAAGTTAAAGATGATATCCCTCAAGTCCATACTACCCCTGATTCTATAGATCTCAAGGATGTGTACACTCATATTTATTTATTATTTATTATTTATTTATTTATTTTTAATTTTTATAGACCGAAGTTCTTGTAGGAACTACAAATCAATCCAGTTTACATACAACTTTTAAATGCCCAAAAAGAGTAGTGGGCTTTACATAGAACAGTTGAACAATAAAACAGGTAACAATAGAACTAACAATAATGATGGAACAAATAGAATAGATAACCAATTAAACATAGTAATATAGTAATAAATATTATATAGAAAATAAATATAAAAGAGATAGAGTAAATGGAGTGTGAGTACAGTATAAATACAAAAGATGAAAGATATTCCAATGCATCCTTCCTCCGGGCGATACCTATCCTTTCAAGTCCATGGCCAGCACTTCCAATACAAAGTACTTCCCTTCAGTCTCTCGACAGCACCCAGGGTATTCACCAAGTGCATGGCGGTAGTGGTGGCGTTCCTCCGTCAACGGAGAATTATAATTTTTCCTTACCTGGATGATTGGCTCCTGATAGCGTCAGACCCTCAGACGCTCCAACAGAACCTACAAGATACAATCTCCCACCTCGGTCAGTTGGGCCTCAACGTCAACTATGAAAAATCCCATCTACAACCTACCCAAAGGCTTCAGTTCATAGGAGTCATATTGGACATGATACAACACAGAGTATTCCTACCACACGACAGACGCACCACGATGCGTCAGCTCTTCCAACACTTACGCTCACCCAGACGCCTTCAGCCCTGCAAATTCTCAGTGTTGGGACACATGGCAGCGGCCATCCATGCGGTAGCTACAACCAGACTACACATGCGCCATATCCAATGGGATCTCAAATGCCAATGGCACCAACATTCCCAACCCTTGACAAAGGCTGTATCCCTAACATCAGCCATGTGCAAAGAACTCGACTGGTGGCTACGCGCACGGATGCTCAGCAAGGGTGCTCCATTCTTACTGTTACCTCACAATGCCGTTCTCACCACGGATGCCTCCCACAAAGGCTGGGGGGTGCAGCTCGATCATCTGCAGACACAAGGCCTGTGGACGCAACAGGAACAGTCGTATCAAATCAACCTCTTAGAGCTCTGAGCAATATGATATGCATCAAAGACCTTTGTGTCTCACCTTCAGGGTCATCGAGTGATGGTCTACACGGTCAACCAAGTAGCCATGTTTTACATCAACAAACAAGGCGGCTCAGGTTCATGGATCCTCTGCAAGGAAGCCCTCGCCATTCTGTTATGGGCCGGCAAACACTCAATTCAGTTGCAAGCAACCTACTTACCGGGCATCTCCAACACCAGGGCAGACAAATTGAGCAGGGTTTTTCAACCCCACGAATGGTCTCTCAACCAAATCATCGCAGAGGAGATCTTCCGAAGGTGGGGAACACAGACGATAGATCTCTTCGTCACAGAATCCAACCGGAAAACACCCCATTTCTGCTCGGTCTGGCCAAGTCTGTCTTTCTAATTTCATGGATGGAAACCTTAATATATGCATTACCCCCCATTCCTCTCATCACCAAAACACTGCAAAAGTGCATGCATGACGAAGCACAATTGATTCTGGTAGCACCAGCGTGGCCGCGTCAACCGTGGTACACGCACCTCCTCCAGCTGTCCACAGCGGAGCCCTTCTGCTTACCGAATCAAGAAGACCTACTGTCACAAGAGGAGGGCTCTCTCCTGCACCTGCTCCACGCCTCCTTACATCTGACGGCGTGGAGATTGAGCAGCTCCTTCTTGCTGAACAAGGATTTTCAGTTTCCGTACAAAACATAATTTTGGCCTCCAGGAAGCTGTCTACAAGACGCAGCTATCACTTCAAATGGAAACGCTATGCGGCATGGTGCACGTCAAACGGGGCGGACCCACTCACATGCACCCCAGACATGCTTCTGATGTATCTACATACATTGTACATAGCAGGCCTTGCCACTGCTTCCGTTCAGGTCCACCTTAGTGCTATTGCTGCCTTTCACTGGCTACATGATGGACATCCGATCTCCCATCATCCAATGGTTTCGCAATTTCTCAGAGGGCTCACTCACCTTTGCCCTCCAGTCGTAAAACCCCCACCATGGAACCTCAATCTGGTACTTGAACACTTGATGCTGCCCCCATTCGAACCAATGGACGTGGCACATCTCAAATACCTCACTTGGAAAGTAGTTTTCTTAGTGGCAGTCACCTCAGCTCGCGCAAGGTTGTACTAGTGTGCACCCCCTTGCGCGCGCAGACCCCGGATTTTATAACATGCGCGCGGCTGCGTGCACATGTTATAAAATCAGGCGTACATTTGTGCGCGCGCGTAGGTTTTAAAATCTGCCCCGTTATGTACTGCTGTGGGAGATTTGACTCTCTTCTATTAGCCGGTGCAAAGCAGTGTTGTGGGCATATTGTGTTCCCTTTTGACATCTCCGAGTCAAGTTACTTATTGTACACTACTCGCCTCCTACCTCCATCCCTCCCCTCCTGCATTGCTTTAACCCATGGGATACTTATTATATGCTACTCACCTCCTACCTCCATCCCTCCCCTCCTGCATTGCTTTAACCCATTGGTGCCATGAGTCAGGATTTCTCTACATTAAGCGTCAGCAGTAAGTCCCAAGTCTTGGGGCCAAGATGTTTAATGTTATTTTTTCCCTTCAGTTGATTTTGTTGCTCTGTTCATTTCCTTGGTTACAGGATCCTGCAGGCAGGGTCATGTGAATGTGTCTGTGGCTGCGTTCTGGGTGCAGGGGGGGGGTGCTGGCTTGCACATCTGCTGCTGATTACATGGGAAGCGCGATTTGAGCAGTTCCAGTTCCCAGTATGCCAGGTGCTGCTTGCTGGGTCCATTTTGGAAGAGTGACGTGCTCATCTTCCCTTTTTGTTTCTGTTTAGTTTGTGCTCATATTAAAAACATTCAGACTTTCTCCAAGAGACATGGCATACCGGCGATGTGTGAATTGCATTCATAAACTTAATATAACAAGCCCTCTTAACATTTCTTACTAACAGTCCATTAGTTTTTGGATTGCATAAAGTTTGTTATGTGAACAATGTGTGTGTGTGTGTAGGTGATGTAGGGTCATGTCTGTGTAACTGAAGAATCTGAAGTGGGCTCAGCTGTGGACAAAAGGACAGAAAGGGAAGGAGATGGAGATTTTATCCTGCATGAAACCAAAAGTGAGAAGGCTGTAACTCGCTAATAGATTTGACCAATGTCCAATTTTTGCCCTTTAAAAGTTGTTGCACCCCTTACATGAAATATCAGCAATGGCTTTGGCTGGTCTGAGTTATTTCAGGGGTCTCAATTAGACTCTGCCCCTGTTGTGAGGTCAATACAGTGTTAAGTGTTTAGGGAGGCCGTGACACTGCCCATTGGGAGAGGTTTTAGCAGTAAATAAAACCTCTGCACCCATGTGATGCAGGAGGAGAACTGAGAGAACAAGGCTGAAAGACATTTGGTGAGTCTTTCCCTCCACAGGGGTAGGGTCAAAAGAAGAAGAGAAGTGTTCCTGCCTGGAGAAGATTGCTGAGACCCATGAAAGGGGCTGGCCAGACCTTACTGAAAGGATGGTGAAGAGGATTTGATCTAGGGGAGGTTTTACCATGAAAAAACTGCCCCACTGAGGATGGGTCCTGGAAGTGTTACCCTTCTGACAGAGAGATCAGCCAGAAGCTTCTTGTGATTATGAAGGAGTTAAGGAGCTGAAGAGAGTTGCTATACCAAACAGGGGTTGCAGGTCCCCAGGGAGGAAAGCTTGCCCATGTCTGTTTGCTAACTTCTTGTGACAAGCAGACTGAGATTATTTTTATGTGCTGTTTTTGGATTTTCTGCCTACTCATTTTCACCAGTAAAGACTTTATTTTTAAGAACAACAAATCTGAGTGTCTGTTTGGTGATTTTGGTGAAGTGACTGGGTGGAGAACAGAAAGATCAGAAGAGCCTCAGAGTGAAAAGCATCCTAAGGGCCTTGAAAAGACATTCTTTTTCCCTCTGTGCAGGAATCCCAGGAGATCACAGAGCCTTGCTTGGTCGGTGACATGACCTGTTCTCAAGAACTAATTTGGACAGGGGCTACCTATTAATTCACCTAATAGTGCACATCTCCTGCAATATGGGCAGCTTACTGATTGTTTATACATATGGTTATGCTATTTTTTTTAAATATAATTCATGCCATGTTTGCTTATAAGTTATGTTAAAAGAAAAAAAATATTTGTAGTCATGAGTTTTTGTAAGCCTCATAATACCTAAGAATAATAAGTTAATTGAGCCTTTCTACATAACCTATCAGTAAGTTGTCCATATTGCAGGTCTCCTGCACCATTAAGTGATGTAAGCAAGTTACAGCCTTCTCAGTTTTGGTCTAGTATTCATTAAAATCTTCATCTCTCCTTCCTTGTTCTCTTGCTGAGCTCACTTATGGTTCCTTCAGCTTAGTATCGGCCCTTTTAACTTAGCTTCCACTTAGTCTTTTCAACTTCTTGCTGGGCTATTAGGTGACGTTGAACGCCCTTGGATTAGTCCTGTGCTAAGGATATATACAACCCTTTTGAGTGCGGCTTCCTTGGCGTTCCTTCTTGGTGGGCAGCACACCTTGCTGAGACTCAGGAGAAGGCATTCTCCATGGCAGGGACCGATCTGGTGGAAAAGCTTACCCAAACAACTGTGCGTAATAACTTGCACCAAGACATTTAGAAAACTACTCAAAACACCTCTTTCAACTGGCTTTTCAGTCTTGGTTATCGGAAATGGAATTGAGCCATAGAGTTGATCAGGTAGTTATAGACTAAGTACGATAGGGAAGAAAAACTTTATTTGCAGCATAAGCATCCAAGGTATGCAGACATACTACATTGTCTTGTTGACTTTGTTATCTTTGTATAATGAAGTGTTTTATGATTGTTCTGTTACCTGCTTTGAACTTTTGCTTATAGTGGGTTATACTTTTTTTTAAAATAAATACATTCACGCAATTATTGCATAGGCTATACATTTTAGTTAGAAAGTCATTTTCCCTTTATTGAATATTTAGTTCTTGTGCATACTCAAATTTTGGTTGGCTATGATGATATTGTTAAAGGTTTATAATCATGACCTAGACTCTAGCACCCTTGGAGCTCAATGAATTTGTTTGATGTATACTCAGCCTAAAATATTTCACTTCTGCCTGTCTTGAGAAGTCTTGCTGTTAGTACTTTGTTTTAGATGTGTGTTCTAATGTCTCCTAGCTGATTATGTTGACACTTTTCCCCATGTTGCTATTTAACCAATCTCTTACTTTAACTTTAAATGAAAATCTTGTGTACTGCAGTAATCAAGAGTGCAGATCTCTGATGACCTGAAAAGCCATCACTCATATATCTGATAATGTAGGTTCATGTTGCACCTTACATCCAACCAGGAGCTAAATGCTTTACAGGCTTGGATGTTAGTCGCATTATCGTCGTCATTCCCAAGATTTGTAATTTAATTCAGACACAGATGCACTGACTTCTCCTAAGCACACATTCTGTGGCCAAATTGCAAGTTTGAACTATTTACTAATTCGATTTTCCCTGTACGTACCTGGATCAGTCCAGACAGTGGGTTATATCCCCCGACCAGCAGATGGAGTCAGAACAGAGTTTGAGAGCGTCAGCATATAGAGTAGTGCACCCTCTGCTGGAGCTCAGTATTCTTCTGACTCCAGCAGATGCGAGTGGGGGGATCCACTAGCTCCCCCAGATTGACAGGGTTTCTTCATTTTTAGTTATTTCTTTCTTTTTCTCCACAGTATTTCCCTGTCTTATGTTTCTCTTCATTTTGGATCCTTAAAGTTTAAAAAAAAAAAGTTTTCAATTTTTGAGGAGGCGTGTGTCTGTGGCTTTGCCTTCTCTATTCTGTACTCCTTTCCTCTTCCGTTGGGGTAAGTGGAAGTTTTTTGAGTTTCTTTCTCCACAGGTTTGCTTCTTTTTGGTGGTGCCCAGTGGATGCCGGTGGTTCCGGCCGCTCCACGCGTCGTTGGGGGTCCTGCGGTTCGCAAGCTCCGCCCGTGGGTGTGTGCTCAACTTACTGGACCCCTTCAGCGGGTTGTTAGGGCCATTTCCAGGCCCCCCCGCGGCACTAGCTCATCTTTGCCCCCCCCCCCCCCGAGGCTTTTCTTTTTCCCCGGTGCTGACATGTTGCGGTCCTCGAGGTGTGAGGCCTGCGGCGAGCCGGGGAATCAATTTCTGAGGGAGGGGCTTTGTGAGCGGTGCTTCCCCGACGGAGAAGGCACCCTGCAGTCCTCTGGTGCGATTTCGGACCTGTCTCCTCCTCAGCCCGGGTGGCGCGGGCCGGCCACAACGCCGCCTTTGGCGGGAACGGCGGCCATTTTAGGGGGTCAGCGTGAGACGGACTCGCTCCCAGATGCAACAGGCTTTGCCCCCGGCGGGAGGTTTGCCCGACTGGGGCTCCCAGGACGGTCCCCCCCCCCCCCAGGGATTCCAATCAGCTCTCCGTTTTTCTCACCTGACTTTATTCTGGCAATGCACATGGCCTATTTGCAGGGTATGGGAGCACAGGCTTCTAATCCCCTGGGGGCCCCTCCCCCCAAGGTTCCTAAACTTGCCGTTGGTCTCACCGCCTCGTCCGTTACGCCTGGATCCCTGCCGGGTCCCTCTCCCGTGTCACCCCGACGTACCACGGGGGTGGCTTCGCCGGTGAGAGACGTACCCCCGGAGGCGCATCCGGATGGACATACGGAGGGGGACGACCCTTGAGCCCTACGGATTTTTCAAAAAGAAGAGCTGGATGGACTCATTCACCATATTATTCAGGAGCTGGACCTCGACCCACCTCCAGATCCGCCGATCCCTGTGGCTCCTGCTGTCGCCACCTCGTCTCGCAAAGGGGATCCAGTACTTGCCGCCCTCCATCCTAGGGCAAGGGCTTTCCCTATCCATGAGTCCTTCCTACAGCTTCTCACCAGGGAGTGGGACACTCCCGAGGTGTCCTTGAAAGTCACACGCGCCATGGAAAAGCTATACCCGCTCCCTGAGGATTTTTTGGATCTTATCAAGGTGCCCAAGGTGGATTCAGCGGTGTCGGCAGTGACCAAGAGGACAACCATCCCGGTCATGGGGGGAACGGCCCTGCGGGATACGCAGGACCGTAAACTAGAGACCTTTCTCAAGAGGGTCTTCGAAGTCTCCGCTCTAGGTATGCGGGCCGTGATGTGCAGTTCGCTCGCGCAAAGGGCCAGCTTACTCTGGGTACAGCAGCTTCTCACCTCTCAGGAATTGCCCCCCGAAGAGGCCGCCCAGGCGGACCGGCTGGAATCTGCCATAGCATACGGAGCGGACGCCCTGTATGATCTCTTTCGCGTAATGGCGCGGTCCATGGTTTCGGTTGTAGCAGCCCGACGGCTCTTGTGGCTTCGCAACTGGGCAGCGGATGCTTCCTCCAAGTCGAGCCTTGGCTCCCTCCCCTTTCGGGGGAAGTTCTTATTTGGAGAGGACCTGGATCAGATCATCAAGTCACTGGGGGAAAATTCGGTGCATCGGCTGCCGGAGGATAGACAGCGTTCCTTCAGATCATTTTTTTCCGGTAGAACCAGGGCCAGGGCACAGCGACGTTATAGGTCTTACCGACAGTCTGCTTCCCGGATGCAGCAGACAAGATCCCAGCCTTTGTCTCGTTCCTTTCGTGGGCGGAGGCCCGCGAGAGAGGGTACAGGGCAGGGAATTCCGCCCACAAAGTCATCCCAATGATGCCAAAGGAGCCCACTTCTCACCTCCCCGGATCGGAGGCCGCCTCATGGACTTCTACGAGGAGTGGGTAGTTATCTCCACGGACCAGTGGGTGCTGGACACCATAAGAGACGGTTACGCCTTGGAATTTGTCCGCCCCCCAAGGGACCGGTTCATCTTCTCCCCCTGCGGTTCGGATCTCAAGAGGATAGCGGTTCAACAAACACTAGACCGGCTGCAGGTAATAGGGGCCATCGTTCCCGTCCCCTTCGAGGTGGGCTTGGGCCACTATTCCATTTACTTCATCGTTCCCAAAAAGGACGGTTCCTTTCGCCCCATCCTGGACTTGAAGGAGGTAAACAAGGCCCTCAGGGTCACCCGGTTCCGCATGGAGACTCTTCGTTCAGTGATTGCCGCAGTGCACAAGGGAGAATTCCTCGCTTCACTGGACCTCTCGGAAGCGTACTTGCACATTCCCATCCTGCCGGCTCACCGGCGGTATCTTCGCTTCAAGATTCTAGGTCAACATTTTCAGTTCAAGGCGCGTCCCTTCGGTTTGGCGACCGCACCTCGGACCTTCACAAAGATCATGGTAGTGGTGGCGGCGGCCCTCCGCAAGGAGGGTATCCTAGTACATCCGTACCTAGACGACTGGTTGATTCGAGCGAAGTCCTTCTCACAGGGTCAGACCTCAGTGGCCAGAGTAGTACAATTCCTACGCTCTCTGGGCTGGGTGGTGAACCTTCTAAAGAGTTCTCTTGTGCCCTCGCAACACCTGGATTTCTTAGGAGCGAGCTTCGATACCCGGCGGGGTATGGTGTTCCTGCGCCAGGACAAGGCGCAAGCCCTGAGAGAGCACGTGTCTCGGTTTTCGGCTCTGGAAGAACCAACCGCCTGGAATTATCTGCAGCTCCTGGGAGTAATGGCCTCCACCATCGACATGGTACCCTGGGCGTTTGCACACCTGCGTCCACTGCAGGCGTCCCTACTATCCCGCTGGAAACTAGACTCCCAGGAGTATCAGGTGATCCTGCCGCTTCCACCATTAGCCAGGAAAAGCCTGGATTGGTGGCTTGTCCCCTCGCATCTGACTCGGGGAGTCTCGCTCGAGGTTCCCAATTGGGTGGTGGTGACCACCGATGCCAGCCTCGCGGGATGGGGAGCCGTCTGCGAAAGAAGCGCCACTCAAGGGACTTGGACGCCAGAGGAGGCAAAGTGGCCGATCAATCGCCTAGAAACGAGAGCCGTGCGTTTCGCTCTCCAGCGTTTTCTTCCCCTGGTGCGACACAGAGAGGTGAGGATCCTCTCGGACAACGCCACCACCGTGGCCTACATCAATCGCCAAGTGGGGACAAGAAGCAAGCATGTCTCCCTCGAGTCTACTCCCCTGATGGAGTGGGCGGAGAGCAATCTCGTCTGGATAGCGGCCTCTCACATCACCGGGATGGACAACGTTCAGGCGGACTTCCTGAGTCGTCAACAGCTAGACCCTGGCGAGTGGGCTCTCTCCGACGAGGCAATGCATCTCATCATCCGTCGTTGGGGGACTCCACTCCTCGATCTAATGGCGACCTTTCTCAACGCCAAGGCTCCACGCTTCTTCAGCCGCAGAAGAGAGCGCGGCGCGGAGGGGGTGGATGCCCTTGCCCTTCCGTGGCCGTCGGATCAACTGCTCTATGTGTTTCCTCCTTGGCCTCTGGTCGGCAAGGTTCTCCGCAGGTTGGAACATCATCGAGGGACTGTAATTCTTGTCGCCCCGGAATGGCCCCGTCGGCCATGGTTCGCAGATCTACTTCAGATGACGGTGGACGGCCCACTTCGCCTGTCCCATCTTCCTCATCTTCTGCGCCAGGGTCCGGTATTTTTCGAGCAGGCAGAACTCTTCTGTCTTGCGGCTTGGCTTTTGAACGGCGCCGTCTCCGCCACAGAGGCTACCCGGAGACAGTGATCTCAACGATGCTTCGTTCTCGCAAGCCTTCGACCTCCGTCGCTTACGTTCGAGTTTGGAAGGTCTTCGAAGCATGGTGCTCCGACCGTGGAGTCCAAACCATGGAGGCGAATGTCCCGCTGACCCTTCATTTCCTACAGGATGGTCTGGATAAGGGTCTTGCCTATAATTCGCTCCGGGTTCAGGTGGCGGCCTTGAATGTCTTGGTACAGAAGGACTGCTCTCTACCCCTTCAGCCGGATATCGCACGTTTTCTGAAGGGTGCCAAACACCTACGGCCACCGGTCAGGGATCCTTTCCCTTCTTGGAGCCTCAACTTGGTGCTGCGAACGCTGTCGGGCCCTCCTTTTGAACCCCTGAGGGGGTCCTCCCTCAAGGACCTGACCCTCAAGACGGTTTTCCTGGTAGCCATCTCTTCTGCTCGCGGGTTTTCTCAGAACTTCAAGCTTTGTCCTGCCGGGACCCTTATCTGCGTTTCTCTGACTCCGGGGTTTCCCTTCGTACGGTGCCATCCTTCCTACCAAAGGTGGTCTCGGCCTTCCACGTCAATCAAACGGTGGAGCTTCTAGCGTTTGCTCCAGAGGAACCCCGGTCTCTCCGGCTCCTGGACGTCAAGCGTGTACTGCTCCGTTACCTGGAGGTTACCAATGACTTCCGGGTATCCGATCATTTGTTTGTCCTCTGGTCAGGACCGAGGAGAGGTTCTCAGGCATCCAAGACGACTATTGCTCGCTGGATAAAGGACGCCATCTCATCGGCTTACATAGCGGCGGGGCAGGTGCCACCTTGCAGCGTCTCGGCTCATTCCACGCGATCCCAAGCGGCGTCCTGGACGGAATCTCGCTCCGTTTCCTCCCAGGAAATCTGCCGTGCGGCGACATGGAAGTCGTTGCACACTTTTTCCAGACATTACAGACTACACCTGGCACCTCAGTGCACGGGTTCTTTTGGCGATTAAGTTCTCCGAGCAGGTCTCTCAGGACCCCACCCGGTTTAGGGAAGCTTGGGTACGTCCCACTGTCTGGACTGATCCAGGTACGTACAGGGAAAAGAAAATTATTCCTTACCTGCTAATTTTCGTTCCTGTAGTACCATGGATCAGTCCAGACGCCCGCCACTAGGGGTTTCATTAGGTCCTGCTCGGATTCTTCCAGGTATCTTTCATTCTGTTTGTCTCTGATTATTGTTACTGTTCACAGCTCCTCACAAGTTGACTGTTGCTGGTCCCGTTGACCGTTTGTTTACTTATATCTGTCTCTGTTCCTTTTGGGAACGGTTCTGGATCCAAAATGTTGTGTTTTGCTTTTGGGCTTTGCTATGCGTAATACTGAGCTCCAGCAGAGGGTGCACTACTCTATATGCTGACGCTCTCAAACTCTGTTCTGACTCCATCTGCTGGTCGGGGGATATAACCCACTGTCTGGACTGATCCATGGTACTACAGGAACGAAAATTAGCAGGTAAGGAATAATTTTCTTATATAACAGCAACATTAGATGAAGTGATGAATGCTTTTTATGCTTTTATAAATGCAATTGTAATGCTTTTTTAATGGGAATTTTTGTTTTTGTTTTCTTGTTCTGTTTTCTTAGTGAATAAACCTCAGGTTGCTCCATTACCTTCTGATATTGCGGTAATTATGTACACAAGCGGATCAACAGGCATTCCAAAAGGTGTTATGATCTCCCATAGCAACCTTATTGCTGGCATTACTGGGATGTGTGAGAGAATTTCTAACCTGGGGTAAGTAACAAGATCTGAAATGGTAGTACAGTTTTAAAAAATATATCTCCCCAACGAGTTACGCTTCTCCTTTTGGAACTTATTAGGTGTTGTGTTAATTAAGCTTGTATGTTCAGTGGAATCCTGGGAGTGTGTGTTTGGAGTGGCTGGGCCTTTACCTTGAAACACATTGCTAGAGGAAATGAAAAACAAACTATCATTGATGAGTTTAGGAAAAAAACTGAATATTTTTTTATTCACACAAGTCTATAGTACATAATCACAGTAGGAAAGTCTGGGACTAGGACCAGAGATGAGATTGAGCAGGAGAATGAATTGAAGATCGTTATAAGTCATAAACAAGCAGAGTGATGATCAGATCTTTGTATTTGTCTTACAAGGTTATATAGTGATATTTTGATTTGATTAAAGTAAGATGGTGGTTTCATGTATTATGGTTTTAATTTTTGGCTTTTAACAACATGTTGGATGTATTTTATGAAATTATATATGTATTTTATAAACAGCTTAGAATTGCTTTTTGAGCTGGTATACAATTTTTAAATAAAACACATTTCCTTTTTATACATGGAAAATTTCACTGAATTACTAGGATTCTAATAGCTAATAAAATTATAGAATACTCTCACACTTGTTCTAAAATATATTTAGATAAAAGGCATTTAAAGTAAATGTAAATATATCTAGGGTTTGCACAAAGCCGAGGGCTGTCAACAGTTGTGTTAAACTGTTTTAATTGAGAGACCATTTACTCTAATTTCTTTTATTATTATTCAACAAGGTATGGATGGGATGTTCTGACCCAGCAGTGTCTTCCTGCTCCCTTGTACTTCCAGTTCAATTTGAATCCGTACTGGAATTTGGCACCATGAGCCGGCATTCCTGATTACCTGGGGATATTTCCTGTTTTCTCTTCCCTCAACATATCTAGTCCAGCCATAGAAGCAACAATCCTGGGCCAGTGCCATGCACAAGAGCTCCTTCTGGAGCCCTGTTATCATGGTCCCTGGATCTGGCCACTGTTTGGGACTTGCCGGACAATTCCAGGCTTTAAATTTCCTTGCCTTGGGCAGATCTTCAATTTATCTGGCTAAATCAGAGGCAATTTGGGGGTATTTTGTTTCTGAGCAGCCCAAAGAAGTGTATAGAAAAGTAAAAAAAAATGCTGCTTTTCTGGAGATATTAAGTCAGAGAAACCAAAAGGTTTAAAAAAAAAATTTAAAAATAAAAAGGGTGCCAGCAGTCAGGTTAGGAAAAGGGATGCTCAATTAACGAGCATCTGACAGTCACCTCACCTCTCCAAGGAGGCGCTAGGGGCGCATATTTGTCCTTAGCGCTTCCTTGGCAGCACGACCCCTCATTTAAATTTTCAGTCTTGGGCCCAGGAGAGGTGCTGGGTGCACATTATTTATTTTATATTTATTTAAAAGTTGCTTAAATACCGTTTATACATACTATGGTCTAAATGGTGTAGAAAAACAGGCACTCAACACTGAGCTCCCGTTTTCCGCACTGATTTATTGCATTGGGCCCAATGTGTCTGACGGAAAGAGAGCAAGTGTGTGTGAGAGCATAGGCGTGTATATAAGAGACGGAGTGTGAGAGAGAGTGAATGTATGAGTGAATGTGTGTGTGAAGATAGTTTGAGTGGCCCTATCTTCCCAGTCTCCACGACAATTTCAAGGTGACTGGAAATCAAAAGATCCCAGGTTTGGAGAGCAGGATATTTTTTAATCCTTATTATTTTAATTATTGGGTATAATTTGATGTTTCTACAGTTTTGAAATATTTTTTGGGGGGGAAATATTAGAACATATTTTAATTATTGGATTTTTTTATTTATCAGAAGTTTTGAAATATTTTATTGGTGTTTGGAAAATGTTTTATATTCTATTTATTAACTGGTTTGAAATCTTTTTATGATTATGGTTTTACTATTATGATTTTTTTATATTTCTTGCAGCCGCGCGCATGTTATAAAATCTGGGCTCAGCGCGCGCGCAAGGGGGTGCACACTAGTGCACCTTGCACGCGCCGTCCTAGGGGAGCCCCGATGGCTTTCTCCATTCCCTCCGAGGCCGATCCGAAATCGGAGCAGCCTTGGAGGGAACTTTGCATTGCCCCCCCCCCCCCCCCCCCCATACCTTCCCTTCTGGCAGGCGTAACTTGCACGCCCTGGGACATATGCACGACCCAGGGTTTTGCGCGCGTCACTGGGCCTATACAAAATAGGCTCAGTGAAAGTAAATCATCAGGATTTACGCGCATAGCCCTTTTAAAATCTGCCCCTGAGTGCGACCGAGATGAGGTATTTTGCTACTATATAATTTATCTGTAGTGATCCATAGCAGTTTGATTTGCTCTCTTTTCCTAATAGGAAGTGTATTAGTGTTCTAGGGCCTGATGTAATATATGCAGTGTTATCTTTTCATAGATAAGGTTGTTACTGTTTGAGTGCTAGCAGTTAGGGTTGTTTTGGTATGGGAGGTTACCATTACTATATTGTAATGGCTATTTATTTATTTAAAAACTTTTCTATACCGTCGCTAAGTTATGTACCATCGCAACGGTTTACAAATAGGCACAAACTAAAATATGTATAGGTAGGTTATCATACATTTTAACAGGTGCCAATTAAGTACGGTTACAAATTCATTAATAAAATCAATGTTTGAGTAGTGATGGTCTAGTCCTGGTGTATTATTGAGTTACTTTTTCTTTGTGCTTTACTTCTTAGTTGTAGGATCATGCACTTTTTGTTGTGTTCATTCTCATCTGCGCTTCTCTGTACTTATTTTCTCTCTACCCTCCCGTCTCTTTAGGAAAAGCTTGTTTAAAGAGCCATGTCTTTAAAGTTTTCTTAAAAGATTTGAGATCACTCTGTAACCTGATTTCAGTGGGCATTGTGTTCCATAGACTGGGTCCGGCTAGTGATAAGGCCCTTTCTCTTACTTGGGTTAGTTTTGCTGATTTTACTGAAGGGACTGTTAGTAGTGCTTTGTTAGCTGAGCGAAGGTTTCTTTGTGGGACGTGGACTCGAAGTGCTGTGTTTAGCCAGTCTGCTTCTTTATCATATATTAGTTTGTGTATGGTGCATAAGGCTTTGTATTTTATCCTGTATTCGATGGGCAACCAATGTAAGTCTGCTAAAGTTTCAGTTATATGGTCCCTCCTCTTTTTTCCCATCAGTATTCTGGCTGCAGTATTCTGAAGTATTTGGAGTGGTCTTATTGATGTTTATTCATGGCTTTCTGAGGGCCAAGCCCAGACCCAGCACACATTACAAAAAATAGTAATTGCATAGGAGCTCCAAGTGTCTTTTTTGCAGGATTTTCTGATTGGCCTCACAGCTGTGCATATAAATATAATATGCATGTTGTAAGTGATATTTTGCCTCAGAGACTGTACTTTTGGATGTTCTTTTTACATGTGAAATCTGTAATAAATGCATAATTGAATTGTGTGGTGTGTGTGTGTGTATGTATGAATGATTGGGGCGGGGGGGGGGCGCCAGCACAGGGCAGCAAGAAAGCTAGCATCTGCCCTGCCTGACTTGGCTGAAGAGTCTCTGTGCCTGACTGAAGACTGCTGCCTGCTGGGCCTTACCTGGCTGAAAAATCTTTTTTACTCGATGCACAATTAAGCTCTGTAAGTTATTATTGGAGGATGTAATTAAGGCAATGAACATAGCTGGGCTTAAAAAAAGGTTTGGACAAATTATTGGAGGAGAAGTCCATAAACTGCTATTAATCAAATTGACTTGGAGAATAGATACTGCTTATTACTGGCATTAGTATGGGATTTATTTATTGTTTGGGTATTTGCCAAGTACTTGTATTCTGGATTGGTGACTGTTGGAAACAGGATGCTGGGCTTGATAGACTCTCGGTCTAACCTAATATGGCAACTTCTTATGTTCTTAAGACCAACCAAAGTGGTATGGACATGAAATATTTGTTCCCACCCGGCCCCATGCTGGCCTACCTGCCCTAGTTGCCCATCCTGCCATGGGTTTGGCATGGGTAGTATTTCAGCCTCCCTGGCCTCTTACTAGTGCTAGTACACTTCCCTCTGCTGCAAAGTAGCCAAAAGCAGGCTATAACATTTTGCCAGGAAGTAACTAGATCAGCAAGGAAGTTTTTTTTGTTATTGTTCTACAGTTCAGTAGGTGGGTCAGAAGGCTGTGTTGTTCTATTGTTCAGTAGGTGGGTCAGAAGGCTGTGAACCAAAATATGAGAGAGAAGCAATTTTCACGTGATATTTTGTCTTGACCCAAATAACTTATCAACAACAAAACCTCCATTCTCTTGTACTGGTTGGTACTTGGTTGGTTGTCAATGATTGACCCAAATAACAGCAACTCCTGAGTTTTTTCCCCATACCCAAATAATGGCAACTCCTGAATTTCCCCCCCCCCCCCCCCCAAGATCTGCAATATTTCCTGCTTTAATGCGTGATATTTCTTCATCAGCATATTTTGCATCTGTTTTACCATATTTCCAGAAAAAATTAGCAAAAAAGTTTTTAATGTGCAGAATGCTATTTATTTTGTGCAAAGTGAAAAGATTCCTTGTGAATTCAGCCATTTAACACATGATAAGGCCCTATGGTAACTTAGTGAATGAGGCCCTTAGATTATAACCTTTGGGGACAGGGAAAATACTGATCCTGAATGTTACTTGTCTTGCGCTACTAGTGAAAAGGCATGAGCTAAATACACAAACTAATTAAAAGTGGCAGGATAACACCAATATTCAGTGTGTTAGCCAGCTAATATTAGGAATGTTGGAGAGCAGTCCTAAAATTAGCTGGCTAAAAAACAAAACACAAACCCCCCCAAACAATCAACTGAGCAGCAGCTGCTTCCATTCCCCTCCCTCCCCATCAATAAAAAATTGTAGTAGGCCAAGCAGTTCACTCTCCTGATCCCAATAACTAATATATGGTAACGGACCAAGCAGGTCCCTGTCTTCCAATCTGAATAAAGAAAGAATTGTAGCCCAAGCAGCACCACCTCCCCCCCAATCCTAATTAAATAATTTTTGTAGGCAAATTGGCTCTGCTCCAGGACAAATTCTTTTCTCATATTCTCCAGTAACTCCATGCCAAAAAGTTGCTAAATCCACTTTTTGTTCTGAGCGAATTTGCTGTTGCCCAAGTTGAAATATTTCCCATTGATCTGCTAATAAGAAGTTTTACACGTTTTAAAGGCTTGTATTACAACAATATGGGGACCTTTGTGCAAGGCACTTGCTGGGTCCCCAGGTACCCAAAGGTTTTAAGTCAGAAGGCATGATTAAGTTTAGTTTCCTTGGTCCCATTTCTTGGAAGGGAAATGAGCACATGCGCATTCATTCTAGCTTTGTTGAAAGAGAATGCTCTCCCTGGAGTGCCTTTGAACGTCTTTTTCAGTTTTTCTTGCTGGTCTCAAATCAGTTCTATTACAGTTCTTATTTTTTGTTCATTTATGGTTGAGTGAATTGTTCAGTAATATGGTCTCTTTGTTTGAACTTGATATACCTCTTAAAGAGAATCCAATTGGTTTACAATCAAAATATATATTTCTAATTCTTAATATAAAAATATAAATATGAGCAGTCTTTTTTTTTTTTATGGGTCTGCTTATGTAATGTCCTATCACACTTGGACCTACCTTTGGGAAAAAGTAGACTATCAAATGCTAATAAATGAATGAATGAATGAAAAAAATAGATTGAGCCTGATTTACATAGATGATATTTATACCCCAGAAGAAGTTGGATTAGGTGGATCACTACAAGCAGATCTTCCGCATGGGAGTACATCACCAACTATGTAGACAGTCTTAAAAAAAAAAAAAAAAAAAAAAGAGAATATTCCAATATTGCATTGTTTGGGAAAGAGTGGGGGTAAGTTAGAAGAATGTCAAGCGAATGATTCCAAAAAAGGAAAATTGAGTCAGCTTGATGACCTTTTGGTTAAAATTCTTGCCTACCATAACAATAAAACCCCAAAAAAGATCCTCTAATAAGAGAAGCACAGAGAGGCAGTAAGAGAAAATAAACAATAAGCTGGCATAGTTGCATAAATGAGACTCTCTGAGCCCCCTCATTGGAAACATACAAGGTGTTTTATTTTAGAGACTTTAAAAGACGCTCTTAGCAGGTCATCAAAAATAACCTTTTTTTTTTTTTTTAAAGTTAACAAAATATTAAAACAGTAATTAAAAATTAAAAACACATTTTGAATAAAGAATAAAAATATTAAGAATAAAAACGGAGGGAATACAACTCAGCAAGACAATCTTAAAGTCTCGCTTGCTGTGTATTTCCCACCGGACAAACCTCAGTGAAGAGGGTACTTAGGATCCTCACTTTTGTGATTGGTGGTAGAATTCTTGCCTACCATGTATGAGACTAGATTCTGATTATTAGCTCAGATTAATCTTTGGGATTGAGTTGCTGTTCCATGTACAACTGACAGCCTACACAAACTTAACTCTGTGCCAGTATATGTCTACTGAATTTTAAAAAATCAAGCATTTTTATATAAAAATATATTTTGAGTGGGAGAGTATTGCACATTACCACGTGGAAAACGTGGGTTTGATTTCAGACCAGCTGCTAATGCTGCAGAGGTAGCATTAACAGCCTCTGGATAGGAGGAAGACAGGGAGTCTTAGCCATCACTCACCTTTTGGCCTGAATTAAGGTCCACATTAATTGGGTTCCAGAGGGATCTATAGTTTATGGTCCTGGTCAAGGACTGTTTCTGGAATAGGAAACAGATGTTAGGAAGGGAATATCAAAATAAAGGGAAAAACTACTGGGTGTTTGTGCATGAAGGTTCCTGTAACTGTATCTAAATAGAAAACCAGTTCTAGTTTGAGCTGGTATCCCAAAAGACCAGAAAGAAACTGCCAGACCAAAAAAACAAATATAGAGAAATAGTGTACTACTTTTGTATAATTGTTTCTATATTTTTCATTTCAGGCAAGGAGACACCTACATTGGATATTTGCCTCTTGCCCATGTTCTAGAATTAAGTGCTGAACTTGTATGCTTGACTGTTGGCTGCCGTATTGGCTACTCTTCACCTCAAACTTTGTCGGATCAGGTACAAGATTTGTCATCTGTTTTTGTAAAGTATAATTTGCTGTGTTTTTGTATGTGTTGTAAATTTATATCCTTTATATTTTTGCACTGTCCTTTTCAGATTCTTGTTGGAATATTTGCTCATTTTTCTTTATTTTTAATTCCTTTGTCAGTGTATTTCATGTTTTCTTTTCGTGAGTCTCAACAACAACAAAAAAATGTTATTACTTTAATTTTTTCAAACTTGAGTTCAACCTAGCCTCAGGTCTCTTCATGTTGGCAGACAGCAAACTAGGCTTCCAAAGATACCCCCACTACTCCTACAAGATGTCATTATCTGATCAGCAAGACCACTATGTTTACTGCTTAGACTCATCGCATGATGTACCTAATTGTGCTGCTGCTACCGGAATATCTATCAAAGCCAAAAGATCTAGAAGATACACAGTGAGAGAATGATCACATTCTCCAAGCCTCTGGGCCAGCAAAGAGGGAAACATCACCAGCTGAGAGACCATCACTTAAATGAAAAAAGGCAGAGTCCTCTAATGCTCGGCGTCATGACTTAGAGAAGTCTCAGCATAGGTGCATCCATTCTCTACCAAAGAAGGGGAGAAACTGCAATCTTCTGCGCCAAAAAAATGGGAGTCAAGACAGACCTCATTGGTGCCAATTCAGTTGATGCACAAGAAGACGTCTTCAATGCCAAATGGGGCAGACTGTTCTTTCAGAGAGGATTTTGTTGAAAAGTTTATTAAACAAGCCTTCCTCCCACCGCAAAACACTCAAAACAGGAACCGAAAAAAAGGTTTGGTAAGCCTTTGTGGTGGGAGGAAGGCTTGTGTAACGAACTATTTTCAGCACAATCCTTTCTCTGAAACTATACTCCACCCCATTTGGAGGCGTGGATATGCCATTACTGAGTAAGCATTTTTTCTCTTGGCGGTCACTGTCGTGGTCTCACAGAAGAATGTTCTACCTTTAAATCGGCAGAGGATCAGCTTGTGTGGTCCCTTAATCCACAGGAAGTATCTACTCTGTGCATCTACTTGTTTCCAACTTGAGCCTTATCTGCATTTTTGCCTCTATCAAATTATGTAGTGTTCTTCATGCCAGGGGTTTCCCTTTGAGGAAACCATTCTTCGGTAAACAAGGGCCTTGTCGGGGACTCTACACTATATCCAGGATATGATCCACACCAGCTCATAATTAGCTATATTTCATCATAGTGTACAACCAAGGCACTAAGGTTCTTATAGCCCATTCAGCAACAACATCGCATCTTACCCTATTAGAATTGTCAATTAATTTATACAATGTGCCAGTTTGATAGCTGATTGGTAATTTCATTGTGTCACATTATTCTACGTAGATGAATGAGCATAGATTTGCTGTCTAATAATCCTAATGAAATGTTGTATGTTTAGTACATTATATAACAGTGTAAATCAATGAGATGTATGGATGTTCACTATATACATTGTTTTACAGTGTTAATGGTATACACAATTCTATAGGTTTTCTATTTGTGAAGCCATTATGATTTCTCACGTATATTTCTATATTTAGACAACTGTTTTTGATATTTTGATTTGATTTAATTTTATAGGTGCTCATTTTTTTAATATATTAGATATTGTGAATAAAGTTTTGAATTATAATTATAGACATTGAACATTAGTGCTCTTTTCCAATATTTTTGGAATGTTTATCTTTTGTTCATAAATATATAGATATGTAATAGATAAACTTCTCATGTGTATATATTATTTTATGCATATATTTTTCAATTGCCAGTTGTGGATTGGGATGTGTGGATACATGGACAGACATTGTTTTAATGCATTTTACTTCCAGGCTATAAGGCAACCTAAGATGAGCATTTTGGAAGGTTGTAGATTTGTAGTATATGGTACAAATAGTTCCTTGCAAAAGCTATAAAACATGACCCACCACCTTCGTTCAGACTCTATGGATCATTTCACTCCTGTACTGCAAGAAGCAGAAGGACATGGGAAACACATAATTTGATCAGTTTATAATGCATATGATACTTCTTCTAGGCCATGTGCTGTAGCCACTGGAGCCAGAAGGCTAGCATAGCGGCAGGCTTTGGGTCTTTCTGCAGAGGTTCATATGAAACCTGCTGATGCTTTATACACAGGGGATAATAATCTCTTTGAAGACAAAGCAAAAGAAACATTGGATTTTATTAAAACTAATTGCTCCACTCTCCTTACCCTGTAACAGCTACAACTGAACAACCATCTACAAGCACTACAGGAGACACTAGGACTATTCAAGTAAAAGGTACTAAATCTACTCTTTTCAGTAGCCTGGCCTGCAACAACAGCAGAGCAGGACATTTGCTAGAGAGAGCACACCCAAAACCTCTGCAACAATCATTCAAAATCTAATCCTAATTTTTGACTGCAATATCAAAATATGCTTCAAATTTGATTTAAAACACGTTCCAGTGGGGGGAAGACATCATTTTAGCTTACTATGGTCTTTGATAACAGACCATAGTAACATAGTAACAGACCATTATGCAACAGGAATACCAGTTGAATTTAAAATCCTCTCCCTCAAACAACCTTCCAAAAAAACCCAAAAAACTTTATAAATGCGTAACAGTGCCAACTCTTCCATAAGAACATAAGAAAATGCCATACTGGGTCAGACCAAGGGTCCATCAAGCCCAGCATCCTGTTTCCAACAGTGGCCAATCCAGGCCATAAGAACCTGGCAAGTACCCAAAAACTAAGTCTATTCCATGTAACCATTGCTAATGGCAGTGGCTATTCAGCAAGAGTTGTCAGGCCTCCTTGTTGCAAATATGGTTGAACTAGTCCCAATGCTACAAAGCAACACAAGATTCTACTCCGTACTTCCTCATTCCAAAGAAAACAGGTGGTCTTGGTCCCATCTTGGACCTCAGATATTTCAAAAAACACAGGAAGAAACAAAGGTTCAGGATGAATTCTCTAGGGACCATCCTCCCTCAATTCTAGTTAACCACTCTAGCCCTCCAAGATAACTATAAACACATTCTGATTTTCAAAGTTCACTGTAAATTTCTGTTTCACCACAGCCCAACCATCATTACCTGTACTCCCTTTCAGTCTGTTTGTGGTGCCCAGGATGTTTATAAAATGCCTCGCAGTGGTGCTGCTCAAATAAGAAAGATCAATGTTTCTTTTTCCATATATAAAATGAATGGCTCACGTTCAGCTGTATCCTTCAAGAAGCTTGTTCTTCCTTATTCCACACAATGAACACAATTCAAACATTGGGAATAAACATCAATTTCCCAACATCCGATATGGAATAGATTCATATAACAGACTTTATAGGAGCCTGCTGGATTCCATACAAGGAAAACATTTTTCGTTTGGCAGAGAATACAAAATAATCCTAATGCTTTCAGATCGGAAATAAGTTTCTACCTGTTTTCTTAATGAAAATGTTAGGCCACACGGCGACAGCTGTCCATATTACTCTTTTTGCACATTGGTGTGAGAAGGCTTAGTGGCACCTGAGGTTTGTTGAGCCAAAACCTGCACCTCATTTGCACAAAGTAAATATGTCCACACACTCATTTGTTTTCTAGTGAAGTGGCTGGATACTTCAAATATGTTTAGAGAGATGTTTTTTTCATGATCTTCATTTCCAAATCACGATAACCACAGATGCCTCCAGTCTAGGTTGAGAAGCTGCCTTTGTTTTCAAGGAACTTCGTCTCCACAGGAAGGATTGTGATCAGCTCTAGATGATTTATCTGGAATAATTTTCAGTGCTTTTAAGAGCATTCAGTACCTGGTTAAAAGAGAACACTGTATTGATCCAGATCGACAGCCAAGTAGTAATATTTTGTATCAACATATGAGGAGGAATAGGCTTTACAATCTGTCAGGAGACCTGCAAGATATGGAAATATACAGTTTCCCAAAAGATGTATTTGATAGCAGTCTATCTCCCTGGCAACCAATACTAGATAGCAGACTTACTAAGTTACTTACTACAACCACATGAATGGTCTTTGGACTATCATAAACCACAAAAACTGTTTCAGCTTTGGGGTGTGCCACAGATTGCTGTTGTATGACATAGATCTCATTGCAAAGTTCCCACCTACTGCTTCCAGGAGACCAACAAGGTACATCAAGCGACAGATGCTTTTTCAATCTTATATCGAGGTCTTCTCAATGTGTTCCCACTTCACCCCACTCCACTCCAAATTGAGAAAACAATTCAAAAATTGAGAGAGAAGTTCTAATAACCCTTTCCGGCCATGTCAGATTTGGTTTTGGTGGCTTCAACGCCTAGCTATTCAGCAGCCAGTAAAATTGAGAATATTTCCATCCCTGATCATTCAATGCAATGGAAATCTTCATCTCAACATTCAGTCTTTAGCTCTGTGACTCTATGGACGTTGAAAGTTAGTCTCTTCTATGTAGTGAATAGGATTATTCTAGCTTCAAGAAATATTCTATCAGAAGATATTTTACATTTATAAATTGTAAAATCTTACAATTTTAAATGGAAAAAATGTTCTCATTTATGGGTCATTCATGTCCCCTTTTAGTGTCCTATTTCCCTCTTCAATACCTCTTAAACTTACCTGACTCAAGACTGAAAACTGATTCAGTTGGGGTTCATCTTAGGAGCATACCTTGAGAATTCAGGAGGAATTCCTATTTCCCAGCAGGCTAATTAACCAGATTCATGAAAGGCTTAAAGGTTTACCTCCAATTAAATATCCTCCTCCTCCTTGGGATCTAAATATAGTTCTGGCTTAGCTCATGAAATTGTCATTGAAGCCTCTAGCAAAAGCAGAATTAAAATATATTTTTTAGAAAGTTTTATATTTCTGAATGAAAACATTGCAAGCCCTAGTTTAATAATCACTGTGTAGCCAAATTTTGCACAACAGAGTAGTTTTAAAAATGTATCCAAAAGTGATTTCTCAATTTCCCATAAATCAATCCATTGTATTGCCAACACTTTTTCTGAAACCACATGACCATAAGGTGAATAGGCTCTTCATATGTTGGACTGCAGAAAGGCTTTATAATTGTATTTGGAGAGAACAAAGTTGTACAGAGAGTCTTTGCAGCCATTCATCTTCTTCAGTCTGGTCAAACAAGGTTTTTCAGTTACGGAAAGAACTCTGACCACTTGTATTTTTAATTACATCTCTTATTATACTCAATCAGAATAACATAATAAGGTGAAACTCAAGTCAGGGCTACATCAGCTTCCTTAGTGTATCTTTGCTCCATTTTCATAGAAGATACCTTCAGAGCTGCCACTAGACTTCTGTCCATACCTTTGTTACTTATTACTGCCTAGAAAATGCTTCATTTCAGTCCAAGAGCTTAATTCCTTCAGCTCTTCCCTCCCCCTGTCCCACAAACTTCTGTTAACGTATGGGTTGCATGTTTTCACTATTCATAAAGAACATAACTTTTTTCATGCAACTCTCAGCTTGGGAGTCTGCTTGTGTGGCTGATTACTGCCCTGCTTGTCAATGAAGAAAGCAGTCCCACTACTCTCCTCCCCTTTAAATTGATGCTTGGCTTGCTATAAAGCCTGAGGAGACACATGCAGCAGCAGCTACTTAGGAACACCCGCACATGCTCAGAACACCTTAGATTTTCTGAGCTCTAAGAGCTTTTGTGCCTCTGTATCATCGAATGAAATCACCTACTGGTGTAGCAGATTTTTCCTGCTGTCTATGAAGAACATCTATTATAGGTAAGCATCTTTGCTTTCTCTGCCAGGACATGGGAGGAGATGGAGGAAGTAGAGTAAGCTCCATGCTATGAAAATCTTTCGTCAGGTGCTCCCTCTTGGCAGTTCTGATTTTGTTGTCATTAGAGCTCTTCCACCCAATGGGCCAGATTTTAGTAGCTACGCCCGATTTTATAACATGCGCCTGCAGCTGCGCACATGTTATAAAATCCGGGGTCGGTGCGCATAAGGGGGTGCACACTTATGCACCTTGTACGCGCCGAGACCTAAGGGAGCCCCAATGGCTTTCCCCGGTCCCTCTGAGGCTGCTCTGAAATCGGAGCGGCCTCGGAGGGAGATTTCCTTCCGTTCCCCAGCCCTATTTAAACCCCCCCCCCCTTGACCTTTGTTAAATAAGTTGTGCCTACCTCTGGGCAGGCGTAGGTTGCGTGCACTGGCCGAGTGCTGGCGAGTGATCCTCTGCTGTGCCGGAGGCCTTGGTCCCGCCCACAGACCTCCCCTCCCCGCCCCTTTTTTCAAGCTCCAGGACATATGCGCGTCCCAGGGCTTGCGCGCGTCGCCAGACCTATACAAAATAGGCTCGGCGCGTGCAAGAGCGGGTATTTACGGTTACGCGCATAATATACGTGCGTAACCCTTTTAAAATCCGCCCCTATATGTACAAGACAACTTTTAAATATTAGAATGTTTATCATATTGTAGAGTCGATTTTGTATATCAAGCATAACAAAGCAAAGCTGTATTTGAAAACCATCCATGAAAACCAATCTTGATTAGCACATAATATTGCATATTGCTGAATTTTTTTCTAAAGTACAACATGGAGAAGATGCATCACAGATTGCAATTTTTGTTTTTGTTTTACATAGTCCAGCAAAATTAAGAGGGGGAGCAAAGGTGATGCAAGTGAACTTCAGCCAACTCTAATGGCTTCTGTACCAGTAAGTATTGTTCATCATTCAGAATGAGTACATGACGCAAAGGAGTGCCAAGTTTAAAGGTAGTTACTGGAAATGAAAAAATGGAGGATTGCACAGATGGTAGTCGCTTACCTAATGTTCTCTCGAAAAATAGTATAAATATTTACATTTTGTGTGTTCCAAGAGACAGACTTTGTTGGAAATGTTTAACAGAAGCCAGCAGAGTACTCTTTTGAGCATGGCTACTCGCACCTTGTTTTTGTGCAAATGCAAATAATAGTTGTATGCCAAAGTTTTGGCAACCCTAGTTAAAATATTTCTATGAATCCCTAAGTGAACAAAAACTAACATAACCTCTGCATGGTACAAAGTTAAACACATCTTTCTGTAATTTTTAGTGCAAAATTACTATTTGCTGACTTGAACAGATTGAAAAAAATAAAACAGTGAATATGGCGTATGCAGAAGAAGTTTGGATATCTCTTCAGTCAGTACTTTGTGACACTGCCTTTGGCAAAAAATGGCTTCCAAATGTTTGCTGTCTCCTGATAAGAGTCTTTCTATTCTTGCTTTTGGAATTTTTTTCTCGCTTTTCCTTGCAGAGCTCTTCTAGCTCATAAATATTTTAGGTCCCCTTTGATGCACTGCATGTTTGAGAACTCCCCAGAAATTTTCAGTATTCAAGTCTGAGGACTGAAGGCCATTCTAAAACATTCCTTTTTCCTGTAAGTGCTTCATAGTGGATTTTGAGTTATGTTTTGAATAGTTGTCATGCTAAAATGTCCAACCCTTTTTTCAACTTCAGTTTCTTCATTGACTTTGGAACATTAGTTTCTAGAATATGTTGATATTTAGTTGAATCCATTTTTCTTCCACATGCATATTATCTCTTGTGCCACTGGCTGCCACACAGTCCTAAAGCATAATCAATCATCCCTGTGCTGAATGCTTGCAAGGTGTTTCTTATTTGAAATACTTTACCCTGTTTTTCTCTAAACATATCTTGTGTGGTTGTGGGTGAACAATTTGTTTCATCAGTCCAAGGCATTTTATTATAAAAATATTTAGGTTTTTGATAGTCATAAAAAAGGGTTCCTTTTTATAATCCCCATGCAGATCATTGTTTAAACAATACTGTACCATCGAGCTATGGACAACTACTCCAGTGTCAGGTTGTTTGCAGTGATCTGAGTTCTGTTTTGCAAATCTGACCTGTTTTTGAACAGTACTATCAGATCTTTCTTGGTCTTCCAGATCAGGTCCTGACCTCATCAATTTCATGTAACTTCAATTTCTTAACAATGTTTCTTACAGTTGACATTGCTAGCTGAAAATGTATGTAGCTTTTTATAGCTTCCCTTGTTTTGTAAGAATGAATTATCTTCATTTTCAAATGTTAAACAGCGGCTTAGAGGAGCTCATGGTTGTTGAAAGTAGACAGAAAAACAGCTGCAGTCTAAGAGGTTAGAAGGGTCAGTATTTGGTAAACTATGGAATTGTCTTCACCTGACTAATTGAAAGGCCAATGAGAGCATCAACCTTTCTGGCCTTATTAACAACCTTTTTTTAAAAAAGTAGTAATGAATTAACTGGAATAGTGTCCAAACTTTTGAATATGCCATATTCAGTTTTATTATTTTCAATTTGCTAAAATCAGTGAATAGTTATTTTGTATATAAAAATTCTAGAAAGATGTGTTTAACTTTGTACCCTGTAGAGGTTGCCAGCTTCTGTTCAATTAGAGATTCATTGAAACATAACAATTTGATCATGGGTGCCTAATCTTTTGCATACAAACATACATATTAAATTATGTGCCAATTCACCTCCTGTGAATTGGCACACAATTCACAGGAGGTGACCTTTATCTCTTTTACAATAAATATAGTAACAGCGGGATGGAAATAGTTAATTTTGCTACATTGCAGGATTTGATTCACTAGCAAATGTTGAATCAGTCAATTGCATTAACCAATTTGGACTTTTCCAGTATTTAAAGTATTTGAAAGCAAAGCTGTATGGAAAGTATGAATCAAACCCTAAATGCATGCTTTCTTCTTACTTCTTTGAAAAATATGTGTGTCACCTTACCTCACAAGTTGTCAAATTGCATATTAATCTTGAAAATGCAATTTCAATAATAAAGCAAAAAAAAGTAGTAATTCTTGGTGGCATGGAATGAGAATAATGTTGATTTGGTAGGTCAGAGACAGATGGTAGGACTGGAGATGTTTAAGAAGTTGAGCTTGTTCGAATTTAAGCAGATCTTAGGGTAATTAAAAGCACTGTATTGTCCATTAGATCTTTGCCCTGCTAAATAGATTAAGGCTCTACCCGATTTTGGATTAAAGCTATTGATGCAGATAATCAATGGATCTTTGGAAGAAGGTCTTATGCCTCCAAAGTTGTGTAGCTCTATTATGACTCCTTTATTAAAGAAACACTCTTTGGATGCATCAGCTTGTGCTAGCTACCAGCCAGTTGCCTCTACTCCATTCTTTGCAAATATTTTAGAGAGAACAGACGCTCTTCAACTATTTGAGCATTTACAGTTAGAGGAGAAACTAGATCCATTCTAGGGAGGTTTTTGAATCAGACACAGCACTTGAGATAATTATTCTCTTTCTCAGATGGCATATTGTGTTCTGTGGACAAAGGAGAGGAGGTGCTGTTGATCATATTCAATCTTTTGTCAGCTTTTGACCTTGTGGATCATTCCCTTTTATTAGAGTGATGTCAGTATGCAGGGGCTGGTTAAGATTTTTTCCAGCAAATAGATCTGTGCATCTATTGGTTAGGGAAGTGTTGGCCTCTATATTTGAGGGGTATGAAGTACCCCAGAGCTTACCCCTTTCCCTGCTGCACATAGGGGTGCTTCATGCCCAGGGGACCAGATATTCAGCTGATTATACCTCTATGGAATGGGGTAGAGCTATGCAGGATCTAAACAAACTGGCAGTGATTGCAGACTGGCTTGTAAGAAGTAAAATTGTTTTAAATTCTTCCAAAACAGAGATATTAAAGATTGGCCAGGCGAGATCAGAGACTTAGTCCCTTGTTAGTTGCTTTGAGGGCAAATAGCTGTCTAGCTCAGACACTGTTAGAAACTTCGGCATTTTGAGTCTCAATTTAACATGGAGACTCGGGTAGCTAAGGTGGTTTTATCTGCTTTCCTAAAATTGTAACGTGTGAGGAAACTGCTCCCATTTCCAGAACAAAGGTATTCAGATCAGTTCAACTATTAGTGGTAGCTCAGTTGGACTACTGCAATACCCTGTGCATAGGAGTTGTTCAGTGGCTCATGCACAGGCTACAGGTAGTCAAAAATGTAACAGCTTGGGTGTTATTGGGGTGTTCAAGGCTTACTTGCTTTATTCTTTTCATTGGCTCCCCATTACAGCTAATATATATGGCCCGCTTTACTTGTTTGAGAATTTGAGTTGTTATTGCCTAGTGCATAGGTTAAGATCAGCAAAGGGACTTTTATTGCATATTCCGTTAGCTAGGGTGGTAAAGAAAAGCCAGATTAGAGGGCGGGCATTTTCTCCGTTGACCCCTACCTTGTTGAACAAACTGCTATTGGAGTTGTTACCTGACCTACTGAAAAAAGGTGAAAACTAACTCCTCGCAGGCAGTGTCTTTTCAGCCTTGGAAGAGGCTCAAGGATTTTATCTTTGGTGGGGTATGGAGGGACTACTGCTGTGCTGCTATTCAGACATTCATATATGTAGGGTATCGGAGTTGTCTTGATTGTTGAATTTATAGGGTAGGGATTTTGGAGGGGTGGGTAGGGTACTAAGTGGGTGATTTGGAGGATTTTTTTATTTTTCTATTTTTAAGTATTTCATTTTTTATATACTGGTTTGGATAGCCCCTTTGGACCAATAAGGCAGTCTAGAAAAAATTATAATAAATAATTCTAAATGGTTACCTTTCTACTGATGGATTTATTTTTGTCTAGCGTTGGCACAGTCAAATCAAACTAGGTCATGTCCTCTCCTCTGCAGTTTTTCCCACTTTTATGAGCAGATGGAGGTGTGCAGTTAAATTAATACTTTCAAGATGGGATTGGTTTATTAACTGTATGGGGGATAAGTTAAGTCATCAACGAAAGAAGCAAATAAGTGTATAATGCTCACAACTATTGAATGAATGAAAACTATCCTGTAGGAAGTGAAACAATCAAAAAAAAATTTGCTAGAAAAAAAAAGGGGTATCCTAACAGCAGTTCATGCACTGTTTTTGGAGTTTTGTTTGAATTACATTTTTAGTTTATGGGTTTAAGTGTTGGTATAGATGCTAAAAAGTGTGCGCAGATACAACTGCTGATATCTAAAGGCTTCTCAAAAATGTCCTGGGGATCCCACAGTCAGTTGGGTTTTCAGGCTGTCCACAATGAATATGTATAAGTTAAATCTGCATATATTGAGTATCCTTGATATGCAAAATTCTCATACATATTCATTGTGGATATCTTAGCTGTGGGGTCCCCAGGACAGGTTTGGGAAACTCTGCAATGCCTCTTTTTTTTTATTTCTCCATTAGAAATTTAGAGTTTAAAGCTTTGTTTATAACAGCAAAAAAAAAAAATGTATGTAATATTTGTTTTTTGATTTACCGGTATTTATCACACTCTCAGAACCTGCAGGAGAGTAATGTACTAACTACGTAAATGAAAATCCTGAAATGATATGATGAGTGGATAAGCTCAAAGAGACCTCATATTTAAATGCCAGCAGGCTAAGCTAATGTAAGCTTTTAATAGCATTCAATCAATTTTTAATCATTGGTCTCAATGGGCTGAAGAAGGAGGTCCACTCCGAAACACTCAGTGTCAGGGCAACGTCGGAGTCCACCAAGTTTGTCATCACCAGGCTCACTGACGGATAAGGCAAGATAAGTACATTTTCGGATTTAAGCGTCAGCAATCCGGTTTACAAGTACTTTCAGTTTTCAATGTGCATAAACGGGCAGCTTTCCGCGCCCTTGAAATTCAGCCCATGGAGACCAATGATTAAAAATTGATTGAATGCTATTAAAAGCTTACATTAGCTTAGCCTGCTGGCATTTAAATATGAGGTCTCTTTGAGCTTATCCACTCATCATATCATTTCAGGATTTTCATTTACGTAGTTATTACTAGTTATTTCCTGTATATGTGGATTTTTCACGGAGAGTAATGTACAGCATTATTAATGTATTACATTTGAAAAATGAAATGCAATAAAAATGCACATCATATAAAATTCATATGCTATGTAAACTACATATGTAAACCCCCCCCCCCCCCCCCCTTTTTCACTGGGGATCACCATTGGGCACTGCAGGGTTGGGAAAAACTTGACTGCAGCCCTGCAATCAGAATTTCTCCACTAGGAATAGCAATTGCTAAAAGGCCCAAGAGGAGTCTCATGCACCAAAAACAAAGCCCACACAAAGAATGTTCCACAAAATTAAAAAAAAAAAAAATTACAAAGTTCAAATTTATCAGTCCAGAAAGTCAGAAAAAAACAGATAGAAAAGTTGAAAACACCCTTGAGGCAAAAAAAAAAAAAAAAGACAGCTTCTTAGCCCAATCACAAAAATCTTCACATCTGTTACTCAGTTTCGTCCCAATCACTGCAGCAGAAATCCTCTAGATACTGTTCCCTCTCAAACTCTCCACCCAGGTCTTTCCTCCTCGAGCTCCCACTGAGGAACACTGACAGGAAAGCTTCCGACCTTACATCACTACTCCCAACTGTGAGTTAGCCAGGCAGAGGTGGCCCAGTAGATTTTAAGGTTCTATCTTTCTGGATGATCCTCAGCTGTACTGAAGGGAGCTCTCTACTGATCCTCCAATAAACTTTTTTTTTTTGTTAACAGATCTCTAGCCATGAAGTCCTCGAGAGCCAGGTGCTAGCACTGCAAGCTTAGTCTCAAGACTCACAAATAGACTCCCCTCAACCCAGCTTCAAGGTTTGACTTATTGCAGGGCTTGTGGAAGCACATTTATATTCTTTAAAAAACCCTTCCCCTTTTGGGGGAAGGCACCCACCATCACTTAACGAGATACACCCCCTAGAAACTCCTCTTACTGGAAAATTCTCCATTATGAACACAGCACAAACGTTAGTGGCCACCCCACAAAATATCAAAACCTAATCTCATCTAAAACCTTTCGGCCCGATTTTTAAAAGGGCCACACGCGTAAAAACTGGGGGTTACGCTCGGGGCCAAGCCTTGCGCACGCCATCCACATTTTAGAACAGGCCCGGCCACGCGCATAACCCCCCCCCCCCCCGTTACAGAAGTGCCGGGCCCTGTAAAAGTGGTGGGCCGGGACAGCGCCATTTTGCGCTGTTCCTTTGACTCACGTGCCAGCAGCTAGCCGACAGGCGCAATTTCAACTCAGGGCATGAATTAAGTTTAAAAACAAAACAAAAAAAGGATAGCTAGGATAGATTTAGGGGTTGGGGTGGAGAGGGAAAGAAGTAGGAAGAGTAGGGATAGGAACTGGGGACCGGCTGATCACGTTGCCGTGTGTAGGTTATAAAATTCTTCCTTCCCTGAGCATGTAAGTCACGGGCTGCCCACACATGCGCACATGGATTTTAAAGTCCGGCGTGCATGCACGCACAGCCATCGGATTTTTTAACATGCGCACTTGCGCGTGTATGTTATAAATATCTGATCTAAGAGCATTCAGTTAAACCAATCAAAACTGCTTATGATGACCATAACCAAAGTAGTCAGCTCATATTCCACTAAACTCAATATCTTCAGATTTCAACAGGTAGAATTATCAGCATCTCAGGCATGCTTAATTACCAGGAAATTAAAGATCCAGATATTAACAGATAAAAGTTAACATATTCTTTGTTTTGACTGAATACCATATAATCAATTATACTCTGGATTTCTTTAAGCACTGAATTCCACAGACACGGGGAAAAAGCTCTTCTCTCATCCCTACTTCTCTTGCATTTGTAGCTGTTGGTATTAATAGAAGCTCATCCTGAGAAGCTCTAGCTCATCGGTTTAAATATTCAGAATCTAGCTCCTCCTTAGCCTTAAATGCTGAAATAGATATCTTTAAATTGGTTAGCATAATTAACTGGTAGTCAATAGAGATTATGCAAGATAGGCTTAATAAGGATTTTATAGTTGGAATTAGAAAGCAACCTGGCAGTCACAAATTGATTATTCGTTGTTCAGCTTTAAGTACGGAGCAGTATCAGTCATGTGGGTATCTGTGTGCTGATTTGTGGGCATCCTTTGCTTTTTCAGTGCATCAGGATTTATTTTACTGGCTGGAATCAGTTCTCCTGTGTTTTACTGTGTGTGTTACTTTGTAAATAGGAAATCATGGATCGCATCTATAAAGGTGTCATGATGAAAGTGAACAGCATGAACAAGTTCCAGCGCGTTCTGTTTGCATTGGCTTACAATTACAAGATGAAACAGATTTCAAAAGGGTATAGCACCCCTCTTTGTGACAGGTATATTGTCCACATTTCTATTTCCTTGCAGAGCAGCTAGTCAATAAAAATAAATGTATTAAATATGTAGGAAGTCCATGTGCTGGTTGTATAAAACAGATTTGAATTGCATGAATGTAAACTATTGTTGCAAGAGGGCAATGGCAAATAACTATACTGCACTACAAAAACAAGCCAAGCAGTGCACCCTTAATGATAAATAACATTGAGGGGTTATAGGAGGGAAATGATGCACTTCAGACATGTGACGAGTGGATTAAAGCTCTCTTGACAAAACAAGCTTGGATCTCTGTCATCTTACTTCTAGACTTATTTTCCGAAAAGTGCGGATGCTGCTTGGTGGAAAAACTCGGATCTTGCTGTGCGGGGGTGCTCCACTTTCCCCAGCAACTCAGCGGTTTATGAACATCTGTTTCTGCTGTTCCGTTGGACAGGGGTACGGGTTGACAGAGACATGTGGTGCTGGAACCATCACTGAAGGTCAGTGCTAGCCGCACAATGGAAGAGTCTGAGCGGGGAGATGTAAATCTCTGGCCTGTTTATTACCAGGCATTTTGAGTTTACTCCAAACTGGGAGCCTGTCATCTCCATAGGGATGATTTCTCGAACTGTGCTGTGGCTTCCACCTTAATTCGTAGTCGTCATATTTATCCCAAGAAGGGTTTCTTAAGGAGGAATCTGCTGTAATTAGAAGCTTGGGGGCAATTAACAATTATAATGTTTCACTTGTTAGCTTGCATTTAATATAAAACTGTAGCACAATATACATAGGGCCAGATGTATTAAAGCATTGTTCCCATTTTGTGTCCATGGGAAAAGTGGAAAAATGTAGTATATCTGGCCTATAGTGATCAGAAAGTTGTCAGCAAATACAGGGGCCAATGTAATAAAATCCACGCTAAAATCAGTGTTATTTTAGCACAGATTAGATGTAGCAAGCTAACAGTATGCAAATGCGCTGTGAGTGTAAAAAAAAAAGCTGTCTATCCGTTTAGTGCTTTCACTTTATTTATTTATTTTTTTAAAGTTCTTGGCTGTTTGCATGCGAGTAAATTGGAAATCCATGGTAAAGGTGCCTCCACCATGCAGTGGCTGTGACTGGGATACCTTTTCCCTCTAGATCCTCCCGACTGTTACCAACCACATGCCGTGACTGAGTGGCGAACTCCAGTTTACAGTTTATTAAAATTTATGAATCTCCAGATGCTCAATGGATCTTGGCAATTTATAATAAAAATATACAAAATTGTAACATACAAATAAAATAAAAAAAACATATTTATAAAACACATTAATAAAGCAACTGCTTTGCACCCCAAATGAGAGAGTATAAACACAAAACAAGAATAATCAAATGTAAGCAAAATTAAATTCAGCTTTGTATCTGTTTTTACCCGCAACTTGATGGGTAACAAGTTCCAGAAATCTGGCACTGCGATAGAGAAAGTTCTTTCTCTAGTCTCTTGGAGCCAAGCCACCCACCCAAAAAAAAAGTGGGCCACGAACTTCCTCCCTTCTGCCTACCCCATGCAAGCCCTGGCTGTGGCTAGGAGGGCACCAAAATTCTCTCAGCAGTCTCCCACCAGCAGGCTGTTGCAGTCTCAGCCTTACTTGAATTAATATTCACTTCACTTCACTGCTGGCCCCTGATTGGTCCTTTCACTGACAGCTGACAGTGAAAGGGCCAATCCCATTCAGATCCCTGTTCCTTGCATGGCAGGGTAATAGCTAATAAGGCTGATTACCCTACAACTGGCATGAATCACGCTAACCTTGCCGTGGGGTTTTCCAGTGCTAAAACCCTTACTATATACTGGGGCTAGATTAATGCCAAAAAAAACCCCCATGCTAAATCATGAGTTAAAACCCACAGAAGGGTCAGCGCGGCTTATTACATCAGCCCCACAGTGTTCCAAAGAAGGTGTATGTGCATTCAGTAGAATGAATACATGATTCTACATAAAGATAGAAAAGGTGAAAGCCATGATCAAAAACATTTGAGCTTTTTGTAAGCTGAATTGTGTGTGAAGAGCAGCAAAATTGTACAATGAAACAAATGGCAGATGTGCAGAATAACGAGAGTTGAGGCCCGTGCCTGTCCTCAATTGCTACAAACGGGCCTGGAGTTTAAGGATAATTAGACACAAGCATCCTACTTTTCAAAGATAAAAAAACTTTGATAGTGACACTGTTTACACCGTCCACAGCATAGTCTTCTGAAAATTGCAATGTAAGGATTGGGACCTTCTCATTCAATTGAAAAATCACTGAAATATGCCAACACAGCCATCGGCTATGGAAACTTTTCTAGGTTATAATCATGGTGGGACACATATCCCTTAATGGTAAACAAACAAACAAAATATTTCAAAATAATCAAACATTAACAATTAATCAATTTGAGCAAAAAAAAAAAAAATCCAAAAAATACTTTATAACATAGGAGTCATCCCCGACACAGAAAACCAACTGTTGAATCTCCCAATTCAAAGCTGAGCAATGCAGTAAATTAAAAAAAAATAAATCCACCTTTGTTCATGATGAATTAAATCAAAAGGAATATTATCCCCTTGACTGCAAGAAACCCCATATTTGATGACAAAAAAATAAAAAAAAGGGAGATCTGAAATTGAATGCTGATATTCAACTCAATGAGTTACTAGTAGAGACTCCAGCCTTGATTGCCCAATACAGCTACAATATTCAAAAATATGAGTCTTTGCCATTGAAAGTGATTTTTTTCCCAAATACCAAAGTGGACAAGGACAAATGATTAAGTTATATCAGACCAGCTGAGCAACAGTCAGATGTAAATTTAAGAGTATACTTCTTCCCAGAAACAGAATAACAGAACTCAGTCAAAGAATGGTGCGGCCATAGGAGTTATGCCCCAAATATTGAGAGAGAGAGAGCTAGATTAGGAGATTGAAAATCAGAGGAGATCAAAATGTACTTAAGATTTTTCCCTCTATGAAATGTTAACCAGAGTAGCTTATCAAAACATGGTGTGAAGGGCAAAACAAGTAATGTTGTCTTAATAATTATGCCAGAATAAGATAACACCACAGGTTCATCTTTTTTGATATTTGGATTTGTCTGTGGTGTCTATAGTCACCATCCTGGTTTGTTTATTTTTCCTGGTTTTTTTTTTTTTTTGCTTTTTATGGGTCAGTTTATAGGTTTGTTTATGCCTCCTTGAAACCGCTATAGCAAAATACAGACTGTATCGATGGGTGCTATTTTTGATATCTTTATATTTTTTGTTGAAATGTTTAATTTTTAATCTTTGGTTATTTTGAAATAATTTTTTTTTTTATGATTAAGGGAAAGGAGCCCTACTATAATTATAAATCAGAAATTCCTTGATAACGGATGGCTGTGCGGGGCACAGCCAGTGATGTTTTAATTGTATGAGTGGGTCTCTTATGTTGGAATTTTCAGAACCATGTGCTATGGAAAATCTAAACAGTGGCATTACCAAGCCTTTTTTTTTTTCATTTTGATATGTTGGATTGGTGGTTCTCTATTTCTCCATCATCAAGCAGGGATGAATTAGCCATGACACATGGGTGACGTCATCCGATGGCACCGAATGGACCTTTTTCTCTTAGCTCCTAGATTTTTTCTCTACTGAGCCATGTGTTAGTTCCTGCATGTGCGTTGCCTCACGAGCCCTTCAATTTTATTCGTTAGAAGTACAGCATAGCCATGTACCCTATGTCTCCGTGTTTTTCTCCCTTGATATCTCTTGGCTTTTTCATTTGTTAGTTTTCAACTATTATGTTGCCTCACTGCCTTGGCAGCCTCCAAACCATACTTTTCAGTGCTATTTAAAAAAATATATTTTTCCTCACACAGATGTCTGGCACCAAGAAGCCCACTATCAGTGGCTTCAGGGACTGAATAGGCAGTAGAAAAATGTTCATTAAAGATGGTTATGACATCTGTTACTGGTGCCTAGGACCAAATCACAACCAGGCCACCTGCTATCATTTTGGCCAGATGTCTCCTTGCTTTCAAAAGTTAAAGTCCTGAGGAACTGCATAAGTCTCTGAAGAGCTGAAGCTGCTCTCCTCCCGGAGTTGATCTTTGTCAGGCTCTCTGGGCACAAAGTTAAGCAGGAGATCCTCAGGTAAGTTCCCCCCTCCCCATCACTGGAGCCACCTGTGGGGCCCTCCATCTCCTTGAACAAACAGAATGAACCATTTCTGGGCATCAACAAGCCTATTGTGGGCTTTGTGGAGCTCAGGAGCAAATAAGTGCCATTTTTCGAAGCTGGCTGGGCATTCGGCGCCAAAGAAGCATTAGAACATAAGAAATTGCCATACCGGGTCAGACCAAGGGTCCATCAAGCCCAGCATCCTGTTTCCAGCAGTGACCAATCCAGGCTACAAGTACGTGGCACGTACCCAAACACCAAGTAGATCCTATGCTACTGATGCCAGTAATAGCAGAGGCTATTTCCTAAGTCAAGACCTTTTTTAAACCCAACTGTACTAACCACATCCTCTGGAAACAAATTCCGGAGATTAATTGTGCGTTGAGTGAAAAAGAATTTTCTTCGATTTAGTTTTAAATGTGCTACTTGCTAACTTCATGGAGTGCCCCCTAGTCCTTCCATTATCGAAAGAGAGTAAATAACCGATTCACATCTACCCATTCTAGACCTCTATCATATCTTTCCCCTCAGCCATCTCTTCTCCAAGTTGAACAGCCCTAACCTCTTTAGCCTTTCCTCATAGGGGAGCTGTTTCATCCCCTTTATCATTTTGGTTGCCCTTCTCTGTACCTTCTGCAGTGCAACTATATCTTTTTTTGAGATGCGGTGACCAGAATTGTACACAGTACTCGAGGTGCACTCTCACCATGGAGCGATACAGAGGCATTATGACACTTTCCATTTTATTCACCATTCCCTTCCTAATAATTCCTAACATTTGGTTTGCTTTTTTGACTGCCGCAGCATACTGAGCCGAAGATTTCAATGTATTATCCACTATATTGTTTAGATCTTTTTCTTGGGTGGTAACTCCTAATATGGAACCTAACATCATGTAAATACAGCATGGGTTATTTTTCCCTATATGCAACACCTTGCACTTGTGTCCACATTAAATTTCATCTGCCTTTTGGATGCCCAATCTTCCAGTATCACAAGGTCCTCTTGCAATTTATCACAATCCACTTGTGATTTAACTACTCTGAATACATTTGTATCATCTGCAAATTTGATTATCTCACTCATCGTATTCCTTTCCAGATCATTTATAAATATATTGAAAAGCACCGGTCCAAGTACAGATCCCTGAGGCACTCCACTGTTTACCCTTTTCCACTGAGATAATTGACTATTTAATTCTACTCTCTGTTTCCTGTCTTTTAACCAGTTTGTAATCCACGAAAGGACATCGCCTCCTATCCCATGACTTTTTAGTTTTCTTAGAAGCCTCTCATAAGGGCCCTCATCTCCGTCAGTTCTGCTGACATATCATTCACTGGTGTATCATCTCCCGGTGTTGTCAATGCACCAATTCCTGGCAACATCAAGGCATGTATCAACACCCTTGTGTCGTCACTTACCAAGGTTGTCGACGAATCTGGCTAAGACGCATTTGACGCACTAAGCCCTGGAGCACTCAAAGCATCGAGCGTAGATACCATTGATGCTCCCTCTTTCAATGCTGCAATGGTTGGAACAGGCTTAGACATTGTTGATGCATCGGGCCACAATGCTGCTGATGCAACCATATACAAAATCACCTTACAAAATATATCAGGAGTGGAAAGAGATATACTTCATTTATCTCTGCCAATTATAAGTGCAATGTCTTCATTGAGGCTACTGGAATAAGGCTTGTTTCTGGATATACCAGACCTCATTTGCTCTTTGCTGCCTTTAATTTCTAACAGATCCCCAGGGCAAATTTTACAGAACTCAGTGGAAGTACAGGAAGATTACATCCTAATCTCTGAAGACTATGTTCCTCTTCCCAATGCCCTGTCAAAGAGCACAACAGCCCTTGTATCAAGTGGCAGAGTAGTGAGGTCTTTCTTTACCTCCCTAGAAGTTAAGGACATGGAAGGCAGTCTTCATTCTCTCTACAAAATATTAGATTTAATCCCACAAGAGGGATTACCCTTGATATAAAGCGAACTCCATTAGAACCCGCACAGTGATTCTAGTCCTTGCTTCTTCCTTGTAGGAGAGATCAGCCATTTGGAAGATGTTCACCAGGAATACACCCCTCTGAGGTAACCAAGGAACTCTTCTTAGTCGCCTACATCATTGGGGTCTTGGATTAGTGTCCCCTCTCCTCTTGGATCAGATGAAGGATCAACAGGAATCCTTTCTAACCCCCCCCCCCCCCCGCCCTCCAACCTCCAAAACATTCATCTTCACCGGAAGACCTCTCTTATTCCAGATTCCTGAATAAGTTTAGTAAAGCGCTAGAGGTTAGCATCCGTAAAGACAAGAACCCTCACACTGAAGTCTCTGGCCTTCTCCAGATCCTCGGCACTTTGGCAGAGCCTGGTGGCCATATCTGCTTAGCATAATTACTTTGTTACAGGCAGATAATAAATGTTTTAATAAATGCAGATCTAGGCCATCCTGTAAAAATTAGACTAGGTTATGGTCCAAATTAAAACCCCACAGAGGGAGAGAGTTTTGAGGGCGGACCAGCTGGGACAGAATAAGAGTAAGCCCAGCTGTGTTCAGGAGGCCCCGTCTGCTCTTAATCTATACTGACCCAGACCCCAGGGAGTGGGGAATGTACTGCAAAGGTAGGCAGTCATTATATTCTTGAAATTTTGTGAACTTGAATAAAAGTTTTATCTGTATTTGAAAAGGCTGGAATCTGTCTTTTATACCTCCAGCCTGGAAAACACTGGTCGGTCTCCCACACCATCGGTTATGCCTGTGTTCTTTGCAAGACCACAAACACATGAAGGGGAAAAGGCCCTTCATTCCTTAGACTGTGTAAGTGTATTAGCTTTCTGCAGGAAAAGAACTCAGCCACATCATGAAGCCTCACAGTTATTAATCTGTTATTCATCTGGGCACAGCAGATGAATTGCTAAACAAATATTATCAGTTGGCTAGCAGATTGTATCGCATACTATTATGTACTAGCAGGCATCCAGATTACAGATTTAATTGAGGTTCATCAAGTGAGAGCATCAGTGTTCATCTTCGAGCAGTGCCTATTGAAGACATCTGCAAAACTGCAACTTGGTCGTCTGTGCACACCTTCACATCCCATTACTGACTGGACAATGTATCAGAAAATGACAGTAAATTTGGACATGCAGTTCACCCAATAGTCTACTCTCTACAGTGGGTCTGGGTTGCTTATTCAGTAAATGCTCCACTGCAACTCTCACATGGGGAGTCCCCATGTGCAATGGATAATTCAGTCATGCTTATGGACTGAGAAAGTATGTTTGCTTACCATAAACTCTGATCTCCATAGACAGGATGAAAAGGCCTGTCTCCCTGGAGAGTCGACTACTTAGCCCTAAAATTGACTGAAGGACTCATAGGCAAACACCTGTGTGGGAACATCTGCACATGCTCAGAAGAGCAAAAGCTCTATGAGCTAAGAGAAAAGGATCTGTTTGGTGCTGTCAGATGACATCACCCACAACTCATGGATAATTCATCTTGCTGTCTACGGAGAACACTGTTTACAGTGAACAAACTTGCTTTTTTGTTTTGCATGCTAAATTACAGACATATGTATGAATATTACTGTGGATATCCTGTGAACTACAGTACACCCCAACCCCCTGTAACAGCAACACTGCAGATGTGTTGCTTAGTTATTTATTGACCTTTTTAAGTTATGGTAACCTGTTGTTCATAGGTGGTAATAACAGCAAAGCTAAATTGTGATATTGAGTGTTTCTAATTATCTGCATAATCTATGAACTCCCAACCCATCTAATTGTGAATTAATATTTTAATTTAAAATAATACTGTGGTAGAAAAAAGCCCCAAGCCTTTTCTTTTATATACCATATTTTCACATGTATATCTCGCACATGTAAAAGTAGTCCTAGCGGATATAAATCAGTCTATAACCCGCGCCCATGTAAACCCCGCACCTATACTAATACTGAAAAGCTGTATTCACTTGAGATATTTTTTATTTAAGTTTATTTATTTAAGTTTTTTTATATACCAACATTCAAGTCGGTAGTCCCATCATGCTGGTTCACAAGAAACAGGGGTGCAATTATAATAAACTTTACAATTTGAACAATAGTGCAGAAAAGCAGTTACATGTAACAAGGAAATCAATAACTTGGAGTAAGAAGGAAAATGAAGATCAGATAATTATATATATAAACAATAACATTGTAAGAGGTGGCTATTAATGCTGTTACTAGCGAAGAGTGTTGATTGAAGGGAGTTAAATAATGTTGGAGTTAGGAAAGGCCTGCGTGAACAGCCACGTCTTGAGTCTTTTCTTGAATGTTGAGATGCTGGGTTCCATTCTAAGATCCGGGGGAATGGATCGCTAAAAATATCTAAGGATGTTCATTAGTTTCTTCCATTTTGGCAGAAAAAAAGGTGTGAGGTTTTTTTAATATATTCACATATTTATGTGCATATTATCCGGTATTTCCACATTTACTAAGGTACCCAAGATATGCGCATAATGTAATAACGAGTATAACTCGTACCCTTGTGTATCCCACATCAGTGACCGCTTGAATTTAAACATATACCCCATGTGTTATATGCGTGAAAATACGGTAGGTGACATTTGGATGAATATAAGCAAACAAATGAAAAATAATTAGTTATGTGACATGTAACACACAGAGTACAATCTTTTTTTTTTGTTAATAGGAGATACTGTACTTGTGTGTGGGGAACTCCAGGATTGGGGAAGTTGATGTTTTATAATACATTCTGTTAAATATGTGTTAATGTTTTTAATTTTAGCATGTGACTATAGCACAGGTAGAGTAGGAGCACCTCTGGCTTGCTGTGAAATCAGATTAAAGGACTGGGAAGAAGGTAAGGAGCCACTGTTTATAAAAAAAATAAAAATAAAAATTGTATATCGGTGAGAGGCTTGTTAGGGAATGACTCAACCATAGATGCGCATTGATAATTTTAACACAGGTTATAGTATATAGGATAGCATGTAAACCAAAACATATTGCATAGTCATTGCAGTGACTGTCCTCTATCATGGTCCCACTCCAGAGTTGCACCCTGCGATTATGGACCCTTAATCCTGCCACTAGGTGTCACTGTTGCACAATGTCTGGGATTTTCCTCCAGGAGCTGTAAAGGCTACCTGCCCAGCATCCTTAGTTGGCTTAGGGAGCAGATTATACATTTTATTGGCTAATATATAAATCACAGTTCTAAATGCTGGACTAGCGGCACAGCGAAGATGACTTGTGGACGAGATCTATGAGCAGCAATGGACATGACTAAAAAGAACACTTACAGTAGGGAATCAGTATGTATTTTCTTTTACTAAATCTCCTGTTTGATCAGGAAGGTAGGTGATACGTGGAGATCCTCAACTACATTCTCTGATTTTGAGGAGAGGATTGATGTTAAAGTAGTAGCTTGGAGTAGGGACAGTTCAGAGGCTCTCATATTATACATGCTTGAATCTGTAAGGTTCTTTGTGTTATGGCAAAAGGATAAGAGTTTGTAAAAGATCTGTGTAAACTATTATAGAAGTGACCAAATGGTTGTCTAGCTACAGGAGTACATTGTTTCCTCTATATAACAAAAGGGCTTAGCCATTAAACTTGTTACAAAGATTGATATAACAAATATAAAGAAATTAAGTTGAGAGATAAGTCTTGTTTTCTAGCAATCAAGATTTGTTATAAAGAGCGAATGTGTATTAAATTAAAGGCTCTTAATTGTCATTCCGCAAGATCTAAAAGTACTTAACAGTGGGGTGGAATATGAAGCCATATTTGTGAATCTTGGGGCACATTTGTATTGAATGCACAGAAAACAGAAATTAGCCAAAACACAAGATTTAGATCCATACACATGCAAAAAAAAAAAAAAAAAAGCTGAATTTTTCATCTGCAGAGATACCTAGTGTATTACTGGGTAGAACATTGAATTGGAAGTTACATTTTTGTGTGGGTTCTATCTTGGCATTATATGTGATAGAGGTCACTCTGTTAAGACATAATCCATGATTTCATTTTTAGCTTTTCATATCTAGTGATTATTTCTAAAGCAGATTTTTTTTTAAAATGAAACACATGGATTGGGATGCAAAACCCAGCTAGGAACACATTTTTGGTGTTATACTGCACTAAAAGCTGGTGCTCTGCTGCTCGAGTGTCTCAGAAAACATTAAATGCCTCAAGTAGCATCTCCTTTGTAGATCATGGCTTTATCTCTCTGCACAATAGTTTGTAATTATATCCTGTACATTCTAGTTAACCTCTAGTCTGATATACTTTTTACTGTATTAGGTTTTCAAGGGAGAGATTGACTTTTTCAGAACATTAAGATTTTATAAACTTAAGGGTACTTCACTAAGTTTAGCCTTTCTTACTGTCTGTCCAGATTGATTCAGGCCCCCAAGATTATGACCTTTAAAAAAAAAAAAACAAAAAAAAACTCTAAGGATGACTTGTTTTGGTGTAAATGAAAACTTTTTTTTTTTTTTTTTAAGGTGGATATCGTTGTACTGATAAACCAAATCCCAGAGGTGAGATTGTCATCGGAGGCCCTAATGTGACAATGGGTTACTATAAAAACGAATCTAAAACAGAAGAAGATTTTCTTGTGGATAATCAACGAAAACGATGGTTCTTCACAGGAGATATCGGAGAGTTTCATCCAGATGGATGTCTACAAATTGTTGGTGGGTCTTCTGGAAATTTCTGTCAAGATTTCATCTCTTAAGGAAAAATTCAGGATTTGGAAAGCTCTGGAAAAGCTATTAGATTTATTCAAAGCAAAACATCTTCTCAGACGGAGTTGGCCATTGTAGATTAGATTCTATGTAAAACTTCCCCAATTCATTTATGTATAAAACAGCTGTACCAATTGGTTTTAATAGAACTGAATCTTTCGATTCCATTTCATCCTGCTGTACCAGTCCAGTAAGTCCATACAGGTGAGTTGTGTCCCCTTACCAGCAGATAGAGGCAGAGCATACTGTGACATCATTGCCACTCTATAATGGTGGTGCAGCACTGAGAGAAACCAGTATTCTCTACCTCCAGCAGATGGTAGAATTTGCTTGTGGTGCAGCAGGATTTTTTTTGTAAAGTACTGGCACAGCTCTAGGGGCCAGGCCCTTAGAATGATTTTGTTTTTTTTTGGGGGGGCGGTGGGATCTGGCCTTTTGGCATTGTATGAGAGGATCATCTTGCCAGCCTCTTTGCTGCCTCTTGCCTGGCAGCTTGCTGTGCCTTTAAAAGAAGAAAAAATACCAGAGCTGCTCTTTAACTAAAACAGAGGCCTTGATACAGGCCACAGTGTCACTTTGGGCACAGAGGGAGTGAGTTTGTCCAGGCTTCAACATCAGATAAGTGCCTGCTGGGGTGTAAATTTATCAGCAGCTCCTATTTGGGGGTGAGCTTGTGTTGCTACGGACAGGCTAGAGTGGGCCCGCCGCTGTGGAGTATGCGGCTACAAGTGATCTGTGTTGTCTTAGGAGTACCTGCATGCATGCGGGAGAGATGCCAGGAGAGTCTTTTCAGTCCTCCCAGGCCCCAACTGCAGCTTTTTCGGCCATGGGGAAGGCTTCCTCCACTGATCAGTATTTGGAACACATACCGAAGTAGACGTCAGGTCCTGTAGTTTTGGCGGGAGGATCCTCACAGTTTTGGGCAATTTGGGCTGCCTATTTTGGTGATCTCCAGGTACTGGCTCCAGTTGGCACAGGGAGTCTGGTGCCATTGCCATAGATGCACTCATGTAGCCTTAGCTGAACGCAACACTTTTGTGTTTCCTTCTTGGCCCCTGATTGGAAGACGTCACAGGATCGAAATAGAAAGCAGTTGAATTGTCCTGATAGTGCCAGGTTGGCCTCGGAGAATCCGATGAGGCTTCAGATCGACCAATCTCTGTGTGTCTTGAATTCCTGCTGTCTTCTAGTACATGGCGTGATTGTCATGGAAGACCCATCTCCATGTTATCTTTTTTTTTAATTCTTTATTTATGAATTTTTCAAAATATATACAAGGAACATACCTTGCCAGAAATTACAGAAAAGAGATTAACAGGAAAATTGTAATACAATCCCAAAATATATATATATATAATGGCTTACATCACATAATCAGCTGTTTTTTCATTGGAAATTAGAGGGGAGGAGAACGAAGAAGACAGAGAAGTTCTCAATGAAATATGTTTTTTACAGAAAAGGCTTGAAGCTCTCTTTCATTCATTATTACCCTGTTAAGTCAACTTATGGCCTCCCATCCAGAAACTGTCTCAGTTGATCTGGCATAAAGAAAACATATACATTACCAGCTGATTTCACAATACATCTACAAGGAAATCGGAGGAGAAAGCTAGCACCCTTAGCCAAAACCTCAGAGCGCATAGCTATAAACAATTTCCTACGCTGTTGAGTAGGACGCGAGAGGTCTGGATAGACCCTCACTACCCCTCCCATGAGCACATTATTGATATTTTGAAAAAATGCTTTCATCAGCTGTCCTTTTTCTACTTCCGTGAAGAATTGGACAAAGAGGGTTGCCCTTTTTGTGACTTCCATTTCAGAATTTTCCAAATATTATGTTAAATTATTTAAATCATCCCTCTCTCCTCCAGAGGTAATCTGCAAACTAAAGTTTTTTTCACAAGCGGCACCTTTTCAGCTTCCATCTTTAGGGATTCAATTGCAAAACGTTTGAAAGTCACCAGAACTGGTTCACCCATTACTTTAGGAAAATTAACCAGTCTAACGTTCAAACAACGAAGATAATTTTCAACTGACTCCAGCCTTCTCTGAGATGTGATACAATCCTTCATTAAAGAAGAATTAAGTGACTGTATCTGGTTTACTTTTATAGTCAAATCCTGTATACTGTTAGTATGGGCTTGAATTTTCTGTGAGTACTCTATCCATAGAATTCAATTTACTTTCAAATTTACCCAGCTGCTGAGATTGTATCTTCAGGGTACGGGCCATGGTAGCCATAAGATCCCATATGGCTTCCAGAGTTATTACCGCTGGTTTTTCAAACTCCAGGGGTCCTAAGATGTTTTCTCCTACCTCCCCGTGTGGCTTCTCTCTCGATGTTCCCAGAGATTCATTACCCGCATTCTCTAAACTCCTTGCGGGTAATTCTTGAGCCTCCAACGGGGGGGGGGGGGGGGAGGGTAGACCCTGCTCCCGTCTGAGCAACGGGTCCTCCACGCTGTTCTCCCCCGACTAACCTTGCGTCAGTGAGTCCAGCTCCATTGCTGAGACGGAAGGGAGAGCTGCTCGGCGGGCCTCGAGGTTCAGGTGGGCTCAAGGTGATTTCGCCCGGCGAAATAGCCGCTTCTCTCGGTTCTCCCGCAGCGGCGTTCGGAGTTCCCACGATAGGAGAGACTGATGCAAAGTCTGTGATGTACCGCTGCCCCGCCGGGCTAGGTAGGTCTGGAGGATAGACCCTTACCTTACCCTTTCGCTTGTGAGGCATTTTAGGAAAAAACATTTTTAATCTGTAAGTAAGAAAAGAGGAAAAATCAACAAGCGATTGACGGAGCAGGTCGATTCAGCGTCTTCAAGCTGCGGCCATTTTGACTCCCCCCCCCCCCTCCATGTTATCTTACAGCTTGGCTCTTGTGCGGTTGCGCTTGCAAAAATGGGGCTACTCATCCTTGTGGAAGGCCTGTAAGGCTTATCTTCAGCTTATATTCAGGTCTGGTGCATTTTGCATGCGATCTGCAAGGATTGTTTGTTCTTCCCCTGGCGTTCTGATGTCCCTTGCCTTTTGGCCTTTCTTCAGAGAGAGTCCTAGAGAAGGGCTTGCACCCTCAAGAGAATTTAAGGTCAAGCTGCAGCCATTTCTTGTTATAGGGGCCAGCTTCTCGGTGTTTTGCTCGCTGCTGTCTGGATGTCACTCACTTCTGCAGGGGGTGCAGAGGTTGCACTCTTCTTTTAGGCCTTTGGTTCCTCTTTGGGACCTCAGTTTGGTCTTTATGGCTTTGCTTTGAACACCTTTTGAATAGATTGTGCTTAAGGTTCTTACCTTGAGAACTATTTTTTTTTTTCTGGGGCCATCTTGTTCAGCTTGCTGAATTTCTGAGATGCAGGTTTTATCTTCATGGATCCTTTTCTAATCATTTTGCCTGTTTCTGACATTTTGGCCTGTGCCTCTCTTGCAGAAGGTGGTGCCTGTTTCATTTCAATCAGTCTAGTTCTCTGACGGTTTTCAAAGAATGAATATCTTGGCACTGACAGATCTTTGAGGTTCCTGGGTGTGTGTCTAGTACTCGACAGGTATTTGAAGTTACTAATTCCTTTCAAAAATTGTCCATCTGTTTATACTGTTCAGCAGGCGCCATAAGAAAGAGGGAGGCAGCTTCTCAAGTTACTATAGCAAGTTGGATTGGGGTCGCAATTTCTGAGGCTGATGGGCCCCTGACAATATTTGCGCACTTGCTATTAGAATCCGGATGTCATCTTGGGCAGAAGCGGTGACTTCGCTCCGCCAGCTATTTGTAAAGAGGCTGCGTGGTCATCCTTGCATTTGTTTGCAAAGCATTACAGATTGGCTATATTTACCGATGAGGACTTGGCCTGTGGGCTGGGATTCTCCAAGTGGTCAGTCCATACCAATGTCTCTCTCCCTCCCTGTTCAGTGGGACTCTGATACTTACCACCTGTATGGACTCACTGGACTGGTGTAGCAGGATGAAATGGAAGGAGAAATCTTTACCTGTTAATTTTCTTTCCATGAGTCCTGCTATATCAGTCCAGGACCATTCCAGAACCTGGGCCTTTTTTATGAAGATCTGTCTTAACATGTACATGTGTTACAAGAGGGCAGGTTTGTCAGACCTGGTTTCTCTCAGTGCTGCACCACCTCTGTATAGTGGAGATGTCACAGAGGAAAACAGTGTGCTCTGCTTCCATCCACTGACAGGGGGACACCACCCACCAGTATAGGCTCACTGCACTGATGTAGCAGGACTCATGGAAAGAAAATTAACAGGTAAAAATTTAGCTTTGCTCCGTATAGTGGATCGGACAGAGTTAAAATGATTGACTTTGTTCCTTTGGAGCATGCAAGGAAATGGGCCAACACCACTTATTAAAAAAGCTAAGATACCATCCAAAGTTGCGATTTTTAGATCGCCCCTGAAGGTTTTTCTCTGATTGGGAATCCAGCTGGCTAGGGTATAAGCAAGGATTTTCTCGGTGTTGGCACCAAATCTCTAGTTCAGACTAGAGGAAAATGACCTGTGATTCAGAAAGAAAGTAAAATCCTGGCTTTCTCCAGATGTTTGTTTTCCATTTTTTGCCTGGGGTTGTGGGAAGGAGGTCAGTAGCGATTGTATTAACTATGCGGTGTTAAGTTGGATGTGGGTTGGGGGGCAAAAGATAACTTTGGTGCTTGACAGTTAACTGATCGCAGGGAGGGGGGGGGATTTACATGATATTTTGTGCACCACATTGCATAGCGGTCAGTATGTATGTTTAATAAATGTGTAAGATGTTGCAATAATGTAGCAATCTTCATTCTTCTGTTCACTCCATTAGTGCACAGTGACCACCTTGGAGGCAGACAGATGCTAGGACAAACACAGCATATGCAGTAAGCCGGCAAGCAGACAGATTATCTGGCTAAAGTTTAGCTGTATAGCTTGACTTGGATATTCAGTGAGCTAAACAGAATAACCTGCCACTTAAGCAGATATCATCAAAGATATCTGCTTAAGTGGCACAATAAAGCCAAAAAAAGTGCCACATAGTTTGCAGCCTGATTTTCCTGTCCCCCCCCCCCGCCACACACACACACACACAATATGACGTAAATACCCCTGCTGGCCACACGCCGCCTACCTGTCCAAACTCCTCTGATATGCAAAATATCCACTGGATTCTCAAATCGGGGGTCCCCACTCCCTTCTCTATTTTTTTAAGCAAAATTGTTCTACATCCTGGATCTCCCTTCCTTCACCCACCAACCTATATGTCCGCCCCCCCCCCCGACTCTAAGCATTCCAGCTGAGAGCAAAGCTTCATATATGTGCTCCTGGCATTTCTAGTGCTGCTTCTATGAGACACAGTGCTGGGAGCAGGTCCGGGAATACCATAAGAACATAAGAAAATGCCATACTAGGTCAGACCAAGGGTCCATCAAGCCCAGCATCCTGTTTCCAACAGTGGCCAATCCAGGCCATAAGAACCTGGCAAGTACCCAAAAACTAAGTCTATTCCATGTAACCATTGCTAATGGCAGTGGCTATTCTCTAAGTGAACTTAATAGCAGGTAATGGACTTCTCCTCCAAGAACTTATCCAATCCTTTTTTAAACACAGCTATACTAACTGCACGAACCACATTCTCTGGCAACAAATTCCAGAGTTTAATTGTGCGTTGAGTAAAAAAGAACTTTCTCCAATTAGTTTTAAATGTGCCCCATGCTAACTTCATGGAGTGTCCCCTAGTCTTTCTACTATCCGAAAGAGTAAATAACCGATTCACATCTACCCGTTCTAGACCTCTCATGATTTTAAACACCTCTATCATATCCCCCCTCAGTCGTCTCTTCTCCAAGCTGAAAAGTCCTAATCTCTTTAGTCTTTCCTAATAGGGGAGTTGTTCCATTCCCCTTATCATTTTGGTAGCCCTTCTCTGTACCTTCTCCATCGCAATTATATCTTTTTTGAGATGCGGCGACCAGAATTGTACACAGTATTCAAGGTGCGGTCTCACCATGGAGCGATACAGAGGCATTATGACATTTTCCGTTTTATTCATCATTCCTTTTCTAATAATTCCCAACATTCTGTTTGCTTTTTTGACTGCCGCAGCACACTGAACCGACGATTTCAATGTGTTATCCACTATGACACCTAGATCTCTTTCTTGGGTTGTAGCACCTAATATGGAACCCAACATCGTGTAATTATAGCATGGGTTATTTTTCCCTATATGCATCACCTTGCACTTATCCACATTAAATTTCATCTGCCATTTGGATGCCCAATTTTCCAGTCTCACAAGGTCTTCCTGCAATTTATCACAATCTGCTTGTGATTTAACTACTCTGAACAATTTTGTGTCATCTGCAAATTTGATTATCTCACTCGTCGTATTTCTTTCCAGATCATTTATAAATATATTGAACAGTAAGGGTCCCAATACAGATCCCTGAGGCACTCCACTGTCCACTCCCTTCCACTGAGAAAACTGCCCATTTAATCCTACTCTCTGTTTCCTGTCTTTTAGCCAGTTTGTAATCCACGAAAGGACATCGCCACCTATCCCATGACTTTTTACTTTTCCTAGAAGCCTCTCATGAGGAACTTTGTCAAACGTCTTCTGAAAATCCAAGTATACTATATCTACCGGTTCACCTTTATCCACATGTTTATTAACTCCTTCAAAAAAGTGAAGCAGATTTGTGAGGCAAGACTTGCCCTGGGTAAAGCCATGCTGACTTTGTTCCATTAAACCATGTCTTTCTATATGTTCTGTGATTTTGATGTTTAGAACACTTTCCACTATTTTTCCTGGCACTGAAGTCAGGCTAACTGGTCTGTAGTTTCCCGGATCGCCCCTGGAGCCCTTTTTAAATATTGGGGTTACATTTGCTATCCTCCAGTCTTCAGGTACAATGGATGATTTTAATGATAAGTTACAAATTTTTACTAATAGGTCTGAAATTTCATTTTTTTAGTTCCTTCAGAACTCTGGGGTGTATACCATCCGGTCCAGGTGATTTACCTTCCTCCTGGCTGTGGTTTTTAGGGTCTGAGGTGGGGGAGAGGGGGAGTCAGGCAGGCAGGACATACAGGTTGCAGGTGGGTGAAGAGGGCCCAGGAAATTGCCCAATTTTGATTAAAAAAAACAAAACAGGGAAGCGGGGGGGGGCAGCCCTGACATGAGGACCCAATGTTTATTTTGCAGATCAGATGGGGTTTAGAGGGGTGAGGGATAGGCAGCCCGGCAGGGCCATTAGTCAGATTGGTGGAGGGGTTGGGAATTTGGCCCCAGGCTTTACTGCACTTTTTTTTTGTTTTTGCTTTCTAGTGACACTGAAAACAGATATCTTTGAAGATATCTGGTTAAGTGGCAGGTTATCTGGTCACACAAGGCTTTATAACTTTAGACCTGCTCTGAAGTGAGTCTAAAATTACTTGACTGACTTAGCCGGCTACAACTAAAATTTGGCTAAATTAGCCAAATAATTTAGGCCTGCTCCCAGAATGCCTCCTTTTTTTTTTTTTTTTTTAAATTCCTGGAATCTTATTACCAATAACATTGCTAGCAAGTTATACCCACTAATAACTAAAGAAATAAATTCCACACCTAATACCAAACAACCATGGTACACGCCTGAATTAAAAACCATGAAACACAACCTCAGAGCACAGGAAAAGTTATGGCGCAAAAACCCGTCCCCAACTCAATTAGCAAAGTACAAAACCCTTCTGCATACTTACCGTGAAAACACACTTAAAACTAAGTGAGATTTCTATGCCCTAAGGATACATAACCTCCACTTCAGCCCCAAAGCCCTTTTTTCATTCGTCTCAGATCTAACCAAAACACCGATAAACTCTATACCTAGTGATGAAGCCAAAAACAAATGTGAAGAACTAGCGCAATACTTCCACGATAAGATTACTAACCTCACTACTCGCTTCACCAATTCTACATCACCCATTAAAACCCCAACGCCAACTTTAGCACCTTTGAGACCACTGCTTCCACACAAATTGAATTCATTTTAAAAAGAATGAGACCATCCACCCACCCATCAGACACGATCCCCACTAAAACCCTCCTTTCCATCCCCAACACAATATCCCAATCTATAGCTGACATTGTTAATAAATCCATGACCCTTGGAAATGTACCCAACCCACTTAAACAAGCTATTGTAAAACCTTTACTCAAGAGACCGAAACTTGACCCCTTAGATCTAGCCAACTACCGCCCCATATCTAACTTACCCCTTTTAGCAAAGATTCTTGAAAAGACTGTCAGCACCCAATTAACTGACTACTTGGAGCAATACCACATTCTTTTTCCATCCCAACACTGCTTCCGAAAATATTTCAGCACAGAGACACTCCTGACCTCCCTCTCAGACTACATCCTCACAGGCATAGACAAGGGCCAAACATTCATATTAGCCCTCCTGGATATTTCCACAGCCTTCAATACCATTAGCCACAAGATCCTTATTGACAGGCTATCTGAAATTGGAATCTCAGGGATCCCATTCCTCTGGTTTAAATCCTATCTCACCGACAGACATTTCAAAGTTAAAATAGGTAATTATGAATCCAGGGCTATCAGTATAACATGAGGTGTTCCACAAGGCTCCTCACTATCCTCCACACTTTTTAATATTTACCTCCTGCCCCTTTGCCATCTCCTTTCTGATCTCGGCCTACCTCACTTCATATATGCCGATGATGCGCAAATCCTCATACCCATCAATGACACCCTCTCCAATGCCCTAAAAACATGGGCTAAGGCCCTTGTCTCCATCAACGACTTCCTTTCAAAACTCAATCTAGCTCTCAATACTAACAAAACCAAAATCATGGTCATAGCACCCCCACTCCATAGTCCCAACCCCTCAGCCTCCAATACACCCCCCTCCCTCCCTTCCTTTTCACAACATCTACGTGACTTAGGCATTACCATTGACACAGAATTCAACTTAAAGAAATTCATCAATTCCACCCTTAAAGACTGCTACTTCAAGCTACACACTAAAAAAACTAAAGCCCCTTCTGCACCTCAACGACTTCAGATCAGTACTACAAGCCCTTATCATGTCCAAATTAGACTACTCAAACTCCCTATTACTAGGCCTTCCCAAAAACTCCATCGCCCCCTTACAACTGCTACAAAATGCCGCAGTATGCATTTTAACAAGCACCAGAAAACAAGAGCATATTACTCCCATCCTAAAACAACTCCACTGGCTTCCTATAACCTCCAGGATCCACTTTAAGACACTCTCACTCATACACAAAGCCATCCACAATCCAAATATGCAATGGTTCAGCGACTCCCTACAGTTTCGCTCCTCTACCAGACCTACCCGCACGCAGTATCTTGCCACTTTACAAACACCCTCCCCTAGACTCACTCATCTCACCTCAACCAAGGAACTCTCACTTTCCATAACAGGTCCAGTGCTATGGAACTCCATGCCCACCAACTTACGCCGAGAACGCTGCCCAAAAAAATTCAAGCAGAAACTCAAAACCTGGTTATTCAAGCAAGCTTACCCCTGAGACCTTCTCTTCGGCACGTTCCTCCTCCCCCCCCACCATCTTCCCTACCATAATTCACAGCCCTCTGTTTTAAAGTTATAATGTGTATTCATCTCTCAGCAACATATCTATGTATGTTGCTAGCAACTTAACAACCTTTCTTACCTCATCTTATAAACCCCCCTGACAATATCTTACCTCATCTTATAGCCCACCTCATCTTATAGTCCCCCCCGACAATATCTTAAATTTATCGCTTGTACTCAATTCTATTGCTTGTACATAAGTTAAAGAAGATTGTGTGTATATTTATATATATATATGTTCTAAAGAAGAATATTGTACTTTATAACTTCCATCCCTAATTATAGTTTCCCCTCCCTAGTTCACCCCACTTAGTAGCTCCTTGTTTATGTTCTTCCCACTCGCCAGTTTCATAATAAATTCTACTGTAAAGCCACTATGGCTGCATTTCTGTTTAATGGTAACCGATGTGATGTTATTAACGAATGTCGGAATATTAAAACGTTGAATAAATAAATATTTAGCTGGATAATGACTTATCCAGCTAAAATCTATCCGGATAAGCGACTCAATATTCAGAAACTTGCCATTGCATTTTGTCTTGCTACACCAGTCAAGGTCACTTCATACCAATGAGTTTTGTCCCCCTACCAGCAGATGGAGGCAGAGTACACTGAATCTGTGATATCATTGTAACTACTTATATGTGGTGCAGCACAGAGAGAGTCAGTATTTTCTGCCTCCAGGAAATGGTGGGGCAACATCTGGTGATGTAGCAGGATTGAAATTAGCAAAGCACTAGCATAGTTTAGGGCCAAACGGCTGGTCAGCTGAGCCTTGCCTTAAGCTTCCATAGTTGAATGGGATCCTCTTCTTCTCTCCCTCTCCCTTCTTCTTCTTCCCTTCCCTCTTCCCCCCCCCCCCCCCAGGGGCCTAGTTCCCTGCCCAGAGGCTCTGCCTCAAAGGAATAGTGCAGGAAAGGCACAATAAGGCAAGAGAAGCTTCTTGTGAAGCTGAACTAGTCCAGTCACTGGGGGCTTGGGCTTAAACCTGGGGGGGAGGAGATAGCATGGTTAAGTTTTGGGCTTCTGAGGGAGTTGTGACCACATGGGGCACCCAGTGGGGTGGGGGCTGCTTAAATTATTGCTGTGCTTCTTGGCTGCTGCTGTAGAACATTTTGACTAATGACGCTCTGCCTCCTTATTAGAATCGATGTGCTTGGCATGTGTTTGAGCGGGCAAGATCCCAGGGGAGTGTTCTAGGTTGGCTACGGCATCAGTAGCACTCCTTTGGTGATGGGGACATTGTCTATGCCTGACGTTCGACCTGGTCTCAATCCCAAGGAGTTTATCGCAGTTTTGGTGGGAATGGCCATCATTTTGCCGCCTTTCTCCATGGGGATCCTGGAGTCCCTGCAGTGCTTGGCCAGCACCAACATGAAAGAGATCTAGGCGTCATAGTGGATAACACATTGAAATCATCAGTTCAGTGTGCTGTGGCAATCAAAAAAGCAAACAATGTTGGGAATTATTAGAAAGGGAATGGTGAATAAAACGGAAAATGTTATATTGCCTCTGTATCGCTGCATGGTAAGACCGCACCTTGAATATTGTGTACAATTCTGGTCGCCGCATCTCAAAAAAGATATAATTGCGATGGAGAAAACACAAAAGCATGGATATAAGGACAAATCCCCCTCCAACCCTACCATCACACCCAGGAACGCCTCCACTCACTACAGGTAAACCTACCGCATACAGACCACAAGCATGTAAATTTACCAACATATTGGGCCGGGCAATCCTGCAAAATGTCACCTCTATAGGCAAGTACAGTTGTACCTACAGAAATTGCAAATAAATAATTTTCAAGGCCAACATTTGATTTGCTGGGATTTGTTTTCCAAGAATGACCTCTAAGCAGATCACAATCAGTTTATATTAGATATAGTGTTAGGTGAGTTGGCCGTGTATGGTCTAGAGGATATTCATGCTTGATTAATGAACCAGCAGGGAAAAAAGCCAGGCTTTTTTGTTTATCAGGTACGTGAGGTAGCATAGTTCAAAGCAAAGGGGTAGTAGTATCTCATTCCAGATTTTGGATGCACAGCAGCTGAAAACCTGCAGTTCTGTGCAGTTCAGTTTCACAGATAAGTGGGTGGGCGGATAGAAGGGCTTTTGGGGAAGATTTGAGATCTCTAGTGAGTTTGTAAGAGATAAAAAGCAGGGAGAAGGACTCTGGAACGTGGAGCATATTTGAATACAAAGTAGAGAGGTTTGAATTTTATCCTGGTTTCTATTGGTAACCAGTGCAAGATGGGCCTTATGTGGTCAGCTGCGTTGGCTCCTATCAGCATTTTGGCCACAGTGTTTTGTAGGAATTGGAGGCATTTCAAACTGTACTGAGAAATGCCATTCAGTAGTGAGTTGCAGTAGTCAATTTAACTGGTGATCAGTACATGAATTACAGTAGCCAGATTGTGTTGGTTGAGGTAGTGTAGTTAGCTAATCTGACAGATACATGAAAGATGTTCTTATTAACTTAGAAATGTGAGGTTTCCATGGACAGATTTTGGTTGAGTTGACCCCAAGGCTTAGTACTGATTCTTTGGGCTGAAGTTTGTTTTTGTCTACATAGAAACATAGAAACATTGAAATGACGGCAGAAGAAGATCAAATGGTCCATCCAGTCTGCCCAGCAAGCTTTCACACTTTTTTTTCATACTTTTCTGTTACTCTTGTCCCTTTAAATAATTTTTTTAGTTCTATTTCCCTTCCACCCCCACTATTGTAGATAGTGCTGGAGCTGCATCTGAGTGAAGTATCCAGCTAATTGGTTTGGGGTAGTAACTGCTGTAATAAGCCAGCTTCTCCCACACTTGTTTATCCAGTCTTTGTTGGTTGTTTGAATATAAATCCTCCTTTCATTCCCCCTGCTGTTGAAGCAGTGAGCTGCGCTGGATATGTATTCTAAGTGAAGTATCAGGCTTAATTTGGGGTAGTAACCGCCGTAACAAGCAAGCTACTCCCCTGCTTTTTTGTTTTACCCAAACTATGTAATTCAGTCCTTATTGGTATATGTCTGAATATAAAACATCTTTTCTTCATTCCCCCTGCCGTTGAAGCACAGAGCTATGCTGGATATGCATTGAAAGTGAAGTATCAGGCTTATTTGATTTGGGGTAGTAACCGCCGTAACAAGCAAGCTACTCCCCTGCTTTTATGTGGATGCAAATCCTTTTTTCCACGTTTCCTCTTGCTGTTGAAGCATAGAGCAATGTTGGAGTCGCATTAACCGTGTGTATGTTTATTGAATAAGGTTATTCTTCTCCAGGTAGTAGCCGTCATTCCCGCAAGCAACCCCAATGCCTCTTCTCTTCATTCACATCCTCAAGACTTTATTGATCCCACAGTATTTATCCCATGCCCCTTTGAAATCCTTCACAGTTTTGGTCTTCACCACTTCCTCCAGAAGGACGTTCCAGGCATCCACCACCCTTACAGTGGTAGCCCAATAGCTACTAAGCTATTGAGCTACCACTGTAAGATAATTATTGAGATTGGCAATGTAAGAGGCTTGATTGGATCCTATTTTGACGCAAAGTTAAATGTCATACACAAATAAGTCAACTACAAAATCCAAAAAACAATCACCTCTTCTAACTTCAAAAAAGCTTTTTTTATGCAATAACTTATCAAATATGTACCCCAAATTCGGGTGACCACATATAGTGTTTCCAAAAATTATTTAATCATTCCAAAAGAAGATGTTTTCTAAGCAACAAAATTTTTTTATGGAAAGAAGGAACGTTTCATATATTCTTATCATACCCCCAACCGGGTGATGTACCGTGTTATAATCATAAACGATCCTCCTCCATCCTTTTTTTTTTTATGTGTATAACATACAGCAATGGTGAAAAATCTCTCTTTTGTCTTTATCTTTTTTTTAAAAAACAAACTTGTAAATTACAAGGTGCTATTAAGTTTTGTGGTATTCACAAATAAGTGGCATTTGATGGTGAAGGTTGCAGACTGGGTGAATATAAATATCAAAGAGAATCAGGAAGAGAACAGAGCCCTATTGCACTCCACAAGTGAGGCTTTTTGATGCTGTATTGGCCCATGAGATTCAAACCATCTGAGGGCAGTGCCTTCAGTGCCAATGCTTTCTAGCCACTGAAGTAGAAGATTGTGATTGACTTTGTCAAAGGTTGCAGAAAGTTCTAATAAGATTGGGATGGAGTCATCACCTTGTTCTGATTTAAGATGAATGCTGTTGGTGATGGTCGAAAGCAGTGGTTCCCAACCCTGTCCTGGGGGCCCCCCAGCCAGTCGGGTTTTCAGGATGTCCACAATGAATATGCATGAGAGAAAATTTGCATGCACTGCCTCCATAACTTGAAAACTTTCTCTCATGCATATTCATAGTGGATATCCTGAAAGTCCGACTGGCTGGGGGGGGGGGGGGGGGGGCCCCAGGACAGGGTTGGGAACCACTGGTCTAAAGGATGGATTGAGTTCTGAAGCTGGATTCATGAGGGTGGAAAATATTGTCCTCTTTGAGAAAGTCGGAGTTGGAAGTAGATAACTCTTTCTACTAGTTTGGATAGAAACAGGAGGCTAGACACTGGGCAATAGTGATCAATTATTTTGGGATCAGATTCTGGCCTCTTCAGAATAGGTTTGAGTGCCGCCTTTTTTTAAGTACTCATATGTTTTGCATCATTATTTAATTGATTTATTTTTGTTCATTTTTAATACATGCTGGAAAAAATTAAAGCAGTTGGATAGCAAAGATACCTTTTACCCATCCTTAAGAATCCCACTTGTAAGCTTTGTAGCATTGCGGGGCTAGTTAGGGGAACTCCAGATGCGCACACAAGTGAGGGTGATAATAGACACAAGATGGTAGAGGGGGGCAAACAGACATATAAAAGTGGAGGGAGAAGCTGTGAAAAAGAGGCAGGCGGGGCAAATAGAGAAGGTGGGGAAGAGATTGGTAGGGATAAAGATGCAAGTTTGGGAAGAGGGGAGGGAGAGAGAAACGGGGAGAGTTTGAGGATTAGTTGGTGATGCAGTTTTTCATTATGCCCAAATTTTCAGGTATTTTCAAATTGTGTAGAATAGTAAGTTGTCAAAAAAAAATGTTTAGAAGGGATCCAAGATGGCAACACCTTAGCTACATCAGATGGCAATGCTCCTATGTAGAGTCCAAAAATTGAAAAAGGGTGAGTTCCCTTTTTCTCACTTCTACAATAGTCAAGCATGAGGGTTGATCAGGACTTACCCTGAGGTCCCAGTCCAGTCTGAATTGTGACTTATGGATCGTTATGCAGTAGCTTCCTGGTAGGCAGAAAGAAAGCAGGAAGCGACAGATTCTGGCAGACCTTCCTCCTGAAACATTTCTGGGTTCTGGTCTGCAAACTTTCCATCCCCCCTCAAATACTTTGGGTGGGATAATAAGGTACTTTAATACTGTTTTACAGTGCTAGTTAAAATATTCCCTAATGTGCAACTAGAAATGTGCAAAGAATATAAATACTAGAAGCTACATCCTTTAAATCTGATGTCTCTTCAGCCTTTCAGATTATTGGCAGATTTCCATATCACAACAATATAATGGCATTAACTCATTGGTTTCAAGTGTATTGATAAATTGTACAATTTTATAGAAATTGACCCTTTCTATCATGAACAATTTGACATTAAAGCCATAAGCAAAAGATTTTGTGAAAAGACCAATTATTCTATCACAAAATTTGCAAAACTCTTTGCACCTCCTTAAGTGGAGCCCATCTCTCACATACAATAGTGGTATTGCTTTTGTATGGCTAGGATAAGCAACAGCAGGAAAGGTACATGTTAGTTGAAACTGTATGAGGTTTGATGATATCTGTGCTTGCTAATTGGATCACTTCAGTCCCTTCATGATATACAACTTGCACTGTGGCCAGTTTAAAGCTGGCATGTTCTGAGCATGTAAAATGGAGAGCATGTAGGCTTGATCTCTACAGGCCAGTTCTCTTTAGTAGCAGGTTTCTGTGATCCTCTGTGCGAAGTTACATGGAAAGCAGTGGAGTTGCCCGCAGAAACCTGCAACTATTAAGCAGTCTGCGCTGCAGCTGCCTATTTGTATTACTGACTACTTGCCCCGGGGAAAATCAATTTAACTGTCCAGTTAGCTGGCTTCTCACTGTAGTATGCAGGAAGCACTAAGGGTAAACCAGTGCCACTGAGCCTCAGCAGGTACAAAATGAGTGTAAACTTCAAAACGGGCTGGTGCATCCTGGTGTAGTGGGATTCCAGGTTAGGGCTTGGGTAGACTTGCTTTTCTACTTTCTTGCTCTGTTGCGCGACCGTCGGCTTCTAAGAAATACCTGCAGTAAAAGTGAAAACTGTTACAATGGAACATCTGCTGAAAGTTTGATTTCTTGGTCCCTGATAAAAAAAAAACAAAACACTACAGGTATGAACTTGAGTCTTGAGCTGTTCTGTGGTGATGTCTTCTTCCTAGATGATGCCAAACATCAAATGGCGCACACTTTTCTTCAACTAAATGTTTTCTTTTGTTTTTAGCTTGCCTTTTGACATAATAATTCTTGACTTTTTACGCTGACATTTTATTATAAGGTACCATGTCTGATATGTTTATAACATACATATTAACATTGTTTTCATTCTTAAGACAGCAGTAATGGCCAGAATATTAATAAGTGTCTTCCTTACCACAGCATCTTAGATTTCTAGACTTTTAGCTATTGATTAGAGCTCGTTACATGTTATAACGTCACTAACTAGTAAAGCACTTATGATAGCAGTCTGTAATATTTGTTTTTTGCCAGTAGTTGGTTAGAGTAATTTATTAACAGTTTAATAATTTATACATAAGTAGGGCATTTGGTTTTCTGTTTATTTTTTTTTTGCTGTCAGATGCTCCCTGCTGCCAAGCAGCCTTCAGGAGCAGAGCAGTTTCAAGGAGGGGGTGGGGGGAGATGATTCAGATGAAAAATTGAAATTCGGGTTCTCACCATTTCATCTGTAAATCCCCAAAACCTCAACAGCAGGAAGTTGGTGCTGCCGCAGGCTGCAGGACACCTCTATCAGGTGCTGAAGATGACAAAAAATAAAATAAAATACTGAAAGCCAACAGCCATATAGATAACTGATTTAAATGACAAAAATGTGTAATAAGCGTGTTTATTGCCATAGAGCAGTCATAAATTTAGTGACCAGGTTTAGTTTGTAACGCTTCAGTTCTTGAAATTAAAGCAGCTTTTACTGTTTAACAGATCGTAAAAAGGACCTCGTAAAGCTTCAGGCAGGAGAGTACGTGTCACTCGGCAAGGTGGAGTCCGCGTTGAAGAATATTTCATTAATAGATAACATCTGCGCATATGCAAACAGGTAGGCAAAGTAACCAGCTGACATATTTCCAGAACTCACTGAAAATGCTCGTGGCTTGAAGTGGTTCGGTCTCTATGGAAAGCTGCGAGAAACTTTTGGAGTGTTTTTGTTTTTTTTTTAGTGGGCAGCGAATTGTTAAAAGTGAACATCACTGATCTGCGTTCTCCAAAATAGAAGGAAAAATGTAAAACTATTCTGTTTTGCCATTTTAATAGCTGAAATGTATTGGGTCAGTCTTTTGGTTAGTTATGCTGCTGAGATCCAAGGTAAACTCTGGCTCCCCCCAGAGAAGGTAGAGCTGTATTTAACACCGGTTCAAGGGTTTCAGAGATCTGGGTGTTTGGACATTATTTTCCAAGTTCCTTATCCTTTTTGTAGAAGTTGGATGCTGAAATGTTTTGCTGACTTACATTGCATGCCACAGGTAAGCCAGCTGAGTAGGATGGGGGGAGTTGGGGGCTGGAATTTGTCAGTGCCCTGAAGGAGATGAGCGGGAGGTCCTCCTCCCGCATTGTCTGGCGGGCTTTAGTCTCTTCCTGTATTGGTCTACCCCTTTCCACGAGCGCAGTATTTAAAAGGCTTTGTACTTTTCAGTGACCAAAGTTATGTCATCGGATTTGTTGTGCCAAATCAGAAGGAGCTACTGGAACTAGCGAAAAGGAAAGGGATTAATGGAAACTTGGAAGAGCTATGCAACAACCGAGAAATGGAAAATGAGGTACTGAGGGTGATGACAGAGTCTTCCGCTTCAGGTGAGGCTGGTGAATTATTTGGTATTATGTGATGGTGGTCATTGCGATAACGCAAAATACTGTGCATGCTGTCATTTATTCAGCGTCTACAGCTTGCTCCTCTGGTTTTATAATTTTATGTCTTGTTGGAAAGCTTATGTTGCAGTTGATTTGGTGGCTAAAACAGCTTGTAACCATGTGGGTTCAGGCCAGTGATGATGATGATGATTTTTTTTTGAGTGACTGCTAATTGATCAAAGTAGTCAAAGCCGTTTACAACATCAAAAAAGTTACAATAAAACAAGTTCAAAATAAAAACATACATTGCAAACAATATTAAAAATCAAGATCCATCAAGCCCAGCATCCTGTCAACAGTGGCCAATCTGGATGACGTGGAAGTATGTGATACCTTCTAATGGCGATTTCCATATCTACCTTGCTAATAATATTAATGGTCCTCCAGAAAATTGTTCAAGCCTTCTTTAAATCCAGTTATATTTCTGTCCATGACCATGTCCTCTGGCAACAAATTCCACAGCTTAATTGTTCCACCAGTTAGTTTCATGATATGTCCCCGGTTCTTAATGCTTGGAAGAGTAAATAAGCATTTCCTATTAATTTGTTCCACTCCACTCGTGATTTTATAGACCTCTGTTATCCACTTTCAATCGTTTCTTCTCCAAGCTGAAGAGCCCTAACCTCTTTGGTCTTTGTTCATAAGAGAGCTGTTCCATACTTTATTTTATTTGCCCTTTTCTGCCATTTCTATTTTGAGATGGGCGTTACCATATGTTCACGCAATACTCAAGGTGTGGTTGCACCGTGGATTGATACAGAAGCATTATTATATTCTGTTTTATTCTCTTCCTTGCCAAATAATTCCTAACGTTTTGTTTGCTTTTTTGCCTGCTGCTGCACACTGAATGGAAGATTTCAATGTATTGTCCACAATTAATCCAAGGCCCTTTTCCTGAGTAATAACTCCATTGCTTACCTTTAATCAGAATTATTTTTCCTTATCTGCATCACTTTGCACTTGTTTATCTTAAATTTTATCTGCCATTTGGATTACCCATTCCCCCCAGTCTTGCAAGGTCCTCTTGCAATACCTTATAGTTTGCTCATGTTTAAACTATATCGAATACTTTGTGTCATCTGCAAATAGATCACCTCACTTGTTCCTCCCTTTTCCAGATCATTAATAAATAAGTTTCCCCGTATAGATATGAGGTTCTCCACTATTTACCTTTGTCCACTGGGAAAGCCGGTTAATTAGTCCTGCTGTTGTCTGTCCTTTAATCAGTTACCAGTCCACAGTAAGTCATTGTCTCATATCCCATGAGTTTTTCATCTTCTAGGGAGTCTCTCATGAGAGACTGTCAGAAGCCTTCTGAAAATCCATGTATACATGAGCAGAGTTTGGCGGAGCAGTGCCACCTCAAACGAAAGAGTCTGCATCAGGATGGACAGGCCAGAAGGCAGAGAGAAGGCCACACTCTTGGCAGCTGGAAGGCAAAGAAGACCTTAAGTCTCATGTCCTAGGGCTTTTGCTGCAGAGCCTGTACCCTTTTGGCAGCTCTTTTTTCTGAACTGCCTGTACTCTGCCTATATGCTTTCAGCACTGGATACAAATTACAGATGAGGTGTCGGCAGTGACCTCTGTAAAGTGACATTATTGCTTTCTTTTTTTTTTTTCCCCCTACTATTCATTCCTCTTCTTATTCACCCTAGCATTCTTCGGGCTCTGACTGTGGCCTAGTAGCATTGCTATGCTACCTTGATCATCGAATATGATCACCACAAGGTTTCTTTCCTATTTGGTGGACCGCTCTCTATTTTGCCCCGAACATGTACTATGCTCTTGAATTTCTGTACCCTAAATGCAAATGTTTGCAGCACCCACTCAGTCCTTCAGCTTTCTTAGATCACTTCCATTCTGTTTAATCCCTCAGGCGTGTCTGCTTTGTTGCAGATCTTAGTTTCATCTGTAAAAAGACAAACTTTACTTACTAACCCTCCGCAGGCTCTCCTAGATATTGAACAGAGCCAGCCCCAGGACAGATGCCTGAGGCACGTAAGTGTGTGCCATGGCGAGTCATCCATTTTGTGCCAGGAAACCAGCTCTGTTAAATCTCACGAGCAAAGCTCGTGTTGTGCTTGAATGATGGCTAACACAAGCATTCTTTTGCAAACAGTATAGCAGATATATTGCTCTTGAGCTGTAGTGCCCGCAGATGAACTGCAAGCTCCTGTAGGCTTCTAGTCACTCTGCTTGTCTGCTCCCTCACCGGAGGTTCTGATGATTTACAAAAGTGTCTTGATTTAATGTAGGCATGTTGCCGGGCTGGCCTGCAGCTGAGAGGGGGACACGATGGAAGTTTAAAAAATCAGGAATGGGGGTTGAATAAAAGTTAAATAAAAGATGGTTATTTACCCTTTCAAATATTATTAAACCAAGGGGACACTCCATGAAACTAATAACCAGCTGATTTAAAACAAATCATAGAAAGTGGGGGGTTTTTTCTTCATTTTGTGCAGTATCAAGCTATGGAATCTGCCGCCAGATGATGTGGTCAAGGCGACTAGCATAGAGGGTTTAAGAGGTTTGAGCAAGTTCCTGGAGGAAAAGTTGCTTTGAGCAATTTTTTTTTTTTCTAATTTGGAAGAGTGATTAAGAAATGCTTTTTAAATAAATAACACATTATTAGCCAGGTAGACTAAAGAAAGCTATCTGACTTCCCTAGGAGTAAGTCGTTTTAACTCATCTTATGTGTTATTGTGTATGTATTTGGTTGTACATCGCTTAGAACCTACATCATGTAAGCGATTGATAAATCCTTAATAAAGATAAGTAACAGGAATTAGATCTAATTTACAGGACCTACCAGGTACTTGTGACTTAGACTGGCCACTATCTGAGACGGGATTCTGGGCTTGATGGACCTTAGTCTGACCCCGCATGGCATTTCGTACCAGAGTGGGTTTGTGTTACCTGTAGCTCAGTATGTTTGTATGTGCACAGTTGAGATTTTTAAATGTCATTCAAAGGATCTTTCTTGAAGTACTCTTACCAGCATGAAAGGGTGTATGCCAACACTATTTATGTAATTACAAATTATTGAACAGTTCTTTATTCCTACAGACTCTGTTTTTAGCAAAAGTATATATCTGAATGATAGGATTTTGTAGAAGTAGTCACTCTGTTCTCCAAAAAAAAAAAAAAAATAGTCTGGCACATTTGCCTCTATTAGTAATATTACAAAGAAAGGAGTCTGCTTGCTAAATGGTTTGGACTGATTGTTTAACTTCTGGTTTTCATTGTTTGCAGCTGCCCTGGAAAAATTTGAAATGCCAGTAAAAATCCGCCTAAGCCCCGAGCCCTGGACCCCTGAGACCGGTCTCGTGACGGACGCCTTCAAACTGAAGCGGAAAGAGCTTAGAACACATTACCAGGCTGATATTGAGCGCATGTACGGCAGGAAATGACAGTGCAGTAATCCTCCCGCCTGTCCCCAGACTTCTCCACGGCAGTGAGCTCAGATCAAATAGGAATTTACTTGAATTGCATTCTCTCTCAACATTTGAGACCAAAAAGCAAAAAAAAAAAAAAGATAGCCAAGAGTACCGTTCCTCATTTTCAGCGTATACTGTTATATTGAGCAGCTTGCGTCATCTTCAACTGACAGGATTGGTGAAATGTTCATATGTAAAAATCTATCTGTCCTTTCCTTCTTCCTTTCTTCCACCCTCCCCTACTCCGCCCTACCGTTCTTCAGCATATGGTGTGGATTTTCGTCCACTAAGATTGATTAAGTAGACTATGATTTAGAAGACTCTCACGTTTTTCAGCCTTATCTCTAAATCCTTATTCATTCTGGAGCTTTTAAAAGGGCAGTGTATAGAGGGATAACATTAATGTATATAAAAATAGGTACTTAAAGGCCTTTTTTTTTTTCTTGTGGTATTTAAAACAAAAGGGTGTTGTGAAATTATGTAAATTGAAAAGTTGTTTATAGACGAAATCAATGTTGGAGATGAGTTTGTTGCTCTGTAATTTTATATATAGTATTGTAACAGTCTGAGAAGAAAGGAAAACCGGAGATTAACACCACCTGTAATATTGTATATGGTCCAGACCCTTTTTTTAAAATAAATATTTGATCTGAACCTACATAAGGAATTTTTGCTGGTGGTGGCACTGCACTATGTATTTACATGCAACACTGCAAGTTTTGGTGACTTAAACTCTGTGAAAGAGTTACCACCACATACTGGGAACATGCAAAATTATATATATAAATGTACTATATATAGACTCATATGTAACAGATTTCATTTTTCTGCCAACTTCCCTTGCCTTTTTTATTTTTATTTTTTTTGCATGCAAAAGAACACTCTCCTTTTGACAGGCAATTGCTTTTTCAGTTCCCTGCAATGCCACAAATGAAACTGACTGGGGGACACTTACGGGCACTGAATTTGTAATGACACTGTAGGAATATGAAAAGATGGCGATGAGAATATCTTCACAGGCATATTCAGGAGTCTATAGGGATAGGAAGTGCAAAACTGCTGGTTAAGCCTTTTTTTGGACATACGCCAATCCCAATATCTTGGCAGTACATTCCTGCTTCCAAACAGTTTCATTGAGGTTCTCAACTGTTCTAGGGATTCCCCAAATCACCCCCCGCCTCTCCACCTTTTAGAATGTGTAATGGGCACAGGACTGCTTGGGCATACATCAGCTTGGTGGCGACTGAGAACCTTTGACTCTGCTGCTCCACATATCAAACTTTTATAATAATTTACAGTAAAGAAATGTGAATCTTTTTTAAGATGTGGCCTGGTCTAGGGATGGCTGTTTTATATTAAGTGAGATTATTTTAACACACACAAAGTGACTGGGACGGAGTAATTCAGATTTGAGCTGATCATTAACATGTTAATATCATTTTGTTCAACTCTTATTATTAAACACTGAGCTGCCAAGAGTTCGCATTAGACCTGCAACACAATAGTTAAAAGATGCCTTTTTTCCCCTGAATTTCCCCGCTAGGACCTCTCCAGTTTACTAGAAGTAATGTATTATAGATATTTCTTTCAGTCTTAAGTTTCCCTCAAGTTTGATGTTACACGCTTCTCCTTCTTGTATGTGCTTATAAGACAGGCATTAAGGATTGTTTTTGTTGTAATACTTGTTCACAGTCTTGGGCAGTCTTTCAAGTATGGGAAGGCAGTTTAGAAAACCTTTTCAATAAATATGCCCACACACCAATGTGCTGTAACTATTTAGGGTGTATAACCCAATTAAAAGCTGCTCCTTTCTGTGCCCCCCTCACTTTCAAATAAAAAGTTGATTCGAATTTTTGAAAATGAAAGTGCAGACTATTGGAGAATGTGGTTTCATAACCAATCCCAATTGATTGATTTCCTAAAGCTAATTTTTTATAAAATGGCACTTTGTAATGGAGTGCTGTGATTGGGCCAAATTGATCACCTGACCATATAACACTCAGCTCACTTTGAGCTCTGTCCAATTGCTTGTAAAATGACAAATCCTCCCCCCTCCCAAATATTATTCATGATATATATATATATATATATATATATATATATATATATATATATATATATATATATATATATATATATATATATATATATATATAAAATAATAAAATGCTCCGGGGTATATGTTAAGATCAGTTTTACTACAGCTATCAATTCTGGGAGCTTTTCTGTCTCTCTCACATATGGAGTATGGCTAGAACCTCCTTAGTGCATACCCACCTATGGCTTTGCTTGCATATCTTGTCTGATGCATATAATGGATACAGGGAGTAATGGGTGTTTTTGTAGGCTGGAGAAATCTGAATGGGTGGAGATTATAGCTTTCACAAGTCAAACTCATTTATGTCTTGCACAAAAATACTAAAATATATCTAAAAGAAAAAGGAAAAATAAAAAGATTTGTTGACATTGTTGCCTAAAAATATATGCACATGGAAATTTACAAGTGAGTTGAATATTTGTATGTTTCGTTGAACAGCTGTTTTAAGTGACATAGATTGGAAAGGTTTGACAACTTATGTTTTAATGATGGGGTTTAGATCAAAACAGTCTGTTTCCTCACTGACCTTACTCTTATCCAAAAGAGAGTCTTCTGATTTTAAATTTGAGTGTTTTATTCCTTATTTTTCATGGTTTCATGGACATTAGTAGCCTAGTTGATTGCTTGAAGAATTTTAGACCAAGTCCTGTTGAGTGTTATCTACCTAATAATTTTTAATTAACATATATTTAAAGGAAAAAAATCAGTTATCTTGTTTCTTTTGACAAGGATTATCATTATTTGATGATGATGAATGATTCAATGATGGTCTTTTCCTGAGAATTATGAGTGCTACAGAAACCATCTTAGATGCATAGTATTTATATATGATTTGTATTTTAAGGCAGTTATACTTGTTGGTCATCGAGTATATAAAAATGAAGCTAGTCCATGCAAACTTTGTCCTATCAGCAGTGCTGAAGATTTGTGAAAAAGGAGTTGCTGAATACAGTTATTGGTATAATTATCATCATACATATTTTCATTCGGTTATGTATGTATAAAATCCATTTAACAACATAAGAAATTGCTATATTGGGTCAGATCAAGCCCAGCATCCTGTTTCCAATGGTGGCCAATCCAGGTTTCAAGTACTTGGCAAGTACCCAAACATTAACCACATCCCATGCTACTGATGCCAATAATAGCCGTGGCTATTCCCTAAGTCAGCTTGATTAATAGCAGTTAATGGACTTTTCCTCTACATTTGCACAGCGATTAAACTTTTTCATTAGAACTTAAGTACCATTCTAGAATTACAGTAGAGATTTGTGACAGCTTATCTACTTAATCAGATTTCATCAGATGTCAGTCGTTGGCTGAGGAAGATGGTTATGGGTTTGGTTGAGAGTTTTTTTTTCTTTTACCTTGATCAATAACATTGCAAAGGTAACATGACAGTTGCTAACAATAGAATATGCCAAAGAAAATCAACTTTATTCCAAGATAAGGAAAGTGCTCCACTAGTCATCACAGTTCATTTTAATAATGCTAGAAAACAGATGTGGTCCCCCGGTACAGCCATATTTTGGCTGGCATGGCTTCTTTGGGAGGGACTTAGCTAGGAATATAAAAAGACAAGAACCAAACCAAGAACACTGAAAATAGAAATCTGAGCAAACGGAGTACATACAATTCAGCAAATCATGCAAAAAGGAAGAAAATAGAAGAAAACCCCATACCTGGAGCAAAACGGCATATGCAACTCCAACAGGTCTTAGTAAAGAAATTGTTACACGTGTCTAATTTGGCAGAACCGATTTCTGTATTAAGCCATGTTGGATTTGCATATACCGTTTTTAGCTCCAGGTATGAGGTTTTCTTTTATTTCCTTCCTTTTTGCATGATTTTCTGAGCTTTGTAAGTTGTCTGTTTGCTCAGAGTGATATTTTCAGTGCTCTTGGTTTGCTTTTTGTCTTTATACTTTCCTAGCTAAGTCCCTCCCGAAGAAGTCGTCCGGCTAAACATGGCCATGTTGGGGGACGACATTTTGTTTTCTAGCGTTATTAAAATGAACTGTGACGCAACAGAAATTCATTGAATTTATACATATGACTAGTGGAACACTTTTCTTATCTTGGATTAGAGCAGAATTTCGGTGAACAGATTGAATGCTGAATTCTTTTCCTCACCCTTTTTCTTTGAATTCTAGCATTTTTTTTTTGTGTGTGGTGTCCAGTTTATCCACCTTGTTTTTTTGGTTTATAACAGAATATGACCACTTGGCTCATCTAGTCTGCCAGTTCATTTCCTCTTTCCCAGACTCCACCTGACCATCGGCTTTACCTTCACGTCCCTGTAATGGAGGATTCTTTGTGCCCATCTCATGCTCTCCTAAATTCTTATGCTGATTTTGCTTCTACCACTTACATTGAGAAACAAAACAACCACCTTAGGAATTTATTTGCTTTTTTTAAGTTCCAAATTATTTATGGGCATTTTCTTTCTTTAATGTCACCTTAGGAATTTATTTAACATTCTTTAAACAAAATACCATTCATGTGTGGTATAAATAGTGTATGAGAGTTTATTGGGTATTGCTTACTGTTCAGGAGGAAAATCTTGAAAATTCAATCTTTATGGGAATTCCTTATTAATTATCATTCAAAAAAACTTTTATCTAATGGACAACTCTTATGTACTTTAGGCCCAGTTCACTCATTTAAACTTTAATAAGTAAATAAATATTTCAAAATACAAAAAATGCCATATACATATCTACTACTACTATAGCACTACTGAACATGTGCAGCGCACATCTGCATCTCATGAATTTTCTGAAGAAAATGGAGATAGTTCTGAAAGAAGTTATACATGTGAATGTAAGATCGTAGCAATTTCAAAGCCCATTTACACACTAACGTGCACTTACATGGGTAAAACCTATTGACAGTTCAATGGCACATATTGAAACAATTTTCAAAAGCCCACTTACACTCATAAATTGCATTAACATGTGTAAAACCCAGTTTTAGGCATGTAAATCATTTTGCAAATTAGCCCTAGAGTGTACGTAGCTTTCAGTGTTTTGAACTCTGAGAAGGAACTGCACTGGTGGATGCATGGAACAGCCTTCCAGGGGAGGTGGTGGAGACGAGGACTGTATCCGAATTCAAGAAAGCATGGAGATAAGCTCAGAGGATCTCTGAAGGAGTGGTAAGAATTGTAGAGCTGAATAGTTGCTGTAGATGGGCAGACTAGATAGTCTCTATGGCCCCTTCCTGCCTTCACATTTCTGTGGTTACAAAGAGTAAAAACGGTTACCAAATTGCACAGTAATTTTAATGACCTTCATAGTTTTTATGGACAGCCAGTGTGAAATAACTATTTAATTTTGCTGCATGGCACAAGATTCATGCAGTGATTGTACATACATTCTTTGGAAAACTCAGATGATGGCCCATAGAGTTGGCATACCACTAATGAGGAGACAGGAAGCCTCATACAGCTAACATAGATGGTTTGTTTTCAGATACAGTAATGAACAGTGTAACAAGTTAGCTTGTTCTGATCACTCCTTCTTCTGAACTGTAGTAGCATGGCCTTTGGAGAAGTAGTTCTCTTCTGGACTGAAATATAGTATCTCATCAGGGTGCCTTTTCTAAACCTTTAGCAGCTTTTAATTCATTTCCTGATTTATCTCGATCACAAAGGTAACGCCCTGAGAACGGAAACCATAGCAGAGAGTAGAATGGGCGTGGAAATGATCCCACAAAGAACATTGTGGCAACACAGGAAAGTTGTCTTCTGGTTTTTTTTTTTTTGTTTGTTTGTTTTATTTTGAGAAAAAAAACAAACTGGTTTCTAGTACTGTTGGTTTAGTACCTTGAACGAGTTAGTAATAATTTCTAAACACACTGCTTAAGTGAAAGTAAGACGTGGAATGCTGAGATCACAGACCTGCGAAAAGAAGCGGCATAAATCTGGGATATGAATTAGCCATGGCAAGCCTACGGGCATCCCATAAACAATTCCGTTGAAATAGCTGAACCAGCAACAGAAATCTTTGGCTGAGTGCAGCATATCCATGGATTTCTGCCAGCCTGGGATATGTTTTTCTTATCTACCACTGCCTTGATATGCAGAGATAAACAAGGACTGGTGGGCTACTAGTGAAATGGATTAAATGTGACACTTTTTTAGGTCCATTTTAGTAGAAAAATATTTCATGTTCCGATTGCTTATAAGCTTGGTTAGAATCCGTGTAGGGAATTTTTAATTGATTCCCCTGCAGTCACTTTGCTTCATGGCACTTTGTCATGATGGGATTTTTTGGGTTTTTTTGTTTTGTGTGATTGGGAGAGTGTGGGGCCTTCAAGGGCTTAAACATTTTTATTTTCTAACAAAAATTTCACATTTGTCAGAAGATGGCCTGTCTGCCAGCAATTTAATGCTGATTATCCTGCAGCATCTACAAATACTTAGCACTGTGGCAGCCCATGATGGGCAGCAATGAGGTGGATTACCCCATCACAACTGCAGATTTCTGGCAGTGTTAAGCCTCCTGCACTGTATATATTGGTTTAACCCTTAATGGTACTTTTTGTGCCAGCATAAAAAAGAAAAACAATTGCAGTAACTCCATAAAGCTGCAAATAATCTGTAAATGAGTAAAAACTAAACAGTCTGTCAGAACACCATAAAAGTGAAACATTCTGTTTTTCAGATTATATTGGGTAAAATCAGAGAATCATTGATTGTTTTTACCTAGTTCTCCTTGGTCAATGTCAAGTTATAAAGAATTTAGGGGTATTTTACTTGATAGTCCACTAAAGTGATCACCTTAGCTGAAGTTGAGGAAAAGCTTTGTAAATTATAAGCTGTGAATACTTGATTGCATGTGAAAGAGAAGCGAGGGGAATTCCCTTTGTAGGCAGAGAACAGCAGTGTGCTTTGAAACATTCATGAAATGGGTGAATATTGTTCCACCGAATGCAGCTTTTGGGTAGTGTTTTTTTCTAAAGGCATCATGCCAAGTTATGGGTCGTCAGTACAGCTTTGCACCCCATGTTTCTCTTGGAAGACTGCATAGAACTGTAGAATGAAGTGGATGAAAAAATATCAAAGCCATAATTACAGTACGAGTGTTATATGTGGCAAATGCTCTTTGGACATCTCTTCTAAACTGACTGATAAATTTATACCAAAGCATCTGCTTGGAATAACACATTGTTTTCAAAATGGAGCTATTTTCATTGTTGTCGGCTTAACCATCTGTAGCATTTTAAGGAGTAACACTTATTTTTATTTATTCTTAATGCTCTTTTTATGACCTCTTCACCATGCAGTGATGCTTACTGCTCATTTCTTGTGTCTTTAAACTTCTAGATCTGGTTTGTGGAAAAAGTGGTAGCCAAAGGTTATGATTTCCTCTGCAAATATCAAAACCCAAACCAGTTAACTGTGTTCCTTTTGAGAGAATCCCTCTGCTTTTTTAGCATGCTTCTTGTGTTGAAGAAAAAATATTTTGTAACCCTGGTTTAAAGATATAATAGGAGTATTTGAAACAGAAAAGTGCTGGAACATTGAACTGCTGAGGCAGCTCTGAAACAGCTAAGGAAAGCAGGTGTGTATTTGAACAGACCTGACTGTTTCCCACACAAGAGATGTTTTGTGATACCATCTGATGTTACTTAGCCTTTGGATGCAAGGACTATGCTGCTGTATCTCATAAAATGAAAGTTCAGACCACATATATGATGCAAATTAATATTGTCCATGCACCAGGGTTTTTTTTATGTACCTGAGATGAAGGCCGCCCCCCACACACACAAACTTTCAAGAATGACAAACTTGTTTTTCCCAATATGTGAAGCCTCCATGCATTGTCAAATTGTACCGAAATAAAAAGCTTGTGCTGCGTACTTTAATAGCCAACAGAAGAGAGCTTAAAATGGCAAAAAGGGCCAAGACTTTGACATTCATCTTGTCATTTGTAAACCCTTTCATGACATCATTTAGTTAATGCACCTAAAAGCTTCTGAATAGCTCAAGCTTTTGCCACAGTCTTTATTGAAATATGTAAATGCAGGGTATCGGAGACCTGACCTGATGACCCCCGCAGTCAGGTTTTCAGGAAATTCATGTTGAATATGCGTGTGACAAATTTGGAGACCACTACATGCAAATTTCTCATGCATATTTATTGTAAATATCTGAAAATCTGACTGGCCATGGGGTGATTAGGACAGGTTTGGGAAGGTCCAACGCAAATACTTTAGGATGCAAGTCTTGCATCATTTCTAAGTTGATCTCCCTAAGTGTCCCTTTTAGGCTGTACACACAAGGCTTTTCTGAAAATAGATAACAATGAATTGTCAAAAGAATTTTTGCAGAGTCAGAATTTCAGCAAATGTTAGCTTCTGGGTTTTTTTTCCCAAGTATAATGGAAGGAAGTTTTACAGGAACTTTTTGATAGGAGTAAGTGTGTCTGCACGCTGTGAAAGTCGTCTTAAGATGATGATGATGATGTGTGATCAGAACTCTGTAGAACTTTGCCTTGTATTGCTTTTAAGAATCTGTAGAGACCTTCATTTTCAGATTTTATTTTACCTGGGAATTTATCAGTGTTTATTTACAAAAGCAGGATCAAGAAATCAGTGGAAAGAAATGACTCCGTTCTTTGAGATGAATATTATCTTTATTCTTCTTATAATAATCACTGATCAATTCCCTGGGAAATAAAATCTGTAAACGAAGGCCCCTAAATGTATGCAGCAGAAGCAGAGGTGAGTATTCCTTGGCAATAACCTTTTCATATTTGTACTGTCAAAATTCACAGGCTTTTGAATATTTGTGCTAGAGCTCCCACTTGAGCTCTGATGCAGAAAAATCCTTGGTGGGGGTGTTTGATTTTTGTTTGTGTGTGTTTTTTCTTCTGGATTTGTAAGAAAAATATACACATGTGGGTTTTACAAGAAGCCCTGCTTTAGCCATTCTGTGCCGGACTCTGCTGAAAATGTGATTGAATGAACAGTTATATTTTAATTTACTTGGTTATTTAATGGAAAACTCATTTTGTATTTCTTTCTCTTTTTTTTTTGTGTTCTCAGTTGTTGCTTTTTTCTGCTTGAAGAAAAATTTGTATCATCTCTGGGTTAACTTGTATGAATTATTTATTTGTATTTGAAAATTTTGTTTCAAAAATAAAAAAGAAAATTGTCACAATACGTCCTTTCGAGTCTTCATTAAATGTTTGTACTAGGTGAGCAATATATGCTGATGTTCTATTGGAGAGCCTTTACAGCCTTTGCTTTCAGTGATGGTAATCCAGGGTGACACAACTCTCTTGTGGCGTCATGATGCAAGTTACTGTAGCTGTCTGAATAGATCCCACCTGTTCTGTGAATTCTATGCTAGGACACATTAGCTCATTCACCACCCTGGACGGGGAAGAGGGAGTCTCAGCTTACCTGGAGGGTATGGGAGAGTGTCTTGGTGGTTGTCAGCAAGGGGCCCCTAATGTCCAGGCACACAAACCTGCAGGGAGCTCTGGCTTGCGAACCCTGGTCAGGAACATTTGCTGAGCTTGGGAGTATAAAAATGTGGTGGGTGGGGGCCGGGCACTCTGGTGGTCGTGAATGAAGGCTGATGGCGCTCTTGTCCAAAGGAGCAAAACGAAACGTCTGAGCTAAAAATGAATAATTGTTTACTAATGGTTTCCTCATTGTTACCAAAGAGGAAATATTATAACTAAGGCTGTAAATTTAGCATAGTAAATCTTACTGTTCTTTTTGAATTTTTCATTTACATTTTTCTCATAATTACTTTGGATTTATTTTTTTTTTGGTCACAAGTTCTCCACATCTTCCTCGTATGTTGTGGTACTCTCTCAGCCACAGTCTGCCCACACATGCCTCCCTTATTTACTTCATGCAGCCTCCCTCCTCTCCCATTTCTCTTTATCCCTCCATATCCTGATCCTGCCTTCCTAGTATCTCACAGGTCCTCCCCACCATCCCTTTTTAATTTTTGGTTCACACTGCTGCCATTATTTCCTTCCCTCCCCCCTCTCCATATACGTACATATACTTAGATATACAAAATAGTTCAATATTCATGTAGGATTCACATGGGATACAATGTGATAGGGAAGTATATAAGAACATTTCTTGTAATAATCTTAATATAGTAAATGACAGCAGATCAACAAATGGCCTATCCAGTTTGTTACAATTGCTGATCTGTGCATGTTACCCCATTCCTGTTTAGAGTCCACCAGTGTCGTCCTCCTCTGTACTTCTAGCTCAGTTGGAACAAGAGTTGGGATCTAGGGCCAGCAACCTTCATTTGCAGCTACCTAGGGATTTAATCCCTATTTCATATTCTCCCCCCCCCCCCAATCTGATTACTGGTGGTCTTGGGCTGGGAGCCATGCACCAGAGCTCATTCCAGAGCCACACAATCATGTCACTTTAAGCAATGACCATGAATCCCCTGGGGTGGGGGCTGTGAATGCTGTTTAGTCAGCTGGGGATGCTGCATAGAGCAGAAAATTCATCTTGGGGATTGAACCAGGGACCGTCTGCATGGCAGTACACAGCATTTGCTACCAGGCCAGCCTGGGATACAAGTTTCAAAAAGTTGCAGCTATTGCTTCTGTGGCCATCCATTATCTACTATGAAATGCATCCTGGAGTCTTTAGTTGCTAATAGTGGCAGAACTGGCACATATGAAGTGATATGCCTGGTGACAGCCTGCAGCAATGAACAGACATAATTGTGGACATTTTCAATGCATCATGGACTTTGGGCTCACTCATGCTGTGATTCTGTCTAGCTGAATGCTTCAACCCCTGAGCTTCCACAATTTGACAGAGTCATAGAACAAACTCTGAGTGAAAAATAGCATGTGATTTTGTCCATAAGGAGGATTAAAAAAAAAAACTACTGCTAAGTTTCTAACCCTTCTGCTTTTAATTAGTTTTATCTACATCTTGAACTAATTGTGCTGTTCCAAAACAAACCCGCATGTCCTGGTACTTTCCAGCATTGATTTATGTAAACTGAAGATATATTCTGTCTGGACTGTTCCTGAAAAACCTGTGGGTTTCCAAATTCCATTAGATACAAAGCTCACACAACAAGAAGTACAAACTAAGTGGACCCATGAATGTGAAATCCTGATTTTCATGATAATGCCAAGAAAGAGAGCTGAAGGTGCACAGACAGTACAGTACAATACCATCACTCAGACCATTGTTGGGTATCATATTGGCCTGTCCAGGTAACTGTATCTGATAACATTTCATGAGCCAGTTTTAATATAGAAAAGCAGCTCTTGGCACTAATTTTTTTTCATATATTTTGACTTCAATAACTGAACCTGTTCTAAAAACCAGCTCTGGATTTCCCCTGCCATTTTGTTTTATGTTTGTGTAATGTGTATGATCCCTAAATATTCTCATTACTATACTTTCCACTGAAATGGAGAAATTCGGCAGCTCTGACAGCTGCTGTTGGGGAAGGAGGACAGCATTAAAATAATCTACTGTTTGCATCCTCCACTCTATATGGCTATTTTTCTGAAATGTGTATTTTCACCATAGAAATTCTCAAAGCCCACCTCTTCTCACAGTGTGCTGCTAACAAGCATCTGGATTAATACTTGCATTACATTTCCTTTTCTGAAAGAAAATAAATAAAAGTAATGCCCAGTAGATGAAAGTTGAGCATGGGCAAATCAAAACTAGTTTGGGATGCCAAAATGTTTGAATTTTTTTTCCCTGAAATTTATTTATTTGATTTATATTGATATATTCTGCTTTTCAGGCACTTCAAAGGAGATTACATTTAACTACTATAAAGTACTTCCCTATCCCCAGAAAGTTTACAATCAAAGGGCCCAATTTACTAAGGTTTTTCTCCCACTCTGAGTCTACAGGGAAAATGCTTAGCAAATGATGCTCAAACTTACTTTAGTAAATGAGGATACAAACTTACCTGAGGCAATGGATAGTGAAGTGACTTGCCCAAAGTCACAAGAAGCAGCAGTGGGTTTGGAATCCTGGCTTCCCTACAGGTCAATCCAGTACCGAGCGGTAGGAAGAGCTGAGTTAGTGCCCGGCACACCCGCGGTTGCCGCACGCACAGTGCAGCTCACCTACCGCTCGATACTGTATATAAATAGCTTGCAAATGCAAGCTGCGTCTAAGAAGCGTCCGTGAAGCGTTAGGCCCGCGCAACCCATTTTACTGTATAGAGCGCCTATACAGTAACCTGGGTGCGCGGGCCTAACGCTTCACGGCCACGTTGGTATCTGTCATTTCAAATGTCATTTGAAATGACAGGTACCAGGAAGTGGCCAGTTCTCCAACACTCAGGATTGTCAGCCCTCTCCCCTCCTCCCGAAGCAAGGCGCGAAAAGCAGCCTTGCTCCGGGAGGAGGGGAGACAGGATTGGCAATGTAAAGAGAAAAAAAAAGTAGCAAGAGCGAGGGGAGAGAGGATGGGCAATCCTACGCTCGGGATTGCCAGTCCCCCCTCCCCTCCTCCCGAAGCAGGGCGCGAAAAGCAGCCTTGCTCCAGGAGGAGGGGAGAGAGGACTGGCAGTGTAAAGCGACGAAGCGACTTACTTTTTGCAGCCCCTCCGGACATCGGCGAGGACGACCGCGGCTCCCCTCTCCTGCCTCCAGCTGCCCGCGAAGGTGGATGCCTGCACGGGCGAAAGCGGCCCCTGTTCATGCAATTGGGCCGCTCAAGACGTGACGTCACATGCCGTGACGCCAAACGTCGTGATGTCACGCCTTGAGCGGCCCAAATGCACGAACAGGGGCCGCTTTCGCCCGAGCAGGCGTCCATCTTCGCGGGCAGCTGGAGGCAGGAGAGGGGGTCATCCTCGCCGATGTCCGGAGGGGGCTGCAAAAAGTAAGTCGCTTCGTTGCTTTACACTGCCAGTCCTCTCTCCCCTCCTCCCGGAGCAAGGCTGCTTTTCGCGCCTGCCTCGGGAGGCGGGGAGAGAGGACTGGCAGTCCCGAGCGTAGGATTGCCCGTCCTCTCCCCTCTCTCTCTTTTTGGCGTCCATCATCGCGGGCAGCTGGAGGCAGGGGAGGGGAGCCGCGGTCATCCTCTCTGATGTCCGGAGGGGGGGCTGCTGCTCCCCTCGCTCTCTTGCTACTTTTTTTTTTTTTTCGTTTTTTCCGCTTTGGTTGCTTGCTTCGGGAGGAGGGGAGAGGGCTGGCAATCCCGAGTGTAGGATTGCCCGTCCTCTCTCCCCTCGCTCTCTTGCAACTTTTTTTTTCGCTTTTTTTTTTTTTGCTTCGGGAGGAGGGGAGAGGACTGGGGCTGCCCCGGAGACCAGCACCCATGGACGCAGCCAGGGCAGGAGAGCGGGGGCTGGGGGAAAGTTTGCCACCTACCCTTACCCCTGCCTCTAATGCAGGGGTAAGGGTAGGCGGTAAGTTAGCAGGTTAAACGCGCGGCAAAACGGCAGGGTAAAATAGCGATAGTCGGGGCGTGCGTTACTGGATGGTAGGGAATAGCTAATTCGATCGTTTACATGCAATATACATGCCGCGTGCGGAAGGGGTTGCCCGGGGATTTTAGGACGCGGTAGGAGTAGGTTAAAGGGGATAGTGTATCGCGGGTTGGACTAACACAGCCGAAAAGTGAGTAGAAAGCCGGTTAGGAGCAGGGTAACTGCGGCCGCACTTTACTGTATTGAGCTGCTAGTTTTCAGCCTGCTGTTCTAACCACTAGACTACACTTCCATGCCATTTCCAATTCTTGGCAGAATATTAATAGCAGCGCTTCTCAACAAGTGTGTCGCTTGCTACTGGTCTCCCGCTGCTCTTCCCTCCTCTTCCTTCACCGAGCGAGAGGCAGTCTATCTTCCACTGCTGCCGATGCCGCCCAGGCTATCAGCACATTCAATCCTGGATGGGAACGGAAGCAGTGTTAGTGGAGACTGGCAACTGCGGATGGGCCTTTTCTTCTTCCCGCACCTGCCCCTACCCTGGCCCGGAACAGGACGTGATGTGCAGTGGGGTTCGCGGGAAGAAGAAAGAGCTATGCTGTATGAAAAAGTAGCGGCGGCAGCGGAGGCCCTGAGCAGTAGCGTGAGCCCGAAGTAAAATCAGAAGCAGCCAGAAATCGGCACAGGAGACAGAATTAGCATCCTGTGGATGATGGGATTCTTCTTTCTTGGCCTGCGGGGGCTATTAGAGGAGGCTGCTGCAGCTACCATTTGTGCTCGGGGGGGGAGAGGGGACAGGAAATGAGAGAGACAGCCAGCCAGCCTGCCTGTCTGTGAGAGCATGTATGTGTGATTGAGAGCTTGTGTGTAAGTGAGAGCATTTGAGATCATCTATGTAAAGTGTGTGAGAGGGGAGCATGTGTGTGATTGAGAGAAACTGGTCAGAGAGGTGATGTGTGTGTATATAGGAGAAACAATAGAAGTGACTGGTCAGGGAGATGACTGGAGTGTGTGTGTGTGTGAGAGAGAAAGAGATTGTGGGAATGAGAAGCCTGTGATTATGGGAATGAGAAGCCTGTGCATGTGGCGAGAGCTAGCATAGGAGTGAGAAACATGGGTGTGTGTGAGACAGCATGGGAGTGAGAAGCCTGTATATGTAAGATAGAACATGGGAGTGGGAAGCCTGTGTGTGTGTGCATATGAGAGAGAGAGAGACTGTTCGGGAAGATGACTGGTGTGTGTGTAAGACGATGATTGGTGTGAGAGAGACAGAAACTGGGATGCGAGTGTGTGACTGGTATGTGTGTGTGAGAGAGAGAAAGTGATTATGAGAATGAGAAGCCTGTGCATGTGGCGAGAGCTAGCATAGGAGTAAGAAACCTGGGTGTGTGTGAAGCACAGCATGGGAGTGAGAAGCCTGTATATATGATAGAAAATTGGAGTGGAAAGCCTGTGTATATGCATGAGAGAAAGAGAGACTGTTGGGGAAGGTGATTGGTGTGTGTGAAAGACAGAAACTGGTCATGGGGGTGTAACAGGTATGTGTGTGTGTGTGTGTGTGAGAGACAGAGAGACTGGTCATGAGCCCTAAAGAAGAGGACCATGAGTACAGAGCTTTAGCTACTACCGCTTCTGGTGTGTGCTACTAGCCTGCATGGAAGAGGAGTAGGAGAGCTGCTGGAGGGGGTTAGTAAAGGTTGCTTTTTAAGTTTATTTTTCTTGATTGACTGCGATTTTAATTACTGAATATTATTTGATGTGTCTGCTGTTTTGAAATATTTTATTGGTGTTTGGAGAATTTTAAATAATTTTTATGAGTTTTTAATTGTTGGATATTATTCTGTTCATAGTTGTTGTGAAATATTTATTCTACTTATTAGTATAGTTCTGTGTTGGGATCTATAGCTGCTTGGCTAGTTCTGTTTTCCTGATTTAATATTTGTAGTGTTGCCTTTTCATAAGTAGGGTTGTTACTGTTTGAGTGCATTCCATAATTTATTTATTTATTTAGCATTTTTATATACTGACTTTCCAATAACAGAATTATTGATCAATTCGGTTTACATTTTAACAGAACAATAACATTGACAAGTAAATGTCTTACAAAGAACAGGTCGATATAACTTGGATAAGTAAATATGGGGTTAACCAGTAAAGATACATTGCCTAATGTAGGTAAAAGTAAAAGATACAGTGCCTAATGTAGGTTAAATAAACAGTTGCTAATTATAAGACTAGGTTATGATCTTCGACTGCCATAGTTTACTGTGTGCGGATTACTTTATGTTCATTACTACAGATCCTGGGAGTATGTTAGATTGGTTCTGTGTATGTGACCGAGGTTAGGTATTTTACTAACATGTAAGCATTTGTAGTGGTCTTTTTTGTTTTGTTTTCTCAAGAGGACATGCATTAGTGATAAACTGCTGTCTTTTCATAAGTAGGGCTATTGAGCCTGGTAGTTGGAGATTGTGTTGCTGTTACTGAGATGACACTAGAACTAGAATATATTTTTTGTAGGGTGAGTTGTACGGGGAATGTCATAATTCTGCTTTACATCCATAATTGTGGGTCAGGGAGATTCCTGTGGATGCAAACTGTACTTTTACATTTAGCCCTATGATGGTCATGTGTTCAGTGTGTCACACATGTGAGAACCATCTGTCAGATGTGTCCCAACAGAAAAAAGGTTGAGAACCACTGATTAATAGCTTGAAAATCATAATGTAATCATACTGGTATGATCATAATTCTAGCAAGGTTGTCAAAGGTCCTGAGATATTGAAACTTTGCAGCTGGGTATAGAGTAGGGGCACTCCTGATTAAATGGTATGTTTCAATTAATCTTTGAACAGAAGCTGATACAACCTCTACATATCTTTCTTCAATGCTTAATGCAAAATTGCTATTTACTTGCTATTGTTAACCAATCAAAATAAACTATGCATGTGGGGAAAGTTTGGAGACTTTTCCAGTTGATTTGTTATTACATTAAAAAAATAGTTGTTAAATCATAATCATTTAATTCACACTCTTCCAGCAAGTGAGTTCAAAGCATGTTATGCAATTGAAAGGACAACAGATGTCTTCAAATAAAACTTATGCCAAGGATTGCAAAGCACAGAGAGTGCCTGAGGTAAAACAAAGTAGCAGTAGTAAAGAAGAACTCATACAAGAAAAAGGGTATATAGCAATGGAAGGTGAAGATAAGTCTACCCAGGAAAGGGAGAGATGAGGTGGTCTGAGGGGTAACAAGAAGCCTAAAGTTTAATAGGGGGTATCAGAATGGTATATAATACAAGCCAGTCAGAAGAGTATGGGTAGAAATTAAGGAGCCTCAAGTGAAGGGCAGCAGGTAACTAAGGATTTAGGAAGGCAGAGACCCAGGTCAAAGTTTCTATTAACAGTCAGGTTATGTCCAATCGTAAAGAGTTCCAGAAGGAAGGGACACATTCAGCAAATTTTCTCTTAATAAGGCCCTAAACACTGATTGAGTCTTAGACTTTTGATTAGTCAGGTGAAAACAATTCCATGATTCTCTTGTTCTGTCTACTTTCAGCAACCATGGGTTCCTCTAAGCAGTTGTCTGAGCATTTGAAACTGAAGATAATTCACTTTAACAAATTCTAAATGCTTTTAGATAGCAATTCCAACTATCAGAAACATTGTTAAGAAATGGAATTTACATGGAATTATTGAGGTCAAAACATGATCTGCAAAACCCAGAGAAATCTCTGATAGAATTACCCAAAAACTGTATGATTTACAAAAGAGAATATACAGATTACTGCACAAGACTACTGCTGACAATGGAGTAATTGTCCACAATATAGCGCTGCTTACAAGAGGATGATTTGCATGGGAGAGTTGTCAGAAGGAAACTTTTTCTACAACTTCATCACAAATGTCATTGTTTAAAATATGCAAAATAAAACCTTGATAAGCCTGAATCTTTTTGGAACAAAGTGCTTTGGACTGATGATACGAACATTGAACTGTTTGGCCACAACTACTTAGGATACAGTTGGAAAAAAAAGAGTGAAGCACTTGAAGAAAAGTATGCTTTGACACCTATTAAGCATGGGGGTGGATCAATTATGCTTTGGGCTTGTGTGCCAGCCAGTGGCACAGGAAATATTGTTGCAGGTTGATAGAAGAATGAATTCAACTAAATGTTAACATCCTAGAAGATAATGTACAACAGTCAGTGAATAAATTGAAGCTTAAAAGAAGTTGACAATGATCTGAAACATATCCTAAAATCAACCATGAGATACTTATAGGAAAAAAAAATTGAAGGTTTTGGAACGGCCTTTATAGTCCCCCCAATGTGAATAATATTGAATATCTGTGGGAAGATCTCAAACATGCAGTGCATGCAAGGAAACCTAAGAATATTTGTGAACTAGAAGAGTGGGGAATAAATTCCAAAAGCAAGAATAAAAAGACTCCTAGCTGTTATTTCTGCCAAAGGAGGTGTTACAAAATACTGGCTGAAAAGTTATACAAACGTTTGTATATGCCAAATTAATTATTTTCTTTTTTTTTTTATATTTTCTTTTTCTTAAATTTTATGATTTACATAATTCAACATTACAATTGAACTTTATAATTAGGAAAAAAGATCCACATATTACCTATGTAACAAACATAATATGGACATCATTTTTACTTGGTCTTATTTTCCATTTTACAATACAAGATTAGGGGAGATGATACTAAGCAAGTATTTCATCTATAAATTTAGACCAACAAAAAATAAAGGATTAGCAAATTTAATTACTTCCCAACTCTACTTGGATTTGAGATTGATCCTCCCTCCTTTGATTACGATACTCCTCTAAGTACCTCTCAAGATGTTCGGGTTCATAATATATATATCTTTCCCCTTCTATGTACATCACAACTTTACACGGAAATCTCACTACTATTTGAATTCCAAAAGTTCTTGCCTGGTTCGCTAGAATCAGAAATTTTTTTCGTCTCAACTGAGTTTCCTTGGCAACATCAGGGTATATCCACACCTTTTGGCCCAGGTATAAAGAGGTTCTTTTTCCAAGAAATAATTTCAAAATTTTATCCCTTTCCGAAGAAAGGGAAAATTTCACCAAAAGTGTTCCCCTCTTTTCTACCTGTACACTAAAAGATGTCTCTATCAGTTCAGTTACGTTCAAAGAAGTTTCTACCTGATCTAATACTGTTTCTCCCACTTTCCAATTTATAAAGTAAGCATTTACAATTGTAGGAATATTCTCTGGAGGGTAATATAAGCACCTCCTGAAAATAATTCCTCAGTTGTTCTTTTGGAGACATTAACTTACACTTAGGAAAGTTAACTATCCTTAAATTAGTATAACGAATATTATTTTCAATCATTTCTACTTTTCTTGAAAGTACTGTTTCACCTTGTACAATAGCTGTCTGAACTTTTTTCAATTGGGTTATATCTTCCTCAACTTTTGCTAATGCATTCCCATTATTTGTTACCAAAGGATTCAAATTTGACACTGCTATTTGCATATCTTTAACACTTGAATTTAAATTTCCAATATCTGTTTGTAATGCAACTATTGCTTGCCATAACATTTCCAAAGTTACATTAGGGGCTTTCCCTGTAGAAGGTCGTGGTATTACAGATAGAGGTAATAATTGAGACTCAGAGATCTTATGAGTATCTTTATCTACCAGAGGGGGGGTTCTCTCAGCTCCAATGTCCGGATTAGATCTTCTACCGGCATTTACTCTGTCTATATCAAGACAAAGTCCCACTTTATCGGTAAGAGGAGCTATTCCTCTTACCTTCTCTGGCATTGCAGTCCCTATGCCATGAACCTCCTCAATCGGGCTTGATTCCAATGACGACATCCGTCGTGGAAAAGAGCCTGGTTCAACGGTCGGCGCAATGCTCTTAGGTGGGGTAGGTGTCGTTGGGGCCCCGGGACTTAAGCTCACTTCTCCCAATAGTATGGATGCTTGCTCCTCACCCAATACTATATCGGGACTCTCCGGGGTTTCTTTCTCTACTGTGGAATAAAATCCAGTCAATGTTGTCTGAATGGGTAACGGTCGTACAGGGGTCGAGGCTTCCTGTCTTACCTTACCCTTTCGTTTAGTATGTGGCATCCTCCGTTGATAGGAATAGCCAGCCCAAAAAAAAAAGAAAAAAACAATTCAAACGTAGATTTTCCAACACTGGATTTCCTTCCACTTCCTTTATTGCAGACAAAAAAAAATAGATAAAGACCAGAGGAAGTGACAATAAGAGACTTTTCAAAAGGTGCAGAGTTTCCCGCCTTCTAGCCTTCGCCGGATCGAGCCACGCGCCCCTTACGGAGCACGCGGCTTAGGCAGCGCACCGACGGCACAACGCGCCGTCTGCCGCTTGTTTAAGTAGCGGCAGATGCTCTCCGATGATGTCACTCGGGAGGCGCCCTGGCGGACAACTCCTCAGGGCTCAAACAGTTCTTGACTCCAAAAAAAAGGTGTTCCGGGGTCTCACCGAGTGCTGGTAAGCAGGCGAACCTTCTGGTCTCTCTCCTCACTCTCCCAACGCACCGTCTGCCGCTTGTTTAAGTAGTGGTAGACGCTCTCTGATGACGTCACTTGGCAGGCGCCCTAGCGGACAACTCCTCAGGGCTCAAACAGTTCTCGACTCCAAAAAAAAAAGGTGTTCCGGGGTCTCACCGAGTGCTGGTAAGCAGGCGAACCTTCTGGTCTCTCTCCTCACTCTCCCCCATTTTCTTATTTTTAATCTGTAAAACAAACCTGCAAATAGTAATTATGCATTAAAATTTGTAGAAAGATATCATGTTTAACTTTGTATAATGTATCAGTATCTGTTCACTTAGAGATTCATTGAAATGTTCACTTCTAGCAAGGTACTATGCTTTTGCACACAACAGTCATCTGATAATGGGTGAAAAAGTTGCTGTCCTTACCAAACCCCTTTTGAGTTTGTTTCAAAGTATTTGATCATCAAAAAGTTTTGTTCTTGTGTACTTGTAAAGTTCCCTTTAAAGAACCCTGATTGTGAAGTTAAGAGAGATCATTCTTTGAGAAGTGTTTGTTTATGGGGTAATTTTCAAAAGGATTTACACACATAAATGTAACTACTATTGTAGCAATTTTCAAAAGCCATTTACCCATGTAAAGTGCATTATGCAGGTAAATCATATGGATAATTTAATGATATACATTGTAGCAATATTCAAAAGCCCACTTACACAAGTAAAGTACATTTAAATGTGTAAAATCTATTTTTAAGCGTTTAAATACTTTTAAAAATCAGGCTCATACTGAGCTGTTCTGTTTTTCTCTGTAATGTTTTGTCTATGAAGACTGATTCTAGTCAATTTTTGGCTTGTTTCAATGATGTAGCATCCTTTTTATGTTTTTGCATTGGATCACATCCACAACAGAGAAGCATGAATCTGAACCTTTTAGTTTAAATGCTTTTGCCAATGTGGGTAGCTGGAGAGTCATGTGATATGTGATGGCACAACCTGCATAATAGTGTCTTGCAGGAATTGTTAGCATTTTCTTCTATTTGAAGCTTATTTCTTAAAAAAAAATTTTTTTAAAAAATTATATATATATATATTTTAAGATTAGGTACAGTCAAAAAGCAAACAGAATGTTAGGAGTGATTTGGAAATGAATGGAGAATAAAAGAGAGAATATCATAATGCCACTGTGTCTGATCCATGGTGTAACTGCACCTTGAGTATTGCATGTAGCTCTGGTTACCTCATCTCAAAAAAGACAAAGCTTACTAGACAAAGTACAGAAAGGCTTTATGAAGAAAGGCTAAATAGGTTAGGACTCTTCAGCTAGGAGAAGAGATGACTTTTTGAATGGATCCCTTAATGTGTTCCTATACACCTGTTTTAATGTACCCCACCCCAGAGGCGACTGTTCAGTTCCATGTAAACCGGTGCGATATGTATTGTATACAGGATCACCGGTATATAAAAATCAAAAAATAAATAAATAAATGACTGAAAGGCGATAGGATAAGAACATAAGAAATTGCCATGCTGGGTCAGACCAAGGGTCCATCACGCCCAGCATCCTGTTTCCAACAGAGGCCAAACCAGGCCACAAGAACCTGGCAATTACCCAAACACTAAGAAGATCCCATGCTACTGATGCAATTAATAGCAGTGGCTATTCTTTAAGTAAACTTGATTAATAGCCATTAATGGATTTCTCCTCCAAGAACTTATCCAAACCTTTTTTGAACCCAGCTACACTAACTGCACTAACCACATCCTCTGGCAACAAATTCCAGAGCTTTATCGTGCATTGAGTGAAAAAGAATTTTCTCCGATTAGTCTTAAATGTGCTACTTGCTAACTTCATGGAATGCCCGCTAGTCCTTCTATTCGAAAGTGTAAATAACCGATTCACATCTACTCGTTCAAGACCTCTCATGATCTTAAAGACCTCTATCATATCCCCCCACTCAGCTGTCTCTTCACCAAGCTGAACAGCCCTAACCACTTCAGCCTTTCGTCATGGGGAGCTGTTCCATCCCCTTTATCATTTTGGTTGCCCTTCTCTGTACCTTCTCCATCCCAACCATATCTTTTTTGAGATGCGGTGACCAGAATTGTACACAGTATTCAAGATGCGGTCTCACCATGGAGCAATGTAGAGGCATTATGACATTTTCTGTTTTATTAACTATCCCCTTCCTCATAATTCCTAACATTTTGTTTGCTTTTTTGAGTGCTGCAGCACACTGAGCCGACTATTTTAAAGTATTATCCACTATGATGCCTAGATCTTTTTCCTGGGCGGTAGCTCCTAATATGGAACCTAACATCGTGTAACTACAGCAAGGGTTATTTTTCCCTACATGCAACACCTTGCACTTGTCCACATTAAAAGGATGGAGATTAAAAAAATCATAAGTGAGATGGAACAGGTAAATATGGTACAAATGCAGTAGTAAAAAAATAGGGGATACTCCATAAAACTAACAAGTAGCAGTAAAACAAATCAGAGGGGGGGGTTTCCCCCCCCTTTTTACTCAAAGCACAGTTAAACTATGGAATTTATGGCCACGTGATATGGTCAAAGTATCTAGCCTAGCTGGATCTAAAAGGGTGTTAGAAGTTCCTGGAGGAAAAGTTCATAATCTAGGGATGTGCAGCAATTAAAAATTCATTTTTGGTCCGAAGGAGAGAGGAGGGGAAGCCAAGAAAATCAACCAAGTCCTTCTCCCATCTCCCACTGCCAAATTTCTTACATTACATTAGCAGGTAATATTTTTCTTACATAACATTTTTAATGTAAATCATGGAGCACAATTATTAATTCTCAGACCAACCACTAAAAAGCTTAATGCTAATGTAAGCCCTGAGCTGATAACTCCAGGATAGGGTCCCAGGAACCACACTTTAATCAGTAAAAAGAGCCTTCCCTGCTTGGGGGACTTGAATGAGGAAAGATTCAGAGGCTGTGGTGGCCTTTTCTTATAGAATCCCAGTACTGATTCTTTACAGTTTGAAAATGATGCCACATCGTATCCCGGTCTCAAAGGAGAGAGCACAATAACTGCACGTACTCATAATGAAGTGCTGAAGCATCTGCAAGAATGGACTCAGTCATACAATCAGTATACAGAGAGCACAAAGGGGGAGGAAGTGGTTTTCAATTTAGATACTGTAACACGGGGGGGGGGCTAATAAAATCTCCTGAGCACAGGCCTGCGAGAATAGAGAGTACGGTTAGGGATTTCTAGAACTAGTTACCATCAGGGCATGAAAGTTAAGTGCAGCGCTAGACTAAAATATTTGACTCAGCAGACTTGCTCACTCTGAGGTTGGGGGTGCTGTGCTGCGGCTGGAAAAAGGAGGTCAGGATAGGAAGGGTGCCATGCATCATGTATTTCCTCAAAATGAGAAGAGTCTCTCTTCTCATTTTGGCCTCTTGTTTTTGGAAGGGCAGATCACTGGGTAACTTTTCCAGTACCGTAAAATGCTGACCGAATTTCCTCCTGCCCTAATTTCATGGCGCATAAAACCCACAAGTTATATCGGCCGTATCGAGCTCTTTCCTCTCTTTGCTCTCGCTCTCCCTTCACCTTTTTCCCTTCCTTATTTCTCTTTCCCCTCCTCCCCCAACCTTTTATGCGCTTCTGTTGCTCGCCCCTCCCCCACATCCCCTTCCAATGCTTTTCCTGTCTTGGCCCTCTGTGCCCCTCCCATTCCTGGCTTCTGCCTTCCCCGCCCCCGTGCGGTTTAGTGCAGCGGGCAGGTCACTGCTCCGGGGCAGGAGGGAGGCGGGAAGCTGCTGCTCCCCGCCCCCCGTCAGCATTTGTGAGCCAGTGAACAGAAATGTCATGCCCTGGTTGTGACTATTAGTGAAACCCACAGAAAGGACTGACAGCTGGAAAAACTCATAAAATGTGTGTAATTCGTGGGATACATAGTGTATGCTGCTGACTCAGTGGGATTCCTCAGCATGCCAATGATCCCTGTGGCATTATAGTAATAAACAGAAGTAACTGTCACTATATTTTTTTTGGACAAACTCTCCTATACCGTAACTCAGTATTTCTTAGGGAGAGAGGTGTATAAATAAGTTAACCCATCTATTCCCTGCAGCACTATAACACCATAAGGATATAATTAAAGTGCACAGTTTTTGTTTCGTTTTTTTAACGTATGGGAAAAGGGGGTACCACCTGAGCATAAAATCGACACAGGTCACTTTTATGTTAAACATGGAATGACCTTTGCCTAGGAGCACTAGGATATGCTCCTTCTCCTGTATGAATGACTCTTAGCCTGCAGATTCCAGAGGGAGATTCTGAAAACGCTTCTGTACTGACATGAGGAAAGGAAAACTGGAATTTTCAATTTCTGTTCAATATCTTTGAAAGCTGGAGGTTGGTTGGGCATTACTGAGAAAAACAAGGCTTTTTTTCCTCCTTGTTTCCCTGCTAGTGTTTAGCAAACCACTGGCTTTGAAAAGTAATTTAGTAATGGTTAGATATCCCTGTTTTTTTGTTTTTTTCTTTGATGCATGGTGGTTCCCTGTTCTTGATAAAACAGTTTTCTATAACTGGTCTTGTGAACAGCTCATTACGATCCTGGGTAAATGTTAATTGTGGGGAGTGCCTCAACTCCTTAGAACGTGAAAATCTGTTTTGCATTTTATCTCCTGTCCTAGCCTCCTCCTTTAATAGTGTTCCACTTTCATTTTTACAGAAACACCATGGACACAGAAGGCAATGCTGCCATTAAAGTCATTACCAACTAGGGCTTTGACCCTCAGGTTAGAGGCAAAAGTTCTCGACCCTGTTCTCTGAACTCTAGGAAGAAACTTTTGAGAATCCTTTGTGAGGGAACATCCTGCTAAAACCATTTGTTTTTCTTGGCATGAACGTCAGAGGAATTTCCAGCAGGATTTTGGGAAGCGAAGATTTCAAGCAGACAAAACGTAGCAATAAAATAGTGTTGGGAAATAAGAGCTCTTGCCCACATTTTAGGGACGTGTTACATTCACGAGGAGCGATTGCATGTCCTAGCCAGCTCTCCTAAGTGTAACATAAGATGAGTCACATGGTCCGTTTGGTACCAGTTCAAAACAACACACATTTTCCATTACCGTGGTGCTGCACTCTGCTTTCAGTGTGATAAAGTAGTTTAATATTGGTATCCAGCTTTAAAAGAACCAGCAATGTCTGTTATGGTTGGCACATTGACAGCATAGAGTCTGGCCAGTAATTCTCTCTTCCCTACAGTGCTTGTGGCACTTCATAAAAAAAAACTTTATGTGGAAGAATTTAAAGTTGTGCTGTTATGTCTTCGCAACTAAACAACCTTGTATCTAGCTGATGACGTTGAAGGTTTGTTTCCCTGCATTGTTGTCCTACACTCAGACAAACAATGATGTTGCAGGTGAATTCCGTAAGGTGAGGCCTGCAACCGAAAATGCCCATCAGGATGGTCTAGTTTGAAAGATGAAACTTTCAGACATCCTTCACTGCAAAAGTGAAGAGTTCAGGAAGGTCGGTAAGTCTTCAATATGGTTCTAAATTTGTAATGGGGCTTCATTTGTTCAGTGCCTTATGAATAATTTATTTATTTAACTAAAAGTTTCTTATATACCGCTTATACATAGTATGGTCTGAGCGGTTTACAAATCGGATAGCGCATACATAATTCAGAAGATAAAAACATAAGCAATCAATAATAAAATACATTTAAATCAAATTTATGTTTTAAACAAGGCAAATAAAACACAACGTAATACAGAAGAAAAATTGCATAGGTGGGATGGTGATATTAGTCTATATTTATTTATTTATCTATCGAGTTTTATATACCGTCGTTCGGTTTCGCCATCACAACAGTTTACTTGAGAGCTTATTTTAATGAGCCGGTGAGATAGCTACATTGTGGCACTAAGACTGCACTATGAACACACTGTGAGCCCTATCCATATGGTTTCACTGCCCAATTTCAGAAATTGTCTGTCAGCAGAATAAGTTAAACTGAAAGCGATGCAACAGAGAGATGTTCTAATTTTTTCTTAAATTACTTTGGATTAGATATGGTTCTAAGAGAGGTTGGGGGGGTACTCCAAAGCACAGGACCTGCCACTGAAAAAGCATGTTTCCTGGTCATTTCTAGTCTCATGATTTTAACTGTTGGAACTTCAAGGAGGTTTTTGTCTAATGACCGTAAGTGATGCCGGGGTTGATATAAATGAAGGGTTGTACATTACCACCATAACCCATTGGCTATCTAGCTATCTTGTATTTTATGCACCAGGTAAAAGGAAACCAGTACAACTATTGCAGTACAGGGCTTATATGATTGTGAAGATTGATTTCAGTAAGAACTCATAGTGCTGTATTTTGAATAGCCAGCAGTGCCCTAATCCTAAGAACATAAGAAATTGCCAAAGGCCCATCAAGTCCAGCAGAACCTGGCAAGTACCCAAACACCAAGAAGATCCCATGATACTGATGCAATTAATAGCAGTGGCTATGCCCTAAGTAAACTTGAATAATAATGGACTTCTCCTCCAAGAACTTATCCAAACCTTTTTTGAACCCAGCAACACTAACTGCACTAACCACATCCTCTGGCAACAAATTCCAGAGCTTAATTTTCTCTGATTAGTCTTAAATGTGCTACTTGCTAACTTCATGGAATGCCCTGTAGTCATCCGAAAGTGTAAATAACCGATTCACTTCTACTCGTTCAAGATCTTAAAGACCTCTATCATATCCCCCCTCAGCTGTCTCTTCTCCAAGCTGAACAGCCCTAACCTTTTCAGCCTTTCCTCATAGGGGAACTGTTCCACCCCCTTTATCATTTTGGTTGCCCTTCTCTGTACCTTCTCCAATACAACTATATCTTTTTTGAGATGCGGCGACCAGAATTGTACACAGTAGATTTGTGGTCAATCCCAGTATAAACAGAATTACAGTAGTGTAATCCGAAAAGTGCAAGCAACTGTAGTACACATGAAAATCTCTATAAGGCAGGAATGGTTTTAGCCTTTGCAGAAGATATAATTTATAGAAGGATGACCTTATGATTCTACTAATCATACTCCTCTTGTAATACGTTGTTTTACCTATAAACGGGAGTGAAGGCCCCTAGCTAAACTTCGGTATATAAAAAAGTACAAATAAATAAATAATTGGGAAGCAGAAACATAGAAACATAGAAACATAGAAACATAGAAATGACGGCAGAAGACCAAACGGCCCATCCAGTCTGCCCAGCAAGCTTCACACACTTTTTTTCTCATACTTATCTGTTTCTCTTAACTCTTTGGTTCTATTTCCCTTCCACCCCCACCATTAATGTAGAGAGCAGTGATGGAGGTGCATCCAAGTGAAATATCAATTTCACTTGTGTAGCTATATATAATTTGGGTTATTCTTCCCTAAGTATATCACTTTGCAATAGAAACATAGAAACATAGAAACAGAAGGATACATTTGATTCATAAATTATGCCAAGATTTCTAAATTGACAAGCAATTGGAATCACAGTACCATTATAGGGGAACTGGCTCTGCAGCATAGTTTCAGTTTATTCATATTAATGGCTAAATAATTCTGGTTCATCCATCTTTCAATTTCCACTAGGCATAGCAAGACCAGGTTCAATGTATCAGCCTATCAAGTGAACACTGGGACAAAAGACTATATATCGTCTGCATATACCTAGTAGTTGACACACAAACTTGACAAAAGTTTACAAACTGCAGCCAAATAAGTAGACATTGAATTGTGCTTCCAACAGGGCAGATCTCTGTGGCTTGCCTGTTGCCAATTGAAACCAAGATGACATTTGGGCCTTGCTTAACTTGGTACTTTCTTCCATCCAGATATGAGGAGAACTACTGTAGTACTAGCCCATAGAGTCCAATCTCAGCTAATCTGTTGGTCTTTATTGATGAGAATTAAATCGTAGACCCCCATCAATTTGAGTTCAGGTAATCACCGAGTACAGAAACCATTTTGGTTTCATTTCTAGATATATTTTAGAAGAGGCCTTGACTGTAGAAAACGTTTTATCTTGGTGGTGTTGGATAGCTCTTTGGCTTAGATCATCACATTCTCCTTATATCCATTAAAGGAATGTGGTGTATCCAGTGTAGTTTTGAGCTGGTTCAGATCCTACTTGACTGAGCATTTCCATCAGATAGGCATTGGCAGCAGGTATTCTCAATGGATATCTGTACCTACTGGAGTCTGCCTAACCCGCATTGCTTTTTTAATATTCTATGTAGCACCCATTTGCAAACTCCTGGCAGGACTTTGTGAGGGATATAGAATTTACGAAGATGATATACAATTTTTTTTTTTATTTGGGTTCAACCCAGTTACTCTGATTCTTTAAAATTAATTGATTAGGTGGTGCCTTTTTTTTTTTTTTTTATAATAAGTTGGCATTTAATGTTGCCAAGACAGAGTTAATTGTAATCCAGCGATCATGTGGTTAGTTTCTGCCATCATCAATTACCATTGAGAATGTTGCCCTGCTAATACTTCCATGTGTAAGGAGTCTAGGAGTCTGGATTGATTGGAATTTAACTTTACAGCAGCATATTAAATCTGTCATCAGATCCGGATTTTTAAACTTTGTGTTCTTTGTGGTTTGTGCTGATGTTTGAATCATGTTGCAAGCCTCAATTCTTCCAGTACTTAACAACTGTAATGCCGTCTATATGGGACTTCCAACATACTCTTTGACGGCCTTGCAATTATTACAGAACCTGGCCGCGCAGCTTATTTCTGGAAAGAGCATTCATGAGTATATCATTCCAGTGTTGGTCGAACTTTACTGTTCCAGACCCATGTCCAGTTTAAGATTTGCTGTGAATGATGGTTCATGAATTGTTAATGCCCACCTCCCTGCATTGGGGCAAATGCGTTGTTATGGCTGTGCAACTTGACATGTTCTCTCGGGTCCTCTCAGCGAGGCCTTCCAGAGATCCCATCCCCGAAGCATGTGAAGACAAGAGAGAGCTTTCTCTGTTGCTGTTCCCACTTTATGGAACTCCGTCCCAGAACAGCTATGGCTTCAGGATTGCTTTAAAACTTTTAAAGTAATGTTGAAGAGGTTTTTTTTCAGTCTCACATATTTATAGCTCTCTGTCCTATAGGGACTGTGCAATCTCAAACCCTATGATATTTTGGCAATCTTGGCAGCATTGATGTGGAGTTGCTTTATTGTTTGCTTCTTGTTTTTGTAAACATTTGTTTTTTTAGATTATGTATGTAGGCTGGTACATCGCCTAGCATCTTGTAGACGATTCATGTTTTGAAGGGTCTGCCAGTCGATATGACTGGCAGGCCAGGGTAATGCAGGCCCAGGCACGCTCGGGAGGCGGCCGGTCCCTGGGGAGGTAGGGGTGCCTTAGGAGAGGTGGAGGGCTCTAGAAGGTGAGGGTCAGTTGTGGGTCAGGCAGCTGGAGGGGGTCAGGGTCAGGAGGGGGTGAGGCGGACACTGACAGGGCAGGAATCGGGCAGAGGGAGGAGTTGTGGCTGTGTTGGCCGATTGCTATTGGTCGGCGAGCCCGTGCCAGCAGCAGGAAGTAGGGGTAGTCCTGGAGCAGCGCGGCACAGTCCTTGACTGTGGTGCGGCTGCTCCGGGAAGCAGAAGGCCGTTTTTTCTACGAGTACTTTTCCAAGTGAAAGCTAGTCGTAAAAAATAAAGGGCTCTGCGTTTGTTGCGGTACCTGGTCGCTTGCGGCGTGTCGGTGAGGCCAGGAGCGCGCGAGTGGGGCGGTCGGTTGGCGATCGCGGTGAGCAGTGGACGTGCGGTGTCCGGCGATGGATTCGGAGGAGGCGGCTTTCATCCCAGGAGAGTCGGAGGAGGGCGGTGTCTCGCCAGGCCTGGAGCACGGTCCGCCGGCGGACGAGCGGACGAGCGTCGGCGTGTTGGGCGGTGCCGGAGGAGCAGGGCAGTCCGCTGTGGGAGGCGTGGTTAGCGCCGAGGACGGTGGCCGCGAGGGGGCAATGGGGCCCAGTCCGTACAGTGAGGATCTGGGGTTGGGCAAGAGACGGGCTTCGCGAGCGCCCCGTTCGCGTTCCAGGGGGGGCGGCAGAAGCAGGGGGGCTAGTCGGTCGGGCGCGCCTTCGGGGGCTGGGGATGGAGCATGGCCTTGCGGTCTGGGAGGAGCGGGGTCGGTTAGCTTAGTGGCTGGCGCAGGCGTTGGGATCGTCGGGGATGGTCTGGCTGGGCCCGGGGGGGCGGCGGGGCCCGGTTCGGGGATGCCGTGGGGTTTTGATAACGCTAGTGGGGGGGGGGGGGGGGTTTCTAGCTGGTTCCGGTGGTGCAGGGCTACAGCCAGGTTGGCCCGCTGAGGATCCGGATTGGGGTGTTGGGGAGTTGCGGGGGTCTGTTGACGGGGGGGGGGGGGGCAATGGTGGGCGTGGTCGGAGGCGCCTCGGCGTTCCCCTTCGGGGTGGCGGCAGGAGAGGCATGCAGTGGCACGTGGGCTTCTCCAGTCGGGTCGTCGGCTGATTCCTGCCAGGGGGAGTGAGGAGGTCGCAGGGGCAGGGCAGCCCGTGCTGCCTCGGGTGGACTCGGATCGGGTCTTTCCTTTCAGGCCTCTCTTGGTAGGAAGGGATGCCTCAGCAGGGCTCTTCTCCCGGGGGACCTCGGGGCAGGAAGGGGCAGGATCCGGGGTGTGTGGTATGGGGGTAGGGCCTGGTGTGGTGGAGGGGCCTGCAGGTGGGGGCGGGAGATGGTCCATCGGCCCTCGGATGGTTCCTCTTCCTGTGCCTGCTGTCGGTTCTCCACAGATGGTCTCGGCGGAGGACGGGGGGGACAGGCCTGGTCCGTCACGGTGTGAGGCTTGGAGGAACGAGGCTTCATCTGCAGAGCGGCGAGCTTTGGAGGAGCGGTCAGTTGTTCCAGGTGTGGCGGCGGTCAGCGAGTTCCCACAAGGTGAGTTCCTTCTTTTCCCCGGGGATGCAGTCGGAGAGGCTTCGGTGGATCCTGTGGTGCTGCCTGAGAGGTCGCGGGGGGACTTGGACAAGGGGCATGGGGGAGGGCTGGTGGCCGGGGCGGGGGCGGGTCTGACAGTAGGTATGGCCCGCAAGGCTTCTGGCAAAAAATCCCGGTCCAAAAAGAGGAGAGGGCGTGACAGTTCCTCAGAGTCGTCCTCCTCCTCGACGTCCTCTTCCTCGTCCACCTCCTCTGATTCGGCCGAGGGGGAGGTGGCCGGATCCAAAAAGGGTGAGGCGTCTCGGGGCACACCGGCGCTCGTTGCTTTTTCTGAGCTGTGGGAGGAGGTGCCCAGGGCTCTCCGGCGGAAGATCCGGCGACGCAAATTTATTGATATTTTTCAATTGTTGGAGGGGTGCCGCGGGAAGCGAAAGAACAAGAAGAAGAGGGGGAAGAGTGAGCGTTTCCCCGGGGTTCAGCTGAAGGTGGCGCGGAATAGTCACAACTGGATTCGGTCTTTTCTGCGTCTGGCGAGTGTGATCGGGCACCGTGACCCAACGCAATACGGCCCACTGTTATCCTACGCTGACGCGATTTTGGCCACGAGCAAAACCAATGACGGATGGTCGTGGCTCAATTATGATGAGCGTTTTAGGGATCGCATGGAAGAAAATCGTTTTATGACTTGGGGCACGCAGGATGTGGGTCTATGGTTAACTCAAATGACCTCTAAGGCCTTTGGGGGAGGCTTGGGGGCTGGAGCGTCGGCGGGCCTGGGTCTTACCCGGCCCTTTCGTCAGGGGTTCCCCGCGACGGGTGCGGGTAGGGCGGGGGCTAGCGGCTCAGATGTATGTTGGCGGTTCAACCGTTCCATGTGCTCATTTGCTGATTGCAAATTCCGCCATGCGTGCGCCACCTGTGGAGCCGCACATCCCGCATCCCGGTGTGCCAAGCGGCAGGGTGATGGTTCCACTATCGCTTCTGGCGCCAAAGGCGGGGGGAAGTGAGTGTTTCGGTAGGGCGGCCAGTCCCGTCAGGATTGGTCCTATGCGTCCGTGGTTGCACGACTACCTGGATCGGGATGGGGCGCAGTTGTTGGAGCGTGGGTTTACAGAGGGTTTCAGCATTCCGTGTCATGAGGGGGTCCTGGGGGGGGGGGGGTGAACTGCCCCTCGATTCATCATTTGATTGCGGTTGTAGAGGAGAAGCTGCGGGGGGAACTGGTTTTGGGGCGGATTGCCAGTCCTTTCCCGGAACCGCCGTTCGAAGACTTGGTGCTGTCTCCGTTGGCGGTGATTCCAAAACGGGAACACGGCAAGTATCGGTTAATTCATAATTTGTCTTTCCCAGTGGGGGACTCTGTGAATGATAGTATTCCTAAGGAGTTGTGTACGGTACGGTATGCCTCTTTTGATTCGGTGGTGAGGGCGATCTTACGTTGTGGTCCGGGCGCCTTGTTGGCAAAAACCGATATTGAGTCCGCTTTTCGGCTGTTGCCGGTTCACCCACGGGATTTTCATTTGCTGGGATTTCGTTTTCAGGATTCCTTCTATTTCGACAAGTGTATGCCCATGGGCTGTGCCATCGCGTGCGCATATTTTGAGGCATTCAGCTCCTTCTTGCATTGGGTGGTGGTACGTCGGGCGGGGTCCACAAACGTGGTCCATTATTTGGATGATTTTCTGTTCGTGGGTGTTGCGGGGTCGGATGATTGTTTGTCTTTGTTGCGGTGTTTTCAGGGGGTCGCTAACGATTTTGGCATTCCGCTGGCCGCTGGCAAGACAGAGGGCCCGTGTACTAAGTTGGTCTTTTTGGGGATTGAAGTGGATTCGGTTGCGATGGTTTCGCGTCTGCCCAGTGACAAGGTCGTTCGGTTGCGGGAGCTTGTGCGGGGGGCGTTGCTCCGGCCTAAGATGGCCCTTTTCGAGTTGCAGTCTTTGGTGGGCAGTTTGAATTTTGCCTGCCGGGTAATTCCAATGGGCCAGGCGTTTCTGCGGCGCTTAACCAGGTCTATGGCGGGGGTAGTGAAGCGCCATCATCGGGTGCGGGTTACTGCCTTGATGCGGGAGGATTTGCGTATCTGGGACCGGTTCCTGGTGGCCTTCAATGGGACCATGTTTTGGCAGGATGATCCGCTTTCTAATCACGATCTTGAATTATTTACGGATGCGGCGGGGTCTTCCGGCTTTGGCGCTTACTTCCAAGGTTCCTGGTGTGCGGCGGCGTGGCTGGTGGGGTGGATCGATTACGGAGTGACGAGGAATATTACGTTTCTGGAACTGTTTCCGATCGTGGTGGCCCTGCACGTTTGGGGTCCGCGGCTTCAGGGCCGGAGAGTCGTATTCTGGTGCGACAATCTGGGGGTGGTGGAGGTCATCAATAAGCGGGCTGCTAAGTGTTCTAGGGTGTCGGAATTGCTGCGGGAATTGATCTTGTGCTGCATGACTTTAAACGTGACTATTTGGGCTCGGCATGTGCCGGGAGTCGCTAACGGTGTGGCCGATTCTCTTTCTCGTTTCAAGTGGGAGTTGTTTCGAGAGTTGGCCCCCGAGGTGGATCCCTGTGGAGTTGCAGTGCCATCTTCCCTTTGGAGATTCGGTTTCCCCAGGCCTGGAACCTGCTGCGAGCTTCACTAGCCCCGTCCACGTGGGCAAGTTATGTGGCGGGCGCCCGAAAAGTGGCGGCGTTCCTATCTGTTGAGGGGTGGTCGGGAGGGCCCGTGTCGGACTCGTCGTTGCTTCGTTTTCTGGAGCTAGCCCGGGCGGCCGGTTACACGATAGCGGCGGTGGGAAGGCAGTTATCAGGGTTTTCCTTCTTTATGAGGGCCCATGGGTGGGGGTTCCCTGTAGGTCGCTTTATTGTGCGCCGCGTGTTGGCTGGTTGGGCCAGAGAGGTAGGGCGACGCGTGGACAGGCGTCTTCCGATCACTCATGATATTTTATTACAGTAGTGGGACGCTCTGTCGGGCATCTGTTTCTCGTCGTATGAGACGTCTCTATTTCGGGTGGCCTTCATGTTGGCTTTCTTCGGGGCCTTTTGAATTAGTGAATTGGTGGCGCGGTCGGCTGCCAGCACTGATAGTCCGGGTTTATTGGCACGACACGTTCGGGTTACTACCCGGGCGGTGGGGATTTGCATTCCTCGGTCCAAGACCGATCAGTCCGGCAAGGGGCTGTCGGTGGTGTTGCGGGCTGTGCCTGGTTTGAGTACATGCCCGGTGTCCAATGCTGCTCAGTATTGTCGGTTGCGGGCTCCGGGGTCGGGTCAGTTCCTGGTTCACGCGGATCTTCGCCCGTTGACGAGGTTTCAATTCGAAAGGGTTCTTCGCGTGGCCTTGTCCGCGGTGGGTTTGGAGGTCGGTCGTTTCGGGACTCATTCCTTCCGTATTGGAGCAGCGACCGCGGCGGCGGAGGCTGGGGTACCCGGGGTTGTGATTCAGCGCATAGGGCGGTGGCGTTCTAATGCCTTTCAGGGTTATGTTCGCCCTGGATCAGGGCGGTAGTGAGCTGTATTAACTCTTGTTTCTTTCCAGGTGCAGATGCTGCGGGAAAGGCTGCGTGGATTCTGGGGCATTCTTACACCTTCTGGGCCCACAGACATGCCTGCGGCCGGCCTTATGGGCCGCACTTGGACTTACACAGGAGGGGGGCTCGGGTGCATTGGCTGGGAAGACTGGGCATGGTGTGGGATGAGCTGATTCCTTGTGTGCGGAAAGCGCGAGAGCGGTTGGGGATGCCGCGGGTGTTGGTGGTTCACCTGGGGGGCAACGATTGGGGCAAGCTGTCGGGCCGTCAGTTCATCAGTATGGTCAGGAAGGATCTCATGATGGTTTCCATGCTGTTGCCCTCTACGGTGTTGTGTTGGTCAGATATTCTGATAAGGCCTGCTGAATCGGATAAGGTGATTTGGCGTCGCAGTCGATCAAAAGCCAACCAGCAAATTGGGTTATGGTTGGTGAAGTTGGGTGGACGGCACATTCGTTATGAATGGTCGTGGGGGTCGGTATCAGGGTTGTTCGGAAAGGACGGGGTACACCTTTCGTTCCTAGGGATGGACCTGTTCATTAATTCGATCCAGGAGGCCTTGGAGGAGTTCTTCCCTATGTAATTAGGCCGCATCTTTGGGGGTCACAGGACATGTTATGTCCGTGTCTATGGCGGATGGCCCGAGCCAATGCTGGCTGTACACTGGTTTATACATTTATGTGATGTTGGATTTATGGGACGATATGAGAAGGATGGGCAACTGAGAAGAGGTTTGGTGGTGGACTCCTTGCTAGAAGGCGGCAGGGGTCATCTGGCAGGCCTGGCTGCTTGCTGGTTGGCGGCGGTGGCCCACTAGGTTGGCTCCTTTGCTGGAAGGTGGTGGGAGTCTGAACCCGGTGAGGAGGCCGACTGGCGAGCCGAGTGGCTGGTATAGAGTCGTCTTGCTTGAGGAGTGGCGGACGGCTGGGAGAAGCTTGTTGTTGACTTTGTAATGTTGTTCGGGGCTCGGGCCTCCAGGTGTTATTAAAGCTGCGGCCTTGTTAACCCAAACCCCATTGTCTGTGTTTATTGCGGAATGTACAAGGACAGATGAGAGAGAGTGGTGTCCTGGATGCCCGCATTATGAAGGGTCTGCCAGTCGATATGACTGGCAGGCCAGGGTAATGCGGGCCCAGGCACGCTCGGGAGGCGGCCGGTCCCTGGGGAGGTAGGGGCGCCTTAGGAGAGGTGGAGGGCTCTAGAAGGTGAGGGTCAGTTGTGGGTCAGGTGGTTGGAGGGGGTCAGGGTCAGGAGGGGGTGAGGCGGACCCTGACAAGGCAGGAATCGGGCAGAGGGAGGAGTTGTGGCTGTGTTGGCCGATTGCTATTGGTCGGCGAGCCCGTGCCAGCAGCAGGAAGTAGGGGTAGTCCTGGAGCAGCGCGGCACAGTCCTTCACTGTGGTGCGGCTGCTCCGGGAAGCAGAAGGCCATTTTTCCCTCCCACCAGCCCTTATTGTTACGTATGTTGTGTTTTGAGATTGCTGGCTGTCGCAGCGGATGGCCCGAGCCAATGCTGGCTGTACACTGGTTTATACATTTATGTGATGTTGGATTTATGGGACGATATGAGAAGGATGGGCAACTGAGAAGAGGTTTGGTGGTGGACTCCTTGCTAGAAGGCGGCGGGGGTCATCTGGCAGGCCTGGCTGCTTGCTGGTTGGCGGCGGTGGCCCACTAAGTTGGCTCCTTTGCTGGAAGGTGGTGGGAGTCTGAACCCGGTAAGGAGGCCGACTGGCGAGCCGAGTGGCTGGTATAGAGTCGTCTTGCTTGAGGAGTGGCGGACGGCTGGGAGAAGCTTGTTGTTGACTTTGTAATGTTGTTCGGGGCTCAGGCCTTCAGGTGTTATTAAAGCTGCGGCCTTGTTAACCCAAACCCCATTGTCTGTGTTTATTGCGGAATGTACAAGGACAGATGAGAGAGAGTGGTGTCCTGGATGCCCGCATTATAATAAAGATAAGATAAGATTTCTATTGTTACAAACAGAATTTTGAAGGACACCATAAGCTGAAAAAATAATTGCCCTGATTCTTCAGTCCCTGTTTTCCCTTCAGCTGCCTTGGAGATGAAACATTGCACAACAAATCAAAATGCAGATTCTGAGTGCAGCTGTACTAGGCAGGAGCTTTCCCTCATTTTATGTCTCTAGCAATATGCTTAGTACATCTGATCCCTGAAGGATTAGAATACAGAGTCACAATACCAGCTTTTGTAAATGGTGCTAAGCATCACAGATCTATTTCGTCTTACTACAATTGAAGCAAAATTGAGAAAAGACAGCATGAATTGATTCTTTTCACATTAATTCATGCACTGGCAGTTAACAGTTTGTATGTACACGGTAGACATAGCCTCTCATGATATGTTCTCTCTGCAGGGAAATCTCACACAGATCTGCCACCACAATTACTAAACAGATGTTATTGCATACATATTTCCGAAGTATTATATCTGTTAAGCTTGTCTGGATTCCTGTTTGGATGAAAAATGCTATGCAGAATTCTTCTTATTGTTATTCCCACTTCATTTTCTTTATTTGCTAACTCTTCTTTTGCACAACAATTTTACAAAACAAACTTTTTTCTTTGCTCATCTTTTCTTGTTCCTCTGGACTGTAATGATATAAAAATACTCGGTCTATGATTTTTAGCTTTATAAGGGTATAGCTCCACTGAGGGGCGCGTGTGACTTTATAAAGCTAAATACATGTACCATATAAAACTGATGTTGGAAGCTGACTTTACAAGCTCTAGGATATGGACTGGTGCATTTGAAAAATAGTAAGATGTTTGTGGTGAATGTGTTGCATTATCTGCCCTGTAGCTGAATATCTTGGACAAGCTCTAAATCCAGATGTCATCGTTTTCATTCTATAACATTCTAAAACCTAAGTTAACCAATCATTCACTGCTGAAGATTCTGTCTGCTTCTATTAAGAGAAATGCTGCAACTTGCTGCCACTAGCAAATGGGAGACCAATGGGCCAATGTACTAAACTGTGTTGATGAAATCTAGCTCTAAATAGCCTTGCATGATTTTTTTTTTGTATTTGATGCTTTATCCATGGGTTGTTTATGATGTATATATTTGTCTTCCAACAAGAATTGCAGGATCATGCGGATTATACATTTTGTTTTAAATAAAATGCATTTAATGCCTGTTGCACCTACTGTACACAGGGCTGATGCAATGGTATTAGGTGCCCTAGGCGAACCTTCAGCATTATGCACCACCCTCCTCCCCACCCCCACCAAATTAACTTTCAGGATCGTAGGCTCCCCTGAGATTTTGATAAACTCAGTTATGAGCACTCCACTATCCCTTCCAGAATGACCCTGTAAAATACCTAAATTGGACATCAGACTTTTAAATACTTTTTTTTATTTTTTTTTTAATATTCTGCCTTTCAGAATGTTTCAGAAATCATCAGTGTCTGATGAATGTGTCATCTATGACTTTTGGGGTTATACTGTTTATTTATTTATTTATTTTAAATCTTTTCTATACCGTAGTTAAGATGGGTACCGTCACAACGGTTTACAGTAAGGCAAATAAAATCAAGGAATACATATATATATATATATATATATATATATATATATATATATTAAAAGGAATTCATATCACATTGCCTAAAGATAATCTTTGAAATGGCTGGCTGGGTGGCTGAAATGTCAAATTTTTATTAACTCAGTAACAGTGGCACAAACTCCTTCAGATATCAGACACTTTGTGAAGTAACACAAAACCCTGCAAAAAGATATTCAGAACCTAGATAGCAAGTCTGCCCTACCAAAACAGCGCTATTTTTTGTATAGATGTACAGCTAGAAAACTTTTGTGATTTTTGGTTCATTTTGTTTTCTATTTATTTTGGGGTTTTTTGTTTTCATTTAATTTTTGTTTTACGTAATGTGCACTAAATCAAAATAGTGTGCACTAAATCTATTTTAGTGCACACTATTTTGAATTAGTGCTCACTAAAAAAAAAAAAATCAAACAAATGCACATCCCTGTTTTGCTATGGCTGCAGCTGCTGCCGTCCTAGGCAACTGCCTAGTTTGTTTAATGGTTAAGCTGGTCTGGACCAATGTTCCCTCTAATTTTTGACAGGCTACGTGCACAAAAATGTTCTTTCATGCAACTTTTTATAAGCTGAGCTAAAATTTGTACGCTACGATGCGTGTTCCCAAGCAAAAATGGTGCAAAAAATATCAGATTTCATATGTTTTATTTAACTGTTTTAATGAAAATAGTTCTCCATTACATGATCATGAAGGAAAAATAGGATGTCACACTTTGCTGTTGCTGCAAAATTCAAATAATTCTATATAGCTAGAAACATTGTGAAGTAAGACAAAACCCTGCAAAAAAGACATTCAAAATCTATACAGCAAAACTATCATAACATAATATTAGTAATGCCATGGATTTAAACAACAACCCTATCTGTGAAAAAAGCAACACAGTAAATATTACTCTGGATCCCAGAATATTAATACACCATCTACTGGGGAAACAAAACAAACCCAATTACTATAGATGCTATACACACTACTCTCTAACTTAACCTCTCACCTTTATTTATTTATTTATTTATTTTTAATTTTTCTATACCGAAGTTCCTGTACGAATACAAATCACACCGGTTTACATAATAACAACAAAATTCGCTTAGGAGCATTACATAGAACAAGGAAGGCATAAAAATATGAAATGAATTTTAACTTAACATATTGTAAACTGTAACATATCCTATCATATCAATTAACTTCTCATAAATATATGTCTCGGAGGAGAGCTTTGGGGAGCTGGGTGGGCGGGTTCATTTGTGAGCAAGGTTCATTTGTGAACCTTGTTCACAAATGCAGAAAAGAGGCAGACCCCCCTCACCAAGTACAGAATAAAGGATCACAAATTAGAACCAGAAATATGTAGACAAAAACTGAAATGGAAACCTCAAGAAGCCAGACAAAAATGAAAAAACAGAAACAAATCATCCTCATAAAACAAATAATAAAATCAAGAAATACAAAGCACCGATTATAATAGTAAAATCATATTAATAAATATTTCAAAATTACTGATGAATAGAATAACATCAATTAAAGTCCTATACATTTTATTTTATTTTCCCAAGAACCAATAAAATATTTCAAAACAGCAGACACATCAAATAACACCCAAAAATCAAAACTAATAAGGCCTAAGTCAATCTCTGGCTATCTATACCTGGAAGCTCTTGATTTCTAGTCACCCTGATAATTGTCAAGGATTAGTGGGCTAGGGGTGCACAGAAACTTTATCCACTCATTCTCACACACACTTGCATGTACATTCTATCTCACACACATTGTCGCATATGCACACACACACACGCTCTTATACATACCTGCACTCCACATCCTTTCTCTCACAGACAGACACACACTCATACACAAGTTCTCAGACCCTCTCTACCCCCCTTCCACCATGCACACACAGGCTCTTACTCCCACAGATTCCTTCATACATACACAGACTCTACTGGCTCCCTCTCACACACACACACACACACACACACACACTTATTCTCACTGGTTCCCTCAATCCCTCTCCCAACAGGCAAGTTCCCATTCATTCTCAAACATACACACAGACCCTAGGCAGGCTCCTATTCATTCTCACACACACATCCCCAGGCAGGATCCCATTTATTCTCTCTCTCTCTCTCTCACACACACACTCACACACACACACACACACACACACCAGGTAGGCACCCATTCATTGTCGCTCTCAGGCATTCTCACATCTCTACACCCTCAGGCAGGCACCCATTTATTCATTCTCTCTCTCAAACACACACTCCCATTCATTCTCACACATATATATACACACACTCCTGTTCATTCTCTCTCACACACACACGCCTTACATGCTCTCATTCATTCTCTCTCTCTCTCACACATATTCACTAGGGATGTGCAGCAGGGACGGATACGTTCGATTCGGTATTCGTATTTGTCGGGACCCAAATCCGTTACATCCGTTTTCGGGGGACCCCGATTCGTCCATTAGTTACGTATGGTATTCATTTCCCATTAAAGTTAAAAAAAAAAAATAAATCCTTCCCAACTCTTTACATTTAATTAACTACAACCCCCCACCCTCCTGATCCCCCCCCAAGACTTGCCAAAAGTCCCTGGTGGCCCAGCGGGGGTCCTGGAGCGATCTCTTGCACTCGGGCCGTCGGCTGCCGGTATTCAAAATGGCGCCGATAGCTTTTACCCTTACTATGTCACAGGGGCTACCGGTGACGGGGGCCGACCAATGGCACCGGTAGCCCCTGTGACATAGTAAGGGCAAAGGCTATCGGCGCCATTTTGAATACCGGCAGCTGACGGCCCGAGTGCAGGAGATCGCTCCAGGACCCCCGCTGGACCACCAGGGACTGTTGGAAAGTCTTGGGGGGATCAGGAGGATGGGTTTTTTTTTTCCTTTAGTGATACATTGCATTCGTGGGGGTTCGCCATACGTTTCAGAACCCCACGAATACAACGAATAGGGACCTATATGTTGCGGATTGCGCATTCGTTCAAAATGAATGCACATCCCTAATATTCACACACACACACACAGTCAAGGCAAGCTCCCCTGTCTTTCTTTTGCCTGCAGCCTCTGAGACTCTCTCACTAATTTGCTGCCACTGTCACTGCTACTGCATGCCTACTGGGGAAGAGCCAATCATTGCTACAGGAGCCTGTTCTGCTGCTGCTGCTCCTCTGTGCAGGCCCCATGGTATAAAAAAATTATGAGCCTAGCACTTCCTCCATGCTGATCTTGTGCATCACAAGATCAGCATAGAGAGAATCTTATTCTTGCGAGTTTTTAATACCATGGGGCCGGTATTAGGGATGTGAATCGTTTTCCATATCGTCTTAACGATAGAAATCGTGTGGCAGGGCAAGAAAATCGTCTTAGGCACGATTTTTTAGTTAAAAAATCATTAAAAATCGTTTTTTCCGATTAGTGCGCACTAACTCGAGTTAGTGCGCACTAACGGGAGTTAGTGCGCACTAACTGGGAGTTAGTGCGCACTAACTGAAAATGATACAATTTGACACTTTTCAGGTCAGTTAAGGTCAGTTTAGGAATGAATATGTATTCCTATTGGCTGCCCTCTTATTTATTCATGTTACCAAGTTTCCTACTGACAGTATATGGGGGATGGGAAATGGAAACAGTTGGTAGCTTGACAAAACAAGTAATGTGATCAGTCAATGTGACTAGAACTTGTGCCCTAACCCTGATACCAGGGGTATTGTGATCTTCCTGCACACAGTGCCCTATCCCTATTAATACCAGGAGTGTTGTGATCTTCTTGCACACATCCCGATATCAGGGATAGGGCACTGCATGCAGGAAGATCACAACACTCCTGGTATTAATAGGGATAGGGCACTGCATGCAGGAAGATCACAACACTCCTGGTATTAATAGGGATAGGGCACTGCATGCAGGAAGATCACAACACCCCTGGTATCAGGGATAGGGCACTGTGTGCAGGAAGATCACAATACCCCGGAGGAGTGAGGGTCAGGCAGCTCCCCCCTGTCTGTGAAGCCAGCCTCTCACTAGTAATGCAGGGAGGGAGCTGTCTCAGACTTCCCCATCCTCCCCCCCCCCCCTTACCCAGACACCATTCACTAGCTGGGACATGGGGGAAGTCAGGAGTGAGGGTCAGGCAGCTCCCCCCTGTCTGTGAAGCCAGCCTCTCACTAGTAATGCAGGGAGGGAGCTGTCTCAGACTTCACCATCCACCCCCCCCCTCACCCACACACTATTCACTAGCTGGGACATGGGGGAAGTCAGGAGTGAGGGACAGGCAGCTCCCCCCTGTCTGTGAAGCCAGCCTCTCACTAGTAATGCAGGGAGGGAGCTGTCTCAGACTTCACCATCCTCCCCCCCCCCTCACCCACACACCATTCACTAGCTGGGACATGGGGGAAGTCAGGAGTGAGGGTCAGGCAGCTCCCCCCTGTCTGTGAAGCCAGCCTCTCACTAGTAATGCAGGGAGGGAGCTGTCTCAGACTTCACCATCCTCCCCCCCCCCTCACCCACACACCATTCACTAGCTGGGACATGGGGGAAGTCAGGAGTGAGGGTCAGGCAGCTCCCCCCTGTCTGTGAAGCCAGCCTCTCACTAGTAATGCAGGGAGGGAGCTGTCTCAGACTGGTATCAGGGTTAGGGCACTGTGTGCAGGAAGATCACAACACTCCTGGTATTAATAGGGATAGGGCACTGTAAGAGATGACTGTAGTAGATTGAATAAAGATCTGATGTTTCTGCTCTCCTCACACCAAACAAAAACACACAAGCAGAGAAGCCCTTCTTACAAAGCTGAGCTAGTGAGTTAAGTAGGAGGAAAAGTAAACATACTGGTGCCAGTGTGGCTACTTAAAAAATACACTTACCAACAATCAATTACATATATTTGAACTGTGTACAGTTCCAGCCAGGACCACCTTTCTAAAATGCACAGTGATTGGCAAATTCAACATGCACTAGCATTTCAGGTGCCTGCTAACAAAAATAATAAACAAACAAGTTCTAGTCACGTGAGTGCTGATCATTACATTACTTTTTTTGTCAAGCTTCCAACTGTTTCCATTTCACATCCCCCCAACCATATTGGTAACATCAATAGATAAGAGCACAGCCAGCCAATAGGAATACATACATACATATTCATTCCTAAGTGACCTTTACTGACCTGGGAAGTGTGAACACTTTGTTTCATTTTCTGTTGGTGTTCGTTAGTTTCCAGTTCCATTTCCCATCCCCCCAACCATCACCTCAGTGGTAACCTTGGTAACATCAATAGATAAGAGGGCAGCCAGCCAATAGGAACACATATTCATTCCTAACTGACCTTCAGTGACCTGGAAAGTGTTTATTTGTATCATTTTCAGTTAGTGCGCACTAAATCGAGTTAGTGCGCACTAACGGGGAGTTAGTGCGCACTAACACGATTTAACGATTTTTAACGATAAATCGTTAGAATTTCTATTGTATCGTGTTCTATAACGATTTAAGACGATATAAACATTATCGGACGATAATTTTAATCGTTGAAAAACGATTCACATCCCTAGCCGGTATAGACGACAAGATGGGCTCAATTCTCTGCTGCTAGTGGTACTGATGTATGGTCCCTTTATTTCTTCAGCTGCTGTTAGGACAAGGTCCACCAGCAGCCACATGGGCCCCTCTCCCTGTTTTTCGGCCACCAGGAGAGAGGAGCTTGTATGCATGCTGTTCTGCTGTGAGCATGGGATCCAGACTCTCTGTGTGCATGCACACCTTAGAAGGAACAGTGGTCTGGACTGTATAATACAAAAAAATAAAATAAAAATTGAGGGCCAGCCTGGTGGTGCAGTGGTGGTGCTATATAATGCCCTAAAGAGGGACCTGGGTTTGATACCTGGCATCTGCTCCTTGGGCTGGGCTAAGCTGGGGAACCACTGGAGGGAGAGTCCCAGTCATCATGCAATAGCAATACCACCTAGTGGCTGGATTTAGGGCCTGTGATTGCAAGGATATGAAAAGGGTCCCAGGGCAAGGACTGTCGCTGCAATGACTAGACTAAAGTTAGCAGGGAATGCCAGGGTAGTTGTCAATGAGGGCTTCATGGTAACAGATCCTATCCCTGGTTTCATTGAGCTGGAAGCCCAAAGGAGCAGGAGAAAAAGAAAAATGTAACCAAGGTGGAAAAAGTGATTTCAGTCTATGGAAGTAAAGTTAGAATACTAAAGACCAGTTCAAAAGTATCACATTTTAAGAAAGCCTAGCCACACCATGATGCTGGAGTCCATCACTTCTTTGGTCAGAAGATCCTCTTGGACAATAAGGATTTAGAACTTTTCAATGGCGCAGGTTCAAACCTATTAGAGGGTTGATGGGAAGGCAAAGAGTTTCCCTCCCTCTACCTGAGTTTCTCCCAAGGAACAATTCTCCTTCGGGATTGTTAACCAACAGGGGAGGGGGTGGAAAAAGCAGGGTATATAAAAAGGGTCAGACTAGCAAAGGCAAAGTTCCACTCAAACGTTTGGGGCTCAAGTGCTGGTCCATATTGAGAGCCTGGGCCCAGAAAAGAGAAAGGGGTGCAGGCACTGTACAGGGTACATCTGGGCTCGGTAATACAGTTAAATGATCAGGACCGGCTCCTGGTTGTTGGATTGTGGGAGGAACAGGGGAGGGAGCGGGCAAAAGAAAAGGCGTCCTGCTCTGCAGATACAGGTGGGCTAAGGTGACGTACGGAGCAAGCGGAACAATTGTTAGCTTGGGACCGTGCCACTGTCCCAAAGTGCATTGTGCTATATGCTATGTTCTGCATGTGAGGAAACAAAATATTTCTTTATACTACTACTACTACTACTACTACTTAAAGTATTCTGGATAAAAACAAAGCTTTCTAAGGAAGGTAAAGCAATCTACTGTACACAGAAAAATTCAAGACTTTAGCTGCATGATGATGAAATTACAAATATCCCATAAACATTGGGTGAAATTATATTAAGAAGTGCCTCTCCTAATCCTTTGAAATTATATTGAGCAATAAGCCCTGACCAACACTTACTAGCAAAATGTTATGGCTACGCTTCTAAACTAGTATTTATAGGGAATGAAATTCCTGTGGTCTGACAATGAGATTCATTATGATATGGGAGTTGCTGGCAAGAAACCGAGGGTGTGTGCTATTCAAGGCGGTTTTGTAAGACTTGCCATAAACTCTGATATTAAAATAGAGGAAGACTTTACTTCTAGTGTAATTTCCCCCTCCTCCGTTGGGCATCCAGTTTAATCGGAACCAGGGCTGTAATCTGGCACCATGAGCTACTCAGCGATTATTTCCTAATTTATATGTCCGCGCCCAGGCTACTTTAATCTAGTCATTGCAGGGGACAGCCCTTGACTGGGCGCCATGCAGCAGAGGAAGCATTGTTAAGGCCGGGCAAACAAACTCCTGGTTCCAAACAGCGATACGTTTCAAATACTAATTGGGTCCTCCAACAGCATACTTTGTTCATATCATTAGGCAGCTATTAACATCTAAAATATTCATAGCTATTTCTTCTCCTAAGACCGTAGGGTATTTTTTTAAGTTGGTTAGTGCTGTAGACATGATTTTGTCACTCTGAGTGAAGAATCCATTTGTCTGTTGGTTGTGAAATCTATTTCTAGCTACCTTGAATGGAATTCCTCTTTGCATTTTTAGCTGCTCTGACGTTAAGACAAACCCTCTGCAAGATACCTGGAGGGTCCAATCGTCATGTTTATCTGTGAGACATAACCCTCACCATAGACAACTTTTCAACATACATAACTCTCTTTTTTATCCCCTTCATTTGTCTATTGTCTCCACTTGTACTTTTTCCAAGTCTTAATGTCTTTTTAAAGACAGGGATCTCAAAAATTGACACTATAACTAATATCTAGTAAGAGAAATATTCTAGCATGGAACTGCAAAGTGCCCTAGTGGTGGTTAGAGCTATGGTCTAAGAACCAGGGAAGCCGGGGGCCAATTCCACGTTCCCCCACTGAGGCTCCTGTGACCTTGTGCAAGTCACTTTGTCCTCCAGTGCTCCAGATACCAATTCAGAACATATGCTGTCTGGGGCAGGGTACTACCTACTGCACCTGAATTAAGCACAGGTCTAGAAAACTGAATACTTAAATTAAAAAAAATATATATATTTCTTCGTCCCTTGCTGCCACCCCTGGTGGAATTCATGCCCTCAAACACTAGGCCTTTTCTGCTACTTGACTTGTCCATGCCTTCCCATTCTATTATCAATTAATATACCCAGATCTTTCCTTCTGGTTAGTGTCAATGATTACAGCCCCTTTCAAAATATATTTAATGTGCCTATTCTTGAGTAACCAAGTGTATCATCTCGCATGTGTCCACATTTTCTATGTCTTTCTTATTGCTCAGGATAACTATTTATATATGTAATATCATGAAGTCCTTTGCCATATTTAAAATGTGCAGCAGTTTGGTGCCACCTATAGAAATGTAAAGAGAAAGAGGGCAGATCTACCGCAAACATGAATAAAACAACAAAAAGATAGCACAAAAAGGCAGAGAGAAACACAGAATATAAAAATATAAGTAAAAGTGGATAAAACAATAACTGGCGGATTTAAAAAGCCCTACGCATGCCAAGGCCGGGAGATATGCGTGTGTCTTGGGCCAGCTCGCACCGCGCAGATTTTAAGAAGCACCCCTGTACACCTGTGTCTCCCGGCAGAACAGTGCTCTCTTGTGAACATTTGATGAGTTAGGAAATTCACCCAAAGATGAGATTTGTGCAAACTCATCAAATCTTTACAAGAGTGCACTTTTCTGTTCGTACGTCTCACTTTGAATGTCAAAGTGGCCCCTAACCCTACTCTAATACCTAAACCTCACCTCGAGTTACTAGGTTGGCCTCATATAGAGGTATAAATACCTACCTAGTATGAGGGCCTTATGGCTAGTCTCTCTCTCTCTCCCCCCCCCCCCCCCCCCCCCCCCAGTGGTTGTAACTACAAAAACAGCATTTGCAAAAACAGCACGATAAAGCGCATGGCTTTACGCAAATGTAAAAGGTGTAGTTAAAATACGAAGCCAGCCCACTTGGCCACAAATTCCACCCCTTTTTCTAATTTGCATCGCACTATGTGTTGTGGCATTTTCGCATGCGTTAAAGGTGTTTTCGCATGCATTAAAGGCGTTTTTTCATGCGAAAACACCTTAATGCATGCGAAAACGCCATACAGCACTTTGATAAATGTCCCCCCTTAATGACATCTACAATATATACACATCATGTGTACTGCCATGGGCACCACAGTATGCCACCAAGTTTTCTAAAAAAAACCCCAAAAAGAAATAATCAACTAGCTTGTGTAAGTCTCATCCAATCAAATAAATCTAAGACCATATCAAAATTGCTTTGATGAGAGACCATCAAATCTTACACCTCAACAGCATGCATATGGGCTCACACCAAGATGTTTAAAAGTTACCCCCCTTGTACCATAAGTTTAAGATTTCTTTATAGACCTGTGTAAATTCTATGTAATTTAAATAGTGGTATTTAACATAGTTGAAATATCATAGTATTTTCGTCAGTATGTGATAAGACAGTAAAGTAACCATCAAACATCATTTATCCATAAACAGTGTTCATGAAGCACCCATAACCTTTTTGAGAAAGCAGAAAATAGAACACTAGTGATCACTACACACAGTAGATAGTTTCTTCCTGATTATTAATTTTTTATAGACCCTGCTCAGTTTAGAAAATATTCAGGTTCTGATAACTTTGTCTTGACAGTTTTGCATACGTTGATAAAATGATCTAAAATAAAAAAGGGTAAAAAAAAATTACACAACAGTGTACACAACAGTGGACTTTAAAATGTTCCCGCAAATCCCCTAAATCTATTCTAATAGAATTCATGCTTTAGTTAAGCTGCTTCCTTTTTGGAGCTGTGAGGGTTAATAGAAATCTACTCCTCACCCCCCAAACCCTCTTTCCTTCCCTTCCAGCTGACAAGAGTTCAGCGGGTTAAACTGCTTTGGAGTTCAGCTATTAACTGCGGCATGAAAGCCTGGTGTAAACTTGGCCTCTGGAGCACGTGATGGTGTGCTTCTGCCTGACTATTTATTCTAGCTGCAGCAGAACTGACATCTCAGAGCATCAAGCACTCCAAAGGACGAAACTGTCTGCCGAGCAAGCACGGCAAAAGAAAACTTTGAAGAACTTTCTGAAGTAAGTTTTGTTTTTTTTTCCTTCTTCTTTCTTTTCCAATATTTTTTTTTCTTAACAGCTAGTAGTATATTATTAATAACGATTCAGAATCATAAAGTTTTTTTTCTTTTCCGATAAAACATTGGCCAACAAGGGAAACATTTTAAACTTTTTACTAACATTTAGATAAAACAAATAGCAAAAGAAAAAGAAAATTAATATAGGTAACTAATGTAAGCTCTGATTACATTAATCATGTTGATTTCCATGACTTTAAATTATATTAAGACGATGCAGAACATTAATGGTGAAGTAGAATTTTATAAAAATTGGTTACTCAAGTTGGCAATTTATGTTGACAGGGCAGGAGTTAGATGACATATAAATGATAAAAGTGCTGGGGCTGTGGAAGGCAGTGCTTGGCTATGGCCAGAGCATGTTGGGGGCTGTACTGGCTGGGACTGTATAGGACTGAACTAGGAGGGCAGTGTGCTGAGGCTGTAAGGGCTTCAGATAATAAGTGCTTTACAAAATGTATTATTTATTTTAAAGAGCAGAAAAAACCCCCCAACCCAATAAACATCAGAGCAATGTGAAAACTCAGATTTTTAAGCATCTAGACATTTCAAGTACAGTCTGCACTTGGAGCAAATTAACCTGAGAATTTACATCCCTTTAAGTCCGAACATTCTTGCTTAGAAGAAATGCAGCCATTGATATCCTCCCTTATTTAATTATTTAATTTTCTGCCAGTGCAATTTGAAACTGGTTTCAAAGTGGTTTTCTGATCTTCGGGCATGAAAGTTAAACGGGGACTGTACCTCCAGTGACTTGGCTCTGTGCTTTCCTTAGGCCACCGACTAAAATATCTTCTGACTTTTGCTATGAGAAAGTATTTTCCTTTAAACATTTAAATGCTTGGCTGCATGGCTGATTTTTCTTTTCAATGCCTAATGTACTTATGTTTTCTTTTTAAATTTTTTTTTATTGTTGGAGATGAACCAAACAAACATAACAGGACCCAGTCTTGCTGCAGGCTCAGTCCCTGAGCAACAGAATCCTGCAAATAGCACTCAGGACAGCAATGACTACTTTTACATATTAATTGTCATGTCGTTCTATGGAATCTTCCTAACCGGAATCATGCTGGGTTACATGAAATCCAAGAGGAAAGAAAAGAACAACAATCTCCTTCTCTTTTATAAGGATGAAGAGAAGGGTTGGGATGAGAGCACAAAATTTCTTCCAACTGTATTTGGTCGGAGATCTGCCCCGATGCCCATGATGTTAAATGTTCTACAAGAAAGAATGGGGCCAGCTCTGTCCTGTGCCATCTGCTCCATGGAAGCCAGCAGTGTGAGCTCCGATTCTTCTTCTCCAGATGTTCATTTTACCATCCAAGAGGAAGTGCTCGATGGTGACGTAGGAGATGGATCAGATCTCCTCAATGACAGCGGTGAAGGGTCCTCGGCTAACATCAATCCGACCTCCTAGCACATTCACGCGTTTGAAGGACCTGCTGTGTCAACTAGAAAAATAAGAGTCCTGAGTGGGTCTAAGATATGATGAGACTCCAGTTCCACTTCCTGCCCCATTGTGGCAGTCAGAAGGACTTCCACCTGGCATCTGCCTTGTGAGGATAAACACCCATTTGAAAGTTGCTAGTAGAAGGAATTGGGAGACTGCATCGGTTCTTCAAGGGATCTGAGAAATATGACTTCCATTTGCAGTCAGTGTCTCTTTTCTACAGTAAGAATTAATGATGGTGTAGAATAAGAATTCTTTTAAAATAATAGAAGTTTAAAAATTGAGCATGTTTCAAACTTATTTACATGCTCAGAGAACCGTGATAGTTGCTCATGCATGAGTGACTAGCTTGTCTTCCTGCATGAGAAAAGTGTTTTATTTCACACGGAGACCTTCGATATTGTGTTTCTGCACTGGCAGATCAGACCAATGTAATTTTCCATGTAAGTTTGAGTGGCCAATGAAACTAGCATTTTAGTACCAAAAAAATGTGATTTGCTTGTGGTACTTGTTCAGTATTTTTCAATGTACATCAAACAATAAGTTCAACAGAACAGAGAAGTTGGTTAAACCAAATCTGACTAGTCAAATATATATATATATATATATATATATATATATATATATATATATATATATATATTACTATTGCCATACAGTTTCCATCAGTTTGAAAGTTCTACATGTTGTATCATGTGTCAGGTATTTTTCAAACCACAGCAAGAAATGCTGCTAAAATGAACCCCATGAAACATAATCTAAAAAACTAAATAAACATTTGATACTGGAGACTATAATAGTACTGCACTGTAGTTACCAAATTACATCTTCATGTCAATAAACCTACAGCATGCAAATAACCAAGCACTCATGTTGCACTCTTGGGTTGGATTAATTCAACCATGCAATACATTTTAGTATGATTACATGTTGTTATCTGCATTTAATCTTTCAGTGACAAGCAAGGAGCTCAAAACCTAAAGTTTTCAAAGGTCTCATTGTATTTTATGCAATAAAATCAGTTCAGATAAACATATATCTTTCAGACATTTATATATATACACATTATAGGCAGGCATTAAGTGTGGAAAAGCAAACCCTGTCATCTCTGCTGTAGGGGAGGTAGGATATGAAGGAATGCTATAACTGTGTATATGATATGAATATGTATCACTCTATTTCTGCTGCATCTCTGTATTTTAGGGAGTTGTGAGAGGCACCAATGTTTGCTTATTTCTTTAAAAAAAAAATCATTTCTTGGTAGATCTATTCTAAAGGGACTGTTTGCGAAAGCAGCCAAGTTCATTTTGGCACTTTGCCTGGAAGCACTTGAATTCTCAGACTTTTCCAGCTGAGACTGACATACAAGTCTATCACATTTTCTGTTCGCTGTAAAAATGTTTGAAGTTTAGTATCACTGTGTTTAGGAAATTGGTGTAAATACTTTACGTAAGTTTGTATATAATTGCTCAGTCGATCCTATGTATTTAAAGTTATTTTGTTCACTATTTCTTTTAATTTAAATAAACACATTTCTATGGAATAAATAGCATTGTGTTCATTAATTCAAACACTCAAATCGGTGAGCAAGATCATAAAGTTATTTCTGTTTCCCTTTTAGTTTTCATTGAATGCATTCATTCCAAATTGATTGGGTCAGGTCATACTTGTAAAGTATGGTGAGAAAAGCTCTTCTGATATGGAATGAATCCTACTGCAGATCTGCAAATATCTGACTTGGATTTATTCATATAGCGAGTCAGCTTCAGAAATCCAGATTTATTCAGATTGGGTTGAATTTAAATGAAGATTCATAAATTTTCATTATTAAAACTATTCACATTTTGACAAAACTAAGCCAGAGTTCTTTGAATACTTTGGCTGCAAATGTGAGTCTAAGGATATCTGCACTAAGACTGGCTCATGTGGAAATGAACAAGGCAAAAAATAAGTTTGTATTTGTATTTGATTCCACCCTTTTCCTCATGAGGAGCCAAGAGCAGCTAACAATATCGGTTACATAAATACTAAGCAATTCAACATTTAAAAAATATAAAACGGGTCACATACAATAATATTCCCAATAGCTTCCCATTCCCCACTCCTCCTTTCATTAAGGATGAAAGAAAAACTAAATCCCACCCTGATAGATTCTGAAAAACCCCATCCTGCTCCTGGTCACTTCGAAAGGGTTGACGCCCTTGGGTTCACTCGTTTGGGTGCAACCCTCACCTGCAGCAGGATCACATGTTAATGGGGACCTGCAACAACATCAGTGGAAGAGGGTGGATCCAGATGCCAATCCGGAGGGCCTCAGCCAGGGAGGCAGGCAGGCAGTCATAGCGGCAGCAAGGATGGAAAAGCTTTACCCTCCTGCAGCTCCTGCAAGGCCTGTGTTGGAAATGGTTTGCATTTAATTGATTGAAGTTGAGAATGACTCTGATTTATCCAAGTTTGTGAGGTTCCAAGGCTCTAGGCTGATTTATTCTGATCTTCTCCCAGGTTCGAAAAGGGTCTGGATTTATTTAGAATCAGCTTGTTCATCCCTAGCATAAGTTTTAGTGCTGAAATAAAGATTTATATCTTTATGCATCATCACCCTCACTTGAAAATACTTGACGGAAAGGAGAGCTTTTCTTGCTTTGTTTGACTGATTCTGACTACTTGTGTTCATTCCTTTTTTCACTTCCACACCACATACGGTATGGTTTAAATATTTTTTAATACTAATATTAATCAAACAGCAGTTCTCCAATATCTTTAAAAGAAAAAGGAGGGCACTGCTGCACAGTAATAAGGATATGATTTTACTGAGATTAATTTAGGAGCAGAATAGATCAAATTTATTCTGTTTATTCAATGATGATATGACAGTTTATTCAAGTATTATCAGTCTTCCTTTAATTACACAGAAAAAACGTCTTGTACTTTTGAAAGCAGTGATAGTTGGTTGCTTGGAACAAAATTCAGGTTTGCACAGAGAATACAATTAACTGCATATTGCACACTAAGTAATTTCTCTTGCATAATTTTCATTCTTATAGGATAGATAAAGGCATAAGCAGTTGCTGTTTAATCAATAAGGCAAAAGAAATGGCATACATGGTGGAATCATAGCATCATGTGGAGTAATCTATCAAAATTACTTCAATTTGAAAGTTGCTTGATGAGGAGCCTTAGATATCTTTTATTTCCTTATTCCCTCTTAGGCAAGTTCTCATTAATCAGACCAATAGCATTAGGTGCTCAATATTCAAACATAGCCAGATAAGTAAGTTAGCCAGATAAGTCTTATCTAGCTAATTTTAAGGGATATTCAGCAACATGGCTATGATCTGAATATCCCTCTAAAAGTGGCTAGCTGCTGGATAAGTCTTAACTGGCTAACTTTAGACCTGCAACTGATCTGTATAAGTACTTATCCAGCTAATTGGCGACTGCTGATTGCAGTCAAATATTCAGCTGCTGCCACGTATCTGGCACTAAATATTGGCTTCTGGCCTGTTTCTTCCATTCTTGCACAGTATGCTTAGTTAGTGGAGACTGTTCTAATCCAGCCCAGAAGTGCCTGGATTCCAGTAGAAAATACTCTGAAGTGCTTTTCTTTAAGATATAGGGCTTTTCCATATGACTAGATATTTGCACTATGTACAAAGAAAACTAAATGTAAGAAATACAGCATGATCTTTTTATCACCTTACCATACAGTATACTAGGCATTGCACAATAAGGTGTGGTAGCAATTTCTTGTGTGGTACTTGGCTCAATTGGATGGTTATGCTATCCCTATCCTGCAGCTGGGTCCCAGGATGGACTAGAGGTGGATTCCTCTTCAACAGTGAAATGAAGGTGATAGAAATACAGCATTATATTTTTTACATTTAGTTTTCTTAGTGCAAATATCTAGTCATATGGAAAAGCCCTATATCTTAAAGAAAAGCACTTCAGAGTATTTTCTACTGGAATCCAGGCACTTCTGGGCTGGATTAGAACAGTCTCCACTAACTAAGCATACTGTGCAAGAATGGAAGAAACAGGCCAGAAGCCAATATTTAGTGCTACTTAACCAGATAAGTGGTAGCAACTGAATATTTGACTGCAATCAGCAGTCACCAATTAGCTGAAGGAAGCTGTAGGCATGTGCAGTTGTATCATTTGTTTTGTTTGCTATACAGGCATAACTTTTTACTTGCATTAAATTGTACTTGTGTGCATATAGTAGAGATGTGAATCATTTTTTGTGTTCGTGTCGTTCTTCATTTTTCGACCGCCGAAGGAAATGTCATTTTTTTGCGGTTCGGGTCTTTTTTTTTCCTCTACAAATCGTTTTTTGAGTTAGTGCGCGCTAACTCCCCGTTAGCGTGCACTAACAAAAACCTTTAGATTTTGTTAGATTTTGTTACTTTTTCTTAGTTTTTGTTAGTGCACGCTAACGGGGAGTTAGCGCGCACTAATCTGAAAAATGAATTTTCGTGAAAAAACGGGAAAATCCCGATTGTTTTTCGGGCTCCCCGAAACATGCCGAATTGGACAATTTCATTGAAATTTTCCAATTTGGCAAAAACGAATGCACATCTCTAGCATATAGTTGGACTTTATGCACATAAAACTGAAATAATGCATGTAACTTCAACAAAACAAATGGAAACAACATTTTAAAAAGTACCATTAAAAGGAACAAAACAAATGCCCTGAGTACAATTTTGCTGAGCAGAACCCTAGAAAACTGAGGGACATTACTTTTGTTCCTAAATAAGCTCCAGCAGGAGACAGAGGATGATGGTCCAAGACGCCATGCTTAGGAAGAATTCCTCTTGGTCTAGCCTTTGCCCAGCAGCCCCCTGGCAGCCATTCTTTCTATCCCTTCTTTAGAACCCCCCCCCCCCCCCCCAGCACCACCTCCAGAACCCCAAGCAGCTACCTCCTGGCCCCTTTCAGATATCTCCTCATCTTGGAACAGACACAGATGTGGAGTACAGTGGCGTAGCCAGAATTGATTTTTTGGGTGGGCACAAGGTTAACATGGGTGGGCTGTAGGCATGCAGGTCTACTAGTTGTTTTTTTACTGATAAATAATGCCAAATTATGCAGCATAGCATTCACATCTACGCCTAAGTATGAGGTTTACTTAATGATACAAACATAATTCACGGTGATTTGTGGTACTTTAGCCTTCTTATTATTACGATTTTATACACGGCTCCTACCTGTCCATAAATTTTGAGAGAGCGGTTGTGTTGCTTATATTTAAATTGCTAACATCTCAAAATATAGATATATATTTTTACCTTTGTTGTCTGATCTTTGTATTTTTCTAATCAGTTGGTCCTGGTCTCTTTTTCCCATTTTTTCCCTTATAGCTCATTTCCTAATTCCTTTTCAGTGTCTTTCTTCTATTACTGTCTTCTTCCCTTCCACACACACACACACACACATACATGCTTTCTCTCACAGACTCCCTCTCACACACTCAAGCTCTCACTCTCATATGCTCTCCCCCCCACAAGCTCACATTCAAGTTCTCACTTTCTCACCCCTCCCCAGGCTTATATTCTTATGCACACACAGACGCACATCCAGGCACCCATTCTCACCCACACACATAAACCCAGACTCCTATTCTCACCCACAAACCCATGCTCCCAGTCTCACCCACACATATTCAAGCTCCCATTCTCATCCATACATATACACATTTAAGGTACTATTCTCACCCACACATACACACATTCAAGCACCCATTCTTATCCACATATTCAAGCTTCCATTCTCACCCACCCACACAAACCCAGGCTCTCATTCTCACCCATATATACACACATTCAAGCTCCCATTCTCACCCACCCACAAACCCAGGCTCCCATTCTCAACCACACATACACACATTCGAGCTCCCATTCACCCACATATTCAAGCTTCCATTCTCACCCACATACACACCCAGGCTCCAGTTTTCACCCACACACACTCCCATTCTCATCCACACATACACATTCAAGCACGTGCACAGCTTCCGCTTTCTCCCCCAGAGCAGGAAGATCAGCTGCCTCTCCTGCTGCCACCGGACTCCTGCTGTCTTCGGGCGTCCGAACTTCCTGTCGGGGGGGGGGGGGGCGGAAGCGCAGCGCACAACGTCCGCTTCCTCCCTCCCCCCCCCCCAAGCAGGAAGATCGGCAGGCAGTACGGCCCGACGCCCGAAGATAGCAGGAGGCCGGTGGCAGCAGGAGAGGCAGCTGATCTTCCTGCATTGGGGGGAGGAAGCGGAAGCTGCGCGCGGCGCTTCCGCTCCCCCAAACAGGAAGTTCGGCGGGCCGTTTGGTCCGAAGATAGCAGGAGGCCGGTGGCAGCAGGAGAGGCAGCTGATCTTCCTGCATTGGGGGGAGGAAGCGGAAGCTGCGCGCGGCGCTTCCGCTCCCCCCCGAACAGGAAGACCGGTTGGCCATACGGCCGCAGCAGCGCTTCCCCACGTGTGCCGTGATGGCGCGCGAGGCGTGGGTTCTCTTGTTCGCTGTCGCGGGGATGGGATCCCGCGACAGCCTTGCAGTTCCGGTGCCAGTTGGGTGGGCCTGGGTCTAAGTTGGGTGGGCACCTGCACACCCAGGCCCACTCGTGGCTACGCCACTGGTGGAGTACTGTAAAAGGTGGGCTCAGAAGGGTAAAACGCAAGCCAAACAACTATGAAAAGACATCTGGCAGTTGAACTGACAAACCTCCAAAGTGTACATTGTCCTTGACTGCCTATAGTCCACAGGGAATAGCTAAGCATAGTCTCCTCAATGTGCAACTTAGGTAATATAATGAGGCGGGGCATAGAGGTCCTGTGCATGTAGGAGTCCTCAGCTAAGTCTACACAAATCCATTCTACTCCAAGGAGCAGCCCAAGATTCCAGGGTCCCCAAAACCAGTTGTGGTCAGGGTGCATCTGCAACTATAAGATGTCCTTACTGTGGGGAAAAGACCACTCCCCAAGTGTATTGTGGGTAATGGATGTATACAATATAGGTCAAACTATGATGTGGCAAAGCCTCCTTTCAGTCAAAAACAAGTGAATTTGCAGGAGCAATGTAGGTTGATCTCATCCTCCTGCTACTTTTCTGGTCCTGGAAAAGGGGTGGGTAGGGTCCATGCCTTTGAAAGATGGGTGTGTGGTGAGATGGGAGAGGGAGGTTGGTTCATGGATTTCTTCAAGTGGGGGCATCAAGTAGAACTCAGGAAGAAGGGTGATTGACTTGGGGGGACTGACTCGGATGGATATCAGAATTTGGGAGGAATGTTCAGTTTGGGGGGTACTCAACTTGGAAGCACTTGAGAGAGGGGTGATTGACTGTAGGGAGTTTTTGACTTGAGAGGACTCAGGGGGGGGGGATAGATCCCCTGTGTTGATGCCTATTTGTGGCTCTTGAGGGCTAGAGTTGGCCACCCCTGGTATACAGAATTTTGAGCTTCTGGGGTGTGTTTTAATTTATTTTTTCAGACTAATGTTCTGACAATAGGTTTGTGTGATATGAATTTCTTTATTCTGAAGGTAATCTAAAGGCCTCAAGAATTAAATTAACAAAATTCTAATGTTTATTCTTTTTTCTTACCCAAATGGTTCTGGAAACTCTACAAATGTGATTCTCTTTGGGGCGGATTTTAAGAGCCCTGCTCGCCTAAATCCGCCCAAATCCGGGCGGATTTAGGCGAGCAGGGACCTGCGTGCCGGTGAGCCTATGTTACATAGGCCTACCGGCGCACGCAGAGCCCCGGGACTCGCGTAAGTCCCGGGGTTTTCTGAGGGGGGCGTGTCGGGGGTGGGCCCGAACCGCGCGGCGTTTTCGAGGCGTGTCTGGAGCGTTCGGGGGGCGGGCCCGGGGGCGTGGCTACAGCCCGGGGCGGTCCGGGGGCATGGCCGTGCCCTCTGGACCCGCCCCCAGGTCGCGTCCCGGCGCGCTAGCGGCCCGCTGGCGCGCGGGGATTTACGTCTCCCTCCGGGAGGCGTAAATCCACCGACAAAGGTAAGGGGGGGTTTAGACAGGGCCGGGCGGGTGGGTTAGGTAGGGGAAGGGAGGGGAAGGTGAGGGGAGGGCAAAAGAAAGTTCCCTCCGAGGCCGCTCCGATTTCGGAGCGGCCTCGGAGGGAACGGGGGTAGGCTGCGCGGCTCGGCGCGCGCCGGCTATACGGAATTGATAGCCTTGCGCGCGCCGATCCAGGATTTTAGCGGATACGCGCGGCTACGTGCGTATCTACTAAAATCCCGCGTACTTTTGCTTGCGCCTGATGCGCCAGCAAAAGTACGCCAAATCGCGCGGTTTGAAAATCTACCCCAGCATGTATTAATTTATTCTTATATTCTGCAATTCTTTTAAAAACATTGTGGATTTCAATTGATATTCATAATAAAACAAACTTACAAAATACGGTACATAGAACATAGCACATAACTAACAAATGTTACAGGGGCCTTGCATACTGTTACAGAAGGGGGAGCGCTAGGAGAACGATCCCATCTTGAGGGGATTGTGTGCCCTTGGGCCTTGGTACGACCCCAGAGGTCTCCAAGGCAGTACCGAGGTTAGGCGAGGCGTGTCCCACATGGGTGGAGATGGACGGTCTGACCCTCTGCCAGACCTGCATGCTTCTGGAGCCAACACAATGGTGTTGGTTATTGAACAGTCATCCGACCATTCCCAGCCCTTTCGGACCTGCCACAAGGAATGACAATAAGCAGCAGGCCGGACTACAGATGAGGGCAGATGAAGGCTCTGGAACATAGAGACTCTAGACGTAGACGAGGAACTTGGAGGTACAGACGAAGACTCACTTGAGTGCGCAGACAAAGACTCGTGCAAGGACTTTGGACGAAGGTTCAGAAGCAAGGTATTGCAGGCAAAGGTATTCAGAAGCAGGATCAAGTACTGGGTTGAGACTGTGACGCAGCACACCCTACACAGCCACTACCCATGGGCTGATCGTGGACCACGCTTGAATGTGAAGCTGGCTCCAGACGAGGTATGGAATAGATGAAAACTGGAATATGGCGAAGATTCGGTAGAAGCCTGTACCAAGGCGCGCCCTACACAGCCCATCCTAGGCTGGTCGCAGACCACGCTGGAATGGCACAAGTTCAGTCAGAGTCTTTGGCATGGATGGGCGAAATGCAAGGAACTCCGAAGACCGGGATGAAAACAAGCAAGGATTCAAAGACAACTCAGGACTGAAGTAGAAGTCTTCCAGAGGCTTGTACTTGCGCAGGTGAAGATGGCCTTGTACCATGAGTGCCCTACACAGTCACTACCCATGGGCTGGTCACGGACCACAGCATGGCACGCCAGGAAAGGAGGCGACAAGGAACCTGGGGTACAGGACATCAGGAACAGGCGAGGAACATCAGGACTGGATCACAGACATCAGGAACAGGTGACGGATATCAAGACGAGACATGGAGTTCCAACGAAGAACGAAGGCCTGATGGCGTGCTAGAAGGCGAGGCATCCAGGTGCAAGTAACTCCAATGCAAGGCAAAGCAGAACTGAAAGAGAAGTCCTTTTATAGAGCAGGAAGCAGGCAACTCCCTGCTGGCCCTATAACTAGAGAGAAGAGCTGCGGGCCGGCCCCTTAGGAAGAAGGGGCGAGGCCCAAACCAGAGAGTCCAGGAGGAAGCTGAGCAGGCTTCAGGCAGGCCCAGATGGCAACAAAGGCCTCCCAGGCCATGGAGCAAAACTGGGATAGACTGTCCAGGTAAGGCCCCGGCTTCGGTGCGGCCTCCAGAGAAAAGGTGAGAGGCCTCCTGTGGCACAGCTGCAGGAGGAATCATAACATTAGAAGCTTGTGAAAGTAAAAAACCCTTCAGAATCTTCCTAAATTTTAAATAATCAGATATCATATGAATCTCCCAGGGAATAGAGTTCCATAGCTCAGGAGATGAGAAAGAAATAGCTTCAGTTCTTGTACCAGTCAGCCTGACTACAGAAATAGAGAGAACATTGTGCAGATCTAGTAAAGGAGAGCACAAAATATGCTTAGCAAATAACACATCAGTTTAGACTTTAAACAAAAAGAATCTGCACAGAAAAATGTATGGACTAGACTTAAAAATTTAAATTTGACCCTCTGAGCCACCGATAACAGTGTAAATCTTGTAAATAAAGTAAAATGCATTATCTATAATGTAAACCAAATATTGTTCTAACAGCTGCATTTTTAATTAGTTGTAATAGATGCAGTAAATACTAAGGAAAACCACTTTACAAAGAATTACAATAATCCAGATGAGATAAAGCAATGGCTTGTACCACTAATCGGAAATCTAAAACAGAAAGAATATAACTTAAAGGCTTTGTAAGTGTAACTTGAAGAATGCAGTTTTAGCTACCTTCTGCATTTGCACCGTAAGTAGCAACTTGGAATCTAAAACAAAACATAAATTCTAAGTTTCAGATAGCAACTGAAGACCACAATTATCTAACAGGGTCATTCTAATTTCAGGTAGCTTTCTAATTAACTTTGAATGCAAAATAGTATCAAAAGCTGATTTTACCTCTAATTGCACTAAAATCCAATTTTTCACTATCCAGTCTGCAGTGTACATCATCCAACAATGATACTGGTAAAGTCTTAGTTCCTCTCCATTCATGAAATCCAAATTGACCTTCACATAATGCACAACGGTCATCTAAAAACATAGATGGTAACTTTCAAACAAGCATGCAGGCACACGTATAAATGTGCCTGTTGGCACATGACTAGATACGTGGCCATTTTATAACATGCATGCACATATGTGTATATGTTAGAAAATAGCCTCAGCATGCATATGTGTACGTGCAATATTGCAAGTGGGTATGCAAATATCATCTTTGTGTACCTTTCGTCATTCCAAATCATGCCAAATCTTCCTTGATGTGTACTGTGCTGTTCTTACATCTCACTGTGCATGTAAAACTGGCCCCAAAACCCTAGACCACCACCAAAACTTCACTCCGAGTTGCTAGTTGCCCCTCTTACTATGGTATAGTTTACTTATATGAGAGCCTTATAAAAAGTCTCTCGCTCTCTGCCCTAGAAATAGTTATGTGATGTGGTATCATGAAAATTACCCTAACCACACCCCTTTTCCTTATTGCAGGCATTATTCATGTGAAATTTATAGCATTTAGATGAATTTAGGAGTAAGTTAGTCGGATATAACTTACCCCTAGATTTATCATTTTGCTATAAAATTGCGAAAAATAGCATCTGCGATTAACAAAAGGGGTGTGGTTAAGGTAATTTTCCTGATACTGCATCACATAGCTATTTTTAGGGCTGAGAAAGACTTTATAAGACTCTCATATGAGTTAGGTAGAGAGTGCATCAAGCTAAGTCGAGAGTACATTGTACAAATCACATCTTTTTTATACCTTTCATCACTCCAAATCACATAAAATCTTCACTGATGTCTACTGTGCTGTTTGTACCTCCTACTGTGCATGTAAAACTTCCCCCCAAAACCTAGCCCACCACCAAAACCTCACCCCGAGTTCAGAATGGCCCCTCTTAAGGTGGTATAAAAAGTTGTCTAATATGTGTACCTCCCCAGAGGCGCTCTCTGTCTCTCTCTCCTCCTCTCCCCTCTCCTTTCCCTGCCCGAAATGGGATTTGCGATAAATATCACAAATCCCATTTTGGCCATAAATGCAGGAGAAAGCAGGAACAGATCCAATAAGAAGTTCAGGAAAAATCAAACAATAACCACTTAGATTAAGGGAAATAAACCCTGAAGAAATTCTAATCTACCCAATATTCCATATTGACACAGGGTAACAGTGCTTTAGAGAACATATACATACACTGTGGAGACAGAACATATTTTCCCAATCTTTGTTGATGTTTTAAATATTCTAGTGAATTTTAAACATTAGAAGACATCTGGAATATAAATCTAATGTCTCAATTAAATCCCTGCAACCAAACAAAGAGCAAAAGAATCGCGACCCTGTCGAAACTAACAAAAAAACCCAAAAGGTATCGCCACACGTATTCACTTAGCACACCATCTATGTCAGAATTAAATCAGAACAATCATTTAAAGTAATGATTTAATGTAAAACAGGACTGCATCAGCAAGCCTTTGTCAACGTGCACAATATACTTATTGAGCCGTCCGGTCTTCTCGATCATTTGCAGCCTGTTTTTTCGGAATGTTCTAAAGCCCACAGTGATTTCTTCTCATCGGGGCAGTGCAGAATTCAAAGCCAAGATATTCAGAAGCCCACGGTGAATGTCTCTCATTGGGGCAATACAGGATTCAAAAACAATGTCTCTAGCACCAAATTTTCAATGCGCTGAAGTTGAGGTATTTTTGTAGGATGATATAACACATTCAAATCTCAGACACTCGATTAAATTCCATTCATTCACAAAACATCATACCGATGCATTCTTATAGAAAGGTGTCTGGGATGCCGACTCAACAGCGGCCGTGTTTCGCAGCCTGCCGGCTGCTTCTTCAGGAGTCTGATTTCTAAACAAACAATAGATACCGTAACAAAAGGTCAGCGTGTGTCAATTGATAAAAGCTAGTACTTAACTGACACGGTGCGATCACCTCTTAGAAACAGGACCGAAGTCTCAAGTCATCCTTTCCAGCAAACGCCGAGCTAGAGACCGCATCCAACTAGCCTGACTAATTAAATAGCCCGCTCTTTTGCGAACGTCATGACGTCATCAAAGACGTGTTCGATCGTCAGAACTGTAGTAGCGAGAACCCATCACAAAAAGACATTCAACTCCAATGCATTGTTAAGACCCTGGGGGTGGACAGTATTTAATCGGTGAATCCATTTTTGTTCAGCTTGAAGCAGTTTCTTGTCAAAATCTCCGCCTCGCCAAGAAGGAATCAACTGTTCCAATACACAGACCCTTAGATCTTCAAAGGTGTGTGTAAAATCAATGCAATGAGTGACCAAGGGAGCAGTAATTCTGCGCATGTTGATACATGATCGATGTTCAATTAGTCTAGTTTTCAAAATTCTCTTTGTTTTGCCAATGTAGCATAATCGACAGGGACACTGTATAATGTATATAACTCCTGAAGATGCACAAGTGGTATTGTGATGTAGATAAATATTAATATTTAATGTTGAAAAATGTAGAACAGAAGTTTCAATCATCACTGGACAAACAGTACATGAGCCACATTTTGAATGTGAGCCAGATTGATAAGTTAAATCACGGACTGTAGAATCTGAATGTACCAACTGATCTTTCAAATTGGCTCCTCGAGTGTACACAAATCTGGGAAAATTTTGAAATTCAGAATGTAATTGTAAAATGTTCCAGTTGTGAGAGATAATTGACTTGATTTTCGCTGACATTGGAGAGAAAGGTAAAATACATGTAAGAAAGTTATCAGAATCTTCAGATCGTGGTAAAAATAGCCATTCACGGTGAGTGTATTTGGCTCGTAAATAAGCCTTTTTTATACATTTGGACGGATAACCTCTTTGTAGGAATCTGGTCCACAGATCTTTCGCTTGATATTGATATTCGGACAGAGTAGTACATAAACGCCTAAGCCTAAAAAATTGGCTAGTGGGTAAGCTCTCTTTTAGTGGTCTGGGATGGGCACTAGAAAAATGCAACAGGGTATTGCTTGCAACTGATTTCCGAAACAAGGTCGTCTCAAAACCTGTGCTAGTTTTGGAGATATGAATGTCCAAAAAATCAATATTAGTTTGGTGTATTGAAGCCACAAATCTTAGATGATGATTGCAAGTATTAAGCCAAGTGGTAAATTCATGAAAAACTTCTATGGATCCAGTCCAAAATAAAATGATATCGTCAATGTATCTTCTCCAGACAGGTATATATTGACTGAAAGGATTGTTTGTATAAATCCAGTTGTCCTCAAAATGTCCCATGTATAGATTGGCTATATCTGGGGCCATCGTGGCACCCATAGCGGTGCCACAAATCTGTTGATAATATTTGCCCTCCCATGCAAAGAAATTTTTTGTTAGAGCTAACCTTGTGAGCGCTTCCAAAAAGGATGAGGGAATCCGGTGAGGGCGTGGTCGCAATTCAAAAAATGAGGTGGCAATTTCGATAGCTTGTTCCTGGGGAATGTTTGTGTATAACGCTTCCACATCTAAAGTGACCAAAAACATAGATGAAAGGTCTACTTGATCATCGCGATATTCTTCAAGGAATTGTATAAGATGTTGCGAGTCGCGTACATAATGATTTCAATGCAGATACACAGGGGGCAAGAAAAAAGTCTACAAATTGTGAAAGGGGTTCTAGGAGAGAACCTTTACTGGAAACTATCGGACGTCCCGGAGGCTTGAGGATGATTAAAGCACCTCATCTATATAATGAAGTTCCGAGTTTTGTTCAGGACTGGAACGCAATCCTGAATAAATGTAGTTTAGATTTAATGATCCTGATAATCAAGACAGCACAGACTAAAGATAAGGAACTTCAAGAGGAAATTACCCTAATTAAGGATCAACTTTCCGCTAGTACTGTAATTGATCAATACACTGAACAACTGAACAAATTAACTGAATCAATTGAGAAATTCCGTTCTGATTTGAAGCAGTCTAAACTTGAAAAATTACAACGGGATGAACGTGACTACACCCAGGGTTATGTCTACCCCTGGATGGACGAAACAAAGAAAAAATCTAGACCCAATAAAGTTACTTTTGATTCAGCAAGTGATGAATCTTCAGGAGATGATTTTGCTAATCAATCCAGGGGAACTGGACAAAGAAGAGATTTTCCGACGGAGAGTCATTTTTTAGGTCGAGGCCGAGGACGCACTCGCTTCACAAGAGGGAGGAGAGGCACTTGGTCAGACGACCCACCATCATCTCGCCAGACACGATCACCAGCCCAACGCAATCCCAGATATTAAATCTATCTGACATCCAGTTGTCTCCTAGTCAAATCCAAATCCTGAACAAAGGATTGACTTTCATTCCAACTCCGAAAGCTGATCTTTTTGAAACAGAAGTGGCTTTATATAAATTTGTTAGAAAATTGTTCATTAAACATTTTTTTGTTTCACAGCCCAGTGGTCCGGATTTGTCTATCCGGCGGAACAAATCTACTTGGTGCCCTCCTGGCCCCCCAGATGCTATCATTCCGACTTTTTATCAAAGGACCCTAACAGATATTAGGTCCCAGTTCTCTTGTCAGCGTTCTTACTCCAACTTAACTAAGGCTGAAGCAGTGGCTCTGAAAACTTTGCGCACGAAGGAACATCTCATAATAAAACCAGCAGACAAAGGAGGCAAAATTGTCCTAATGAATCGTGAACATTATTCCACAGAAATCACCCGACAATTAAGTGATTCTAGGTTTTACAAAACTTTACCGGGAAATCTCACAGAATCCATTTTTTCTGAGATTGAATCCTTGGTTAAAATTGGATCTGAAGTTGGTTTTTTAACATCCCAAGAAGTTTCGTTTCTCCTCCGTAAGTATTCTCAGGTTCCAGTTTTCTACACTCTACCTAAAATCCATAAAAACATCAACAACCCTCCGGGACGTCCGATAGTTTCCAGTAAAGGTTCTCTCCTAGAACCCCTTTCACAATTTGTAGACTTTTTTCTTGCCCCCTGTGTATCTGCATTGAAATCATATGTACGCGACTCGCAACATCTTATACAATTCCTTGAAGAATATCGCGATGATCAAGTAGACCTTTCATCTATGTTTTTGGTCACTTTAGATGTGGAAGCGTTATACACAAACATTCCCCAGGAACAAGCTATCGAAATTGCCACCTCATTTTTTGAATTGCGACCACGCCCTCACCGGATTCCCTCATCCTTTTTGGAAGCGCTCACAAGGTTAGCTCTAACAAAAAATTTCTTTGCATGGGAGGGCAAATATTATCAACAGATTTGTGGCACCGCTATGGGTGCCACGATGGCCCCAGATATAGCCAATCTATACATGGGACATTTTGAGGACAACTGGATTTATACAAACAATCCTTTCAGTCAATATATACCTGCCTGGAGAAGATACATTGATGATATCATTTTATTTTGGACTGGATCCATAGAAGTTTTTCATGAATTTACCACTTGGCTTAATACTTGCAATCATCATCTAAGATTTGTGGCTTCAATACACCAAACTAATATTGATTTTTTGGACATTCATATCTCCAAAACTAGCACAGGTTTTGAGACGACCTTGTTTCGGAAATCAGTTGCAAGCAATACCCTGTTGCATTTTTCTAGTGCCCATCCCAGACCACTAAAAGAGAGCTTACCCACTAGCCAATTTTTTAGGCTTAGGCGTTTATGTACTACTCTGTCCGAATATCAATATCAAGCGAAAGATCTGTGGTCCAGATTCCTACAAAGAGGTTATCCGTCCAAATGTATAAAAAAGGCTTATTTACGAGCCAAATACACTCACCGTGAATGGCTATTTTTACCACGATCTGAAGATTCTGATAACTTTCTTACATGTATTTTACCTTTCTCTCCAATGTCAGCGAAAATCAAGTCAATTATCTCTCACAACTGGAACATTTTACAATTACATTCTGAATTTCAAAATTTTCCCAGATTTGCGTACACTCGAGGAGCCAATTTGAAAGATCAGTTGGTACATTCAGATTCTACAGTCCGTGATTTAACTTATCAATCTGGCTCACATTCAAAATGTGGCTCATGTACTGTTTGTCCAGTGATGATTGAAACTTCTGTTCTACATTTTTCAACATTAAATATTAATATTTATCTACATCACAATACCACTTGTGCATCTTCAGGAGTTATATACATTATACAGTGTCCCTGTCGATTATGCTACATTGGCAAAACAAAGAGAATTTTGAAAACTAGACTAATTGAACATCGATCATGTATCAACATGCGCAGAATTACTGCTCCCTTGGTCACTCATTGCATTGATTTTACACACACCTTTGAAGATCTAAGGGTCTGTGTATTGGAACAGTTGATTCCTTCTTGGCGAGGCGGAGATTTTGACAAGAAACTGCTTCAAGCTGAACAAAAATGGATTCACCGATTAAATACTGTCCACCCCCAGGGTCTTAACAATGCATTGGAGTTGAATGTCTTTTTGTGATGGGTTCTCGCTACTACAGTTCTGACGATTGAACACGTCTTTGATGACGTCATGACGTCCGCAAAAGAGCGGGCTATTTAATTAGTCAGGCTAGTTGGATGCGGTCTCTAGCTCGGCGTTTGCTGGAAAGGATGACTTGAGACTTCGGTCCTGTTTCTAAGAGGTGATCGCACCGTTGTCAGTTAAGTACTAGCTTTTATCAATTGACACACGCTGACCTTTTGTTACGGTATCTATTGTTTGTTTAGAAATCAGACTCCTGAAGAAGCAGCCAGCAGGCTGCGAAACACGGCCGCTGTTGAATCGGCATCCCAGACACCTTTCTATAAGAATGCATCGGTATGATGTTTTGTGAATGAATGGAATTTAATCGAGTGTCTGAGATTTGAATGTGTTATATCATCCTACAAAAATACCTCAACTTCAGCGCATTGAAAATTTGGTGCTAGAGACATTGTTTTTGAATCCTGTATTGCCCCAATGAGAGACATTCACCGTGGGCTTCTGAATATCTTGGCTTTGAATTCTGCACTGCCCCGATGAGAAGAAATCACTGTGGGCTTTAGAACATTCCGAAAAAACAGGCTGCAAATGATCGAGAAGACCGGACGGCTCAATAAGAATATTGTGCACGTTGACAAAGGCTTGCTGATGCAGTCCTGTTTTACATTAAATCATTACTTTAAATGATTGTTCTGATTTAATTCTGACATAGATGGTGTGCTAAGTGAATACGTGTGGCGATACCTTTTGTGTTTTTTTGTCAATTAAATCCCTACCATCTTGATCCTTCTGAATTTATATGAAAAAATAAATCATAAATACAAACTTTTTAATTGACTTTACTCAGTCAATTGACTAAAGACTTAACAGAACTGTTGCACTTTGAGCAGATATGAAACTTTATGCATGTTTTTGAACTCTGGAAACTTTCAACTTGCTGCCATATGGCAAATTCCTTGAACTTTCAGATAGTCTGATGAAAGAACATTCCAGATTTGAATTATCATTAAGGGACTCATAAGATGAAAGTAAAAAGGATTTTGGAAATATAGGGAAACCCCAGAGATTTTTAAAGAATGAATATGAATATGTATAGGATTTTATCCTATTAAAACACAGACTAATAAGTTGCTAGCAGGACCCATTATCTAATTTTATATTAGGCTGGATTCTGAGAGGTGAAATACATTTCTAAAAAGTTACAGTCTTACATAGTATGCCACGATGGAAGGAAAATATCTGAAGTAGCACGTGCAACCATACTTGGTACAGAATGCTATTAGAATAGAGTCAATATTTCAGCTAGTTTCCTAAAAGGACATTGCTTCACATGCAGGAAATGTGAAAGAAAATATTATGGAAAGCACAGAGCTGTTGAAGCACAGGGAAGTTAAACTGCTTGTAGAAGATCACTGGAACAAAGTGGGAGCTTGAAATTCATACCTAGGAAGGGAATCCTCTAAGTTTTGGAGTGCTGTGCCCTATGGAGTCTGTGTACTGGAAAGGTCTAATGTGGTATCTAAAGGTCATGCAAAACATCTCTGGTAATGTTTTTATTTATTTAGAAGTTTTCAAATAAATTGCAAGTTACAAATTTATATAAGAAAAGGAAGCGAAGGGAAGCTATGCCATTTGAAAACTGTAGAAGACACCAAAAAAAAAAAAAAGAAAGAAAGAAAGAAAAAGCATTTTCCTAGGTATCTACAAGTCTTCAATACAGGGAAGCGTGCAAGACAAAAACACAAGCGGATTTTAACAAGAAATGATAAATAATATATCATGACCATGCCAGATTTATAATTTGAGTAGATCTACCTAATGAGAGATTGAAATTCTTGTTTCCATTTAGTTTGGCGCAGTTAGCTGGGCAGGTTCAGTAAATACATACCTTGCACCTGGACATTTAACTAAACACTTACATGGATAGATTAAAAAAGAAAAAACCCGCGAACTGTAAAACTCTTGGTTTCAAAAGAAAGAACTACTTCTTCCTTTTCTGGGTTTCTCTAGGAACATCAGGGAACACATCCGGATGACAATTCATAAACAATTCATCTCTAAATTAAAAAAAAAAAATGTTAATGACCAATCCCTATCAGAATCAAGGACACAATGATAACCATTGTAGAGGATTCCCCTTAGGAGTGAGTACCAAGGTGGTGGCCTGGACTGCAAACTGGTTGACGGACAGAAGACAATGTGTGATGGTAAATGGAACTTACTCTGAAGAGAGAGCGGTGTTGAGCGGAGTGCCGCAAGGATCGGTGTTGGGACCGGTCCTGTTCAATATCTTTGTGAGCGACATTGCAGATGGGATAGAAGGTAAGGTTTGTCTTTTTGCGGATGACACTAAGATCTGCAACAGAGTGGACACGCCAGAAGGAGTGGAGAGAATGAGACGGGATTTAAGGAAACTGGAAGAGTGGTCGAAGATATGGCAGCTGAGATTCAATGCCAAGAAGTGCAGAGTCATGCATATGGGGTGTGGAAATCCGAATGAACTGTACTCGATGGGAGGAGAAGGGCTGATGTGCACGGGGCAGGAGAGAGACCTTGGGTTGATAGTGTCTAATGATCTGAAGTCGGCGAAACAATGTGACAAGGCGATAGCTAAAGCCAGAAGAATGCTGGGCTGCATAGAGAGAGGAATATCGAGTAAGAAAAGGGAAGTGATTATCCCCTTGTACAAGTCCTTGGTGAGGCCTCACCTGGAGTACTGTGTTCAGTTCTGGAGATCATATCTCCAAAGGGACAGAGACAGGATGGAAGTGGTCCAGAGAAGGGCAACCAAATGACTTATGAGGAGAGATTGAAGAATCTAAATATGTATACCCTGGAGGAAAGGAGGAGCAGGGATGATATGATACAGACTTTCAGATACTTGAAAGGTTTTAATGATCCAAAGACAACGACAAACCTTTTCCGTTGCAAAAAAATCAGCAGAACCAGGAGTCATGATTTAAAACTCCAGGGAGGAAGACTCAGAACCAATGTCAGGAAGTATTTCTTCATGGAGAGGGTGTTGGATGCCTGGAACGCCCTTCTGGAGGAAGTGGTGAAGACCAAAACTGTGAAGGATTTCAAAGGGGCGTGGGATAAATACTGTGGATCAATAAATTCTAGAGGATGTGAATGAAGAGAAAAGGCATGGGAGTGGCTTGCGGGAATGACGGCTACTACCTGGAGATGAATATCTTTATTCAATAAACATACACACAGTTAATGTGACTCCAACATTGCTCTATGCTTCAACGGCAAGAGGAAATGTGGAAAAAAGGATTTGCATCCACATAAAAGCAGGGGAGTAGCTTGCTTGTTGCGGCGGTTACTACCCCAAGCCAAAAATGCCTAATTTTTGGCTTGGGGTAGTAACCGCCGCAACAAGCGGCGGTTACTACCCCAAGCCACTTTCAATGCATATCCAGCATAGCTCTCTGCTTCAACGACAGGGGGAATGAAGAAAAGATGTTTTATATTCAGACATCTACCAACAAGGACTGAATTACATAGTCTGGGTAAAACAAATAAGCGTGGGTGTAGCTTGCTCGTTACAGTGGTTACTACCCCAAATCAAGCCTGATACTTCACTTAGAATACATATCTAGCGCAGCTCACTGCTTCAATGGCAGGGGGAATGAATGGAGGATTTATATTCAAACAACCAACAAAGACTGAATTCACAGGCTGGATAAACAAGTGTGGGAGTAGCTGGCTTATTACAGCGGGTACTACCCCAAACCAATTAGCTAGATACTTCACTTAGATGCAGCTCCAGCACTGCTATCTACGATGACGGGGGTGGAAGGGAAATAGAACCAAAAAAGTTATTTAAAGGGACAAGAGTAACAGAAAAGTATGAAAAAAAAAGTGTGAAAGCTTGCTGGGCAGACTGGATGGACCATTTGGTCTTCTTCTGCCGTCATTTCTATGTTTCTATGTTTCTATATCTGACTCCTAACCCTCCAGTTCATCTCATGGCACCGGAGAACACTGACCCGCCCTCTCAACTTCATTCCTCTTATTCATTGGACGATGAAAGGCTCTAAAAAGGGGTAGGATAGTGACAAGCAATATTTTCAGAACAAGAGTGGCATCTTTCTTAAACATCTCACATGCAAAAATGGAGGGAATTCTTGGCAGGTTCAATAATGGTAAATGTTCCTCAAAGTATTTTCAAAACTGTTATGAATCTCTAAAGAGTCTTTAATATGAGCTTGTTCCCTGTCTGCATCTGTTAAGCTTTCTGCTCCATTAAATCCAAAATTTGCTTAACCTTAATCACAATTTCCACTTTTTGAATCTCAGAATTTTGCACAAAATTAGTAAATTTGCTAGAAATTGATTGCATTTGAGTAGATAAAGACGGTTTCATGGCAGCCTATTCCACAAAGTTTTCAATGTAAAATGTGCAGGTCTCACCGAAATCACCAGTCCAGAGACAGTAGGGAGGGAAATCTGAATCAGTAACAGGAATATCATCTGCTTGCTCCATGCAGAAATACTCAAGTCAGCTGTGAAGGAACTTGCAGAATGGTGGTTGTCACAGTTATGCTGCAAATTACCCTTGGCTGCTGGTAGCAAGTAAGGAACTACCATCTCAAAATAAGGTCACTTGGACTGCTTTCTGATCCTTACCTGCCACATTAACTGCTTGAATGGACAACAAATGTTTAAAATATCTACACGATCAGTGCATACTATTAAATACTAGCATGTAGGATGAGTAAGTATCCTGGATGTGCAAGTGTGAGGGTGAATGTTTCTGGCTGAATGAGGAAGTGTGTGATGTCTACATCCTGCTGAATGAGACAAAGAATGACTTTAACATGTGTTTATTAACATTTATATTTCTATGAAAATAAATCTATTAGATTAGAAAGAAGTAATAATTAACCATGTCCTAAATTTCTGGATTTCAGGCTTGAAATCCTTGGTTAGATTATGCCAAGTAGTCATCATAAGGACTGAGACTGCGCTTTTAGGCCTAGCTAGAAATAACTGAAGGCAGAAGAACTGAAAATGACGTAGCTATGGCATGCTAGGAATTATGGGGTAGATAGTCAAACCCTGGCTGGCTAAGTAACTAAGGGGGTCATTTCATCAATTTGCGATAGGCTGTACCGCACGTGATAAACAGCGCATCGCAAATTGCGTATGCAAATTTCAATTTTCTAGTAAAGTGGGAGGAATTTGGGCGAGGTTAAGAGAAATTAGGGGCTGCGTGCGATAAAGTATCACATGTTAGCGCAGGAAATTTCACTGGAAATATCTACACCTTTCTTCTGGGCGCTACGGGGGGAAAAAGGTATTAGCGTGGCTGAAATTGCGGCGTGCGATGCTGCAACAATGCGTGACTTAATTTTCTGATATAATGTGGCAAGCTGCAAATTTGCCTAGCCACGCCCTTTTTGTAATGCAGCTGCTTTTTTTGCTATAAACATAGCATTTTGATGAATCTAGCTGTTAGCTGGATAACACTTATCCGGCTAAGGGGGTCATTTTCAAATGCTTATCGCATGTGATAGCATGCTGGGGGTGGAGTCAGGGAAGAGTCGGGGCGGTGAGGAGGCGGACTTGGTGTCTTCGCTGGCAGCGATAAGGTTAGTTATGTTATCGTCGCCAGTAGCGCGCCCAATAGCACCTCCTTTCACGGTGGCGCTATTGGGTGCGAAAGCCGGCAGCAAAACACTCACGGTAGTGCAAAGGCTGCCGGCTTTCGCAGGCTTGCCCCCCCCGACCCCCGTTTTCGCTGGATTCACCATTCTGCAATAGAATGGTGAAGCCAGGCCTAAGTTACAAGGATATTCAGTGGCACAGCTATGCCACTCAGTATCCGCAATCAAGGTGCAATTTAGCTGGATAAATTAAATCCAGCTAAGTTAGAATCAGCTCTATGGCTTGACCTAACATATCTGATTAACTTAACCATATAAGAATGAATATTACTGCTTATCCAGTTAAGTTAAGAGGCCCACTGTTCACCCATAAATTGGCCGGCTAAAAGATAGCTGGATAAGTTCTACTTATCTGGCTATCCAGTGCTAAACACACTTTCAATATCGGGCTCAACATATTTATAGAATCTTTAGTAGCTAAGCATAATCATATATGGAAATATTTAGAGTTGTTTACTCCAAAAAGCTATTATCTTGTAGGAAAAACGTAAGTTTATGCATAGGTATTAGTTACACAAATTAGGTATAAGTTTTTGGAATTCAATGAATATTGATATAATGTCATTAATATTCATGATATACTGACCACTGATTTGTCTGTTGCTTGCCTTTTTGGGTTACTGCTGGTAACCTGTTTTATATGTGTGTGTGCATGATCAGATAATAAATAAAAAGGAAGCTGGTTATTGCATCCTGGCTTATTAGTTATTACACATTTTTCTTTTAAAGCTTTTTAATTTGTACCGCCAGAAGTATACAAACCCTAACGAAGGGGTCTCCCAGGGAAATCCTTTGAGAGTTCCCTGTAAGAAATGTTTCACACCATTATTCAAAAATACATGTTTCTAAAATTGTGGCAGGTTGAGATGTTTCCTCCATCCACTTTCCTTCCACCAGAATTTCCCTAAAGCTAACCTGAAAGCTACCTCAGCTGAGCCAGAAGGAGAATGCAAACTTGCTTTTACCGAGTTTGGCGTCAATGTCATTGCTAGAGCACCACTGGATGCCAAACTGGAAGGAGATAAGCCTACATTCTTCACTCAGTTCAGCTGGGGTAGCTTTTGGGGATTCTGGTGAGTGTATGTGGGGGGAACCTCTTGGTTTGCAACATTTTGGCACTGAGAAGGGATAATTGGGGTGTTGGATTGGGGGACCTATCAGTCCTGCTACAATTTTTGATTTGGAGGGGAGGGGGAATCAAGGGATTATTGGTCAGGCACTATATCTCTAGTTGATGGGTAGGGTGAAAGAAGAGGGTTGATGATTTTACTGGCTAAAAGTATGTGTGCTGTGGAAGCCATCATGTTCTTTTATCCAGTCAGAGGAAGGTCATTTTCAGTCGAGCCATTTTACCCTAGAAAGTGGCTTTGAAAATTGTGCTCAGACTGCATTTAGAATGGGTGGCAAACTAATTTGTGCTGAAAATAAGAATGGACTGTGTACAGTCAGGATCTGGTTTCTTTCCACTCATTGCTATCCTTTAATGTACACATTCAAGAATAAAACCAAGCATATTTGTCAGAGCAGTCATCTATAAGAAAGTGCAAAGTCCCATGATTGAATCATTTGGATTCCTTAAGCAGTCACCTTTGACATCTTGCTAAATATGACAAAAACAGCTAGCACTCTGTTTTTTGGTTTTCCTTGGGTCTCTGTCAGTGCTGTAGAGATATTCAAAGAAAGGCTTCAAGAGGCTCAAAAAGCTATGTGATAACATCTATGTAGAAATGGCTTTTTTTGTTGTTGTTGATGCTCTAATAACAAATATTGCAAACTGTAGAGTATCTAGCTTCCCCTGGGAACAACCAGCCAAAACTAGCTTGATTCTTTCTCAATTAAAAAAGAACAGGTCTACAAATTTTCCTTTTAAGTAGAATATATGCTTTCTTGACTTTTCAAAGTATTCAGGTTCTCCTTATAAGAAAGAAAATGCCAGCTATGTTTTCCAGTGCAACCAGATTATCCAGCCCTCTGATTCCTCACTATAGTCAAGGCATTTATTCAATCATGTGACATCCCACCAGAATGATAAGATCCCCTTTGGCAAACAAAAGCAAATTATTGGCAAAGAAAACATGTTTTTGGTGGACTGGTCCCACTTAACTCTGTTAGAATGTAGTTTTCATTTTTCCTTCATGTTTGTAACAATCCTTTACCTCCAAACTCTTTTAACATAGCGACCCACGCCGTGCTGTATCCAAGGGCCCTGTCTAGAACTTCCTGCATGCCTGAGCCTTTTTTATAGGTCCTGCAGCTAGGACTGCCTGTGGTGTTGGCTAATGACGTCACGTCCTGACCAGGTATAAAAGGAAGCCCTCTGCGACTAGCCAGCACCTTAGCTATAGGTCAGCCAGTGTTCTCAGGTGGTACTATGTTGCTACTGTTCCTGCCTGACCCAGCCTTGCTTTGCCTTGCTGTGTTTCTGCTTTGCCCAGCCTTGCCTCACCTTGCTTCTGCCCCATGCTACCTTGCCTCTCCATCCTGCCTTGTTCTCTTGCCCTGCTTCACCTTGCCTTGCCTCCCAGTCAGTCTTTCCTTGGACTGTTATCCTGTTGCTGACCCAGACTGACTTTTGACTCTGCTTGCTTTCCGCTAACCTTGGCCTTTGCCTGCTCCACAACACTGCTTAATCTCTGCCTGCTCAGGCTTCTACCCATGCTTCAATCCTGCCAGTGGTGAGTCAGCTGTCGCCTGTCGGAACAAAGTCTTGATTTGCCCTGGCTTGGTTGTGCTAATCTGATAGCGGTCTTAAGGGATCACTCCCTGAAACCTGACAGATTGCTGAGGCTATGAGTTCTGCTGATCCACCCCTACTTGAATACGTGAGGGCCCTGGCCCAATTCATTCATCAGTTGCAATGGCATCTGGAACAAAGCTGTTGCGATTCCGGCTGCTGTGTGGCCTCCTCTCCACCAGAGGACCCCATTGAGCCCAGCCCTGAACTGTTCTCCCAGATTCTCTGGCTCCTGTCCTCAGCTTATGCTTTTGCCTCCAAGGCAGCAAGGGATCTCCATGAATTCATTCCCTTCTCTCCTGCCTGTACTACACCCAGAATCCAGCCCTACTTAACTCGGTTGCTCCTAAGCCTCGATGCTTTGGCATTGAGTCATTCTTGGCTCCCTGCTCTAGCCCTCTCTGCCTTGCAGCTTTCTCAAGTCATTCCTAGCTTTGTCTCATTGCCTCTGGGCCTTCTGACTCCAGTCTTGCTTTTCCCTTTCCTCTGGTTTTTGGGCCTTCTGTTCCCAGCTTACTTTGGTCTTGGCTTGTGGCCCTCTGGCCTTCTGTTCCAAGCTTTGCTCTGTGGCCTGTGGGCCTTTTGACCCTTCCATGCCTAGTGGCCTGCCCTTGGCCTCTCTGTTTCCTGATCCCTGGCCTAGCTCTGAGACTCCCAGGTCTCTCCCTGCTTCTAGGCCTCTCTCTGTCTTGCCCCTCCAGGCTTCCTTGCCTATGCTGCCTTCAGGTGCTCTGTGTTCCATGTTCTGTGTAGTCCTAGTCCTGGTTTGTTGTCTTGCCCTAATCTGTCTTGCCCCAGTCCTTATCTGTTCCAGCATTCCAATTCCATGATTACCTGCATCCACTTCACTCTTACCTGTACCCAGATCCAGTCTGATCCTTCTGTTCCAGTCCACGCTTACCTGCACTCAGGTCCTGTCTGTTCCAGGTCCATGCTTACCTGCTTCCAGCTCCATGCTTATCTCCATTCTATTCCTTGTTCCTGTACCACCCTTACCATCACTCAATTCCAGTGTTCCAGTTCCACACTTACCTGCATGCATTTCCAGGCTTACCTCACTCTGTTCCTATAGTTCCAGTTCCACTCTTACTAGCACTCAGTTCCAGCATTGCAGTGCTCCAGTCCAGCCTGCACTTTGTTCCAGTGCTCTAGCCTCACCTGGACCATCCATGCTCCATTTTAGTCCCTTGCCACTCCAGGAGGTGATGTCTCTCCAGCTGCCCTTCATTCACAACAAAAGCACTGGATTCATGCAAGATTTCTCCAGCTGTGGGAGCAACTTCCAGATGGCTGAGTGTCCAGCCTTGCTGCTTCCTGCAGCTCCTCCAGTTCCAGTTCTGCCTTTTGTTTAGCAAGGGCCCACTCTGTGATTCTCACCACCACCTTGTTTTGGTGGAGACTCCATATTCTGCCGCAGCTTCCTCAGCAAGTGCCGTATTCAATTTGAGTTCCAACCAAGCCAAAGTGACATTCATTATCTCTCTCCTGTATGACCGGACCTTGATATGGCATCCCCATTATGGGAGAAGAATATCCCTATCCTGTCTGAACTTCAGGTTTTCTTGAACCTGTTCCAAAAGGTCTTTGATGAATTTGTCCTTGCCTCCTCTGAGGCAGCTGAGGTGCTTCATCTACACCAGGGTTCCAACAGGGAAAATTAATGGGCAAATATAATGTTGGGTTGGTTGTGGGATGGCCCTGCGATTGGCCAAATTCACCTCAGGATGACTCCTCAGCTGCAACCATCTTTGACACCCCCATCGAGATCCTGGGCTGTTGCCATTAATTTCCTTAGGTGTGCTTGCCCCAACCCCCTTTGAAGACCCCTGTCAGCAGATGGAGTTACCCTTTTTGGGTTACATTATTTCTAATCATGGTCTCCGCATGGATACTGAAAGCCTAAGGGACTCTAAACCCTATAAAGATTTCTTGGATTCACAAACTATTATCAACAATTCATCCATAATTATTCTACCCTGGTGGCACCCCTCACATCTCTTATCAGGAAGGGTTCTGAAACCAGGGACTGGTTGGAAGAGGCCATTTGAACCTTTGAGCAGCTCAAGGTGGCGTTTCTCAGAACCTTATGGTTAGAGCATCCAGATCCTCAGAAACTCTTCACCGTAGAAGTAAATGTGTCTGCTACAGCAATAGGAGCCATTCTCTCTCAGCATAATGACAATGGGACACTTGCTCCCTGCTTCTTTTACTCTAATAAGTTCACACTAGTAGAAAGGAATTATACCATTGAGGACAGGGAGCTCTTAATCATAAAACTGGCCCTGTAGGAGTGGCATCACCTACTGGAAGAAGACATTCACCCTGTCACCATATACACCGACCATAAAAATCTCCATTATCTCCAGCATGTGCAACAGTTAAACTCACAACAGGCCAGGTGATCCTTGTTCTTTAATTGCTTTGACTTTAATCTCAAGTATCGGCCAGCAGAAAACAATCAACTTGCAGGTGCCCTCTCTCGGTCCTTCAAACAACCGATGCACAGGAACTACCCCGTAACATCATTGATCCAGGTAGAATTCTGGCCCGGCCACAACTCCAGCATCTCTTATGAAGATGGTCATTCCCATGTGACTCAGAGAGAAGATTCTCCATTGGGCACATGACTCCTGCTTGACTGGCCATCCTGGAACCAAGAAAACCCTGGAATTACTCTCTCATCACTATTGGTTGTCCTGAGTGATGCAAGATGTCTGTCACTAAGTTGAATCCTGCCCCAATTGCACAGTTAACAAGCTGTGTCACATTCAACCCTGGAGACTGTTCCAGCCATTGCCAGTCCCAAAGAAACCATGGTCCCACATAGCCAAAGATTTCATTGTGGATCTTTTTCTCTCCAATGGCTGTATAATAATTTGGCTGGTAGAGGATCACTTCTCAAAAATAGCCTAGTTCGTACCACTTCTTGGGTTGCTGTCTGCCTCAGAGCTGGCCCATTTCTTCTTCCAACAAATATTCCACCTTCATGATTTACTTCAACATGTGCTCTCAGAACAAGGAGTCCAATTCACCACAAAATTCTGGAAGAACCTCTGCTCAAAATTTAAGGTCTCCTTGGATTTCTCATATGCTTACCATCCACAGACCAATGAAAAGATTGAGCGGACTAACCAGATTCTCAAGGCTTTCCTGAGGGCATAAATAAATGATTGACAAGAAGTCTGGGCTTCCCTACTACCATAGGCAGAATTCTGTCTTAACCATGCTGGGGAATCCATGGACACCTCACCCTTCTGTATAGTCTACAGCAGGCATCCTTGACTTCCACTTCGTCTCCCTGATAGTTCCATGTCCAACAGCTAATACTCTAGCCCACAATCTTGAAAAACCTTGGCAGAAGACTCAGTGATGCCTTGTTGTGGCCGCTGAGAAATACAAGAAACAGGCTGATAAGAGATGCCGTCTGGCATCACTGTTCAAACTAAATGGCATGGCTTAACACTCAAAACCTTTGATTAAAAACCCCATCCATGAAGTTCTCTCTACACTTCATCAGCCCCTTCCCACTCATCCACCAAATGGATCCTGTTAGCTATCAACTTTGGCTCCCTCTTACTCTAACAATTCACAATATCTTCCATGTCTCCTTAATAAAACCACTGCTCTTGTCATGGCCAACTTGGTCCATACCCAAGCCTACCAATATGGTTTCAGAAGCAGGCACTGAATATGAGGTGTAGTCCATTTTGAATTCCAGACTCACCAGAGGAAAATTGTGTTATCTCATCTCTTGGAAGGGGCTTGGATCTGAAGAAAATAATTGGGAACCTGCTTCTAATTTTCAAGCCCCTCTTCTTACTGCAGAATTCCATTGCTTCTTTCCCCATAAGCCTAAGCCTGGAGGCCTGGGAAGGGGCTTAGAAAGGGGGTACTGTAACATTGGGTCAATTGCACAACAGCCTCATGACTGGCCTCACTCACCCCAGGGTGCATCCTCAGCTGCAAGCAGTTCTGACACCACAATCAGGATCCCGGGCTGGTGCCATTTCCCTCTTTAAGCGTGTCTGTGTGCACATGCCCCAATCCCATATGAAGGCCCCATAGTGAGAAGAAAACTCGCAGTGCCCAATGATGATGTCAGTGCAGTGAGGTATTTAAACCCCCTCTGCGCTTCTAGCTGGTACCTCAGCAACGGGTCCACTGCTGTGCCTTGCCAGCAGTGCATGTTGCTCTTGCCTTGCCTTTTCCAGTCATTACTCATCCAGTCTGCTCCTGCCTTGCCTTGTTCAGCTCACCCTGCCTTGCCTCGTCCAGCTCACCCTTGCTTTGCTTCAGTGTTTTCCCTGCCCTGCCTTGCTCCAGACTCTCCTGCCCTCCTTTTCTGACTGATCTCTGCCTGGATTCGTGTCAGGGGTGGCATGTCTGGGCCGATGCGACATTCGGGGCGTTCCGGGGGGGCGTGTTGTGGGCGTGGTGCCGGCCTGGGGGCGTTTCGGGGCTGTGGCCGAGGCCGCCGAAATGGGTCCCGGGCCGGGGAATCGCACGCCAGCAGCCCGCTGGCATGCATGAGTTACGCCTGCTTCTGGCAGACATAACTTTTAAAACACAGGTAGGGAGGGATTTAGATAAGGCTGGGGGATGGGTTAGGTAGTGGAAGGGAGGGGAAGGTCTGGGGGGGTAGAGGGAATGGGCAGCGTGTGCAGGGCTCGGTGGTCGCAAGTTGCACAAATGTGCACCCCCTTGCATGCGCCGACCCCGGATTTTATAAGATACACACGGCTATGTGCATATCTTATAAAAACCGGTGTACTTTTGTTTGCGCCTGGTGTGTGAACAAAAGTACGCACGGGTGCACTTTTAGAAAATCTACCCCCATATTTCTGCTTGGGGGTAGCCTTCATGGAGTGGCAATTGTTGCTACCCTTAACAGAAGGCTTGAGGGTAACTTGCATGGAGTGGCAGTTTCTTCTACCCTTAACAGAGGTTTGGGGGTAGCCTGCATGGAGAAGCAATTGCTGCTACCCTTAAAAGAACATAATAATAAAAATAAATAAAAATCACTTGCTGGGCAAATTAAGAGGACCATTTTAATCTTTATTTGCCATTGTTTACTATGTTGTTAGGTCACATCTCTCGACTGATATCCTTACTGTAGTGAATACACTGAGCAAGATGTAGATCCTCCCTCACTTTAAAGTGCCTCCAGATTAGGGATAACTTCCACAATTGTTTCTATACATCTTTGTGGACTAATGCTAGCACTGGAATAGAGGTTGAGGGTGGACCCTGAGGAAAAATGCAAGGGGCATCTCTATCAATTTCTATTTGCATTGCCTGCTCTTCCTGGGGTTTTTTCTCAACACCATCAGTATCATCTGTCTCCCCTCTCACTACACTGGAGGCCATGAAGATACTGACTAAACCTTTCAAATTTTCTTCAGGTTCTAGCTCTTCAGTTTCTGATTCAGGGAATGTTCCTCCAGACAAGATTCTTCCTCATAATCAGTTGTTGAAAATACTGCCTCTGTTGCCTCAGAAGCAGTAACCAATGCAGAGAAGCATACTACTGATTTTGGTTGTTGCACTTCTGCTGCCCCAGTCCATGATTCTGCCTTGCTACTGCCAGTCTTGAATGGCTCTTCCACCATTTCCCTCTGCTCAAAAACAAAGAGAGGAACAGGCACCAGTGGCACATGCTTCCAAATTTCAACTTCTTCTGACTTGAGCTGTTTTCTTCTCCTGCCATTCTGCAGTTAATATCATATCTTTTCAGTTTATGATCAGGAGTGCCTTTTTTTTGCTGCTGCTACTATTATGCTTGGTTGACTGCAACAAATACTCTGTCCCTGCCAAATCTGCATTTTCCTCTTAGTGGTCTGTTGGAATTTGAATGCCTTCTTGGGGTTTGGATATCACAAAGGAATTAATTTATTGATACTGTACAACCATTGACAGTGCCATTCTACTGTGTGCAAAAATGTCTGTTGCATACATATATATATATACATATACATATACAATATGGGTTAGATTTTATAAATTTGCACACACGCGATCAAGAGTACGCTGGATTTCAATAGATATGCATACAGCCATTAAAATCCAGGGTTGGCGCTCGCAAGACTGCCCAAAATCGGCAGCCTGCGTGCGCCGAGCCGCGCAGCCTGCCTCCATTCCCTCCAAGGCCTCAGAGGGAACTTTCCTTCCACCCCCTGCACCTTCCCCTCCATTCCCCTACCTAACCCACCCCCAGCCCTATTTAACTCCCCCTACCTTTGTTGTAACGTTGCACGCGCCGGGCCAGCTGCCGTGCGCCATGTTCCAGTCTGGGGGCTGGTCCAGAGGCCGCGGCTACACCCCCAGGCTGGAACCATGCCTATGGCCCCGCCCCTGGATGATGTGCCGGCCGCGTCACTCCCCTCGACACGCCCCTGATGATGCGCCATTGTGACATGCCCCCCCAGGAAAGCCCCGGGACTTACGCACGTCCCGGGGCTTTGCACGTGCCAGAAGCCTATGCAAGATAGGCGTGCGCAGGGGGGGGGTTTGGGTTAGGTTTTTGGGGGGTATGCGCGTATCCCTTTGAAAATCTGGCCCTATATATGAGTGCTGTGCATTGTATTGCTGAATGTCTCTTTTTCCACACACAGAAGAGCCAGCTGGTACTGCTTTGTTTCCCAGCAGGCTGTGAGATCACACAAGCAACTGTTGATTGCTATAGATACTTGCACTTGTTTGCTTTTCCAGTGCTCACAGCACATCTGTGGACTTGAATGGATAACATAAATGAACGAGACACAAATTGTTTAAATTCATGGGTCTCCTAGATTCATTTTGGGGGCCCATGAATGAAATAAAAAGGGACTCATTTGTTGTATTTTACCCATTCATTTAAATTATGATTTTAGATTTTATGTATGTTTTATAGTTACCTGTAGAACTGGGGATAATACAGAATAAAGATTTTAAAAATAAATACAATTGTTTTGCCAAATGTATTTGCTGTTCTAATTTCACAGTCTCTTTCTCCATCTTGACCAGGTAGACATTAGTATATACCCACTGCTATACTCTTTCCCATCACTGCATTTTTATCCATAAGGATGCCATGGTGTATTTTGTTTCCTGAAGGATTTTTATCCTGCTTGACTCTATACCATCCTTTATATATAGTGCCACCCCTCCACTAATTTGATCTGGTGCTTTCACTCTCAATATAATTTATATTGTGGTATCACAGTGTCCCATTTATTATTCTTTTTCTACCATGTCTCTGAGATGAATATTATGCCTATATCCCCATATAATGCCATATATTCTAACTCTCTAATCTTACTATTCAGACTTCTGAATTCCTATATGGACAATTTAATGTATGTTTTGTATTTGTATTTATAACCTGCTTATTAGCAGAAGATTCAGGCAGTTTATAGTTAATCATATCTGTGTGCTCTTTATTTACATCCATCTGGGCTACTTCAGCCTCAACCACAATCTCTCTACTGAGATATTCTAACTTTCCTGTTTTCCAGGTATACCTTCCCCTGAATCATGCCCTTCTGAGCAACTATTGGCTTTCCCCCATGGTCTAGTTTATAAGCTGCTCCAGCTCCTTTTAAAGGTTAGCACAAGCAGCCAGGTTCCACCCTGATTAAGGTGGAGCCCATTCCATCAGAACAGGCTCCCCTTTCTTTTGTTTGATCTACCTGAGTTTTGCTTGTAGAAATATTCAATAGCAGTGATTTGAGCTTTCCATTCTGTGCTTTTAACAGCAAAAGCTGATCCCATAATGGTTTGCCACAAAAAAGCAGGCAATAAGACAGATTTCTTTTGCATTCCAGTTCTCATCATTGATGAATGTGTCATATGTCATAATAAGGTACATTTTAATTAGTGTCCCTGCAATTAGTGACTTGAGCAATAACTGAACGTGGAGTAATTTTAGTGCAAGCTAATTGGAAAAATCCAAAGTTTTCCTTGATAAATGAGTCTGAGTGCAGAACTCCTTAGACCCAGGCTTGCATATTATCATTTAAGAATGTGTCATCTTCCTCCTTGGAGAGAAATGGGATATGCTAGTGATTCATGCCACAGCTGCTCTAAAGGTTGACTTTAGTAAGAGTTTCTCGTAGGCACAGAATGGGAAAAAAGCTGTTGCTAAACCAGGGCTTGAGTGTCTGAACAATGCGAGGATCCAGCCCCTCTGGCAGCAGATATATGCGTAAACCATATGCTCATGCTTAGCAGTTTATCATTTCTTGCCCTGAATGCAGTTTCATGATGGCAAAATTAGAAATGCCAGCCATAAGCTTTTCTTTTTTTTTTTTTATTTAGGACCAAGCTACTGCACACAAATAGTCTTTCTAGTAAGTAGCTCAAATACCAAAATAAATGTATTATATAGAGTGAGGGGTTAGCAGAGGCCCTCATGACATAGTTGCTGTAAAGGATCTGCCATAGACCCCATGACTTTCTAATTAAAAAGATATTAGGCAATCATTCCTGATGGTCTCTTAGTCATTACCTCCTGACACACTAAACCTGGAGCACTTTACCACCTACTATAACAGTTTTTCATCTGTTGCATTTGTCAAAGTGCTATTTAGTTTCCTTATATAGATATAATTACTAAAGGAGGATGTTTTTCTTTTTCAGTTTAACCTGTGTCTACACATAAGACACCGTGTTCTGCAATTACTAATTCTGCGATTCTCTGAAGAGTACTGTCATTTGGGAGAACAGTTTTTCCACAATAAATAATAGTAAAAAGCATTTGTGTTCAGCACACTCTAGGGGATTACTTCTATACAGGTCTGTAATCAGAGTAAAATGATAAAACTTCATAACCATATCTGTAGTCTTCATGCATTCATTCATAACATCTCAGGAGTTGTTCACTGTTTGGATATTGCCCACAAGTCTCTAAAGAGGAAAAATGGCGTTTGGAACTATTTATTTATTTTATTTATTTTAAATAATTGTTATTTGCACCTTCCAAAGTTGCAGGGCGGGTAACAATAATACAAGCATAAAACAGCATGATCGAGGATTGGATTTTAACTAGTAGGGTTTTGCATAATTTAGTTTTGAATAAAGATATATTTTTTAAAAAAAATACAAGCTTAAACTATGCATATATGAAACAAACATGTTGCGTCTGTCGGTCGCAGATGGCTGCGACCACTCTGCCTTACCTCTTTTCTTCCATTTTCCTCCTCCTTGGGCAGGATAGCTGCCTCCGGTGCCGAGTGCCTTGGCATCTCCAGCTTAGCATGGGTGTTCCAGTCCACCATGCTCACTCCCGTGGCATCTTAGGGCGCGTGCGTGCACATCTCCTACTCTCAAATACACGTCATGGCGGGAACCTCGGGGGCGTCTCCACCGCATGACGTCAATACATCCGGGTATTTAAAGCCTCTGCTTCACTACCACCTTTGAGTTAGCAAGGACTTCAGTTTAAGATACTCTGACCGCTCTAAGCTGCATGCTTAGACGCCGCTCTACACTCCAAGGGCCTCGCTCCTTTAGAAGCTCAAGGCACCCACTCCTCGGGGGTATCTCACTTCCATCACTATTCAGGGCCTCTACTAACTGAGACAACTGCTCCTCGGGGGTCTCTCTCTCTTCTTCTTTTCAGGATCTCCGGACTATCAGGTACTCGCTCCTTGAAGGCCTACTAGTCTACATATCCTGTACCACAGGCCTTTGGTCCCACCATCTCACTACCAGGAAGATGCCTACACTCCTGTGAGTACCTCTACGATCCGGTGCTCCAACTCTACCCACCAGGCTTGACGTTGCCCACACCGCGGATCCCCTCCTCCCTTGAACATCTAGGTGAGATTCTACATCTGAGACTGTTGAATGTATTGGCACCTCGTGGACCACAGTGCCTTACCTTCCTGATTCATACCATATATCTACAGCAGTACTATAAAGCCTTCCATTCATTCTGTGTCTGCTATCTGAGTTTAGCCTATCACTGTGGTTCCCCACAGGGCCATCTCCACAGTGGAGATCATCTCCACAGTGACCAAGGGTCCACAATGCTACAAACCAAAACTAAAGAAGGATTTCACAGACTACTAACCCTAAGGCATCTAAAACCGTTCCTCAACCCTTACGACTTCAGAACTGTCATACAGCTCCTCATTTTCTCTACCATCGATTACTGCAACTCCCTACTAATTGGAATACCTTATTCAAACCTCAACCTCTCCAGATTCTGCAGAATTCAGCAGCCAGAATTCTGACTGGAACAAAGAGAAATGATCACATAACACCCACACTGATTTCTCTACACTGGCTTCCAATTAAAGCACGAATTGAACATAAATCCATGACCATCGTACACAAAATCCTAAACAATGAACAACAAGGACTAAATGATTTAAACATAATCCCCCAGTTTCCCCAAAGAAGCCTATGCTCAAACAACTCAGGATGTCTAAACATCCCCCCATCAGAGATGCTCATCTGACAACAACCCGAGAAAGAGCCTGCTCCATTGCCTCCCCTACAATTTGGAACTCCCTCCCAAAAGATCTGAGAACCCAACATAGCCTCAAAACCTTCAAAAAAGACCTAAAAACTTGGCTGTTTCGCAAAGTCTACAATGACCCTCTTACCTCTGATCATCCTAACACCCATTCGAACCTTCAACCTTAACCACAAAAATACCTTGTCTCCATCCAACAACCCCTGCGTCTTTTCCAGACTGATAGTGTTTAACTTCTGTTTTTTATATACTTCCTGTTATACCTTTTTCAAAACTGTTAAAAAAAAATTACAACTTGAATCTTGTAAACTGTTATGATGGCTTCACCAAATGACGGTATATAAAACTCAACAAATAAATAAATAAACACAACAAAACATAAATACATTTATGGCATAATACAAAAATCTGGCCAGATAAACAAACTGAGAATGAATCATGAAAACAAAAGCTACTGCCAATGATTATTCCAGGTAGATTCTCTGAATTAGAAGAGGCTGGATTTAACAGCAGTGAAAATAAACTTACAGCAGAAGACTGGGTCAGAGAAAATAGTGACACACCATTGGGAGAAGAAAATCCTCAGGACTTGCTTAATGAAAAGGCAATGCTGAAAAGATAACTTTTGAGTGCGACTTTGCCCTCTTTTTTTTTTTAGTCAAGAGATGAAAATGCTGCAAAAGGAGGGCCCTGCAAGAGAGAAAGCCTTCTCTTGGGAGGATGCTAATCTAGCAAAGCGATTTCAAGGAGGGAGTGGGAGGCAGAGTAAAGGGTTCAGATAGGAGTATAGGTATTTAGAGGCAGATTTTAAAAGCCCTACGTGCGCCGAGCCTATTTTGCATAGGCCTGGCGACGTGAGCAAGCCCCTGGACGTGCGTATGTCCCAGGCTTAAAAAAGGGGTGGGGCAGGGGCGGTCCGGGGCGGGGGCATGGACAGAGGCCTCCATAGGGCCTCTAGACCGTGGATCGTGCACCTGCACTTGGCTGGCACGCGCAACCTACGCCTACCCAGAGGCAGGAGCAACTTGCATAGCAAAGGTATTGGGGTTTTTTAGGTAGGGCTGGGGGGCAGGTTAGGTAGGGGAAGGTGGGGGGGGGGGGGGGGCGGAAGGAAAGTGCCCTCCGAGGCCGTTCAGATTTTGGAATGGCCTCGGAGGGAACAGGGAAAGATATCGGGGCTCCCCTAGGCTCGACACGCGCAAGGTGCACAAGTGTGCACCCCCCTGTGCGCGCCAACCCCAGATTTTATAACATGTGTGCAGCTGCATGCGCATGTTATAAAAGATCGGGCGTAGGTTTGTGCGCGCCGGGTTGAGTGCACAAATCTACGCCCACGCGTAGATACTAATATCTGACCCTTAATGTGCTGCAGACCCAAGGGGAATTTACTAGGGATGTACATCGGGTGCCTGATTGTTTAGGCTTTCGGTTTCGTGTGGCCACAGGAAAATCTCGTTTTCCCGTGGATCGGCATTTTTTTTTTAGTAAAAAATCATTTTTCGGCTTAGTGCGTGCTAACGGGAGTTAGCTAGTGTGCACGCAACTTACTTCAGGTCGGGCCCTGAAGTAAGTTTGAAAACAAGGAAAAAAAAAAAGGTAGAATTTAGGGGTTGAGGAGGAGAGGGGAAGGTAGGTTAGGGTAGGGGTTAGGGAAGTTCTCTCCCAGTCTGCTCCTTAATTGGAGCAGACTGGGAGGGAACTGGGGAAGGCTGGGATGCGTTGCATTCAAAATTTGCATATGTCTACCACCCCTTGTGCACGCCGCCCACACATACACACATGGCCCAAACATTTTATAACATGTGTGCACTTTATAAAAACAGCGTGTCCATGTGGACGCGCTTCTTTAAAAATCTACGCCTAATGGAATACCTCACTTTGGTCACACATGCAAAACATAGATAGACCCTCAAATACAGAATAAAAAGACAATACAGTATAAAGAGAAATGTATAAACAAAAACTGGAAACTGCAACAAGCCAAATTCTGTATGCACTGCAACAATGGAAAAACAGAAGCATTATCATTCCTTATAAAACAAAATTAGTAAAACCATACCAATAAAAAGAATAATTCAAAACTAATGAATAGAATAACATTCAATAATTAAAAACTCATATTAACATTTTCCAAACACCAATAAAATATTTCAAAACAGGCACATCAAATAACACCCAACAATTAAAATAAAATCCTCATTTATCCATACCTTGGAGCTTTTGATTTCCAGATGCCCTGAAATAATCATGGATTAGCAGGCAGAGAGTAACTGGGGTAGTGGTGCACACAAATGCTCCCTCTCATACACACACATGCTCTCTCTCACTTTTCCACACACATGCATACATGCACTTTCTTACTTTCCCGCACACATGCTCTCTCTCACTCTCTCACTCTCCCACAGACATGCACACATTCTATCTCTCACTTCCCCCTTGAAGTAGCAGGTAGCAGCAGTCTTCTTCTTCAGCCCCTGTGGCCAAGGAAATGACTTCCAGCCATGGGGTTGATCCAGCTCTAACATTGGACTTCTTCCCAACAGGGTAGGGTGTGTTCTTCCTCCTCCAAAACAGAGCAGCCCTGTTGAAATTGACAGTATGGTAAGTGGGGCCTTAGTAAGTTGAAAAACAGCATGGCCTCACCAGAATCAGCAGTATGGGTGCACTGCTTTTCTTCTTACTAAGGCTGCGTCGATCATGCCATCTATTTTACTGGGGCCACACTACTTTTTCTCTTACTGAGGACCCGCTGGCCTCCGTGCACATGGCAGAGCTATGGTGCCTTTTAGTAGTGGCGCCTATGGCCATGGCCATATTAGCCATAGGTACCCTATGACTCTGGTTGGAGGGTTTTAATGGTGGAGTAAAGGTGACAGTATATAAGTCATTGCAATAATCTAGTGCAGTTAGGATTAAAAACTGGAGGACAATGCAAAAATGTTGATAACGCAGCAAGGGTTTTAGGTGGCAAAATAAACATATCTTATAAAAAGATGTCTAATCAATTGTTTTGACATGTGGCATCATGGATAAAATAGTCAAAAGAGACTCCAAGGTACTGGACAACTTATTCCCATAAGCTGGGAGTCAAATTGAAGAGAAGGAGGAATGTTGAATGGAGTAGAATGGCCCAAAGTTATGACTTCGGTTTTGGTGAGGTTGACTGATAATCTATTATGATTGAGCCAAGCTCAAACAGAGGAAAGGCAAAGGGAGATATACTGATGAGTAGTAGACCATGATGATGTGATTGGAAAGAAGAACTGAATGTCATCAGCATTTATGCGACAAGATAAACCATGAGGAAAGAAGAAGGCAAATAGGTGCAAGGTAAATGTATGGCAGATAAAGCAGAACTTTGAGGAACCTCAGTAGAGATGGGAAACCAAGAAGATGTGTCATTGGCCATTGAGATCTGTTGAAAAAATAAGATGTGAATCAGGATAGAACTAAGCTCAAAATACCAATAACAGAGTGACGATTAATGAGAATATTATGGTTAAGAGTATCAAAGGCTGAACTAACATCAAGTAGAACCATCTTGTATGCAGTACCAGAATGGAAGCCCTAATAGTAAACTTTCAATGCTATGATACTGGCGAAAGTCAAATTGATATTGCTCGAGAAACAAATGCTGATCTAACAAATTTGTTTATTGCTTGAGAACAATGGATTCAATTATCTTTGATAGAAATGGAAGTGAGCAGATTGTGCGAAAGTTTTGAAAGACAGTGGGATCAGCTTTTTTAGTATGGTGCAGACTAATGCAGTCTTTAAAGGTGAGGGAAGGAAGCCAGAAGAGAGAGATAGAGATTAATAATGATAATGAGTTGTGAGATAAATTCACGAGAAATGCATTTCAATAGTCTTGTAGAGCATGTATTGAGAGAACAGTTTGAAGGTTTCAAAGAAATGATTGTTTCTAGAACTTCCAATTGGGAGACGTAATCAAATTCTGACAATAGTTAAGTGGAAGGATTAATTAGCTGAGGATTGGCATTGGTGGATAAATGATAAGTAGAAGAGTGATATCCTCTTGAAAATATTTGGCAAATGACTTGCAAAGCTCCTTATTTGATCGTGTGGACATATAATTATTAGTAGAGACATGTCTATTGGTAAGACGCTTCAAAATGAAAAATTGTTCTTTTGATTTATTGATGAAAGATTCAATTTGTTTTGTAAAATAAGTACTTTTAGCAGTCCTGTAAGAGTTCAGAAAGGTGTGGTAATTTTGAAGGTCTTCTGAAGAGATGGACTTCTGCCACTTAGTTTCTGCTCTGCACAGAGGGCATTTAAGATCAGCCAGTGATTGCATATTCCATGGAGTATTTGCTGGGTATTTTAAATTTATAGTTTGAACCAGGGCTATTTGTTTTAATGTTGAGCTGATGGAATGGTTCCAAGCTTGTGTGAGGTTGCTGATAGTATCGGTAGGTAAAGCTGAAATGGATGAAGCTATATTTTCCAGTAATACTTCTAATTTGAAATGTGGGCATCTAAGAATTTTACGATTAGTTGGTTGAAGAGTTGGAGGACTAATATATTGAAAACTGGTAGTAATTAAATAATGATCAGACTAGGGTATTGGGCTAATAGATTAGCAGGATCATGGATGAAAACTGGACTGTTGAAAATAAGGTCCAAAGTATGAACAGCCCTATGTGTTGGATTACAGGAAAATTTCAACCCAGGGGATTTTTTCAAAATCAGCCTATGGGGTATCTGACTGACTCTCTTGTGCACTTTCCTTGCAGCTCATGCTTCAACAGCTCCAAAAAGCAAGCCAAACCTACCTTTGAGAGATACATTATGTAACATGAAGCCTGGAAGAATGGAGTCAAAAAGTCTCCAACATGAATTTCACCTTTTTCCTGATTAACTAAGTAGCAGATCACACCCTAGACCAGGGGTAAGCAAACAAAGCTGCAGTCACCCTTTCACCTATGCTATTGGTTGGGCTCCCCACAAGTTTGGTTACATCTCTTATATACTGTATACAGTGGAGCCAGGACTAGAAGTGACCAATGCTGTACGTCCAAGGCTTTAAAAAATGAAAAATGAAGGCCTGATCAAGACAGGGGAGAGCCACTGATGCAAAGTAGCACACCTCCAGATAGAATCCTGCTTTCCTGCACAGAGCCAGTGTAGCAGGGCTGATGCAGGGGTATTAAGTGCCCTAGGAGAATTTACAGCCTTACACCCTCCCCCACAATCTTTCTCCCACATGAACACAATTAAAAATATGAATTTATAACAGATTTTACATAGAAAAAGAACATTCAAAGAATAGTTTTTTGAGGTAAAAATATCACAACATGGATATTACCGGTATATTTATATGCACTGCAGTGATGCCAATCAGAAATCCTTGCAAAAAAGACAATTGAAACCCATATGGCCTTAGGCATTAGGTAATATAATGCATGTTGGGTGTGGGCTTTACGCTCAGAAAGCCATGCGTAAACTGAATTACAGTTACAATATAGTAAACCTCCCATTCCAAACAGCATTAACTGCCAGCACTTAAACAGTGACAACTCTACTTTTAAAAAAGGCAACACTGCAAATATTACACCAGGCCCTAAAACTCCAATGCACCTCCTATTAGGAAAACAGAACAAGCCAGGCTGTTATAGATCCTTATATAGACTACACACTAGCAGAATACCTCACCTCAGTCATACAGACAGAACATGGAAAGACCCTCACCAAATACAGAATAAAGAGACCATAAACTGTATAAATAGAATTGTGCAGACAAAAACTGAACTGAAACCACAAGCCAGATTCTGTATGCAGTGCACCAATGGAAAAATAGAAATATCATCATTTTTCATGAAACATCAAAAAATAAAATCAAGAAATATAAATTACCAATACGAAATCCATACTAATAAAAAAAACTAAAAATTGTTAAACAGCTGGTAAACAGAACTTCTATTAATTAAAAACTAATATATAATTTGTTAAATATGTCCCAAATACCAATAAAATATTTTATATCGGCTATAGCAACATATTTTACAACATCAAATAATACTCAATAATTAAAACTAATAAGGATTTAAAAAAATCCTCACATCTCAATACCTGGGAACTTTTGATTCCAGTCACCACGAGATTGTTGTAGATTAGTGGTGGGTTGCGGGAGGAGACACACAAATTTTCTCCTCTCTCTCATGTGCTCTCTCACAAACTCACCAACAAACATAGACAGATACATGCATGCTGGCTCTTTCATGCTCACATTTGTACACATTTGTTCACACTCTCTCTCTAACACACACACACACACACACTCGCTTTCATGTTCCACACATGCATGCTCTTTGACACATAACACTTTCTCAGGCTCCCACGCATGCACGATCCCAGACACACGATCTCTGAGATGCTGACACATGCTCTCACACATACACACTGGTTCCCAGGCACTCTGTGTAATGCTCACACACCTGCATGGTGGCTCACACTCTCACATACTCACACACACACATGCTGGTGCACATGCACTGTCACTCGCTTTTCATCCCTGGGCCTCTGAATTAAAAAGAAAATGCTTTTACTTACTCTGATCAGGGGGGATCCAGGCTGGGTTGCGTGTTGATGGCCCTGGAAGTGGCCCATTGAGTGGGCTGAAAGGGTCCCAATGCTGGGAGGGAGAAGGAGAAGGGAAGGGGTGGGGCAAAGGGTTCTTTTTTTTTATTGTGACTAAGCATAAGGAGGGCCTAGGAGCTGATAGCAGTGGGAGACCTTCAGCAGGCACTGAAGTAGTGGAGCAGGAGATCTAGCTGCCTCCTGCTGGCAGAGGAAGAAACAATGGCAGAGAAGCATGGGGAAACTGCGACAGTGCTTCCCGCTAGCACGGTGAAGCAGGAGGGGAGAGCCACCTGAGGAGAGTGAGGGGCAGGACCCAGGCCCATGCAGCCACAATGCCAGTTACAACGGAGAGCGGAGAGCGGGAAGCAGGTAGTCCCATGCTGCTGCGGCTGCTGCTGCTGTCACCGCCTCCGCAAACATAAAAAAGCAGATCAGGCAAGTATAGGGGGAGTTTGCAGCTTTCAAAAAAAAAGTGCTACTACATACACGGCTGGTGTTGGTCTCAGTGGCACCATGAGGATGGCACTGTTGTGACCGATACTAACCCATGCGATTGGCCGGATCAGTCCATCGGGGCATGACTGAAGCCCCGATAGGCCAGTCCGGCCCTGGTGTTCAAGATGTGACGGTTTGCTGGAGATCAATAGCTGTTAATATGTTGAGAGGCCTCACAAGGTGATGGTAGAGAGGAAGCTGGTCTATATGCAGGTTGGAATTACCTAAAAGAATGGCATTAGTCCAGGCAATATTACCAGTAGTTACAAAGTCAAGGAAGGGAGAACTATTCTGATCTAGAACTATTTAATGTTGTCATAATTATTCAACTGAAACTGAGTCACAAGATGATAAAGTGACTTGCTAGCTTCACAGAGGGAATCAGTGGCCCGGTAAGCCTTCAAGCACAGGAACCTGCTCTCCTCTAGCTACTAAAAAGCTGGTTCACTAAAATCACACATAAGAGTATTTTGCAGGCATAAAACGATATGTTTACATGCAATTCACCTAAACTGCATACAACTTAATTCAGGTGTGGAGAAAAAGCTGTACAGTCGTGTTTTGCACATATGCATGCAAAGAACTCATCCTGTTTCCTGGCCTCCACCTTTGGCAGGAAGAAATGGCAGTTTTGCATGTATACATAGAGATCAGTGCTGCAAAGAGGGAGTAGGAAGCTTGTAAATGGACTATGGAATAGAGGGTTTGGTTAAACATTATTAGGGATATGCATTTGTTTGAAACGAAATAGGAAATGAAACATTTCCTATTTTGTTTTATAATGTTTTCAAAATGGAATGATAGAAAAGCCAACGAGGTTTCATTTAAAAAAAAAAAAAAAGGGGGAAAAACCTTGGTCTACCTCCCAAAAATTGCCGGGGCCAGGAACCTCCCTGACTTCCATTACCCTATCCATGGGGGTTCCCGACTATGCAGCCAGTCTGAGGGGCCCAGTCCAAGGACCAGCTGGATCCTGGGCTGGGTCCCATCACAGAAGCCTCAGCCTAGGTCTAGGCCTGAAATCAGGGCCAAGATAGAGGTCAGTTACCAAAACTGAGCTCTTCGCCCTGGACCAGGCCCAAGCCAGCCCAGAAACCAAGTACTGATGCCTCAGCCTAGGCCCAGGTCTCCAGCACCGGTCCATCTAAGCTTTGCGTAGATGCATGCGCACATAGGGCCGGATTTTAATAGCGGCCTCGGAGGGATCGGGGAAAGCCATCAGGGCTCCCCTAGGGCTCGGCGCGCGCAAGGTGCACTAGTGTGCACCCCCTTGCGCGCGCCGACCCTGGATTTTATAACATGCGCACAGCTACGCGTGCATGTTATAAAATTAGACTTAGATTTGTGTGCGCCGTGTTGCGTGCACAAATCTATGCCCGCGCATAGCTATTAAAATCCAGGCACAGCGGCAATGGCTGCTGTGCCTGGAGGCTCCGGCCACGCCCCCACCCCTGTCCCCTCCCCGCCCCTTTTTTCGAATCCCGGGCCTTTTGAAAATAGACCTGGTGCACGTAATCTCCCCTACGCCCATAAATCCGCCTGGATTTATGCGTGTAAGCTTTGAAAATCTGCTCCATAGCTTGTGAACCTTGTGCACACAACAAAACATAGGGGCAGATTTTAAAACCTGCGCGCGAGCGCAGATTTGTTCGCACAACCCGGCACGAACAAATCTACATTCGATTTTATAACATGCGCGTGCAGCTGCGCGCATGTTAAAAAATCCAGGGTCGGCGCGTGCAAGGGGGTGCATGTGCCGAGCCGTGCAGCCTGCTTCCGTTCCCTCCCGGCAGGTGTAACTTATGTGCACCGGCCGACGACCAGCCCGCGATCCCGGGCACAGCGGCAAATAGCCGCTGTGCCTGGAGGCTCAGGCCACGCCCTGCCCCGCCATTGGATCGCCCACACCCCGCCCCTTTTTGCAAGCCCCGGGACATACGCGCATCCCGGGGCTTGCGTGCGCCGCCGAGCCTATGCAAGATAGGCTTAGCGCGCGCAGGGGCAGCTTTTCGGGGGTTACGCGCGTATCCCTTTGAAAATCTGCCCCATAGTGTGCACAAGAACATGGCTTATAAAAAGTTGCACAATAAAACATTTTTACATGTGCACCCTTTCAAAAGTTAGATGGAACATTAGCATCCAGACATCTTCTTCCATTGAAGTTCTCTTCAAAATGATGCTCTTGTAAGTAAGTTTTTAGGGATTCAGGAAACTGTCTGCTACAGGACAATTCTGGTTCCCCTCATATTCACGTCACAATCCTAAGTTCAGGAAAAAACAGTGTTTTCTCTTTAGAATTATACTTTTATTTATCAGATTTGGCAGGATTAGCATTTAGAAGATAACAACAACTCATGTCTCTAACATCCTTGCTACTGAGCACCAGTTTACCCTAAAGAAAGTTCTGTACCATGGGTGGTTTAAAACATGCCATAAACCTTAGCCTGCCGAATATATTAATACTTATGGTTAACGTACTCAACCAGGTCTCAACTTCAGGCAATTTCCCTCTGTATACCTCTGAAGCAGGATGTGGCTAGAGGTCTGGTGAACCATCTGGAGAGGAGGCTTACTTCCGGGTCTGGACTGGCAGAGCTGCCAGGCTTCTCTCTTGGCTTCTTGCTGCCTCAGACTCCGCACCACTATCAGACCACAGGCAGGGTGTTTCCTCTCTCTCTGGTTTCCTGGCCACACCTAGTCTTCTCCTTCCTCAATAGAAGGTTCTGCTGAGGCTGCTTCGTGTCCAGTATCCCTTTCTTCTTATTTGCCCTGTCTTACTCTTTCCAGTTAATAAATATGCATAAGCTTGTGTATAGTCATATAGTGGGTGGAGGGTCTTTGCCTTATTGCAGGTCTCTTCTCTCCTCCCCTTTTTCTCGGGGGTGGGGGGGGGGGGTTCCTGCCAGTCTGGACCAGGGCTGTTGGCTTTTTTTCCATTTCATAGTGCTCCCTTCTTTGTCCCTTCTGACCTATGGACTTCTCTTGGCCAGACAGTGACTTCTGCTTTTTGAGCTAAAGTTGTTGCATTGTCCCTTGCCTTGGTTTATTTACACAGGAGCTTACAAAACAAGCGGATCTTGCTATGTATCCTTTAGTTCTGGTTTAAAGTTCTCATCTGGGCAACGTTTCTTTTCTTTAGCTGAGACAGTTTTTGGCCTGGCAGTATACTTGTCAGCATTCCTCTTTAGCTATTATGATTCATATTGGGTTCTTTCAGTGGTTAAACATGGGATATCTCTCTACACTCTACGCTTGGAAGATATTTCTCTGGTGCCTTCCTCCTGAGCAGAGAGTGCTGTTTTGATGTATGACCATTTTGCCAGTATTAGAATTGTTTGCTAGTTTAAATATTAGTATTTGTTTGTCAGTTTTAGAATTGTTTATGTAGTAGGAAAATAGACTTTAATTCTTTGAGCTAGTAAAAGATAGTATTTGTTTTCCAGTGTGAGAATTGTTTGCTAGTTTTAAGGTTAGTATTCATTTGCCAGTGTTAGAATTGTTTATGCTGTGGAAAAATACATTTTGATTCTCTGACTAGTAAAAGATAATATTTATTTTCCAGTGTTTGAATTCTGAGTTTGCAAATGTCACTTATTTGATTTGAGAAGGTGAGCGTACTGGTTGCTTGGCAACTATTTATTAGTTTGATTCCCTCCCACCCAACCTGTCTCATCTGTTTGATATATAGATTATCACCCCTACTAGGAAGAAGGTCTTCAAAATAAGTAAATTACTCACTTAAAATAACATTAAATTAACCATGATTTTAGTGATTGACTAATTTAGGCCTGCTCGTCATTCACTAACCAATATTAATCACCTAGTTATTAAAATTAAAAACTATACATTTTAAAAAGACATCTAAAAATAAATTTAAAAAACCCTAATCAATTTAGTAACCCTTAAATTGATACCTAATCAGCTTTTAAGATTTTATCAACTCAACAAATTAAGATACAGACAGAAGCACTGCAGCAAGATTGGAGCTATCCAATCTTTTGTAGGGCTATATAGGTGTAAAAAATTTGTTTCATTTTTTGTTTTGTTTTTGGGTGGGGTTTTCCAGGAATTTTATTTTGTTTAATGTATATTTCATTTCTTTAATTAAAAAAATGAAAGAAACATTAAAAAAAAGAAAAAGAAATGGGGCCTCCTGAGGCCTCTCATCCCCACTACCCATCCCTTCCACCTGGAAAAATGCTGGGGCTATGATGCTCCCCAGCCCCCAATTACCTGGGGGGGGGGGGGGGGAGAGACGAGACATCCGCTTATGAGGCCTAGGCTCAGGTTTAATCCTCTTTACCTAGGTCTAAGCCTTGGTAGGTCGCTGTAACCTTGGCTTAGGATCTACGAAAGGCCCAGGCTTGCTAGCCTGGTCCCAACACTTCAGCCTTAGCCCAGGCCAAAGCTTCGGCTTTGCTTGGGCCTAGGATGTGGCAGGTGGCCATTACCTCAGCCAATGCCCTATTCTAGGCCTAGGCTTGGAGGCCTGGTCCTGTTGCCTCAATTTAGGCCGGATGCTGGGCCCTAGGTCAGATAATGAGGCCTCGTCCTAGGCCCAATGCCAGGCCCTGCCCCTGAGGCCAGTTCACAATGCTTGAGCATCAGCCTAGGTCAGGGCCCAGGCCCCGGTCCAAGGCTGGGTCCCAACGCCTGGGTCTGGGCCTAGGCTGGAATGCCAGAGCACTGGCCGCATACGTCCTCTTCTTTTCTTCTTTCTTCTTTAAATGATGGCAACCGCTGGGCATAGGCAATGGAAAAGTGGGCACAGGGGCCATTGCCCCCCAAAATTCAGGCTGCCATTGGCAATGACTGCCCTTCTTCCAGCATGTCTAGAAGCTTGTATCATTTGATGTTTTCTGAGGAATGGCGATGTTTTTGTTTTAATACTGAAGAACAAAAATCCTTCAAAGGGAGTAATATATCAATCCATAATAACTAGCCCCTGTGTTAGAAGCTGACAACACAAACTGTTTCATAAATTAAATTGTGCCCATTGTATGCAATTTTGTACATAACAGTCATTTCCAACAGATTTCATGTACACAGAAATTGTTTCAGTACCCAAAGATTAAATACATCCCATGCTAATAATGCCAGTAACAAGCAGTGACTAATCCCTATTGATTAATAGTAGATTATACACTTCTTCAGGATCTTATCAAAACCTTTTTAAAACCTAGCTACACTAACTGCCTTAACCAAAACCTCTGGCAATGAATTCCAGAGCTTAATTGTGTATTGAGTAAAAAAGAATTTTCTCCGATTTGTTTTAAATATGCAATGTCCTAACTTCATAGAGTGCCCCCTAGTCCTTGTATTATCCGAAAGAATGACTAACCGATTCACATTTACCTGTTCAAATCCTTTCATGATTTTGTAGACTTCTCTCATACCCCCCCTCAGCTGTCCCTTCTCCAAGCTGAATAGCTCTAACCTCTTTAGCCTTTCCTCATAGAGGAGTCAGTTCTTGCTCTTTATCATTTTGGTTGCCCTTCTCTATACTATCTCTAGTGAAACTATATCTTTTTTGAGATATGGCAACCAGAATTGCACACAGTATTCAAGATGCAGTCTCTGCGATACAGAGGCATTATGACATCCTCTGTTTTATTTGCCATTCCCTTCTTAATAATTTCTGGCATTCTGTTTGTTTTTTGACCACCACAGTACACTGAGCTGATAATTTCAATGTAATATCAGTTATGATGCCCAGATCTTTTTTATGGGTAGTAACTCTTAAAATGGAACCTAACATTGTGTAGCTACAGCATGGGTTGTTTTTCCCTATATGTATCACCTTGCACTTGACACATTATAAACAATTAAGACTGAGAAAACTTCAATATATTGGCTACCTCCCAGCTAATATCATTCTGGCAACCATGGATGTTGAATCCCTTTTCATCAACATCCCCCACAAAGGCAGATTACAAGCCATCATGAATATCATCCCAGATGCCTCCAAACTCCATTAATCATCTGATAATAACCAGCTTGTGGGTACATATAAAAATATAAATACAAATAAAACTACTTTACAATGTCTGTATGTGAATGCCAGAAGTCTGAAAAAATAAGACTGGAAAGTTAGAGTGTATGGTGCTAAAGGAAGATATAAACATAATAGGCCTCTTGGAGACTTGGTGGAAGGTTAATAACCAATGGGACACTGATACCAAGGTTCAAATTATATCAATATGACAGGGCAGATAAAATTGCTGGAGGGATGGCACTATATGTTAAGGATAGCATAGAGTTTAGCAGGATACAATTTTTGCAGGAGTCAAACTGAACTCTAGAATCCTTATGGATAGAAATTTTAAGGATATAAGAGAAAAGTATAATAGTAGGGCTATAGCATTTTGCAGTCTATTTCCTCATAATGGCCTGCCTGGCCAGGATGATAAAACAGACTGCAAAATTCTGACAGACGTTAGATGGGAGACTTTATCTTTATCTTTATTAAAATTTGTTAATCTCCTAAATACTAGGTGATGTACAAAATAACATGCATACAATTTTACATAAAATTATACAAACATGTTACAAATAAAACAAAAATGTATATTTTCACAATGTCCGACTGATTAATAAAATGCCCGCCTGAATAGCCATGTCTTCAATTACTGCTTAAAAGTTTTTAAGTCATCTGCCAAGTGCAAGGTTAGTGGAAGAGTATTCCAAAGAACTGGAGCTGCAATTGAAAAGGCACAGTCTCGTGTACAACTGAATCTGGCGTGTGCAGGTGAAGGGATGTCTAACAGGTCTCTCAGTTGACGAGTTGGATGATGCATGTGTAAAAGATCATTGCACCATGGAGTTACCACAGCAGAGGTCAATTTGAAAGTAATTAAGGCAACCTTGTATTTTATCCATTCAAAAATGGGAGGCCAGTGTAACTCAATAAGAACTGGAGTAATATGATCATATTTCTTACAGCCAGTAATGAGCCTAGCAACAACATTAAGGAGCAACTATAATCTATATTGGGTAGATTAGAGGCCTGAACTATGGTCCGAAAATCGGCCATGTCTAGTAAATGTTTAAGGCCACATAATGTACGGAGTTTAAAAAAGCCAGTCTTAATTATATTCTTAATGTGAGGATGAAACGAAACTTCAATTTCCTGACTAGGTAAATGTCACATCAAGGCATGCAAAGGAGATAAAGTCCTGTAGGGAACCTTTGGTTTCCTTACCAGCAAGACTGAACCAAAATTCTAGGGAGGTACAGAAAGAATAATTAAGCAGAGATTTGGGTGTTGCTCCTCCAAGTGGGAAAAACAGATGGTGTACTCACAGCCTTTATATACCCTGCCACCATCTTATATTGTGGATTTTCATTTGGATTTCTTTTGTGGCTTTCAGTTTGGATTCCTAAGTTAACCTTTTAAGGTCAGCATATCCCATGCTGTACCACTTTGATTACTTTCCTGGGTTAGGACTCGGGGGATCTTTTTAAACAGAGATTGGGAGAAGAGAGAGTTTGTGTTCCCTGTAGTTTTTGTCCATGTTTTTTAACTGTTTTAGTTACCAGAGGAATAAATTATTTTTTCTACTCTTTCTACCTCTTGTTGGGTTTTTAGCTTTTTTTGTTTGTGTGCTAAGTGCACATTTGGTGCTACAAAGCTGGGAATGGAGAAAACTGAAGATTGTGGGGAAAGGTATAAGCACTAGGACTGTTGTTGCTGGTAAAATATGTGGATGAATGTGCCCTCCATTTCCATGAAAAGAAGCTGAGGGGCGGATTTTAAAAGGGTTACGCGCGTAACCCTGAAAACCCGCTCCTGCGCACGCCGAGCCTATTTTGCATAGGCCTGGCGATGCATGCAAACCCCGGGACGTGTGTCAGTCCCAGGGCTTGAAAAAATGGGTGGGGCGGTCCGGGGGTGGGGAGTGGGCGTGGCCAGAGGCCTCTCCACTGCTGCTGGGCCTGGGGATCCAGCGTGTGCAACCTACGCCTGCCCAGAGGCAGGCGTAAATAAAAAAATAAAGGTAGGGGGGGTTTAGGTAGGGCTGGGGGGCAGGTTAGAAGGGGAAGGTGGGGGGGCGGAAGGAAAGTTCCCTCCGAGGAAAGCCATCGAGGTTCCCCTAGGGCTCAGCATGCGCAAGGTGCACAAATGTGCATCCCCTTGGCGTGCCAACCCCGGGTTATAAAATCGGGCATAGATTTGTGCACGCTGGGTTGCACGCACAAATCTACGCCCACGTGTAGGTACGAATATCTGGCCCTGAGTGTTTAAGAGAAAAAAGAGCATGAGCTGAAGACTCAAGTGGTAGAGAGAAGAGAAGTTATTAGGGAGCTAAATTATTCAAGGAATTGGCTGGAACAAATAATATTAGGACAAGGGATACTCCATGAACCTAAAAACCATCAGATTTAAAACAAATCGTAGAGAGTATTTTTTTCACTCAATGAACAATCGAGCTATGGAATCTATTGCAAAGGATGTGGTCAAAACAACTAACATATCTCTAGATTCAACAAAATGTGTTCTTAATGCATTGATAATGCCCACATTAAGAGTAGTGTGGTAAACTTAGCACACCCTGTGATAATCCCTATTTTTCACATGTTGCACAAAGGAGAGAGAGAGATAGAGAGAGACTATCTACAAGGCCCTCATAGTCGTGAAGTATTTATATCTCTATAGGAAGGCCATCTAATAGCTTGAGGTGAGGTGTGTTGGTTGTGGTTTAGGAGCCAGTTTCGCATGTAGAGTGAGATGTACCAACAGCACAGTACACCTTGGTGAAGATTTGACATCATTTGGAGCAGTGATTCTCAACCTTTTTTTTTTTTTTTATTGCTATTTTAATTATACAAACAAGTATCCACCTGCTTTGAAATATACAGTGCAGAAGAAATAGACAAACAATAATACATATAGCAATTGAATTCTTAATACTGTACTTGTATTAAAAATAAAAGAATTGCAGGAGAGCCCTTTGAATAGAGCGTTACTTAATCTAATGAAACTATAATAAGATGAAATAATGGTAGTCTGAGAGATTTCAACACACTATCCTTACTACTACCAAGCAAACATTAGAAAGTTTTACGTGTGAGAGTCTAGAAAAGCTCTCAACTGGGATGGTTGAAAATACACATAGGGGCGGATTTTAAGAGCCCTGCTCGCCTAAATCCGCCCAAATCCGGGCGGATTTAGGCGAGCAGGGCCCTGCGCGCCGGTGAGCCTATTTTACATAGGCCTACCGGCGCGCGCAGAGCCCCGGGACTCGCGTAAGTCCCGGGGTTCTCCGAGGGGGGCGTGTCGGGGGCGGGCCCGGTCGTCGCGGCGTTTAGGGGGCGTGTCGGCAGCGTTTTGGGGGCGGGTACGGGGCGTGATTACGGCCCGGGGCGGTCCGGGGGCGTGGCCACGCCCTCCGTACCCGCCCCCAGGTCGCATCCCGGCGCGCTAGCGGTCCGCTGGCACGCGGGGATTTACGCCTCCCGGGGTTTAGACAGGGCCGGGCGGGTGGGTTAGGTAGGGGGAGGGGAGGGGAAGGTGAGGGGAGGGCAAAAGAAAGTACCCTCCGAGGCCGCTCCGATTTCGGAGCGGCCTCGGAGGGAACGGAGGTAGCTGCGCAGCTCGGCGCGCGCCGGCTATACAGAATCCATAGCCTTGCGCGCACCGATCCCGGATTTTAGCGGATATGCGCGGCTCCGCGCGTATCTACTAAAATCCAGCGTACTTTTGCTGGCGCCTGATGCGCCAGCAAAAGTAGGCCAAATCGCGCGGTTTGAAAATCTACCCCATAATTTTGAGTCTGGAATTTATGCACATTTACAAGAGAAACAACAGCTGAAAACGGCGCTCCCTTCTGCAAAACTTCTGGTCCTCATAGTGAGAAATAACTTTCTCCTAGATTGGGTAGTTTTTACTAAATCTGGATAGCACCAAACTTTATGTCCATAGAATAGGGTTTGACAATTTCTGAAGAAATATCTAAACATATTGGGGCAGATTTAAAAAGCACTACGCACACCGAGTCTATGTCCCGGGGCTTGAAAAAAGGGGTGGGGTGTGGGTGGTCCCAGGGCATGGCAGGGGTGTGGCCAGAGGCCCTTCGTAGGGCTGATAGGCCGGGGGATCGTGCGCTGGCCAAGTGCCGGCTCGCGCAACCTACACCTGCCCAGATGCAGGCGGCAACTTGTAAAGCAAAGGTGGGGGGGGTAGGTAGGGCTGGGGGGCGGGTTAGGTAGGGGAAGGGAGGGGAAGGTGGGGAGGTGGAGGGAATGGGGAAAGCCATCGGGGCTCCCCTAGGGCTCAGGGCGCAAGGTGCACAAGTGTGCACCCCTTGCACGCGCCGACACCGGGATTTTATAACGTGTACAGCTGTGCGCGCATGTTATAAAATCGGGGCGGAGATTTGTGTGTGCCGGGTTGTGCGCACAAATCGACGCCCCGCGCATAGCTATTTAAATCCGGCCCATTATTTTTATCCATTAAGAAGGCAAATGATACTAGCAGCGTTCTCCTTCTCGCCACAGTTAGCTCTTGTGAAGTCTCAAGCAATGCAGTTACGTCTAGGGGCATAGCAGGTTCCTCCAAATTTTCAGGATTCAGTTCACCATATGGAAGATAATATGCTTTAGTTACTATTGGTTTTATAGCATCTGGCAACTTCAAAATCTGTGAAGTATATAGTCTAAAGAGTTCCAAAGGGGAAATATTATTTATTACAGGAAAATTCATGAATCTCAAATTGTGAGCTCTTAGACTATTTTCAAAATGCTTTTCAAGCCTTCTATTAGTAATCATTTCATTCACTTGTAAAATACTGGTTTGCACCTTTTCAACCTCGCCGACAGTGAGGTTCCAATAATAAGAAAAGTAGTCCAGGTGCCTGTAACTAAAAACTCACTGAGCTAAAAAATTCTAACTTATCCCTATCAATTAAAAAGCAGAATGGACATACAAACAAAAAACAAACTTTGAAATGTTTCTATGCTAATGCCAGAAGTCTAAGAAGTAAGATGGGAGAATTAGAAGGTATAGCAGTGAATGATGACATAGACTTAATTGGCATCTCAGAGACATGGTGGAAGGAGGATAACCAATGGGACAGTGCTATACCAGGGTACAAATTATATCGCAATGACCTGGGAGGCGGTGTGGTGCTTTATGTCCGGGATGGCATAAAGTCCAACAGGATAAACATCCTGCATGAGACTAAATGCAAAATTGAATCTTTATGGGTAGAAATAGCTTGTGTGTTGGGGAAGACTATAGTGATCGGAGTATACTACTGTCCACCTGGTCAAGATGGTGAGACGGACAGTGAAATGCTAAGAGAAATTAGGAAGCTAACCAAATTGGTAGTGCGGTAATAATGGGAGACTTCAATTACCCCAATATTGACTGGGTAAATGTATCATCGGGACACGCTAGAGAGATAATGTTCCTGGATGGAATAAATGATAGCTTTATGGAACAATTGGTTTAGGAACCGACGAGAGAGGGAACAATTTTAGATCTAATTCTCAGTGGAGCACAGGACTTGGTGAGAGAGGGTAACGGTGGTGGGGCCGCTTGGCAATAGTGATCATAATATGATCAAATTTGAATTAATGACTGGAAGAGGAACAGTATGCAAATCCACGGCTCTCGTGCTAAACTTTCAAAAGGGAAACTTTGATAATATGAGAAAATTTGTTAGAAAAAAACTGAAAGAAGCAGCTACAAAAGTAAAAAATGTGCAAGAGGCGTGGTCATTGTTAAAAAATACCATTCTAGAAGCACAGTCCAGATGTATTCCACACATTAAGAAAGGTAGAAAGAAGGAAAAACGATTACCAGCATGGTTAAAAGGGGAGGTAAAAGAAGCTATTTTAGCCAAAAGATCTTCATTCAAAAATTGGAAGAAAGATCCAACAGAAGAAAATAGGATGATGCATAAATGTTGGCAAGTTAAATGTAAGACATTGATAAGACAGGCTAAGAGAGTGTTTATTCTAAAGAAAGTACAGCTGCAAATGTTTATTCTAAAGAAAGTACAGCTGCAATAGGTAACTTGAGACTTTATTAGGGAAAGACAGAGACAAGAGAATTTGAAAAGAAGTTGGCCGTAGAGGCAAAAATTCACAGTAAAAACTTTAAAAAATATATCCGAAGCAGAAAGCCTGTGAGGGAGTCCATTGGACCATTAGATGATCAAGAGGTTAGAGGGGCACTTAGAGAAGATAAGGCCATCGCGGAAAGCTTAAATGATTTCTTTGCTTCGGTGTTTACTGAAGAGGATGTTGGGGAGGTACCCGTACTGGAGAAGGTTTTCATGGGTAATGATTCAGAGGGACTGAATCAAATCACGGTGAACCTAGAAGATGTGGTATACCTGACTGACAAACTGAAGAGTAGTAAATCACCAGGACCGGATGGTATACACCCCAGAGTTCTGAAGGAACTACAAAAATGAAATTTCAGACCTATTAGTAAAAATATGTAACCTATCATTAAAAACATCCATTGTACCTGAAGACTGGAGGATAGCTAATGTAACCCCAATATTTAAAAAGGGCTCCAGCGGCAATCCGGGAAACTACAGACCGGTTAGCCTGACTTCAGTGCCAGGAAAAATAGTGGAAAGTGTTCTAAACATCAAAATCACAGAACATATAAAAAGACATGGTTTAATGGAACAAAGTCAGCATGGCTTTACCCAAGGCAAGTCTTGCCTCACAAATCTGCTTCACTTTTTTGAAGGAGTTAATAAACATGTGGATAAAGGTGAACTGGTAGATGTAGTATACTTGGATTTTCAGAAGGCGTTTGACAAAGTTCCTCATGAGAGGCTTCTAGGAAAAGTAAAAAGTCATGGGATAGGTGGCGATGTCCTTTCGTGGATTGCAAAATGGCTAAAAGACAGGAAACAGAGAGTAGGATTAAATGGACAATTTTCTCAGTGGAAGGGAGTGGGCAGTGGAGTGCCTCAGGGATCTGTATTGGGACCCTTACTTTTCAATATATTTATAAATGATCTGGAAAGAAATACGAAGAGTGAGATAATCAAATTTGCAGATGATACAAAATTGTTCAGAGTAGTTAAATCACAAGCAGATTGTGATAAATTGCAGGAAGACCTTGTGAGACTGGAAAATTGGGCATCCAAAATGGCAGATGAGATTTAATGTGGATAAGTGCAAGGTGATGCATATAGGGAAAATAACCCATGCTATAGTTACACAATGTTAGGTTTCCATATTAGGTGCTACAACCCAAGAAAGAGATCTAGGTGTCATAGTGGATAACACATTGAAATTGTCGGTTCAGTGTGCTGCGACAGTCAAAAAAGCAAAAAGAATGTTGGGAATTATTAGAAAAGGAATGGTGAATAAACGGAAAATGTCATAATGCCTCTGTATCGCTCCATGGTGAGACTGCACCTTGAATACTGTGTACAATTCTGGTCGCCGCATCTCAAAAAAGATATAATTGCGATGGAGAAGGTACAGAGAAGGGCTACCAAAATGATAAGGGGAATGGAACAGCTCCCCTATGAGGCAAAGACTAAAGAGGTTAGGACTTTTCAGCTTGGAGAAGAGGCGGCTGAGGGGGGATATGATAGAGGTGTTTAAAATCATGAGAGGTCTAGAACAGGTAGATGTGAATCGGTTATTTACTCTTTTGGATAATAGAAAGACTAGGGGGCACTCCATGAAGTTAGCATGTGGCACATTTAAAACTAATCGGAGAAAGTTCTTTTTCACTCAATGCACAATTAAACTCTGGATTTTGTTGCCAGGGGATATGGTTAGTGCAGTTATTGTAGCTGGGTTTAAAAAAGGATTGGATAAGTTCTTGGAGGAGAAGTCCATTACCTGCTATTAATTAAGTTGACTTAGAAAATAGCCACTGCTATTACTAGCAATGGTAACATGGAATAGACTTAGTTTTTGGGCACTTGCCAGGTTCTTATAGCCTGGATTGGCTACTGTTGGAAACAGGATGCTGGGCTTGATGGACCCTTGGTCTGACCCAGTATGGCACGTTCTTATGTTCTTATATCCTTCAGCCGCACCTCCATTGTTTCTATTTTATAACTTTGTTGTATTATTCTATTTGCATTGAGAAGCACTTGATTTTTTGTTTCTAATACAACTTTAGTAAGAGCAGTAATTGCCTTTTCTAGAGATTGTAAGGCAAACCAAATTGTTGATAAAGTTATTTCAGATGGAGTCTGGAAAGTAATTTCCAATTCAGGCTTTTTTGTCTCTCACTTCCTCTTCCTGATGTTGCGTTGGCTCCAGTCTCCAGGTCTGAGGTTCCCAGCAACTCTGCAAGATTCAGCCCCTCTACACCACCACTCCTCTGGGGCTGAGTCTCGACATTTAGCTCCATGTTAGTAAGTCCCAATGGTTTTAGTCGTTGCTAGACTGCCATTCCCCCTCCTCGGGCTTCTCCTGGTGGGGCCGCTGTCACCCAATTTCTTCCGTCTCCTTTACAGCATGTTGGAGCCGGCCTGTTTGGAGAGCCAGGGTTTAGAGTTGTTTCCGGGGTCAGAGGGAAAAGTGCACGCTCTGCTGCCATCCCCTCAGTGACCTGCTCACTTGGTAATGAATGTGTAGCCGCCACAAAAAAACTTCCGATGCAGGGTTGGGTGGTATCTATTAGAGTAGAAGTAAGATCCACTCCTCTTACCCTCGCTTTCTTTTTGTATGAGGCATGTTGTATGTGAAATCTGTATGCTAGGAAACAAGTTCGGGAGCTTCTCAGTAGCGTGTCTGCTCAGGTGGCCATCTTGAGGGTTCAGTTCTCAACCTTTTTTCTATCAGGACACACCTGAGAGATGACTCTCACATGCGTGACACACTGAACACATGACCATCATGGGACTAAATATAGGCACATGCTCTGCATCCACAGGTGTCCCCTGCTTCCTAACAATGGGTGCAGAACAGAACTAAGACTCTTCCCTGTAAAACTCGCCATACAAAAAGATATTCTGATTCTGGTCTCATCTTAATAACAGCAGAACAAACTCCCTCTACTACCAGGTGCATTGTAAAATAATACAAACAAACCCCACTCTGTGCATGTCTATCAAACCTGCCATACTGCAGCAACACTAACTCCAAGAAATGAAACAGCAATAGCGTACCAATGAAAATGCAGCAGTTCACCACCAGTGCAATATTTTATTGAGAAAATACAACAAATAAGACTGAAAACAAATCCCTACATGCTAGTAAATTACCTCCTCTCAGTCACACACATACAGAATACAGACAGACCTGCCTTCACCTAATATGGAATAAAATATCACAAATTACAAAGGTGGAAACAAAACCTGGAATGGAAACCCCAAGACTTCTGAATGCAGTGCAAAACTGGAGACTAGAAACATAAATATATTTCTTCCTACCCTAAGCAAAGTTCAAAGATAGAACAAATGTATATTCTCAAAACTGACATGTTATGGCTGTTGTATCCTGTCACTCCCCTCCATGCCCCCATTACCCTTCGCTTCTCCCAACTATTCAATCGCCCCTCACATGCTCATATCCCTGTCCAATATTTTCCCCTGCATCCTCTCCCCTGTGCTCCTTCTCTCCCCTGCTCAATTCTCCCTGCCTTTCCCTTTCCCTACCCAGTATACCTCTGACCCCTCTTTCCCACCCCCTCCTGCTCAGCATCCCCTGACCTCCCATCTTCCCCAACCCAGCAGGCCCCACACCTCTATCTCTTCCTCCACTTCCATCTCTCCTCCCTGCCCAGCAGCCCCCAGCCCCTATTTCCTCCAACTCTCCCTACCCAGCAAACCCAACCTCTTTTCCCCCACCACTTCCTACCCAGCATTCATGCCCAGCACATTTCCTCCTCCTTCTGGCTCCCAGCCAGGATAAGCCTTCAGTCCAATCCAGAGTCTCCCTCCCATTTTACCAGCAGCAGATGAAAGCAAAAAGCATTGAGGAGAGGAAGATGAAGCAGCAGCAGTGGAAGTCGGCAGTGGATCTACAGAGCACGTTCCTCTCGCCCTCATGCTCCTGATTTCAAGTCTAGGCCCCATGGGGTGAAAAGAGAATCAGCAGCCTCACTGCCAGGCCAGGCAGAGGAAGATAATGTTAGTGTCCTGTCAGGCCCATATGAACAGGAGTTGGTGATATCTCGCTCTGATCTGGGTGGAAGAGAAGGGAATAGCCTCCCACTGGGCAGGAAGAGAAGAAGAAAGCAAGAGCAGCTTCCTGTCATATCCAAAAAAGGAGAAATCAGCCAACTCCTGCCCAGACTGATAAGGAAAGAGCAGCCTTCTGCTGGATCTGCGACACACCTTCCGTGACCTCGCGACACATTAGTGTGTCCGGACACACCTGTTGAGAACCACTGACTTGGAGTGAGGAGTCTCACAAAGATGAAATTTGTACTATTTGAACATGGAAACGATGAGACTTCAGATCTTTGGAGAAGATTAATATATCGTCTAGATACACTACAACGCATTAAAACCGTGTGCTGGCATGCATTATGCTATTACACAGTGCGATATTGCCCCTCATTTAACTAAATCCAACCCAAACTTATCCCTGATCCCACCTCTCTAAAAAAATCGCATTCGCGCCGTGTGTTATTGTTCATAATGCATGCGTTATGGTGTTTAACGCGTTATCATGTGCATTAATGCCATAACGCATTTTGATGAATGACTCTAATAGTGGGGTTCAAAGAGGATTGGACAAGTTCCTACAGGAAAAATCCATAAAAGCAGTTGCTAGCCAGGTAGACTTGGGAATGCCAGCGCTTATCTCTGGGAGTGCGGTATAAGAAATACAGTAGCTCAACTATTGGGGATGTGAGGGGTATTTGTGAACCTGACTGGCCACATTCCAAGACATAATGCTGGGCTCAGTGGACCTTACTGTGACCCAGCTTGGCACTTCTTATGTTCTTATGTTGATATATATCTATATCTACATACAGTATATGTAGCCTAATAGTTCCTCATCTTTCCTTTTTTGATTCATTCGGAATTAGTTCTGGGATCCTGACTCCATGAGCTTTCCTTCACAGCTACCTGGATATCTTCACCTATTTTAATTGATCTGTCTTCCCACTTTTATTAGTTTGGTGATTGCAGCAATGCCCCTGAGGCCAGGAGTTATGTACCAGAGCTCTGTTTCATGAGCTTTATATCCACTCACCAGGTGTTGTCTTTGTGAATAATCATGAATCCCTTCCCTGTGTTGTGCGTCCCGGCCGCATGGGTGCCGTGACCGGGCCTGCTCACCTTGCATTGCCTTCAACCAGCTCTGGTCTCGCCACTGCCGCCAGTTCCCGCCGTCCCCGTTGCTCACCACGGTCCTCTCTGGCTTCCTCCACGCCGCAGGCCTCGCAGTGGAGCTCCTATTGGGGCTCTGTGTCTTCGGCCGCCTCAGCCTTGTCCCTTGATGCGCGCGCAGCCAACGTGCTTGAACTTAAAGGGCCAAGCGCGGGAAAACCAAGATGGGCACTGATTGATGACATCACGTGAGAGCCCGATAAATAGCGAGGTCCTGTCCCCTGCCTTATCCTGTGTTTCCGTGTCTCCTTGTTCAGCGTCTCCTTGTTCTAGCGTCTCCTTGTTCCAGCGTCTCCGTGTTCCAGCATCTCCTTGTACCTGAGTCTCCATGTGTTCCTGAATCCTTACTCAGGTAGTACCTCCCCGGATTGATCTCTAGTACTGACTTCTCCTGCCTAACCATTTCTTGTCTGCTGCCTGGAACTGATCACTGCCTGCCTGACCATTCTCTTGGTTGCTGCCTAGAACTGACCACTGCCTGCCTGACCATTCTCTTGTCTGCTGCCTGGAACTGACCTCTGCCTGCCTGACCATTCTCTTGTCTGCTGCCTGGAACTGACCTCTGCCTGCCTGACCATTCTCTTCATCTGCTGCCTGGAACTGACCACTGCCTGCCTGACCATTCTCTTGGTTGCTGCCTAGAACTGACCACTGCCTGCCTGACCATTTCTCTCGTCTGCTGCCTGGAACTGACCCTCGCTTGCCTTGACTATGCTCGGACTGACCTTGGTATTGACCCCTGCTTTGGCTGACCACTCCTGGACTGATACTCTAGCTCTGACCCTTGCGCTTCACTCGGACACTCTTCTGGCCTACTGTGACTACCAGACCAACCTGCTTAGAATCTACCCGCGGCTTTCACCTGACTAGATCCGCAGGCTCTGCCTGTCTCACCTGGAGAACCTTCTTGAACTGTTACCTCCCTGAGGTCTCTGGTGCTTCCAGTTTGGATGAAGTCCATCCTCTCTGCATCAGCTGCTCATCCTTGCTCGTGGTGGGCACACCCCTCCGCTACCTCTCCGGGAGACCATCTGAAGTCCACCTAAGTCCAGGTGGTCTGGGTACCCAAGGGCTCAACCTGCGGAAACCCCGGACTGTTATTGGCGAAGCTCCAGCTAGCCTCGTGTGCTCCGCCTCCTGGTGGCAGGCGCTCTCTGGGTTTGACCAGAGGGGCCGTACCAATCCTGCACCAGGCCAAGGGTCCACCTCCAGTGCAACACCCTGGAGCTGTGAACGCTTCCTCCGCAGCATCCCCAGCCCAGGTTGACTCAGGTGTGGATTGAGTAATCCTTCAATAGCGCCTAATTGATGATCCAGCCTCTGATACGATATTGACAGGTTGAAAGAATTGGGAGATGCCAATGCCTGACTCCTGCTTTTTCTCAGAGTTCCGTTTTATAGTAATTGTCTACTTTGGGACAAAGTCTGGGCATACTTCTACCCGCAGTCTTTGTACAAATTTCTATTTGAAATTTGCTGTGGGCACAAAGTAGCTGAGGACTTCTGTACCTTGTGCAGGTAGAATTTTTAAGGCAAATAATAAATGTAGATTTGAAAATAAAAACTATGCATGTTTCTTTTTCTGATCATGCCCAAAACAAACCTCTGGGAACAATTCCTCCAAATAAGACTAAAAGTACTTGCATCATCATGATTCTTTTTCACTGTTGAATAATGTGCGTACCATTAGCCGGATTGAATGAGGGAAATTTTCAGACAGAAAATGTATCTAGTTAAATTGCTATTTTTGCAGGTAAATTACTTTGAAAATTGCCTTCAAAATTTGTACCTACACCAAATCTTAGCATGAAACTCAGGAACTTAAAATCTGTCCAATCTCGGCTGCATTCTAAGTCATTTTTCTGACCAGCTGGACACACCACATTATCTACATTTTGAGTGCTTTAACTTTAATTTTTGTTCTATGCACTGAGCTCAGCATTAAATTTGCATTTCTTTCATTTGTGTTTGTTTTGGGTGATTATGACAAAGAAAATTTCTGGGAATACTCAAATTCTAAGGTCAGCTCCCAAATGAGTAATTAAAAGACCACACAACTGTAGCCTCTTTTTTATGACATTTCCCATACTCGTTCTACAGGAAAGAGATGGGGGCTTTATGAACCTTGGATTCATATCAATGGGATGGAGAGAAAAGGAAAGCTAGGGTAATAAGTCATGTGATGCTATATGTTCATTCATCTTCATTACAGTCTGCAAAGAGCTAGTAATGGACTGGTATGCAGTTACATTGTGGGAGACTGGGTGATTCAGGAAAATCATCACAGAAATGTAATTCCTTTCTCTTCCAAGTCACTGGTTTAGATGCAGCTCAGCTCATTTTGAGACCTTTAAAAGGTGGCCTATGTGAAATGAGTTGGTGGTCTCAGTTCTGTGGAAGCATTCACAACATGATCCATCATGGACCCTGTCAGGTTCCCACAAATCGGTGAATTCTGCTGTGTACCTTGTTGTTGATTTGTGACAAGGGCATGTGAAGAGAGAATTAATGGACCAAAATGCAGTATTCCTGTACATTGAAAAGCACTGGTTAGGTACTGATTACATTGTTGGGTTGATTTTTCATACCCAGTTGTAATTGCCTAAGCAGATAAGTACGTTAACCATTTTTTCCACCTACCAGGATATAGTGGCATAATTTATACTATTTCAGCTTCTCAGTTATTCATGGATTTATTACTGAGTTATGGATGCTTGCTACAAAGAGATGTGTACTCAGGGGGTGGTCAACCTCCGACCTGTTTGAATCCAGTTCAGATTTACATAGTTTTCTCATGACATTTCTTGCGTAGTAAGTGTAAGCTTCAGTTTGGTTGTCTTTTGTAAATTCAAATGTATTTGGATATGTTTGAATTATTAAAAAATTCACAGATTCATAGAATGTGAAGGTACTGTGAAATCCTGGTACATTTCACACTCTGAAAAAAAAACAGAGCAATTACTGTTAACTGAACCAGAAGACAAGGGCCAAGAGTCAAGTTTCACTGCAATTAGAGAAAGACAAAATCATTTTTTTAAATTGGCGGTGTAATCCTCCTGGCTTGGCAAGGACCCAAATGGTTTCAAATCCCCAGTTGGATAGGGTGACAGAATGTTTATCAGCCTATATTGTACAGATTCTCAAATCTCAGCCAATGGATCAAGAAAGGACTACGCTCAGCTCATGAATAAGCCTTACTTTTGATCTTAGACAAAAGGCCAAGAACTGGTGATTTCGTAGTGATGATTTGAGAGCTTCGTGGATTTAAGATCCAGCACGCTTGAAATCTATCTACCTACCTCTTGGGATCCTGCCAGGTACTTTTTACTGGCTAAGCCACTGTTGGAAACAGGATACTGAGCTGATGGACCCTTGGTCTGACCCAGTATGGCAAGTCTTACGGTATGTTCTTATGCAGTGTAATCCACTCATATCTGAAATCATATCCAGTACAACTCCAAAAACATTGATAAGACAAGCTAAGACCTAGAGTCATCATTTTGCTATAAATATAGCAAAAATAGCGCCTGTGATAAAAAGGGGAATGGCTAGGCTAATTTTCCCGATATCGCATTGTGCAATACCATTATCGCATTGCATGTTATTTTCACATCGCACGTTGAGTAATCTACTGCAACCGCAAAGTTTTTTTTATCACGAATGGCGGTTTGGGCTGCTGGCAAGAGAGAGAGAGAGACTCATAAAAAAGTTAACTATTTATACCATTGTAAGAGGGGGCACTAGTAACTCATAATACCCCTCTTACAGTGGTATAAAAAGTTCAAATATAAGTGAACCTTTGCAGAGGCTCTCTTTCTCTCCCTCTCCGTCTCCCTTCCCTCCCCTCTCCCTCTCCCTCCCTCTCCGTCATTTGAGATAAAAGTGTTTCAGCCAGTAACACACAGCTAACACAGGCGTAACACACAGAAAAAAAGTGTAATTTCTAGTTTTAAAGCATGATAGTATGTGTTACTTTATCACATAAAAGACCAAGTATAAGAAAACTTCAATGCTGTGATACACTGTTATAGAAAATTAATAATACAAAATTAATGATACCACATCAGCAAGCCAGACAACGGCAGTGAAAACCACTTGCCGTCCGGACCACTCGTCATTTGCGGTGAATTTTTTGTTTTATATAGTTCATTCATATGAAACTTAACGATATAGCTGTTCCCTGCGAGTCAACTTGAAGAATTAATCCCCCGACAGCGGCCGGTGTTTCGCGATATAACTATCGCTTCTTCAGGAGTCTTTATGCATAATTTGTCAAGAAGATAGCTTCATGGTGGACTCGAATGTCTCAAACGCTGTTTCAATTACAATGGGACAGCAGCTGTTATATCGTTAAGCAGCTGTTATATCGTTAAGTTTCATATGAATGAACTATATAAAATAAAAAATTCACCGCAAATGACGAGTGGTCCGGACGGCAAGTGTTTTTCACTGCCGTTGTCTGGCTTGCTGATGCGGTATCATTAATTTTGTATTATTAATTTTCTATAACAGTGTATCACAGCATTGACGTTTTCTTATACTTGGTCTTTTTTGTGTGTTTGACTGTTGATTAATAAGACCGGTGCTGGGGTTCTTTGATTTTTTGGTTACTTTATCACATGCCACGTTAACCGACCCTTGTTTCCATTTACTCCTACTCGAATACTAATATTAAATTTGCATACGCGTTTGACAATGTGATATTTATCGCGTGAGTTACAGCGTTATTGCAGATGTTAGGACTCTAACACGCATGATAACACCCTAACGCAGTTTGATAAATGACCCTGTAAAAGAGAATTTGAAAAGAAGTTGGCTGTAGAGGCAAAAACTCATGATAAAAACATTTTTAAATATATCTGAAGCAGGAAGCCTGTGAGGGAGTTGGTTGGCCCATTAGATGATCGAGGGGTGAAAGGGCACTTAGGGAAGATAAGGCCATTACGTAAAGACTAAGGGGTAGATTTTCAAAGGGTTGCGCACGTAAGTTAACTATTTATACCATCGTAACTATTTATACCAACCCCCAAAAACCTACCCTGCCTCCCCCTGCGCACACCGAGCCTATCCTGCATAGGCTTGGCGGCGCGTGCAAGCCCCGGGATGTGCGTATGTGCCGGGGCTTGCAAAAAGGGATGGGGTGTGGGCGGTCCGGGGGCGTGGCATGGCCTGAGCCTCCAGGCACAGCGGCTATTTGCCGCTGTACCCGGGATGGCGGGCCGGCTGTTGGCCGGTGTGTAAGTTACGCCTGCCAGGAGGCAGGCGTAACTTCTTCAACAAAGGTAAAGGGGGGTTCAAGGTAGGGCTGGGGGGCGGGTTAGGTAGGGGAAGGGAGGGGAAGGTACGGGGGGGCAGAGGGAATGGAGGCAGGCTGCGCGGCTCGGCGCACGCAAGTTGCACAATTGTGCACCCCCTTGCGCGCGCCGACCCTGGATTTTATAACATGCGCGCGGCTGCACGCGCATGTTATAAAATCGGGCATAGATTTGTTCGTGCTGGGTTGCGCGAACAAATCTGCGCCCGTACGCAGGTTTTAAAATCTGCCCCTAAATGAATTCTTTGCTTCGGTGTTTATTGAGAAGGATGCTGGGGAGATACCTGTTCCAGAGATGGTTTTCAAGGATGATGATTCAGATGAACTGAACCAAATCACTGTGAACCTGGAAGATATGTACAACAGGTGTGAACAGTGTTTAAAAATATCATCTTAGAAGTGCAGACCAGATGTATTTCATGCATTAAGAAAGGAGGAAAGAAGGCCAAACAATTACCGGCCTAGTTAAAAGGCGAGGTGAAAGAGGCTATTTTAGCCAAAAGATATTCCTTCAAAATTGGAAGAAGCTTCCATCTGAAGAAAACAGGAAAAAGCATATGCATTGTTAAGTTAAAAGAACAACTTTGATAAGACAGGCTAGGAAAGAATTTGAAACGAAGTGGGCCATAGAAACAAAAACTCATAATAAAAACTTTAAAAAAGCAGTAAACCTGTGAGGGAATTGGTTGGACTATTAGATGATTGAGGAATAAAGGAGCTCTTAGGGAAAATAAGGCCATTGCAGAAAGGCTAAATTAATTATTTGCTTTCATGTTTACTAATGAGAATGTTGGGAAGATACTGGTTTCAGAGACTGTTTTTAAGGGTGATGATTTGGATGAACTGAAACAAATCACAGTGAGCCTGGAAGATGTAGTGGGCCAGATTGACAAACTAAAAAGTAGCAAATCACCTGGACTGGATGGTATGCATCCCAGGGTTTTGAAAGAACTAAAAAATGAAATTTCAGACCTATTGAAGTAATTTGAAACCTATCATTAAAATCATCTATTGTACCTGAGGACTGGAAGGTGTCCAATGAAACCCCAATATATAACAAAGGTTCCAGAGGTGATATGGGAAACTATAGACCAGTAAGCTTGACTTTAGTGCCAGGAAAAATCATGGAAACTATTATAAAGAATAAAATCACAGAACATATAAATAGACATAGTTTAATGGACACAGCCAGCATGGATTTACCCAAGGGAAGTCTTGCCTCACAAATCTGCTACTTTTTTTTAAAGGAGTGAATAAGCAAGTGGATAAAGGTGGACTGGTAGATGTGATGTATTTGGATTTTCAGAAGGCATAGGACAAAGGTCCTCATGAGAGCCTTCTAAGAAAACTGAAAAGTCATGGGATAGGTGGAGATGTCCTTTTGTGAATTGTAAACTGGTTAAAAGACAGGAAACAGAGAGTAGAATTAAATGTCTGTTTTCACAGTGGAAAAAGGTAAACAGTGGAGTGCCTCAGGGATCTGTACTTGGACCGGTGCTTTTTAATATATTTATAAATGATCTGGAACAAGGTACAATGAGTGAGGTGATCAGATTTACAGATGAGATACAATTTTTCAGAGTAGTTAAATCACAAGCGGATTGTGATAAATTGCAGGAGAACTTTGCAAGACTGGAAGATTGGGCATCCATATGGCCAATGAAATATAATGAGGACAAGTGTAAGGTGATGCATATAGGGAAAAATAAAATAACCTATGCTAAAGCTACACAATATTAGGTTCCATTTTAGGAGTTAACACCCAGGAAAAAGATCTAGGCGTCATAGTTGATATTACATTGAAATTGGCAGCTCAATGTGCTGTGGCGGTCAAAAAAGCAAACAATGTTAGAAATTATTAGTAAGGGAATGGCAAATAAAAGGAGGATGTCATAATGCCTCTGTATTGCTCAATGGCTAGGCTGTGTGCAATTCTAGTCGCCACATCTGAAAAAAGGTGTAGTTGCACTGGAGAAAGTGCAGAGAAGTACAACCAAAATAATAAAGGACCTGGAATGGCTCCCCTATGAGAAAAGGTTAAAGAGTTTAGGGCTGGTCAGCTTGGAGAACAGACGGCTTGGGGCGGGGTGGTGGTGTATGATAGAGTTCTACAAAATCTTGAAAGGACTTGAACCAGTAAATATGAAACAGTTATTTACTCTTTCAGATAATGCAAGGACTAAGGGGCACTCCATGAAGTTAGCAATTAACACATTTAAAACAAATCGGAGAAAATTCTTTTTCACTCATCACACAATTAAGCTCTGGAATTTGTTGCCAGAGGATGTGGTTAAGGCAGCTAGTGTAGCCGAGTTTAAAAAACCTTTGGATAAGTTCCTGGAGAAGAAGTCCATAAACTGTTATTAATCAATAGGGAATAGCCACTGCTTGTTGCTGGCATTAGTAGCATGGGATCTATCTAATGTTTGGGTACTTGCCAGGTACTTGTGACTTGGCTTGGCCACTGTTGGAACAGGATACCGGGCTTGATGGACCCTTGGTCTGACGCAGCATGGCATATGTTATTTTCTTATGTTCTTAAATATGATGTACAACATTTGTACCAGGTACAAATTATTGTAATTTATTTACCTCAGGGCACAACACTTTCTCAGCTTGCTGTATCTGTTCCTGTAATCACTGTCTAACCTGAAGTTTTTGACTCACCCTTTCTTACTTTCACAGCCTAAAGAATGTGCACATGAACTATAAGCAGGTCATTCCATAAGCTTAAATCACTGCTTCTCCTCTAACTACTGAAGACTTTTTCAGCAATCATCCCAAAACACAGAAGTCCAACATATAAGTCACTAGTGTCCCAGTTTACTAAACCATTTTTTTAATAATATGGGAATCACAGCCAAAATGGAGCTGGCTCAGCATTACTAAAGCTAGTCAGAACAGGCTAAGATCTAAGTAAAACCATATAAGATGAGAGTCAGGCTCATATTATCTAAATGAAGCCAGATAGATTGTACACATATAAACATATACAAATTGATTCATGCTTCAAAGATTCTTGCTCGATG